>NC_134582.1:136934716-137534716 GCF_037038515.1 Microtus pennsylvanicus | reverse complement strand
TTTATCTAAAATTTTTCTTTCTCTTTCTTCCAAGTAATGTGCACAGCTGTGGAAATGGGAGACTTGATGCTGTAGGAACTCCTTCAGCCAATAGCCTTTAAGATACCAGCCCACTTGGGCATGGTCTCTTGTGCTATAAATGCAGACATAAAGCACATGCTCATTCTCTCTTTTGGCTGCTGGATCCGGTTCCTGTTCCCCCGCTCAAGCAGAGGATTGTGATCTGTGAGTCTACCCTTAAATAAAGAACCCTTTATTATACTCAATTCAGACCTAGTGTGGGACTACTTTATCATGTTCATCTACAACTTGGCATCTTCCATGTGACCTTCTGCCTGTCTGATCACCCCTTTGTGACCCTCCATGAGAAAAAATATGACCTACATGTCACACTGATGCAAAGAGTTTGAGGAAACAGGAGAAATCTGAGTTCAGCTGAAAGCCCAGGGCTGCACCAGATAGATCTAAAGCAGGGAAATGCCCCCACACTGACTGCTTTAGTCTCTGAGAGTTAGATTTTGGTTGTTATGCATCCAGTATTGATTATCACAGAAACCAGTACTTGTAAGTAGAAAGCTTCTGTAATAGGAATTTCATGAGAAGCACTGACCCTGAGATTAGCTGGCAGGCAATAAGGAAGCCTTGGAGATGAAAGAAAAAACAAAACAGAGATCTACTCACATAATGGACAAGCCATTTGGCAATATTGTCCTCCATGGGAACTCACAATACAGAAAATGTCAACAATAAATTGTGTTTGACAAGAAGCCTCTGAGGCAAACTGTTGATAGAATCACGTGCTTCTCTGTGGACTCTTAAAAAAAAGACCATTAAAAATGGTAGCGTGCAAGTGGAAGAAAGCCCAAAAGCTTAGCAACGTGTAGGCCAGACAAATGCAACTGTTTAGTACCTTAGCAACGTGTAGGCCAGACAGATGAAACTGTCTAGTGCCCAGTGAAGAATCTCACCACTCTTTATCCAGGGCCATCATTACAACACCGTCTCAAGACAAACACTACAGCAAGACCAGACCCTGCTGTGGGAGCTCCTTCCGCTCCTTCAGCCAATAGAACCATTCTATTAATCATAATTTTAAACTGGTGTGGGATTGTTTGTGACTTACGCCTTCAAGACCCTGTGAGAATCCAAATGGCCCAAGTGGGGAATTTTAGTTGGAGAAGTTTCTGCACAGGCTGTGGGTTTGGTTCCCAGTCGACCATTAGACTCTGAGAATTTCTCTCAGTTCTTGGAGTGCCATGTTTAAAAGAGTGGTGGCTGGCATGTGGGCACACAGAATTGGTTGTAATCAAGTGCACAGAAAGCTTTCAGAACTTTTGAGATAATCGTCCTGGGACAAACACCGACAGTCTTATTTGAAAGAACTTTAAGGACTATTAACAGTCTTCAGGAAGGCAGACAGCAGCGTTCATCTTCTTGCAAGGAGGTGCTCCCCAGAGTCCTCTCAGGTGACTCTGAAGGATGACAGAGAAAGAAGTGTGTCCTGGTGGGTGTGGGAATGAACAAGAAGAACAATGTGCTAGAGACTGCTCCCACAGAACACACCTGGGCTCAGCCGAAGAGCATGCCCTCATCTGTGACCCGGCAACGTGTGCAGCGTGGGATTGCAGACCCGCTGTGGACAAGTGACTGTTGTGTGCTTCCCATTCTTGAACTCCCTACATTGTGCTGCCTTCTGAGCTTAACTTCAGTTTATGTCAGGCCGGCAACGGGGTTGGGTACCTGGGAGATAGGAAGGCAGCATATGGGTTTTCTTCATAAGCTCCCATATCAGAAGGAAGCCTGAAGGTGACTGTTCTCACCCTTCACTGTCTATGAAATCAGAATATGTAGTTTGTTCCCCCTGAGCTAGTTTAGCAGTATGGCATGCAATGGAAGGAGAGTGGAGGCGAGGGCTGCCTTAGGAGATATACCCAGTCTGCTCTTGCTCCTCTTGTGAGCCTCTGATCATCCGTGAATGGAAAAGGCTCCAGGTCACCACTTGTCCAAGGGGAATGAGGAGACTTGTGGGGTAAGCTAGGACTCACAAGGTTCAGAAAGTCTCTAGAGATCTCACACCCCATTAATCACTAGAGAAGTGTCCTAGACTGCCTTTGGGGAACCCAACTGCTAAGTCCCCTACTTATTTTCAGCACTTAGATACAGGGAATGTCGCACCTTGTACCCAATTTCCTTCTTGTCCTCGACCTCTTAGGACCCACGGGGTTACTGAGAATGAAGGAAAGACAAGAGAAAATAAAACTGTTTTAAGATGGTACTGTACCGCATAGCTGGGGGCCATGGTTGTTACTATAGGTCTCTGTTAGCTTTCATGCAATATCCGTGTCAGATATCCAAGGACATGGCACACTCCCATTCCAGACAGGCAGTTAGATGCTCTGAGGGCTCCCTGTCTCCAGCATTCCTTCCCACAGTCATACATTGTCACAGGCCTTGAGAACCAGGTGGCAACTAGTGTTCAGATATCAGCACAACAGAGGCATGGTTATCTGATGGAGGATTAATTCTGTCCAGACAAGGCCTGCAGGACCATCAACTCTGAAAGCTGTTGCTAACTTTTGCTGAAGCACCTTGGTGTTTCCCCTACACCTTCATTGTAGTGTGTAGTCTCATCTGTTGTGGGTATGTAATCTCAGGATTGCATCTCAATCTTATGGGCACATGTATCTGTGGGTGGTCAGATAGAGACTTTTCATTTAGCTGTGTAGTTCTGATATACAGAATATATACTAGGACATGCTTCATAACTGGATCTTTTTGTCCCATAAGGACTGTGGACATTTAAAAGCCTGTTTTCTTCTTTTGCTTACTGGATGACTTCCCCCGCCCTGTGAGACTTCCAATAAGAAAATTTAGTCACATAGCCAGAAACCTTGGTTCCCATAGCCATATCTCCATTCTGTTCCCTGAGATACATTGGAAGCCACTTCTCTGTGACTATCTTCCATTTGGCAGGACATGCAGTGAGGAAAGGAGTCTTTCATATAGGTCGCATTTGTGACCTTCAAAGATAAAGGGACGTCCAAGCTCAGAGAATTGCCTGTGTTTGTGTGTATATAAACTGGGAACTTTACAGAACAGAAGAAGAACAGCGGGAAAAGAATAAAGAAACTGATGCAGAAAAGTACGTAAAGGAGAGTTCATTTTGCCTTGAGATCCTTCTATGTCCTGTGCTTGCTGTGAGTTTTCTGGACCCTGAGGGGACACTGAGGCTGGCACTCAGAGGTCCCCTATAATGCAGCACTGCTCTCTTGGGTTTGGTTCTTAAATCGTTTTATCTATCCTTGTTTCTTCAGGCTCAGCTGAACTCAGCAAATTGAATTTTTCTTGAGAAGATATAACTGGCGATGTGGCTGCTATATTTGTATTCTTAACTGAAATTTTCATGGTCAAAACCAACAGTGACTATCTGAGAGCCAGGTACAACTCTCTGTAATGTTCTCTTCAGAGTAGATGCTATTCATAAGCACAGATATGCTTCATTTGCCTAGAGGAAGGCACATAGTTCCAATGGGAAAACAAAAGAGCTTCAAGATGAATAATAAGCCTGCTGTTCTGACTGTAGAAAATGAATGTCAAAGTTCTTATAGGGTAAAAATAAGAGTTTTAAACTTAATAAGTTATTATCTGTTCTGAAAAAATGGCCTCTGTGTCCTTAGAGCTGTGACAAAATCTTGCAGAATCAAAATTAACCTTTGATTTAAAGATCACTGATAGCTTTTTTAATTTGCAGAAAAACACAAGGTTTTATAATCTGTCTGCACTGAGCATGGGCAGGAGATAAAATTCTTCTAAGTTTAGAAGATGTTTTCTAAAAAAATAAGCTATGGTTCAAGATTGGATGAATTTATTGTATCTTCAAAGAAACTCTTCCAGGAAATAGTCTCTAAAATGAAGATACTCTAAAATATATAATTTGAGATTGATGTTTGAATTGAACAAAACTCCTTGAAATTTCAAAAGGTGTCCAAGCAAATATCGCAGAGATAGGGTTGGTAAATGTCTTTGGTAGTTTAAAACTATTTCTATCTGAGCATGCAGTTTTGTTTTCTTTTCCCAGGCTCCCTGGACACATTACCTAAAGTTTCTCTCTACTTTGGTTTAAATGTGGATTTATTTTTATACCATAAACAACTTTGAACAATTGCCCTATAACTAAAGTTCCTGGATAGAGATACAGGTTACTAGTGGGAGTGGAATTAACTGTTTGGATGTCTCAGTCAAAAGAGACCACTGACCACACCCATTGTCTCAAGATAAAAGGTCTTTAGGGAGGCGGCATACTCAGGAGGCTGAGGTAGAGGGATTCCCAGCTTGGGAAGGGGAGAGTGAGGAGAGAGGGTGTGAGAGAGGGTAGTGGGATATGAACGGGAAGAGAGAGCAGCAGAAGAAAAGTTTTAACTAACATTTGAAAACAAGGAAAGGAAAGGTGGGCTGGTAGCGGATTGAGTGGCATAGAGGTGCAAATGCCTAACAAGGGGTGTCCCAACCAGGTGTAGCCAGTTTCCATGTAGATCCAATGATGGTGAGGTTCTTAGAAACAAGGTGTTGAGATTGTGGGAGAAAGCACAAAGAAAGAATAGCTATTTTTGGTGATGCCCTTGCAAATGCCTCACCCCTGCATTGCACCTTTCACATAGGAAACTGGAAGTGAACTCGCTGAAGGGCTCAAGACAATAAGCATGTATGCTCACAGAAGCTGGGCTCCACACAGGGAAGGAAACAAAACTCCATGCATCAGTGGTCTCTGAAGGCAGTTTCCATACTCTTGCTTCCTGAATTCTGGAGGCAGCTACGTGGGATGATGCCACTCTTGGGCACACTAACAGATGCCTTTTGACCATAGTCATCTGAGAGTGAAGCTTAATGGTTAGAGCTAATAGCCCCTCACAACATTATTTTGATGTGGATGGCCTTCTCTATATGCATTGTTCTTATTGGTTAATGAATAGAACTGCTTTGGCCTATGGTAGGGCAGAAAATAGCCAGGTTGGAAGATCTCTCTCGCGCGCGTGCGAGCGAGCGAGAGAGAGAGAGAGAGAGAGAGAGAGAGAGAGAGAGAGAGAGAGAGTAGGTGGAGTCAAGGAGATACCATGTACTTTCGAAAGGAGAATGAAGTCAAAACTTTCCTGTAGGCCACAATCTCGTGATGATACACAGATTAAAAGAAATGCATTAATTTAAGATATAAGATCAAGCTAGAAAGATGCCCAAGCTATTGGCCAAATAGTTTTATAATTAATATATTACATATATAATAATATGTAATTAATATAGTGTCTGTGTGATTATTCGGGATTGGGAAGCCGGGAACAACCAATTGGTCTTTGACTACCTTACCCTTTTTAGAAGGATATATACTCTGCAATAGATTTATGTGTGCATTCATTCATCCTTTTATAGATCTGTTTACTTTACCTATGACTCTTCTACCTTTGCCTCCCACTGTCAAGTATAACTGACAGGCAAGGTCACTGCATACTACTGCCTGGAAGAGAAGGACCTTAGCACAAAACAGGAAGGGCAGCATTACAGGGACAATGGGTTTCTGTGAGGATCAGAGAACTTGGAATGTACATGCTACTGTCATCAGGGAGAAGGAAGAAGGTGGTACAACCAGTAAGAAAAAGAGGATGCTAGGAAGAAGAAAAGACCAACGAATAAGAATTGGAAAACAAAACCAGTCAGACTTTTAAAAACTAAGGACTGTCTGAAGTTGGGAGCTTTTGTTGCTTTACCATTCTGACCCAGGATTTCATGTAGCCCAGTCTGGTCTCAGACTTGTTATATGGCCAAGACTGGATTCTAATTCCTGATCTTTATGTTTCAGCCCCTCAAGAGCTGGGATTAAAGGTGTGAATTACCATAGTGTGTAGAAGTTGGAGGCTTTTGTGCAGCTGATCTAGGAACAGTGGAATGGGTAGAGCCTGGAGGGAGAAGTTGGGAAACTTAGATTCTATACTAAGGTCTCCTTTAGGGCAAGGCAGGAGAAGCCTGGGGAGTGGCAGGGCAAAGATGACCCCTGAGGAATAGAAAAGGAAAGAGAACAACAAAATTCTTTCATGGTTTTATGTATTTGTATTTTAGAATAAAATTATTTTAAAGTACATTAAAGCCAGACATGGTGGGCACACCTATAATCCCAGCACCTGGCAAGTAGAGCCAGTACATTTGTGGACTCCTTTGAGTCTGTAAGCCCATCAGTTCTTCAGAATGTGATTGAAAAGCACATCCAGACACGTGTTGGCTGGTTTTCTGTCAGTCTGGCACAAGCTAGAGCCATTTGGGAACAGAGAGTCTCACTTCAGAAACCAACTTTCTGAGAGTGGCCTGCAAGCCTGTGTGTAGGGTATTCACTGTGGGAGGAGCCATGCCTAGGCAGGTGGCCCTAGGTGACAGAAGAAAAAACAGGCGGAAGAAGCTTTGGAGAGCAAGTCAACAGTCTGTGTTCCCCCATGCTTTCTGCTTCAGGTCCTGTCTCCAGGTTCCTGCAGTGATTTTCCTGGATGATGAACTGCAAGCAGTAAGAGGAAATGAAGCCTTTCCTCTCCCAGATGCTTTTGGTCATGGTGCTTTATCATGGCAATAGAGATCCTAACCAAAATAAGACAGTGGCAGGAAAGGCCTGTCAGGAACTCCACGTGAAATAGTCCATGCACAGAGGAATTCCTCTTTAATGTAGGTCACTTATTAGAATAACCAAACCAGCATCATAAGGACGCTCATTTCCTTTGTTTCCTGTTTGTTAAAATTACATCTCTAATTAGAAGAGTTAAAAAAAATCAGCCACGAACCCAGGATTCTGGAGGAGGTTTGTTGTGATTGAGGGAGGTCAGACTGAGACTCTAAGACAGCTTTTCTCAACCCATGGGCTGTAACCCCTGGGGGTCCGAATGACCCTTTCCCAGGGATTTCCTAAGATCACTGAAGAGCACACAGATATTTGCATTATGATTTATAACAGCAGCAAAATTACAGTTATGTAATAGCAACAAAAATAATTTTATGTTTGGGGGTTACCAGAATATGAGGAACTGTATTAAAGGGTCACAGAGTTAGGAAAGTTGAGAACCGTCACTCTAGAAGGTGGTGGTGGGGTCAGCCTCAGCTCTTGAATAATAAAGATGCCACTTGGAGAAGGGGTGAGATCTTGATGTGGTCCCCAAATGCTAAGCTTTGTTCTTAGATGAGGGAAGTTTCCATCCTCCCCAAATCATCACGATGATCACCACTGGGCTTTTATAAGCAGAATGTGCTGTCTAATTCCCACGCAACAAACAGCCATGCTCACAGAAACTGTTTTGAAGAGTGGGCACTAAAGGAGAAACTTGGGGAGAGACTCTGACAGGAGAATACTAGCCTGCAATTATCAGGAGCGGTGAGATTTTTCTGAAGGCTACGAAATTGGGGCTGTTATCTTAAACAGTAGGAGCTGGTGTACATCCAAATGACCCTAAGTGAGGCCGCAATGGTTGTAACCATCCCCAAACCTCTCTTTTCAAATTACAGGTCTGCTGAATGAGCAGCCAAAGCTATCCCTCCTGGTCTGTTTGGCTTCTTCCAAATTACCTGGCATCTGCATTCATTTAAAAAGGAAACATCATTGGGAACAGCTATTAATAGAGAAAATAACATTACCTTTAAATTGTGGCCCCAGAGTGCGGGGCAATGAAATCTTTTACAGGTGTTCATTTATTTTCCATTTTATACAACACCAGTGAGACCCTTATAGCATAAAGATGGAGCCATCTCTTCTTGTCTGGTTTTAAAAGGCTGGGGTGTTCCACCAAGCACACATTCATGCTTACTGTTTCCTTCATCTTTCCTTCCTTTGTCCTTTCTTCTCTCTAACTTGAGGACATTGCAGCATGGCAGAAAGAGCAGCCGATGAAATCAGTGAGGATTTAGTCTCTCAGCTAACTCTGCCTTTTATTAGCTGCGCGACCTTCTGCAACTTGCCCCGCCTCTCTGAAGCTGCATCTCTTCATGTGTAACATGAAAGCAATGTTTGCCCTCTCTGGCTCTAAGTGTGGAGATGAAAGTGCTTTATAAACTTCACTGTTAAATAAATTTATAACATTCCAAAAACTCCAAGGACAGAGGCTGGCACTGGACTCATTATAGAGTTTGACAAAGTTTGAAAGCATTTCCAGGGTGTTCTTCTTCCAACTACATTGAAGTCCTTGCCACATCTCAGCCCACAAGCCATGCTTAGAAGACTAAGAAGGGGATACTTGTAAAAACAACATATTTTCCAAAAATACTCATTGTCTCATGTCCTTATAACACACAAATGAGAAAGATCTTCAGCAGAGAAAGGCTCATGAACTAAAAATTATAATCATTGTTGACTTTCAATAATTACTCTACTGAGAGGAGAGCAGGTACTGTATGAGGCTTTATCATTCCTCTGACAGGAAATGACCTTACACCATATTCTTGTAGTGCAAGTTAAATATATATCCAAGAAAGGAAAATAGATTTCATTTTGAGCCACCAGGAGACTTCCCTTAACCTCCTATGATGGCTCATCTTGACTGCCAGTCTGACTGGCTTGAGAAATGCCTTGAGGGTTAGTAAAGCACATCTCAGGAGTTTCTAGAGACAATTTGATAATGCGAGTTAATGAATAAATCCCTTGACGGATTCAGTGTGTGATTCAGTTAGGAAAGGTGAAAGGTGGTGGTGGGGTCTAGGTGGAAGCAGTCGAAAACTGGGTTGTGTTCTTGGGGTTGTATCCTGCCATGCCCACTTCCTGTAGTCTGTTTTCTCCCTGGGAAACTATGAGGTGAACAATCTCTTTTTGCCCCTCATGTTCTCACCACCATGATGCCCTGCCTTTGTATTCCTGGAAAAACAAAACCACGAATGGAGTTCCCTCAACTATGAACTAAAATACATCTTCCCCACCCTTTTTAAGTTGTTTTTTTCTGAATTGATTTATTCTTTCATTACTTCCCTTTTTCCTTTTAAATTTGTTATGTATATATTTATGTATGTTGCACATGGATACATGTTTGCATGTGTGCTGGTGCATGGGTGTGCTCAGGAGTGTAGAGTTCAAAGACTGCTATCTGGTGTTTTCCTTAGTTGCTCTCCACCTTATGTATTGAGGCAGGGTCTCTAACACGTGATCAGAGATCACTGATTTGTCTAGTCAGGCCAGTCAGCTTGCTTCCTGGCTCTGTCTGTCTCCATCTCCTGAATGCATGGAATATAGGCCTCCGTGCCTGGTCAGCATTTATATAGGTGCCTATTTATACTGATCCAAACTCTGTTTCTCATGCTTTTGGAACAAGTGTTGGACCCACTGAACCATCTCCCAGCCCCCCAAGGTATTTTAGCTAGTGATGCAAAATCCAATTCATCTAGCTAGTGTGACAACTGTCTTTTGTAGGACTTTGCTTTTCCTTTGTTTTGTTTTTTAGTGTTGCTGATAAAACCTATGACCTCATTCAAGATAAGCTGATCTGTATCCCTAGGCCATCAGAAGAACACAACAGAAAATATCTACTTCTTTCTCTTGTCTCCCTATAAGAACCATTGACTATTCAGGATCTAGACTGTTTTGGAATCCAGAAATTTGAGTTCCTTTCTACATTGGTTGATATTCTTGGTGGTGTGATTATACAAACCACAAATGTGACAAAAAGAACACAAGGAAGCATAAGAATTTATTTTGGCTCACAGTTTTAGGGGAAATAGTCACCAGAGATGGGAAAGCATAGCAGGAGAAAGCTGGCCTCATGTGTCTGTACCTAGGATTCTGGGGTTCTGCTTATTTTCCATTTTCTTCTCTTTATTATCAGTCTAGGACTTCAGTCTATAGGATGATATCACTTACATTCAGAGAGAGGGCTTTACTTAATTTTCCTGGAAATGTCCTGAAGTCACACTCAGAGAAATCCGGTCAAACTGACAGTGAACACTAACCATTGTGTTCTTCCAATATGTATTAACAGTTTCTTATTTTTCTGATCTCTATTGCACCTAGAAGAGCAATGAGCACACAGGAGGGACTCATTGCCATTTGCACTGATTGAGTATTTAGGATTTTTTTCTTGTATACATAATATTATGAGAACTTGAGTCCCTAGGAAGAATGTTGGCATAGGTGTGGATTTGCCATTTGCCTAGAAATAGAACTTGTACATGTTGGCACAAATTATATTTTAATAAACCCAAATCATCTCTAACATGTTAATTTTTCAACTCATTTGAGAATAGATCATTTCTAATCTTGTCCAGATAAGCTGCTGCTCAGTAAATTTCCATAGCTTAGCTATATGAAGAAGGGGCATCTGGAATGATGAAGAACTTTTCTAGCCCTGATTTTGCCATAGCTGCTAAGCTATCTGTGGATAACATGCTTTATCTCCCCAAGATTCATTTCAGTTTTTCATCTAAAAGTGAAATCAGTTGATTCAAAGGACTCTATTTAACTCTGACAGTTAACTGCAGTTGCTGCTGCTGCTGCTGCTGGTGGTAGTGATGGTGGTTGTGCTGGTGATGGTAATGGTGGTCATGGTGGTGGTAGTGGTGGTGGTGGTGGTGGTGATAGTGGTGGTGGTGATGATGGTGATGGTGGTAGTGGTGGTGATGGTAGTGGTGGCGATAGTAGTGGTGGTGATAGTGGTGGTGATGGTAGTGGTGGTGATAGTGGTGGTGATGGTAGTGGTGGTAATGGTGGTGATGGTGGTGGTGGTAATGGTGGTGATGGTGGTGGTGGTGATGATGGTGGTGGTGGTCATGCTGGTGATGGTGGTAGTGGTGGTGATGGTAGTGGTGGTGGGTGTCTCAGCATTCATTCTAGACTGAATAGACTGACTCCTTGACTTGGAGTGATTACTGAGGCAGCCTCTTCATGAACTGGTGAATTCCTAGAGCTCACCAGGAGCAGTTAGCAGTTACCCCTGATAAATTTTGGGGAGCATGGGTACAATGGGCCAAAGTGTCTTAGATCACAGATCCCATAGAAGCCTCTTCTCTCATTCTCAGTGTTGGAGAGGCTAGAAGACATTGTGTGGGGAAATGGGGGAGGTGGACATTATAACACTTTGCACGTATGTATGAAATTCCCCCGAAATTACAAAATCAAGCTGTGCATCCCCTGCAGTTCAGATCTCTACCAACTGTGAATACAGCAGAGACAGGCAAACACATGTTTTCCTTATATTTGGTGCTCGGGGAAAAGTCTCTGGTGCCTTTGAGCTATGGACAGGCTCTCTACTTGCTGGGGAAATGTCACAAAAGTAAGAGATTTCTCCGAAGATGCTCTCTTGTTCACATAGTTTAGCTCTGACACACTCTCTTCCCATTTCAGGTCTCCCCCTCATGTTGTCCCCAGTGACTCTTACTTTAACTTATCATCACTCTTAGTGAAGCTCCTCTCCAGATTTTATTTTTTTTCTTTTTTCTTTTTTTATTGAGAAAAGGAAAAAAAGTATCTGCTTCCTCCCAGCCTCCCCTTTCCCTCCCCCTCCTCCCACCCCTCTCCCCCTCCCCCAAACTCCTCTCCCCCTCCCTCTCCAGTCCATAGAGCAGTCAGGGTTCCCTGCCCTGTGGAAAGACCAAGGTCCTCCCCACTCCGTCCATGTCTAGGAAGGTGAACAACCAGACTGGCTAGGCTCCCACAAAGCCAGAACATGAAGTAGGGTCAAAGCCCCGTGCCAATGTCCTTGGCTTCTCATCAGACCTCATTGTTCGCCATGTTCAGAGAGTCCGGTTTTATCCCATGCTTTTTCAGTCACAGTCCAGCTGGCCTTGGTGAGCTCCTACTAGATCAGCCCCCTTGTCTCAGTGGGTGGGTGCGCCCCTCATGGTCCCGACTTCCTTGGTCATCTTCTCCCTCCTTCTGCTCCTCATTGGGACCTTGGGAGCTCAGACCAGTGCTCCAGTGTGGGTCCCTGTCTCCATCTCCATCCATCACCAGATGAAGGTTCATAGCCAAGAGGATAGCTATATGTTTTTCCTTGGGTTCACCTTCTCATTTAGTTTCTTTAGTTTCACCTATTGTAGACTCCATGACCCTTATTTATGGCTAGAAACCCACAAACCTATTAACACCTCATTTTTGATAAAGGAGCTAAAAGTATACAATGGAAGAAAGAAAGCATCTTCAACAAATGGTGCTGGCACAACTGGATGTCAACCTGTAGAAGAATAAAAATAGACCCATATCTATCACCGTGCACAAAACTCAAGTCCAAATGGATTAAAGACCTCAATATCAGCCCGAAAACACTGAACCTGATAGAAGAGAAAGTGGGAAATACCCTACAACAGACGGGCACAGGAGATTGCTTCCTATGTATAACCCCAGAAGCACAGACATTAAGGGCAACATTGAATAAATGGGACTTACTAAAACTGAGAAGCTTCTGTAAAGCAAAGGACACTGTCACTAAGACAAAAAGGCAACCTACTGACTGGGAGAAGATCTTCACCAACCCCGCAACAGACAAAGGTCTGATCTCCAAAATATATAGAGAACTCAAGAAACTAGACTTTAAAATGCTAATTAACCCAATTAAAAAATGGGACACTGAACTGAACAGAGAATTCTCAACAGAAGAAGTTTAAATGGCCAAAAGACACTTAAGGTCGTGCTCAACTTCCTTAGCAATCAGGGAAATGCAAATCAAAACAACTTTGAGATATCATCTTACACCTGTCAGAATGGCTAAAGTCAAAAACACCAAGGATAGCCTTTGCTGGAGAGGCTGTGGAGGAAGGGGTTCCCTCATCCATTGCTGGTGGGAATGCAATTTTGTGCAACCACTGTGGAAGTCAGTGTTTCGGTTTCTCAGGAAATTCGGGATCAACCTACCCCTGGACCCAGCAATACCACTCTTGGGAATATACCCAAGAGATGCCCTATCATATGACAAAAGCATTTGTTCAACTATGTTCATAGCAGTATTATTTGTAATAGCCAGAACCTGGAAACAACCTAGATGCCCTTCAATGAAAGAATGGATGAAGAAAGTATGGAATATATACACATTAGAGTACTACGCTGCGGTAAAAAACAATGACTTCTCGAATTTTGCATGCAAATGGATGGAAATAGAAAACACTATCCTGAGTGAGGTATCCCAGACCCAAAAAGATGAACATGGGATGTACTCCTCTCCAGATTTTAAAGGGACACTTTTGCTTCACTGTTTAAAGTCATATTGTTTTGTCTTTGATACAATCCCCTCTCTACCCCTTCTAATGTCTCTTTCACTTGATGACTTTATCATGACCTCCATAGTTGGGAGTCTCTCTCTTTCCTAATACAGCTAATTTGGGAAGGTAATTAGTCTCAGCTCCTTCTCCACAAACCAACTGAACCTGCATTTTTCTTTGGATATAACAAAGGGACTTTACTATGAGAGTGGAACAATCACCATGGCCCTATTGTCATTACCTACTAATAATTCTCATCACTAGGGTTTGTTGTCATGCTCTAAAGTCGAGGGAGAGCAGAAAGAATGACAGCTCCTTACTTAAATAACCCAGATATAGTGCAAGGTGTCTTGTTTACTGTCACTGTAGGGGCTTTGTACCTCTTAGTCTCAAGCTTATTCAGTTAGCTTGGAAAAATTGACTTTCATATTTCCTTAGCCTAACAGCATCTGACCTAGGACGTCCCTTCTATCCCTGAAAGCCATTTAAGCCATTCTTGTTGGGTTTCTTTTTACTCATACAAGGGAGTTTAAGATATATTGGCCTGTGCTCTTTAATCAGAGCTGAGAAGTGATTAATTTTTTTTTTACCTTTTATTTGCAGAGGAACTTCTGGTGTTTCTAATTTAATTTCAGAGTAGAAAGTAAAAATTGGAAGAAACGGGTGCTGGAACAGCAGGTTAACATCTTCATTTCAGATCTTTGCTTTTTATAAAATGCATACCGCTGCCAGCCTGCCAGCCAGCCAGCCAGCCAAGCATTTCCCTGAAACTAGACCTCACTTCCAGTCTGAGAGGAGTGTGGGGAGCCAGACATGAGGAGCTAAGATGCTGTAAAATCAGCTGGCAGAGAAAGTCTGAGGGGACAGTTTCTCCTGATAAAAACAGTCTCTTCCTCTGTTTTCCAAGATGTTTCTAAATTGAAACTGTACATTTTTCCAAGCAACGAGTCCGGAACTTGAGTTCTACTTCCTGACCATCAGAGTCAGTGTGCATCTGCTCCGGGAACCCCTGACCTACGGGGAGGTGGACTGTCTGTGCTGTGATTTGAGGAATGAGAGTCAAATTCCCACGTTAACTGCCAAGGGGAAGGAAATAACACAGTTGCACCAAAAGTCACAAAAACGAGTCAAAGGTTTTTCCCTGTTTATATTCTGGCTATCACGGATAGCTCCTCTCAACCTATAAAGTGGGAGAAGAATGTAATGAAGCCTGAGTTTATTTTTTATAGCAGGAATTATATTACATGAGTTATTTAATATAGTGTCAGCAATAGTACTGGCAATAAAAAATTATATATGTATGTGCTTTCTTTAAAGTGGCTCACGTAGCAGTTAGCATGCAATAGAAGGCAGGATCAATTTTGATGAACTTCCTACATGTGATTTTACTTAATACAAATGCTTTGTAGTAGGGCTAATTTGTTGAAGAAAAAGCTGAGGTTTAGAGAGACCAAATACCTGCTCAAAATGACAAAGCGAGGAGGGTTGTTTGAAGCCTGGCATGAGAAATTCTGAAGCCCTTAGACCCCACATGACACTTCATATCTCCAACAGCATCTTCCTTTTAACGACAAGAAGACTGGACTTTGCTCTGAGGCTGCATCTCAGGAGCTTTGGACACTGGTCAAACCCAGTCCTTCTACATATGCCTTTGTGCTTCCACTGATAACAAAACCTCCACCACGCCGTGTGCTTCCTAAAGGAATGCCTTGAATGTAAGAGCTAGTTATTTCACCTTTTCATCAGTCGAGGAGACACACACAGAGTCAACACAATGCCTCTTCCGTTGAGTGAAGGAATTAACCCACATTTTTACTGACACCAGTCAAGTTCACTGTCTTTCTTTTCAGTGCTTTAACCATTGTTCATGTCCTTTGCAGGCTGACTGACATCTGACTCTAGGATTGGTCCAGATGGCTGAACAAATAACACAGGTGGGGACGCAGCTGCACCTCTTCCCAGAGGCAAAGCAAAGGGTTTCTCTTATTCCTCAAGTTATGTTTCTGTCTTCGATCGGCAGTGGCCCTATAGAAAAAATAGCTGCCTGAGACTTATGTGAAACCCACGACAGGGCAGAAGCAAGCAGGCTCTCAGTGTGAGCCACGGTTTCCCACCATTACCTCTGATAGCCTGTGGTGACTGATCACAGCCTTGCAGAAGTGAGCAGGCTGCTGGTTTGAAGTACACCCAGCAAGCTAAGAATGTGCTAACTGGCTTCCCTTGATCTGAGGAAAATAATTGTTATCTATTTGCAAAATTACACACGCTTGTTTCCCTAATACAGCACTTTACAGAATTCCACCAGAACCCTCCTGTGACAAGGGAACTGTGTCAGGGCTGTAAGCTGTCTTTAGATGTTACACACAGCTAGACCTGGCTTTGGATGCCACAGCTGCCATTGGCAAACAGCATGTGTCGGGGACAGTTCTAGTCTCAGTTTTCTAATTGTGAAGATAGGTTGTTGTTAAGGATGGGATCATCTACACAGTGCAGAGAAAACATACAGTAAATGACAGTTACAGCTAAAATGATTGAGATATAAATTTTTCAACAATTTATTCCTTGCTCTCATGCTGTTTTTCTACCATACTTTGTTGTCAGTGTATCTAAATAATAAGTGTAGGGAAAAATGTTTTAATTTATTGACATCAGCTATCAAAATGACAACAAAATTTTAAAGGGAAAGGGGGTAAAACATAGACTTCAAGTCGAGCTTTTTAAATTCAAATAGAATCTTTTCCCCAGGATTACTAAGCTTTAATTGATAAAATCTGTAGGTATTTATGGCATACAATGTTAAAAATAACATAGTATCACAATCAAGCCAATTGACAGGTTTATCAGTTCCCACACATCTACAATCTGCTCCTTTAGCAACTTTTTAAGAACACAGTGCATCCACTATAGCCACTGTGTTCTGAATGTATCTCCCCAAACTTAATTCCCCAGGCTAGCTTAGACTGTACTCTTTCCCCGATCCTCTTGACCTCTGCTAACCTTGGTAACCTTTGTGCACTTTGATGAAGATTCCACATAGTAAGATAACGTTATATTTGTCTTCCTGTGCTTGCCTGTTTCCAGCTCCATCCATTTAATCACAAATGATGGGGTTTCCTTCTTTTAAAAGTTGAATAGTATTCTAGTATGTACCTGTGTGTGTGTATTTATGTGTGTGCATGTGTAATGTGAAATATATGCATTATGTGATATGGAAGAAACTAATATAGATATAGATATATAAAACATATAAATGGATCCAGACTTAATACAATAGCAAAGCAAAGAAGACAACAGAGAAGTAAAGCCTGGTTAGTTTGGATCACATCTTCTTTGCTACACCACCAAAAGCACAGAAGAAAAGGTAAGTAAAATTGGATTTCAACAAAATTGAAAGCTTTTGTGCTGCAAATTAATTCATTGAAAAAGTGAAAATGTAAACTCCCAGAATGAGAGAATATTTGAAAATTATGTATTTGAAAAGGGATATTCGCCTACCATATGCAAAACATTCTCACACTTCGATGGTAAGAAAATAAATAATCCATTTATTAAAAACAAGCTAAAGATCCAAAAGCAGCCAATAAGCACTAAGCATGTAGAAATGCAAATTAGAACTGCAATGAGGTAATGCTGCACAGAGGTGCTGAACGAAGGATAGATGCTCACCAATATTGGTGAGGGGTGGAGAAATCAAACCCTCGTGCACTGTGGCAACTCTGTGAAATGCTGAAGCCACTTTAGAAAACACCTCAGCAACTACTCAAAAATACTGAGCTTATCGTGTCCATGTGACCTGAAATTTCCACTCACAGGTATGAACTTGAAAGAAATGGAAGGCAGATCCACCCAGGGGCATGCGCATAAATATTCACAACATCGTGATAGTCAAAATGTCAAAAGATGCAAATTTCCATGAACTAATATGCAAATATATAAGATATGGTATACCCTCACTGGTGGGATATTATTTGACAATACAAAAGAATAAAGTCTTGATACCTACTACATCTTGAGTGAACTTGAGAACATTACATTAAGTGAAAGAAACTAGTTGTAAAAGATCTCATGTCGTATGATACAATTTATAGGAATCAGGCAGAGATGGTAATTCGTAGAAACAAAAACAAGGATGAGAGGTAGGGTGATCATGAGAAACAACTGTTAATGGGCACAAGATTTATTTTGAGAAACAGAGATTAATTGTGGTGAGAGTTGCTGACTCTGAGAGGGTCTCAAAGCCCCTGAATCACACAGTTGACATGAATGAACTGTACACTGAGTTAGCTGCACCTCAATGAAGCGGCTAAAAACAAGAATGAAGATGGTGTACTGTGCTTATTATGAGTCAGATTACACCAAACCATTCTACCTGTGCCAGCAAATGCAAAGGAAATGAGCCATTCCTCCCAGAGAGCCCTCCCTACTGAGCAGATCAACTCTACACACAGGTAAACTTTGCTGTAATTACAACACTGTGTATTTAACTGTTGCTCTCAATAGGCATTTGGACTGCTTTGAGCCTGCCATTTGATGTTGCGGAATTTTACAAACACACGCACACACACATGTACGCATGCATACACACACATATGCACAAAACTAAACACAACAAAATAAACAAAAAGCATGTTATACTTGGATAGTCCTTTGGGATGATCATTACGGGGAATTACAGTGGCCCCACCATCCTTGAAAGTCATCTAACATCCCTAACCTTACTGCAGAAGGAAGCCTACCTTCCCGTATCTTTGACAATGCTCATTAGAATTCTGATAGTAAATTTAACATATTTTATGCTTGAATAGGATTTTTTTTTATAAAAAAAACTTGTTACTGCATTTATATGCTGGTCATTTATATTTCTTTTTCTGTGATGGTCACGTGCTCATTCTTTGACACCTAAACCGCCATTAAATGCTTTCTTTTATAAGTTGCCTTGGTCACAGCGTTTTGTTGACTGCACAAATAGCAACTAAGACAAAGTTAGAGACAGGACATCAGTGTCAAGTACGGGAGCACTGTTCCCCTTCCTTGCTGAAAACAAATGAACATCTTTAAAAGGCATTGCCATGACAGGACAGCCAAATCTCCAGAGGCCCCATGGACACTTCGGGGTGCTATCCCCTAGGCATCTTCAGCTTCAATGGATAGAAATCACATCATCTTTAACTTTAGGTACCTCTGAAGGCAGCAACCACCCTGCACTAGAGATGAGTATGTCTGGGTAAGTTTGCTGTTGCTTTTCACTACCTGCACCCCAACAGTTATAATCACCTCAAGATAATGATACTGTGAGCTTCGGTTATAGGCCCAGGAAATAAGGCCATGTGTAATGTCCAGCCCCTGCCACACCTAGTTGTTAACTGGTACCCAGGTCAGAGCCTAGGTGTGGTGCGGGACAATTGTCTATATTCTGTAAATTATGTTTTAAATAAACACTGATTGGCCAGTAGTTAGACAGGAACTATAGGTGGGACAACCAGATAGGAAGTGGAGGTGGGTTAATGAGAACAGGAGAATTCTGGGAAGAAGGAAGCCCATGCCTCCCCAGTCCTTTCCAGACACCAAAGAAGCAAGATGTGACCTGTCCCACTGAAAAAGGTACCGAGCCATGTGGCTAATATAGATAAGAATAATGGATTAATATAACTTATAAAAGTTAATAAGAATCCTGAACTAATGAGCCAACCAGTTTATCATTAATATAGACCTTTGTGTGATTTTTTTTGGGATAAATGGCTGTGGGACCTGGTGGAAGGACAGGAACCAGGCAGGAGAGAACCTCAGTCAACATAGGTGAAACACAGCTGGTACCAGGGAAGGATATCCAAAATACAGAGAATATGTACAAGCACCATGCAACCCTGAATTCTGCTTCCTGTGGCTGATCAAGGAGTTGAAGGATGGATGATAGCACCACATTTTAGTTACAAGATGTTCAGTGGTAATGAACCCTCAGCATCTGTAGGTCACACACATACCTAGACACATGACAAGATGCTCGGTGGTAATGAACCCTCAGCATCTGTAGGTCACACACATACCTAGACACATGACAAGATGTTCAGTGGTAATGAACCCTCAGCATCTGTAGGTCACACACATACAGGGGGCATTTCCTAGATGGACCTGAAGCTTTCTCAAGCAGCTGGGCACGGACTGGCATCTCTTTGAAAAAATATTGTAAAATATTATATATATATGTATGTATATATATATATATATAATTTCATATATATAATTCAGTCTGTACTTGTTCTATGGTTTGTTCTAATCACAGATATATTTACACAATATTTAAGCTCTATTTCACAGAGACTCTGAAATAAGATTGATAAATTGTGACTTTATTTTCCCTTCAGTTAATGAGCAAAGGGGAAGCCTTTGTTCATCTACTGCCAGTAAAAATAAGCCCACTATATCTTGTTGTAAAGTTGTAATTCCTTCTTTCCTTTAGTTAAATTGAATAACAAGAGATTACTATTTTTATATCTCAATTAAGGCTGAATGTTGTGGGATTTATTGTGGCTCAACCTAATACCTGAATGAAGTTTATTCGCTGTGACCTGAATGATTTTTTCTTTCACTTTCAGATATTGTATATTTCCTGAGTTTTTTCCTATTAAAATGATTAGTATAAATAAGAAAGCTCTAAGTCACGATACCTACCTATTCCTCTGCTCTCATGTTCACGGGAACCAGTGACTTGGCTGAGGGGGCACTGGTCTGATTCCATTGCAAGAATAACAAAGTTTGCCCACTGGCCAGTCACTGTTGTGCAGAAGGGAACATCAGAGTGATCGTTATAGGCCTCAGACTAGATTCTCTAGTCCGATTAACTCATGATCCAATCATGGGCATGATAAACAAAATTTTAAGGCATACATGAAGTCAGACTAGTTATATTCCTTGGAGCTTGGAAGGACCCATCCCTCTGTCTCTAGTTTCCAATTATAAATAATCAGGTCATAGGCTGTGTACATAGTACTTTCCATTCAGAGCTTCTTGAGGAGCACAAGCTCTATACAGTTGATAGTCTGTATGCAAGTCAACGCTCTTAAGTTCTACCAGACAAGGATGAAGACTAGTTAGGAAGACGCTGTATAGATCCTGAACTTGTGGAGAGATTTTTTTCTTGTTGTTATTTTCTAGGCAGCTAAGAGCAGCAACTATTTAAATAGCATTTATATCCTGTCACAAGTTATTCATTTATAGACATGTATAGGTGGGTATGTACAACTTCTATGCAATACTATAATGTTTCATGTAAGGGTCTTAAATGTGTGAGGATTTGGTATTCATAAGAGTCCTGGGATGACCTGCTGCAGATAATAATGAGGGATGATTACATGGAATCTGAGAAACAGAACTCTTTTTATGTAACTACCATGAGTATAACAGGCATTATTATGGAAAGTTATGATGAAGCAAGGTAAAAATAATGTGTTTGTGTTTGAGTGTACATCTATTTAAGTGACTAAAATTATCCATGACACATATTATTTAAGCTTTAGATGCTTCAGGTTAACACATATGGGCACTGACATTACATGAGGTAAATGTTAGCTTAAATCAGAAAAGTGTCAAAAGCGACTCTGTAATCCCGGGGCCTTCCCTCTTCACTCTTCCCAATGAGAGTTGTGTTTAAAAACACCCTCAATCAGTTACACCAACGTATTCATTATAGGTAAACTAGCTGCCCAAGATTCATGATTCTCCTAACTTCTAGTCTCTCAGAATGTGACTTTGAAGACAAGATCTACAGTAAAATGAGATCAGCAGGATTAATGTTAACATAATTCACACAATAACAATAATAATAATTTAAAAAATACAATGTCATCTTTATAAAAGAGACATTTGAACACAGAAACAACTCAATATGGAAAGAAAACTGTTCAGAGGCAGACAGAGAAGACAGTGC
Source organism: Microtus pennsylvanicus (assembly GCF_037038515.1). Lineage (NCBI taxonomy): Eukaryota > Metazoa > Chordata > Mammalia > Rodentia > Cricetidae > Microtus > Microtus pennsylvanicus. The sequence goes on along the minus strand of NC_134582.1, from coordinate 137,513,601 downwards.
TATAGTTTGACGTTATGGAGCCTATGTGATGCTACTAAGAGACTGTGCTATCTTTGGGAGGTGAGGCCTTACCGGGAGTTTAGGTCATTGTGGATGTGTACTTGTGAGCTGTAGATTCCCTTCCCCCCTCTCTCTGCTTCCAGGTTTGTGATGTAAATGGGTTTGCTGTGGCACATTCCTTGTATGGTATGTTGTACCAAGGGTTCCAACACAGTGGGGGCAAATGATCTTGGGCTTGAAACTACCATGAACTGTGAGCAGAAAGTTTGATAGATCATTATGTCAATTATCTCCTAGATGTGTATAGTGACAGTATGGTGTCGGAGATCCTTCTGTCTTTGTGTTGCTTTCATTGGTTAATAAAGAAACTGCTTTGGGCCTGTTGATAGGGCAGAACTTAGGTAGGCAGGAAAGACAGAACTGAATGCTTGAAGGAAGAAAGCAGAGTCAGGAAGAAACCATGGATCCGCCGGAGACAGATGCTGGAAATTTTACCTGGTAAGCCACTTCCATGTGGCAACACACAGATGAATAGAAATGGGTTAAATTAAGATGTAAGAGTTAGCCAATAAGAAACTAGAGCGAATGGGCCAAGCAGTGTTTTAATGGGTACAGTTTCTGTGTGGTTATTTTGGAGCTGAGATAGCCAGGAGGCCAGCATGAACAAGCAGCCCCTCCTTACAACAACAGTAAACTGACCAACTACCTGCAAGCCAAAGACAGTGACTTGGAACATCTTTCTTCACAGCCTTCAGAAGTAACCAACCCTGTGACTCCAGCACTTGCCCTCCAGCCTCCTGTTAGCACACTCAATCCATTCTGTTGGTGACTCTCTGTCATGACAACTTTAGCCACCCCATACACCATCATTTGCCAGGAACAGCTTTCCTAGGCTTAATCACATCTGTTTAATTTTTTTTTTGTCACACAAAAAAGTCCTGGAGGTCATTCCAAAGATATTGTATAGGCGTGAAAATACAGGAGAAACTAGACTTCTGTGGGCTAACAACATCAAAGTGTACCCAGGAGAGAAGCAGAGACAAAGATGGATATGGGTAACCACTGAGCAATCTGCCTGAAATTATAGAGGTTGTACATTCTTTTTTTCTAGGAATATCTGAAAGTCTACTTTGTTCTGCTCCCAACAATGGCTGTGTTGGCTGAGAGCTTCACCAGCTTGTGACTCGGTGCCATTTCAAATATTATTTTTGGACTGTAGGGTCCTCAAAGGGGCAAATGAAATGCCATGGACCTACAGATCTGCATTTGGCTAACCCTACAACAGTAACATAAACAGTAAAGGGTAGTGTGATTGCTGCATTACAGCTGGAGGAAAAGCACAAAAATAAATAAGCTGGAAATGTATTAACACGATATTTTATGGAAATTGAACTTTTATGGGGCTCTACGGAAGTCCTTAGTGATCCATAAAAATTTCTACCTTTGAAGTGTTTTATAGAATACACAAAATGTCTTCCAATACAAATTCTGAAATTCTCAGGAGGGTTTGTACATATCTTTCAATTTTTAATCCATAAAAATATAATTTGAACATTGTCAACACAGTGTAATTTCCTCTCTTACTGACTTTGATTTTTGAGAAATATCAAGATTCTAGTTGTAGGTATAATAAGTTTTCAATTATTTGCCTTTAGATAAACTTCTTAAAGCCAGCACTGCCATTTCTTATTTTGCCTTTATAAAAAAAAGATGTAATAACAATATGTACAATTTCATGAAATAAAAGATGAACTCCTAATCTTATTTATCTGTTTAGGTTTTATTTTATAAGATTATGTTGAATTTACATGGGGAATTAAGCCTTAATGAATGAGCTAGGGTGTGTCAAACTGGGTTAAATTTCTGAAACTTTCATAAATATTTGTTCACTATCTTACAGTGGAATAATAGTTCTCATTGTCACCTTTTGATTGTCTAGAGCATTATTCAACAACAAAGCAAGGTAAATCCAAAAGAGGCAGAAATACTGTATTTAGCTATTTCCATTTCTATACACATACTACTTCAGTGACCTCCAACTTCATTAAAGAAAGAACATGATCTTTTATTTAACCAAAGCGAAGATAGGGTATGAGAAAGAGGGGGAAGAGAATGAGGGTATAGGGTGGGGAGAGAGACCAACTTTATTACTTCAAATTATCCATACAAGATACTGGAAAAGATGCTTTGGGTTATGATAAGAAGGGAATGCATGCCTGGAAGATGTGTCTGAGTAGGTTGATGGGGTTCAGGGTGGGTCATCCCCAGATAGGAGATCTTGATTTTGGAGAAAATAGCAGGGGTAGGAAGGTCCCTGTGACCTTCTCATCTCCCTCCTACTGAAGCTGGATATTGAGAAAATTTGCTAACTTCCTGCTTGAACTGTCTCAAGGGAATGTGAACCCACAAAGCCCTTCAGTTTATCCCCATTAGATCATCATGACCTGGTGTGGGAACTCCTTCTGTCTATGTGTAATTTTTTATTGGTTAATGAATAAAGAAGCTGCTTTCAGCCAATGGCTTAACAGAATATAGTCAGGCTGGAAAAGATAGGAAGAGAGTAGGTGGAGTCAGAAAGAAGCCATGTAGCCTCCGCAGGGGACAGACAAAACTTTGCCAGTAAACCACGACCTTGTGGTGATGCATAGATTAATGGAGATGGGTTAGTTTAGGATATAAGAGTAAGCCAGAAATACGCTGAAGTTATTAGCCAAACAGTATTGCAAATAATATAGTTTCTGTGTGATTATTTTGGGTCTGAGTGGCTGGGAACAAACAAGCAGTCTTTCCTCAACAATGTCCCTAATGTCCAATCACATTTCATCCACTCCTCATTAAACTTAGCATAAAAACAGAAGTTTGAGTGTTTCTTGCGTCTTCATTTCTGAAGGCTCCGGTGCCATGTAAAACTTAAATTACACAAAGAATGTATGTTCCTTTTCTTGTTGACCTGTCTCTTGCCATGAGCCCAGGGAAAGGATGTGTTCTTCCCTCATACTATGCTTGTCTAGTGTTCTTAACTATACAGTAATACTTAGCATTCTGTAGCTGTAGGTCTTCTATAGGAAATGGAAATTGCTAATTTGCTGCATCAGTGCATTTTTCTTCCACAGCAGAACTCTTCCTTCTAGAGTGCCAGTCCATGGACAGCCACGGGTCTCTGAGTGGGCTGGGATAGAACCCTCTGTCAGGTAGGTCTCAGAGGCTCCATAGCTTGGACAGCTCACCAGAGCACTGTCTTGGAGTTTGTTATGGGCAACTCATATATACTTTTCATATACATGAAGAGTTATTTCAGGGTGGGGTTTCAAGTGTAAACAAGCACTTTATTATGTTTAATATACATCTCAAATATGTAATCTGAGAATAAATTTTACACAGTGTACATCTGTGTTTGACTGTTGTTTGACATTCTTGCTGGGGGGATGTGAACAAATGCCTACTCACCCCAGATAGGGAACTAACAACAGAACAAAGTGAGGAACCACCAAATTCCTGAAGCAATGTTATGAACCAATGAGTTTTTTGTGGTCACTTAGGAGAATACTGGTGATGGCTTACTTCCAGGAGCAGAACTGACTCAGTGACAGCGGTGTCACCAGAGCCCACTCCAGCATGAGCAACAGCTCACAAATGCTGAGATCTAGAGCACACTGCAGCCTGCAGACAGCTCAACAGGCTGGAGGGTGTCCTTCCAGATCGCTCATACACCAGTGCCTCTCCCAGGAGGCTCAGCAGGCCTCTGCTTCTTTCAAGCTTCTTGGCTACTTTGAGCCTCTTCTAGGCAGATCAGCTAGTCGAAAAGGGTCCCTCAGCAACCCTTATAACTTATATGTGCTTGGAGGTAGAGGCTTAGTGAATCTGGTCAGTTTTACTTCCTGGGTTGCTTACTTGCTGAGGTTCCCTTCAGGATGGAATATTTCCAGACTGGCTCTTCTACCAACTGATTTCCCTTCAAAAATTTGTGTCTTAACAAGATGGAACAAGATGGAAGGTTTTAGAAGAAACTGCTGGATCACGTGACCTGTCACATGAGTCAAGTGTAGAATGTGCCACTGGTATTGTCAAGTGAGTGTTCAAACATTCTGCGGCTTGGGAAGACTTAAATTTTCAGATATTTAGATTTGAAATGTCCAGTCTGAAAGGAGGGAAGTACATGAAAGGAGCAGCAGGAAATGGGGGTACCCAGCAATACTGCAGAGGAACAGCAGGAAATGGGGAGCACCCAGCAACACTGCAGAGGAGAGACAGCAGGAAATGGGGGGCACCCAGCTGCACTGTGAGGAGAGAAGGCAGGAAATGGGGGGCACCCAGCTGCACTGTGAGGAGAGAAAGCAGGAAATGGGGGGCACCCAGCTGCACTGTGAGGAGAGAAAGCAGGAAATGGGGGGCACCCAGCTGCACTGTGAGGAGAGAAAGCAGGAAATGGGGGGCACCCAGCAGCACTGCAGAGAGACAGCAGGAAGTGGGGGACACCCAGCTGCACTGTGAGGAGAGAAAGCAGGAAATGGGGGTACCCAGCAGCACTCCCAGTCTGGCCAGAGCTCTATGGCCAGTAAATTCCTCATGCTCATCTGAGCAAGTCTTAATTCCTCACTAACAACCGAGTTAATTAAGGTTAGTCTTTCTGGTTTTTTTTCTCTTATGCTTCTCCAAGACATTGGAATAAGTTGTTTCAAAAGGGGCGATGTTAGAGCTGCTCTTTTAAAGTTCTGTTAAATGTCTATTTGACCCAGTCTCCATTCCACTCAGCCTGTATCCCACACAGCCTACACTCCAGTGAGCCTGTATCCCACCCAGCCTACACTCCAGTGAGCCTGTATCCCACCCAGCCTACACTCCAGTGAGCCTGTATCCCACCCAGCCTACACTCCAGTGAGCCTGTATCCCACCCAGCCTACACTCCAGTGAGCCTGTATCCCACCCAGCCCACACTCCAGTGAACCTGTATCCTACCAGCCCACACTCCAGTGAGCCTGTATCCCACCCAGCCTACATTCCTGTGAGTCTATAAGCCACCCAGCCTACACTCAGTGAGCCTATATCCCACCCAGTCTGCATTCCACTGAGTCTATAACCCACCCACCGGACATCCCATCTTGGTCTTCTGGTCTGAGGTCAAGAGAACTGCAGTAAACAAATGCGGCACTGTCTTCTTTCTGTTGTCATCCTGTCTACATAGGAAAAGCTATTCGGTTCAACCAGGTGGCTAAGATGTGGATGTGGTACAGTGCAGATCTGGGAGGTGATGGTTAGGTGCAGTCCATTTAAAATGATGTCCAATGAGGCCTTTACGTCCCACACACTCCCATGTAGGCAAATGTACAGAGAATAGAGTTCTAAGATGCCAACTACAGCAGATTCCCAATTTTAATGAGCTACTCTACTCATCTCTCTGTGCAGTCTGCCTTTAAATGGCCTTTTGTTGGAGGAAAAATTTCTTTTGTATTTTTGTTTTAATTAACTAATTTGGAGACAGGGTCTCACTTTGTAGTCCTGGCTGGCTTGGAACTCACTGTGTAAACTTGGCTGACCTTGAAATCACAGCGATTCTCCTGCCTCTGCTGCCAGTGCTGGCATAAAAGGCATCTGCCTCAGTGCCTGGCTCCTGTTATATTTTTGAAGGTTAAGGATACTGATTAAATAAAGAGAACCTTTCTAAAAATGTTTTCACTTGTTAAGGTTTACTGAGCTACTACTATACACAAAGCAACATCTTATACCCAGTTGGCCAACATTTGTCCCCGGGTCCTTCATATTTTAAAGAGAAGGTCAATGCAAATTGAAATCATCAAGTATTAGATAACTACCTAGTCCATTTTTTATCCATCAAAACATTCCTAAAATTTTGTTTGGCTTGGGCAGTCCTCATGCCACTGTTTCTTTCTCTGGCTGAAGTACAGTAACTATTGTAGTTTGGATGAAAATGTCCCCCACAGGCCTAGATAACTGAACCCTTGGTTCCCTGTTGGTGGAGCTCTTTGCGGGGGGCTTGTGAGGAGGTGCAGCCATGCCGGAGGAAGCACATTCCTGAGCATGGGCTTTGAGACGTTCTGGCCTCTCACCATTCTTAGCCCACTTTCTTTTTCCTGCCTGCAGTTGAGGATGCGATTTCTTAGTTGTTCCTGCTGCTCTATCCAAACTTAAGACCAAATCAAGTCTGCTCTGTTACTTTTGGTCATTGTTTTGTTTGTTTGTTAGTTTGTTTGTAATCACAGCAACAGAAAAATAACTAATACAAAGAGCAATTCTGATTTTATGTTTTGGTTCCTAGGGCACTCAGAATAATTGAAACAGGCAGGCTCAATGCATTAATATATGAAAATTCTTTATTATGCAGAAAACAAGTAAGCAAACAAAACACTTGTAGAAGATTTTAATGAAGAAGCAGCCTCATCATCTGCCCTGGCTCTTGAACCTGTTGTTTTCATTTCTTACTATTAGTCTAGGTCAGGCCTTCAGCTTCTTTTACCTATATTGTTCTCCCCTATCCATAAGATTCTACTACAACCCTGTGTGACTGTGGCATTCACTCTCACCAGGACATTGAACATTGCCTTTTTATCTGTATACAGGCTTCAACTTTGGGGCTCTCTGAGATTTTTCCAGTTCTTCAGTCTCTCGATGGCCTTGACCAAGTGCGTACCTTTGATTGGGCAGGATTCCTCCTCCATTCTGCACCCCTGTGTATTCTTAAATCTATGGGTATTTCCTTGGTTTTACTGCAGGAGCTAACAGCTCTCTTATCTGTGCACACAGCATTCTTTTTGATTAATTAATTTTACATCCCAGCCATAGTGGGCTCTCCCTCCTCTCCTGTCAGTCTTCCCTACCCTCTCTGTTTCTACTCCCCCAATCCAAACCTCCTCTGTTTCTATTAAGGAAATGGCAGGCCTCCCATTGATACCAACAAAACATGGCATATCAAGTTTCAGTAAGACTGTGCATCCCTCCTGCCCATGTATTCAAGTTGGGCAAGGTGACCCAGAATACAGGAGATGGAAGAGACAACCTCAGGTGTTGAAGATATGATAGAGGAAATAGATTTATCTGTCAAAGAAAATGTTAACTCTAAAAGAATTCCTAACACAAAACATTCAGGACACTATGAAAAGAGCAACCCCAAGAATAATAGGAATAGAACAAGAAGAATCCCAGCTCAAAAACCCAGAGAATATATTTAACCAAATCATAGAAGAAAACTTTCCCAACCTAAAGAAGGACAAACCTACAAAAAGAATAAGAAATTTACAGAAGAATCTGTCAACAATGGAAGAATACAAAGACATAAAATATCACTTTTGCCCTTAACCCCCGCTTTTCATTTTGAAATCCAGTGTTAGGAAAGAGATTAAGAGACCAGTTAGTGAGAGTTCAAAAGTTGTAGCTCCTTTATGGATCCACACAGCAAAAGGTTTTGAGAGTTATACATCTTTTTCAAGTCTGTGCTTTTGTCTGAGGGCTTGTGAAATAGTTCCATAAAAATTCACAATGTCTGGTTTTGGGGATCAAGGTGGTTCATAATCTTTTTTTCTGTTCAGATAGTAAACTGTTCTCTCTCCCTGTGTGTGTGTGTGTGTGTTTCCTCCCAATTCACCAGACTCTAGATCTAATCTAAGGACTCCAAGACTCTCACATGTCCTCTGATTGCTTCTGCTCATTTAGCTGCTCCTGGGAAAGTAGGACTTTCCCTCATCTCTTAGATTTCTGTGATAAAACCAGCTGATAAATTATTCTTAATCACTTGGCCCAACAAAAGAAATGATGGCTAATTAATGTAAGAGGATTATGACTAAGATCTCCATTAGCAAAGGCCAAGTACATAATAAAATCTGGAAGTGATTACGCTATGCCCTCACTCACCATTTGATGGATGCTCTCCTCGAATCCCACCTTTGACCTTTTTATTTTTACTTCATCTTTCAAAGCCTTCCAAGTAGGAAGACAGAAGAATGGAAATTGGCCCCATTCCATATTTGATTTCCTAAAGATTAGAGAAATTGCAAATGCTGGCCTCACAAAAGGGTAGAATTCAATAGCATATGGTGGATGAGAGGAACTTAGAGGATCAATTGGTCTCCCCTCCCTTTCACTGAAGGTCTCGAATCAGTGGTCAGAGCTGAGGGTTTCCCTGCCTTCTAGGTGCACCTGCTTTGTCTTTCTGATAGTAAGTTTATTTTACTTATAGTAACTATTGAGTTACTACAGCAAGAAAACTCCAGATGGTTTCAAATGCAATCTAGAGTTGCTTGAGAAAAGATCAGACTATTGTCTCAGTCAGTGAGTGACATGTTGCAGGAGCTGAGATCTCACTCTGTAAATGTGCCTTCATCTGGACGTGGAATAAAATATATTTGTATCACAGGAGAGCTGACATCCTAGTAGGAAGAGGTTATAGACGTATAAAGATGTTTATTTTTTTAGCAGTTGTTGAGAAAAACCTCAAAGCTTTAGATAAATGAGACCTGTTTTATGCTGAGGGATGTCCAAAGGGAACGATGGAGTGTTGTCATCGCCCTTTAATGTAACTAGCTATGAGGCCAAGCTCTTAATCAACAACAAGGCAATATCACACAGCACTGACTATGCACTTATTCGGCACCAGAGAATACACTCAGTGTTTCCTGTTCACTGTTTGAAATGTAAAATGCCCACATAGGGAAGAAACTTTGACTTTTTTTTATATACAAAGAAACTTAAATTTGTGTATAAGTGATAGGTGGGGCCAATGAGCTCTCTCACGATCCTTATTGCTGCTCAGTAGCGTACTAGCAAGACAAGAAAGTGATATCACTGAGACATCGGAAGGATGCGAGTCACACTATGTTGCTAACCAGTAGAATATGAGCGGGATAGGAGTGCTACCTTGACATTCAAAAGCTGATGTGTGTCTTCTTCACACAAACGTTCCCCCTCGGGGTGACAAGTATGACAGCCATATGCCGAGATATCAACAGCTCGGGAGAGAAGGCGGCTGGATTCCTGAGACACTGGATGAAAAAGAATTTATTGACCTGCATTAGTTTTCAGATAAAAGAGAAACTTAGAGTGCATTAGTTAGCAAGGTGAATTGCTTCTGCAGCTCCAGCTGTTATAATTCCGACAAAAACTGTTTTAACTTTGGGTTGATGCCAATAGCTAAAACCCCTTTCCTTACTGATTTTCCTTCTGAATCACGTATACCTGTTAGTTTTAAATCATCAAATTAACCTTTGGGATATTTAAGACATCATTGGGTAGAAGGATAGACTCTCTCCACTGTCTTTACATGAAGAAGGCCAGAAAGGACCGTGCCAGGCTCCCTAGGTGAATTCTTTGTATGCTGTGTTGCTGCAATTCTGCACTCACTCTTTCAAATAAGGACAGTCCTGAGGGTGTGAGAGTATGGTTGATCTCAGTACCATGCTTCTATGTCATCTGTGATACGTCATCATGCTCGCTTGAAGAAGGACAGATAGGTTAAAATGAAAACTCCCATGTATAGCCCGATCTATGCTTAACAGCAGCCCTACTTCCTTAAATGTACTATGCTTTGTAGCTCACAGGAGAGTCACATGTATTATGTATTAGTTCCTCATGATAATGAGGGCTAGTAAGATGGCTCAGTGGCTTAGTGAGCAAAGAACTTCCTGCACAAGCATGAGGACCTGAGCTTGGATCCCTGGATCCCACATAAAAATTAGGTATAGTGGTACATGCCAGGAACCCCAGTGTTGGGGTGTGGAAACAGGCAGAATTTAGAGGTTTGTTGGCCTGCAAATCTAGAGGAAATGGTGAGCTCCAGGTTGATTGAAAGAGCTGCCTCAAAGTGATCAAGTAAAATACATGAAGTTGACTTCTGACTTCCAAATGCCTACACACACACACACACACACACACGCACGCACGCACACATGCATACACACACAAATTATGAAATAGGAAGTTTCACTATTGTTATTTTTATTTCACACATTAGTAAACTAAGACTCAAAATATCAAATGACTAAGGACTTCTACATAGCATGGCCAAAGCTGGGCTCCTCATGGTAATGTTACCATGGTAGAAAAGCATCATGAGGTCCCAGTTGATGGCAAGAATTTAAATTGTCTAATGAGATGATCTGTTAGAAGCCATCTCCTTGGCAATGGACGTTATTAGCTTGCAGAACAGACTGGAAGAGTGCTTCTCTTCTCCGCTGTGCAGACTGTTATGTCCCATTTATATGAGACACCTGCTGAGAGCAGAGGTGAAGGGCAGGCAGAAAAATCTAGAGCACAGGAAGATGTGATTAAATAAAAATGCTAAATAGAGAAGTGGAAAAACACCGACAACTTAGGCAATTGTAGCTTGTTTAGCTGGAAAAGACACAGATGCAGTCTGCACAAGATGGCCAAGGCAGCTAAGAGGTAAATGTAAATTACACGCTGTCTCAGTAGACAGTACTGAGAGCCAGACACGGGTTCTCCGCCCCAGAATATTTGCAGATAATGGAGGGGAGTGCTTGGTATGCTGGGAGATTCTAGTCTGAGTCACACAGACAGCATGATAGAAAGGATGAGACATTTGAGGCCGTCAAATTTGAATTTCAATCTTGATTTCGTGTGCCCCTAGATTACACACTTTTCTGAGTTCCCATCTTCTTAAAACTAAATTGTAGATATTGCGAGTCTCTTTTGTGCTACCCGAGCCATTTATGCATCTTCTTCCCTTCCCTCTTGTCTTGCTTTCCTTCACCTGGAACTCCTCCCTACCTATCTAGATATGCTATATTTCTCAGGTATCCGCTGAGGTGCTCCTTCACCTTCCAGGGTGGACTGTCTGCGTAGCTGTGTGAAGATGGTAGCACCCCAAAGGCACTCCAACTTTCACACTAAGCGACTTTCTCTTTCCTTATTGTCTCATATACTAGATGGGCTGCCTGATTGTGAAAAAAGAATGACAGTATCTTTTATTATCAACACATACCCAGGGGAAGCACTGGAATAGCGTAATAAATACAAAATATTTACTTCCTCATTGATTCATCTACCCAGCTAGGACTTATGCCCACTTAATATTAGGTCATTATCTAGACCCTAATGATGCAAGAGTAAAGGAAAAAAATATCAGAATCTTCATGTAAAATTTATTTTAGGAAGGTAAAATAGGCCATAAACAAATAAAACATTGTCAGATGGGGATAAAACTATTCATAAAAGTGGTTCTCAACATGCGGATCATGACCCCTTTGGGGTCACCGAAGACCATCACAAAACACAGATATTTACATAACAATTTATAGTGGCAGCAAAATTAGTTATGAAGTAGCAACAAAATGTTATGGTTGAGGCTCACCACAACATGAGGAACTGTATTCAATGGTCTCACTGCTAGGAAGGCTGAGAAGCACTGATTTGTAGTGTTGTTCCTCCTCATCTCCATTTCTATCTTTATCCATCCCCATATTTATATCTATCCCTATTCCAATCTCATATCCATCTCCATCACCATCTTCCATCCTCATGCCCACCTCTAGCTCTATAGTAGTTACATTTGTCAATATGACAAAGCGTTATGATCAAAGGCAGTCTAGGAATGAAAGCATTTATTTGGGCTTCCAGTTCCAGGGGGGAGAATCCATAAAAACTGTGGAGGAATGGCAGCAGCCAGCTAGAGTAGACACGAAGAGGTCATATCGCAGCTGTGCAAGGGAAGCAGAGTGAGTGACCTGGAGGTGGGGCAAGGGGATAGACTCCCTAAGCTCTTCCCCATTGACATACCTCTTCCAGCAAGGCTCCATCCCCCAAAGATTCCACAACCTCCCCAAACAGCATCATAAACTAGGGATCAAGTGTTTAAACAAATGAGCCCATGGTGGATGTCTTTCATTCAAAATGCCACAGTGGAGAACTAGAACTATCTCCATCTCTATCCTTGTCCTCATTTTCATCCCCATTTCTTATCCATACTCATTTTCACCTCTGTCTTTATCTCCTTTGTTGTCACCCAAGCATCCGTACCCTATGCCCATCTCCAGGCCTACTTCATTAGTACATATTAATCTCTAACTTGAAATTCATCATTCTAGCTCCATCCCCAATGAATGAATGAATAATAAAATTGCTTAATTCCAGTAAAACTCAAGTGGTTTGGATCATTTAAGTACTCAATAAATACTTATCTTCCATCATGCTTTTCTTGATTTAGTCTCACCTTTCATACCTTTATAATCACAGCAGATCAGAAATGAGACATGCTGTTAACATTGACAATATGTAAAAAAAATACATCAAGGTCAGTATTTGAACTGTGTTTCTATGGCTGTGTTTCTCATTAAGCAAACCTTCAAATCCCTCTAGTGTAATGACCACCCCCATGCAAAAATATCCTGGTAATGTTATGAATGAGAATTAGAACAAGTATCAGCCTGCATTTGCAAAGCTGTGGTTATATGAGGAAGGGAGTATTTTGTCTGCCTGGCCACTCTGAGCTGAATGTGAATGGCAGAGATTAGATTGTGGTCAGCGTAGCTACTACGTGTCAGGTGGGTCAGCACAGTGTCCAAAGGGTAGTCAAGGCTGTGGAATTGCAGGTTCAAATCTCTTCATTGCCACTTATTGGCTCTTGAAAACCACGATCCCTATACATCTCTCGTTCAGTGTATTAGTCTGAGAGTGAGATAGCAAAACCCACCTCATAACGAGATGGCACCATATGGCCGGAGAAGAACTTCTGACAGAGGGGACGTGCACACTGTTAGCTGCCGTGACGGGATTCACAGATGTAATACTAGTGCACAGCATTCACTCACAGCACAGCAGAAGATGCTAAGCCAAACATTCAAGACTTCAATTTTGAAGAAGCTATGATTTCTTTCATCTCAATTTTTCTCAGTTACTTCATATGCATAAAACTGAATATATTTCTTTTTTTAAAAAAAATAAGGATTTCATTGCTAGCATTGAATTATCATCTGCATAAATGACTTCCACCATGGCTGCTTTAAAAACAGACAATATTTTCTTCAATATCATAAAGATTCAATATTTTAAAAAGGTAAAAAGAAATGCTGCTGTCTGTCTTTTTCTCTGGCAGATGAAATTTATAGTTGTGATTTCTCTGGGTTATCTGAATTTAATGCATTTGTAATGTTAGTGTGTACAAAGCAAGAAACCATTGTCAAAGCTACAGCTCTCTGTATGCACATGTCCGCAGTCTTGTGTGCATCTCCAGATTAAATGTACACATGTCCGCAGTCTTGTGTGTATCCACAGATTAAGTAACAGAAATAACTCTGAGAACTATCAATATGAACATGTCTGCAGTCTTGTGTGAATCTACAGACTAAATGTGCACGTCTGCAGTCTTGTGTGCATCTACAGACTAAATGTGCACATGTCTGTAGTCTTGTGTGCATCTACAGATTAAATGTGCACATGTCTTCAGTCTTGTGTGCACCCACGGATTAAATAACATAACTCTGAGAAGTGACAAAAGCTAGAAATGTAACTATACAGAAATCAACTGAAAATAATCAGCTTTGCAAAGTTTTTTCAGAATTTCTCAGAAAACAGGTCTCTCCATTGCTTTTTCTGTTCGTAGATTTTCTTGTTTTACCAGAACTCAATATGTATTTTCTATCATTGGCACATGTAACTTGTAAAATTGGACAAATATCTTAATTTTCAGAAGAGCTAGTCAAGAAAACTTTGTGAGAAAATAGTAAGTATTCACAAACCTCAGAAAGAAACTTTCTCGGATGCACTCTTCCTGACTTACATTATTTATGTATGTTCCTTTTATATCTGCTCTATCAACTGTGAACATCCAGCAGACTATATGTACAGATTTGAAAAACTCTAAAATGTATGATTAATAGATGAGCCAAAGAGCACATCCTAGTGGGATGTGACTAAACCAGGATTAAGACTGTCTTCCTGGACAATTTGTAGCCTTAACCAATCCCCTTGTTCACTCACTCTCTTCATGTTTTACTCAATATATGTAACATGGACCATGCGGCAAGCACTGTCCAGGTACTTGGGATGCATCTGCAATACTGCACGCCTGCCATTACAGCACTCTAAGGCTGAGACAGGAAGACACTGACTTTAAAGCTAATCTGGGCTACATAGGAAAACCCTGTCTCAAGAAAAGCAAATAGAAGCAATATAGAAGGATTATAAAAATTTCTCAGTCAATAAAGTGTTCACTTCCTAAGTATGAGGACCTGGGCTCAGATCTGTGGAACACCTCTAAAAAGTCATGCAGGCAATACTCACCTGTAAGTCCAACACCACTGTGGGAACCCAAACATGTGAACTGATTCCACCTTGTCTGAAGGTAAGAGAGTTTGAGCTTGTTTTTGCTTTTTCAAAGTTGTTAACAATAGGTGTGGCTACAAAATAAGATATCCTAACCTAGGGTGTGGTTACTTGGTGTTTTGGACATCAAGATGGCCCATACAGCTAGATCTGCTCCATCTTGACTACAGGTTAGAGAATTCAAGCGCACTTCTGCTCCTTCTGTAGCGAGCTGCATGGAATCACACCTGATGGAGATGTATAATCAACTCCTGAGATGGCTAAGGCCTGACCTATGCTATGATCACGCAATGATTATCAGCTGCCTGTATATGCATGAACCTATGGGCAGTGCCCACTTGGCAGTTTGGGGTTGGCAGCCCATGCCTACTTAAGGGCTGAGAGAGGTTTGCCCCAGGAGAGAGGTCAAAGAAGGAGAGAAGAGAGAGAGGAAGGAGAGAGGTCAAGGAGAGAGAAAGAGAGAGGAGGGAGAGAGGTCAAGGAGAGAGAAAGAGAGAGGAGAGAGGGGAAGAGAGAGAGAAGTGTAAAAAGTCCTGGAATAAACCGCAGTGAGAAGAGCTCCAGTGGTCGCGTCATTCCTTGCTGGACGAGGTGGGGCGTGACAGTTGGTGGCCCGTACGGGGACAAGTCATATGGGGAACCTCCAAACCTCTCTCCATGGAGCCCAGAACTTGCTGCAGTCAGGGGGTGCACCAAATAATCCTCAAGGTAAAGATTGGGGATCCGCAACAAAAAGCGGGTTTTCTGCTCTCGCTGGTAGAAGAAGGGAGAGTGGGGGTAATAGGGCCGCAACTATAGCAGACAGTTTAAAGAAAGTATAGCCACGACAAAAGTGGGGGGTTTAAAATGAAAATAAAAGGAAGAATAGGATTTTAGAATGGGCGCTTCAGCATCACACCTGACTTTTCTGGCTCTTAACGAGCTGTTACGGAGCGCTTTGGAGAAGTTTTTGGCTAAATGTGACACAATTGCTTCTTGGTTTTCCATCTCTGGCAATCTTAATGTGTCATCCTGGGAAAGCTTGGTAGAGAGCTGAATTTTGCTGCTGAACAAGGTATGCTAAGAAAGGGAGGTATATTTGTGTGGTTTGAATTACCGAGACCTCCGGAGTTTGCAGTGGAGTGCTGGCCCCTCTGCTACCAGTTCCGACTGCCCTTGCTGCTGCCTCTAGCACAGCCACGGCTGTGGCAATTGGCTCAGCTTGGCTGTGAATGGAAGTATCCGGGGCTGTGTGTGTGACCAGCATTCAATATGAAAAATATACTCATGCAACTAATCTGTCTAAAGAATTGTTTAGATATCTTTTAGGTAATTGGTCTGGTGAATTCAAACAACAACTGGAAAAGCTGAGAGTGACTATTGCAACTGCAGATTCCACACGCATGGATAGCAGCCTGGCAGAAGAACTATCTTCCTGGATCACTCCATGGATCATCTGAAGGAGTGGGCGGGATAAGAGCCCTAACAGGCTTAATGGTGCTTGCCTCTCTGGTATGCCTGTGGTGCATTTGTCACATAAGGGTTTCAGAGCATTGCAATGCAGTTATGATCATTCAGGCCTTCATGGTTATTGAAGCAGGACAGTCCTCTCAAGTTTGGTTACAAAACAAAAGGGGGAACTGTAGCGAGCAGCATAGAGCTACACCTGATGGAGATGTGTAATAAACTCTATGGCTAAAGTCTGACCTATGCTATGATCACGCAATGATTATCAGCTGCTTGCATATGCGTGGGCCTATGGGCAGTGCCCACCTGGCAATCCAGGATTGGCAGCCCATGCCTACTTAAGGGCTGGGAGAGGTTTGCCTGGAGGAGAGAGGAAGAGAGAGAGGGGAAGAGAGAGAGAAGTGTAAAAAGTCCTGGAATAAAACCGCAGTGAGAAGAGCTCCGGTGGTCATGTCATCCTTGTGGGATGAGGGTGGCCGTGACACCTTCTTTGGAAATAGGAGGTTTGACCTAGGGAGTGGTTGCCTGTTGGATACTTAGTATAGAGTGAGCTCACTGCCCCAGACATCAACCTATGAAACTCCATCTAATAGAAACAGATCTTTTTCACAATACTCTAGTTTGAAAGGAAGAACATTGGCAAGGTCATTGTATTTATTCCACCATTAAAGATTAAATGTGTACAGTATGAAGATTAAGGCTATTGTCCTCTAATGAATCTCATGTGTACCTAGAAAAAAGATGTAGTTAAAGTGTTTCAGAAGAGCTGAAAATTGAGACTATGATTTCCCAGCCATGAGTATTAATCTCATTAGCCAGTTCTTCGTTTCTATGACATAGGGAGACAGATGGTCATACTGTCAGTAGGTAACAGACTAACAAGGGGGAAAGATTAAAATGCCCCAGGAAATGATCATTTCTATTTTTTATTCACCTGGAAGGTGAAGATGTCATTTTATTTGTTAAAATTTCTTGTATTGGACAGATGACTTTCAACTCAATAGCTCTGTGTGACATTAGATGAGCAAATACATAATCACAGTGTGACAGTCTGAGACCCTGAAGAATAAGGGAATGCTAAACATATTTAAGTTGAGCTGCTTTTTTCTATGTGATAGATTTTAATTATGAAACACCAAATAGCTCCCATAAATTTTATTTTTAGTAAAATACACATCAGAGCTACACAGCATACAAACTACTTTTTTTTTGGTAGAAGCCAGTTCATAAGGTTAGGAAATTGCTTAAAATACTTAATCATGTTTCATGAACCAAGTGTGGCTAACATGTAGTCAGTGGTTGGGATCACTGTTATCTAGCAAACTGTAGTAACCAGTAGGCTGAACTCTACAGTAAGATGTTCCAGGGACTGAAGCACAGGCTTGCAGGTTATTCAAGATCTGAAAGTAGGTGCAGGGGTTTATAGACTCAACATTCATTTGTAACTGGCCTTCATGAGTCAAAATTATCCCTTTCCCAGCAGCCACCAATTGCTAATAGCTCCTTAGCTAGGGCTTGGCCTTTGTGCCTGCCTAACCCTCTTCATTTTTAACTGGTCCATACTTGCAAAAGTCTTGTGCGTGATGTCAGAACTGTTGTGTTTCATACGTGCAATGGCAGTGTTGTGTGCAGAAGCCTATGAAGAAACTAAGGTAAAATGTAGTCAACAGAAATAATTAATGAGATATCACACATTTGGGAATTAACAACAAAGGCTTTTACACAGTTATTGTACATGCATTTAGTGATATAAAGGAAAAGTGATACTGAGAAATAATGAATATCAGAAGAGAAATAAAACTTCAAAAAAAGAACATCCCAATCTTCTCCAATCATTAAAGTATAATGTACATTGGTCCTTTCCTTAAGAATTAATGAAACTAGTCCTGTCAATCACCTATAAAAACAGTCCCACAAAAAGCTGACCTAGAAATTTCAAGACCCATATAAAATTCTTTTTTAAATGTATATGAACATCCAAATAAATTTAAAATATTACCATGATAGTGAATTAACATTGAAGTATATTGTTTCTCCAAAAGTTATCCAAAGATTCATGCAATTCTGAGCAAAACTATAATAGGTAGACATTTTCTAAAAAATAGAACTTGACAAATTATTTTGCAAGTTCTTTCTTATTTGTGGATCCTGTCTCTGAATTTTTAGATGTACGTATATAACCTGGAGCAACTACAGAAATCAAGTTAAATCAAAAAAGACTCTGAGAGGAAGTACTCTAGAGGGGAGAGAGTAGGTCACGGATGCTTTAAGGGGGAAATGAGAATAAATAGGTGTGTAGGGCTTTTTCTGGAGAGGAATAGAAAGGGAATAGACATGGGGTGATAGAAGAAGCAGGATAAATAATGATAAAAATATTTGAAAAAAATCATAAATATTAATTTATGTTTACCTAAGATGCATACATAATATATGTTTATATATACATACATATACATATAAATATATATGAGTTATACATATATTTTAATGAAAGTACAGTACTTGGGGTAATAATGTTTGCCTCAAGAACTATAGACCATCTAAAAAAAAACCCCAGTGTCAGGCATGGGAAATCTCCCTCTGAGTTGTTGGAGAGGGGAGTCTGAGACTCTCCACACAATATAGGCTACTGCCATTGCCCATGGTTTCCTTCCCAAACCTGAAGGTAAGATCCCATCATTTAAGAAACCATATACTTGAAACACAGAACTTGGAGGAAGTGAGTTGAAAATGACCCAAAAGCCTTCTCCCCAAGAAATAACTCTCTTAGTAACCAACAATGTCATCCAAGATATCTAGCAAGAAAGCAACTGATAGTCTTACACTGATGTAAAGTTAGGAAATGCAACAATGCCTAATCCAACAGTGCTGTGGGACAATGGTTTTTTATCCTGTCACTTGTATTATTTTTAATAGAATACTAATCGGCCAGTAGTCAGTCAGGAAATATAGGCATGGCTATGGTGACCAGGCAAGAAGTAGAGGCATGGCAATGAGAATTATGGGAAGAGAAAAGTTTCAGTCTACAGTCATCACCCAGATGCAGAGGACTCAAGATGTGATTGCCTCACTGAAAAAGGTACCAGACAAGAATTATGGGCTAATATAAGTTATAAGAGTTAATAAGAAGCCTGAGCGAATAGGCCAATCAGTTTATAATTAATGTAGACCTCTGTGTATTTCCTTGGAACTGAACAACTGTAGGACCTGGTGGGACAGAAACCCCAGTCAACAGAACAGGTATACAAGAATTCAGTGATGGTACTTTTATCTTGGGCATAATCAAATGCTGTCTGATTGGACTTCCTGGCTAGGAGGGAATTCATGCCTTCTACTGTAAACCTAGTCGATTACCAGAAGCTGGTAAGGTCACAGACCCTTGAGAAGAGCCTACTATTGCCCCTTTCCCATAGCAGTATAATTTCTAACTCCATTCCAAAAACTCATTTCTATATCCACAGACAAGTGTAGTTTTCATCCTTCATCAAGGAAACTTCCTTTTCCAGAAGATGGAGACTATTACAAAAGCTCCTAATGGTGAAAATGCAGAGAACTGACTGTGGGATACCCAATGCCAGCAGATACATCTACTGTAAAACTTAGAGCTAAGGCCCAGGAAACACCATGGAAGAGGGGGATGGAAGATTGTAATAGGCAGAAAACCAGAATATCTGTCGTGAGAAAATGTCTTTTATATATGACATATACATAGTACTCATAAAATCGCAACAGTATGGTTACCTAGAAACTTCTGCACAATAACAACACCAGTTGACATGCAAATGTGAATGGGGGAATGATGGAGGAAGGTCATTGGCTAATAAAGGAACTGCCTTGGCTCATTTTATTGGTTAGAACAGAGGTAGGTGGAGTAAACAGAACAGAACCCTGGGAGGAAGAGGAAGTAAGCTCAGACTCGATAGCTCTCCTCTCGGGAGCAGACGCCTCAGCAGAGACGCCATGCCCAGCTCCCAGGCAGACGCACACTATGAAGCTCCGACCCAGGATGGACTTTGGCTAGAATCTTCCCGGTAAGACCGGTGCTATACAGATGATAAGAAATGGGCTAGTCCAGGTGCGAGAGTTAGCCTAGAAGAGGCCAGGTAGAAATGAGCCAAGCAGTGATTAAATGAATACAGTGTCTGTGTAATTATTTCGGGGCATAAGCTAGCCGAGCAGGCTGCTGGGGTGTTGGGGACGCAACCCCGCCGCTCGCTCCTTATTACTACAGGGGAAATCTCACAAGAACCCACTCCTAGATGAAGAGCTGCAGGAAAGGAATGACTGTGGGGAGAGGGAGAATCACTTAAAGGTGAAATGGGCATGGGCATCATTCTATAATTCCAGTGTGTGGATGGTAAAGACAAGGGATCCCTGAAACAAGCTAACTGGACCATCTCAAATGGCAAGCTCTGGGTTCAAGGGAGAAGACTCTGCCTTAATATATCTGGCGGAAAGAAATGAGAAAGAAATACGAAAATTGTTTCATCATGGTTTTACAGAATCACTATTTTGATTGCTTTGTTTTGATTGGTACAGTCATAAAAACAGAAGATGTTAGAATATTATGGGGATCAGAAAGAATTTATAAAACATATGCCTATACAAATGTGGTTACTTCCTTTACTCACGAGTGCTCAGAAATGTGTTGTCTAATTTCCAAGCAGTTGGATGAGTTTTCAGTCATTGCTCTAATTGATTTATACCTAATCAATGGTTATTAGAAAGCACAATGCACTGTATAATGGTGTAAATGGAAACTGCTTGTTTGTTTTCTGGCTGCCCAGACCCAAATAATTACACAAAACTATATTAATTACAACACTGTTTGGTAACTAGCTTAGGTGTGTTCCTGGATAATTCTTATATCTTAAATGAACCCATTTCTATTAATCTATATATTGTCATGAGGCTGTGGCTTACCAGTATCTCTCTCCTTCAGCAGCTACATGGTGTCTTCTTGACTTCACCCATACTCTGTCTATATTTCTCTTCAGATTTTCCACCTAGCTACATTCTGCCCCACTATAGGCCAAAGCAGTTTCTTTGTTAACCAATGGTAATAAAACATTCACAGTATGTGGAGGGGAAACCCATATTATAATGGGATCTTTTAAATTTATCAAGACTTTTTAAAAAATGAGATGGGAGTCTTTCTACAGAGTTCGGTGTGGCTTTAAACTCACAATCCTCCTGCCTCAGCATTCTTATATTATAATATGGTGAACTCTTTTGTAATCTATTCCTCTACCTTGCAAGTCTCACCCAACCTTTTTTTTTTTTTAAAGCAGCATATGAACCTTGTAATACTGGCCTTGATGGAGCTCAGATTCTAGTTAACCACACTGAGGTAACATTTTTTTATGTATGGGGCCACCCAGTGTAAAAGAAGGACAAATAAAAGCCAGGCCCAGGGACCATACAGTTATGTAGCCTAAGGGTCTTTGAACACCATTTTTCAAGTTCTCTCTCACAACATCTACACCCCCATGGTTACATTGCATGGGTTGTACATTGGGAGCTATGATTGCTTAAACCAGAAGATGTGATGGAAGGAATTCAAGAGTGTGACAGTGGTGCTGGATGACATGTTTCATGTGTCAGTTTCCAAGGATTGCCACAACAAATCACCAAGAATTGAGTTGCTTCAAATAACAGAAATGTGTTCCTTTATAGTTCTGGAAACTAGAAGTCTTGAATTTGACTGTCAGCAGGGCCATGTTGTCCCTGAACTTCCCAGGGAAGAGTCATTCCCTGCTTTTGGAAGGTCTCTGTGGTGGTTTCTGACATCCTCTGTCTGGCTAGCAGGTGGATTGCTGTATTTCTTCCTATGATCAGCTCACTGACTGTATTTTTCATTTTTTTATTTTTTATTTTATTTATTTATTTATTATAGATTTCTGCCTCCTCCCTGTCACTGCCTCCCATTTCCCTCCCCTTCCCCTAATCAAGTCCCCCTCCCTCAGCAGCCCCAAGAGCAGTCAGGGTTCCCTGCCCTGTGGGAAGTCCAAGGATCTCCCACCTCCTTCCAGGTCTAGTAAAGTGAGCATCCAAACTGCCTAGGCTCCCACAAAGCCAGTATGTGCAGTAGGATCAAAACCCAATGCCATTGTTTTTGACTTCTCAGCGGCCCTCATTGTCCTCTATGTTCAGCAAGTCCGGTTTTATCCCATGCTTTTTTTAGACCCAGGCCAGCTGGCCTTGGTGAGTTCCCTATAGACCATCCCCATTGTCTCAGTGTGTGGGTGCACCCCTCACCATCTCTTTGTAAGTAGGGGTAATTCTAGGGACAGAAATGAAAAATATAAATTCTGTGCCTAGAATTACCCCTACTTACAAAGAGATGGTGAGTCAATGACTTGGGGCCCACCACAATCTACCACGACTTCAGTTTTACTTGCTTGCATTCACAAATACCCTATTTCTCAATGAGGTCACATTTATAGCCACCATGGTTAGAGTTTACACAACTCTAGGGGGAAGCGAATTCTATCTATTCACATTAGTGTGCCTAATACCTGCCTCTGAATCCATGCTGCATTCATTCCTATAGCTTCCAGTTGGATTCCAGGGCAAATGTGGCGCCCTGGAGAAGGTAGGCAGGGCTGAGAAGGGAATAGTCAAGAGCTTATTTATCTGATCCCTACTGCTTGATACCTATGCCTTGTCAGAAGGCCACATGGCTACCTGCTTTATTTTACCATCTTGTTCCTGATTCCAATAACTTGATCCTATTGCCCTTTGGACAAAGGATTGGGGATAGCATGGTCTCAGTTCTGCCCTAAAATCTACACTACACACTCTCTTGTAAACAATTTCCTTACTAACCAACTAGTTCTGTTTTAATTATATGTGTCACCTGTCTCCTGTTGGGACCCTGGCACTGACTGACTTTCAGTTGGGCTTCAGTTCTTCTAAACAATGAATGATTAAAAACAAAAGTATCTATGTATGTCTCTCTTAGGATCCTCATTGTTGTCTAAGTTCTCTGGAATTGTGATTTGTGGGTTGGTTTTCTTTGCTTTATGAGATCTAATCTACATGGGAAATAGAAAAAGACAAGATCTCCTAAGTAAATTGGGAGCATGGGGACTTCGGGGGAGGGTTGAAGGGGAGGGGAGATGCAAGGAGGGGCGCAGAGAAAAATGTAGAGCTTAAAAAAATCAATTAAAAAAAACAAAACACTCCAAAAGTTTGTCATTCACTTACAAAGTACCAAAACTTTAAGCAAAATTGAACCATTTGAAGAAAATTTTCAGATACAATATTATGTAATTCTCAAACACATAGTAGTATAAGTAACTTAATATACAATTAATAATATAGAACTATTATTATAAATATTGATTTAAAAATTTCTTCTTCTTCTTTTGCTTTATGTTACTCAGAAACATGTTCTGAAACTTGCTTTCCTTTGCTGTTACCATGTGTATATCCAACTGATTTTCCCTGACACCCAGCTTGTTGCTAAGATCCTTTGCTCTAAGACCTAGAGCATGGGGTAAACTGTCCACTAAACCTGCAGGTTCATGTTAGAACACAGGATACACTGAGGAAGTATAGATGAAAGAAAGAAAATATCTTGGCAGATGTCCTCCAGCAATGTTTAAAGTGCTTACTTTTTTATCCCCCGGTGGTCTGAGGGTGTATAATTCTGACATATAGATGACAATTTATATTGACCTGAGTCAGTCTAATAATTTGCAATAAACTCATGGAGTTGTTTTTTTTTTTTAACAATTGTCAATCTTTTTCTCTTACCTTTAGAACTGGCCAAAAATTTCACATATGAAAAGTATCCTTGCTCTCTTTGCTCTTTCCCTCACTTCATTAAGAACTTACTTAGCTAAGAGTACTACCAAGAGGTGGAGGGGAAATAAGGTTACGGAGAGCTGGGATCATCGGCTCTGCCCTATGGTCAGTATTTACATCAGACTTTAATATTAGAAACTAGAAGATCGGTATGCATTTGCTTTGACGGTCTTATTCCAGAGAAAAAAAGACTATACAATATTTTGATTAGCAGAAAATCATGGAATTTCAGAGCTGGAATAAAACCTGGTGAACATTAAAAATGAGAGCAATGATTTTCCAATGAAAATGAAGGCCTGGAGACGAGAGAACTCTGCCCTGTGTGTGCAGGTGTAGCCACTTAGCAGGACATATACTGGGTCCACAGAAGCCACTTTGGGCTCCTAGAAGCAGAACCCAAAGCAGCATACTCACATCAGAAACTTGTTCCCCCTTCCCACAGTGACAGGCTTGTCCTCCGAGGCTGTTCAAATGATACCCTTTAATATCCTGAAATTTGATCTATTTTTAGCATCGGCATCATTACACAGCTTGCCGGGAAAATGTGAAGATGGGATGTGTGTAAACAGACGGCTCCTCAGTGCTCAGCAGAGAATATGCTGATTCTATTACAAAAGAAGTGAAGTGGGCAACATAATGGAAATCATAAGCAATGCTGGAATACTAATGCAATGCCTGTGTGCTCATACATTATAAGCACCCACGCTCCAGCTAATCAGCTAACTAATTGCTTGTAACAGGTTCTGAGGGTATTTAATTTGCCTATCATTATAACAACTCACAAACAAGGGCAGGACTTACAAATGGCTCTAATTTTACCTTCATATTTATTAATTTTTCTAAGCAACTTTATGTATTTATTTCTTTCTGCTTCATCATTATCTCAAGTATTAATTTAGGCCAAAACACTCTGGAGAAACACACATAGTTATGCAAGCACCACTTTTATGTCTTTAAAGCGAGAGATTATAGCATCTAAAGAGCTTTTCTTTATCCATGGAGGCCATATCCCAGCACTCTAGTGGGTGCCTCAAACTGCAGCTGGAACTCAGTCGTGTATGAACTCATAGGGCCCCCATGCATGCATACCACAGCAGAGCTTAATGTATCTGCCATAAACAGAGACGAAATTATAAAACTCTACTGTAATGAACAATGAGGGAATCTCTTTCCTCTCTCTTTGTCAATCCCTCCCAGCCCTTGTGTGTTTAGTGTCTGTCTCTCAAAAGAATTGTACCATAATCAATAATTTTCGATTTTAACCATGGTGAACTATGAGGACTGAAACTGAGGAACACAAAACATAAATATAAGCATATACTTACTTGATTAAAGAGAGGTGACAAAATACCCGAGGCAGATAAACTTAGAAGAGGTGTTAGTACGTATCAAAGTTTGAGAGATAGATCATTATTCCATGCTCATCTGTTTTTGTGGTTTGAGACCCAAGAACATCGTGGCAAGAGTGTGGGGGAAAGTTTTTCACCTCACTATGTCTTAGCAGAGGCACAGGGAATAAGAGGAAAGGGATAGCATCAATGTATGTTCTTTCAAGGCACATCCTCAGTGACCTACTTCCTCAAAAGACTCCCACCTCCTAACAGCTCATTATGCTAGAAGCTCTTTAATGAATCATCACACTGATGACATCAGCACCCTGATGAGTCAATCATTTCTCAATGATCCTATAAGCTGGGAACTGTGTTTTCAACACATGAGCTATTAGGGGTCTACTTCATTTCTAAGGCATAACAATATCTACTAACATTGGAACCAGATCATAAGAGGGAAAAGCAAATATGTTAATGGTATGAAGCAAAATGTTAAAAATGTCACAATCTGCATAAATACTATACAGATAATTTTTCATCCTAAGACTCAAAAGCCTTCGAAAAAGCTTTCTCTGTGTAAAGTTTTATTAACTAATCAATATTCTCCATGAATAAATTTCTTTGAAGATGTGAGCTTAGCCTCCTGGCTTGACCGTATTGCTGCTGTCTTTTAAGAGTTAATGCCTCTAAGAGTCTGTAAAGTTGTACTTCTTTAAAGACTTGGAGAATCTGGCTCAATTCATAGACTTTTCCTGGCACATCTGAGCCCTTCAACAGATACTTGATGAATGAATGAGAACTGCTTTGAGTAAGTGTGAGCTGTGCTATTTTCATCCATTATATTTTCTGAGTTACATAGGCTCCACTCTTGGCTTATCACACAAGTTGTGATGAATATCATCTGCTTCCTACTCCAGATGCCTTCTCCACCCTTCTCCATTTTTATGTACCCAGGAGATGGAAGTTGTGTCAAGAAATCCTTTTCCTGGTGGCCTTCAACCAAGACCAGGTCCTGCAGGGATGGAGAACACAAAAGCTAAGGTGCCTGTTATGCTGCTTTCTCCTGGGTGGCTTTTTTATTTTTTTTTTTTGTTTTTGGTTTTTGCAAGTGACCACAGCTCTTGCCAGCTGTTTTTCTTCATTCATGCATGCTCCAAAGTACAGTAGCTGACATTCCCAATTCCTCCAGGCCAAGGGTTGGAACAGCTCTTGCATCCAACAACCCTGGACCTCTGTACTATCCCTTACTGGCCCCTATTTTACAAAAGCCGCCTTTGGTAGCTGCTTCTCAAGTCCTCAGCTTGAGCGAACCATCTGCTTCCTGCTAGGACTTTGACTGATATATGAGAGCTCTAAGCAGTTGCATCTATGCATTTGTGCTACATTTCTTATTTTATGTGAAAATAAAAATGAAGAAAAGCCACCACTTCACAAATGGTTGTGTCATGTCATCCAGAAGACAAGAACTGATGAAAACTATAAAAATATTTAAATTGTCTGTTTCTGTGCCTGAGATAATCATGTCTTTCTCACTAGATATAAGACATGCTATATGTCCTGTACTTTTACAAAAGACGATGAGCTAAATGTTCCAAAAATGGCTGGTTCATTCAGCAGGAGGCACCCCAATGAGAAAGGTAAGACTTCATGTCATGGCCGTCTGTGATAAGAAATGTACAAGACTCAGTATCCAGGAGCTAATTGAGCAAAAGGCAGAATGTTCTCAGATGTCTAACACCTTGCCAAGGAAGCACATAAATGCATCAAAACATCTATTTCATTGACTTCAGTTCAGCGGAGATTATAAATAGACTTATTCTCATACTGCCCTTTCTCAGCAAGATGCAGAAACAAAGCGGTAACTTCTGAAAGTCCCTGGTATTTTTGGTAGAATGTACATGGACATTTTGATTGACAGGTGCAAACCAATTTCAGAAGCACTGAAACAGGAGAAAGCCTTTATTGCAAGTTAAGAGCAGGAGGTCTAATACAAAAGAAACGCAGGTGTTGCTACTGTAAATCACCACGATCCCACACAAGGGCTTCTAGCCATCTTTAATTTAAAAACTTAGAGTGTGACTTCTAAGATGACATCCAAGATGCTTAAGAGCCTGGGGTTGATTTCCAAATCATTTATTTTAGTGTATCCATTTTGTTTTCTGTTTTTTTTTTGGTACAAATATTATGAAGAATCATATAAACAAAGGATGATGAGACACTTCTGTAGTTTACAATGCATTTTGTTT
This sequence comes from Microtus pennsylvanicus, assembly GCF_037038515.1. Lineage (NCBI taxonomy): Eukaryota > Metazoa > Chordata > Mammalia > Rodentia > Cricetidae > Microtus > Microtus pennsylvanicus. The sequence continues at coordinate 137,486,480 of NC_134582.1, read as the reverse complement.
TTGCATAGCAATATTAAAATTAGTGATAAATATTCAAACCCCAGTTCTGTTTTTCCAAAGTCATACTTGGCTTAACCTCACCTTGTACATTGTTCCTTCAGACAATATGTTCCTACTGGTCATATTAGTACTTTGTTGTATTCTTAAGATAGTGTCTCGCCACATAGCCCAGGTGGGCTTTGAACTTCTGATTGATCCTCTTGCCTTTGGAGTGAGCACTAAGATTATAGGTGAGTGCCCCCATGTCTGACTCCTCATGGGTCTTCCTTGTTATTTTCATTTGTGCCTTGAAAACTTAGTTCTTAGTGTCCCTTTCATATTCTTTGTCTTTGCATGTTTGGTGTCTTCTTCTTGTCATTCAGACATAGACAGCAAGAAATCTCAGAAATCCTTTCCAAAACTCTTTCCTCTCCACTTAACTTCATCACTGAGTCTCTATCAACCCATAATACCCAAATCTTTAATGCGGAAGTGAAGAAATCATTATGCGGCCACATATAAAGTATTCAAGTTCTTCATGAATTGTGCGACTCAATGAACTTCAAGTATCTCAGCTTCTCTTTGCAAAATGCACAGAGCACTGCTCACCTCCCAGGGCTGTTAAGAACAGGACACATGGTGAGACCGTCGAAGTATATCTTGGTGATCTTTCATTCCTTTACTGCTTTGCTCATCCAAAGGCTTCAAGCCCCACGAGGACAAAGAGATTGCTATTTTCTGTTTAATACACAATCTTGAGTTCGAGTAATGTCTGTATAGCAGGTGTTCAGCAACTACTTATTAAGTGAATGGCTGCATGGACTTAAACAAACAAGCAACAAATGCAAGGCAATCAGAAAGGAGAAAGCGTTACCACAGTAGGAAAAACTAGAATTCACTGCTGTTCTGGGAAGCTACTTTCTCAAAAAGCTAGTCTTAAAAGCAATGTTTTCCACTAGATTCTATTATTTGCTTCCAACACGAAGAGCCAGAAATAATTTTCTCTTCAATGGTAGGTCTGGAATATGGCCTAACAAAGCTGAAGCACCTCCCAGGGGTTCTCATGGGGCTCCACAGGAGCTCCAAATGTGGCTGGCTTATAAAATCAAAAGCACACGGTCTCCAAGAGAGACAGAATTGCTCAATGACAAGGAAAAAGTCAGCCAACCCGAAGAAGTTTAACCATTTTTATCCTTTAAGCAATGTTTTCAGCAAAAGACCAGATCCTGTGGCAGCAGCTCTCACTGGGGGTTTACTGCGAGGACAATGTGTCCCTTCTGACCTAGAGCTCAGAGGGACCACTCTGGAATGATGGCACTATGCGAGTTCACACTTCTCCATTGAGTCAACTGCTTTATATATGGATTTCCTCCCAAGTCTTATGTTCAATGTGACATTTGCTTCATTACACACTGTTCTTAGAACAAAGAAAAAGAATCTCACTGTCTCATCTGTTTATATATAAATCTGCTACAGAATGCCAATGCCCAAACCAGGTGGCAACCCTAAAAGCAAGAAAAATTATTGAAAACATTAATTTGGGGGAAAGTATAGGGGACTTATAAAACTATCCTAAAGATATCTGAGCAAAAGTCCAATGCATGATCATTTTACCTTCTTTATGATTTCATGAACTTTTACTTCCTATCACAATGAATGGATCATGGCACGATATCATCCTTCCTTAAGAGTCTAATAAATTTTAATTTTGATTCTTTGAAATTATATCTCCAATTTGCTGAGAGACTTACATAGCATTCTCAGATTATTTCATTTTACATCTTAAAAAGAATGTTTCAATAATATTATAAAAGGAGAGACAATCATTACTTGATAGAAGAATGACAGGTAAGACAAAGAGGTAGTATTTTGAGAATAGAAAGACATTTATAACAAAAATATCTAGGTAATTAGAGTATATTAAGGTAAATTGTTGCCTCTAAAAACACAGGGTGAGCTATAGGCATTGACGGAGAGAGAGGAAGAATTGAGGGAGGTTAACAAGTGGCAGCTAATGGCTGGGGCTGTGTTTTGAAATGTAGGATTCTCTTCATACTCTTCATGCGGAAGGAGGATTAACCCAATGACAAGGACGAGAAATCACTGTCAGACTTTCTTGCCTTCACTTCTGATGTTTCCTTTCATGGCAGGAAGAGCTCTGACGGTTACATTCTGCTACAGGGGGTTGGAAATACCTCCATGCTTGTCAGTTTTCATCAACTTGACACAAACCCAGACACACACTATGGGAGACAGAATTTCAGCTGAGGAGTTGTCTCTATTGGATTGACCTGTGGTCATGTATGTGGGACATTTTCTCGATTCACATGGAAGGGCCGGGCACTGCCACCCCTGGGGACCTCCCAAAGTCCCAGGTGTTAAAGATTTAGTTACCAACTTCTAATGCTATTAGGGGATAGTATGATGCTGGGAAGATGAGACCTAAAATAACAAATTGGTGACATTGGAGACATGTCTTTGAAGAGGATTGGATCACTCTCTCTTTTCTTTCTCTCCATCTCCCTACCCCCTTCCTCCCTTTCTCCCTGTCTCTGCTTCTTTGAGGTGCAAAGGCCTCTTCTTTGTGCTCTCACCATGATGTGTCGTGTCAGCAGAGACCCAAAGACTAGATACCAAACAGCTATGACCTTAACCCTTGGAATCGAGGAGTTCAAAATTACCCTTTCCTCTTCATAAGTTGATTTATTTCAGGTATTTTAGTACAGTGGAGGAATATGACACAGGCTCCTTGTTCTTTCCAGATCTTCAACTCCAAGTCCCTCCTGAGGGGAAATCATTCAGTCTGAATAAGGGGCAGGAAGGAGATAGTGGGATGTGATGATTGGCTCCTTCTCTTTCCTAGGAATCCACATACATGAACTGATTTTGACCCTCTTTTCTCCAGAAGAAGCTCCCCTTTAGTGGGGAGTTCATTCACAAGGACGGGGTGTGGGTATGCATATCCTAAGATTGACCATGGGAGAGTTTCTTGGTTGGCATGCGTACAGCATGCTTTCCTTTATCCAGAGCCCAGTTGTTCTTTTAACTATTCCTTTGACTACTATGCCTCAATTCTCAATTTAGTTAGGTGCTGCAGAAAAATAGTGTTTTATTAGGTCCCGCTGAGTCTCAAACATCAAGTTTACAGACAGTAACCTGTCCAAAGTAACACAGCAGAAAGAGATGAGAATGAATTTGCTTTTATCTTGAAACCTCCTGGAGTTACCTCAGGCTTTACAGGTTAATGGCACAACTCACAATACTGCCCCACTTCAGTCCCAAACACTGGTTCCAAAGGCTGCCCACATTTGTTTATGATTTGATTACAACTTGCTGGTTCTGACAACTTCTGCCTAAGGCTTAGTATGTATAGCATCTCACTGAATTCAGGCCAGAGCTCCTCTTGCTACCATTGGTATATATAATACAAACTGTAAAGAGAACACAGATGAAGATCTGGGGTAGACTGCTCAGTAGGTAGAATGTTTTCTGCTCAAGCCAAAGGACCCAAGTTCAGATACCCAGGACACCTGTAAATGCTGGGTGGGGTATTGAGCGCCTATGATTCCAGTGTTGGATAACAGAGGTAAATCCTGGGGTGGGGTGGTTTTTACTAGCAGTCACTCTAGACAAAACTGTGGACTCCAGGCTCAGTGAGAGACCCTATCAAAAAATAAGTTGAAGAAGTGATTGAGGAAGATATCTGATGCGGGAAGTCCTTCTGTATATGTGTTGCTTTATTGGTTGATGAAGAAAGCTTTTTGGTCAATGGCTTAGCAGAGTAAAGCCAGGTGGGAAATCCAAATAGAGATAAAAAGATAGAGTAGGCGGAGTCAGGGAGACAACATGTAGCTGCTGAAGGAGAAGGATACTGGAAACTTACCCATGAGCCTCGTGGTAAAATATAAATGAATAGAAATGGGTTAATTGAAGATGTAAGAGCTAACTAGAAATACACCTGAGTCATCAGCCAAGTATTGCTGTAATTAATATAGTTTTTGTGTGATCTTTCAGGTCTGGGCGGCTGGGAAACGCAAGAGCAGTCTCCATTTACAGATATCTTGACAAACTTTGGCCTTTGCATTCATCTAATGGGCAAGTATACTTCAACCCACACATATGTTCATGCAAGGCAAACCTGCATGCACATAAAAAATAAATTCTAAAAAAGAATATGGATGAACAGTGACATGAAGGTACAATTGGAAGGCAGGAGGTGGTGCAGATCTTCCATCTCTCTCAGGGTGCTCTGCCTCTCAACTCTCCAGAGTTGTCACTATTTATGATTTTTTTGGAGACCCTGTAACCTGAACAAGATTGATGAAATCATTGGCAACTGAAGTCAATTTCCAACTCATCTTCCCTCCCCAGTGTTGGGTGTGTCTCAAAGTTCTAATAGTCTGGTCATCAGTTGATACTCTGGCAATCTCAACCTCCATCTTAAAGTTATCCAAGAAGCTGCCAGCCATCTTCCTCTGCACATGGAAGTCACCCATCGGACTGAGGGGACTTGAAAGGTTTTACAAGATCTCGTGCCAGGAAACAGAAGAGAAGGCTAAATATGTATTTATTTTTTCAAAAAAGATTTATTTATGTGTGTGAGAGAGTATGTATACTTGTATGTGTGCCTATAGAGGACAGAGAGGACATCAGATTCCTGAATTTGGAGTTTTCAGGCAGCCGTGGCCCCCAAACAGTGGTTCTGGGAACAGAACTTCAATAATCCAAAAGAACAAAAGGTATTCTTAACTACATATGCATCTCTCTAATCCTCCAAATATGTATTCCTTTTTTTTTTTTGGTTTTTCGAGACAGGGTTTCTCTGTAGCTTTGGTGCCTGTCCCGGAACTAGCTCTTGTAGACCAGGCTGGCCTCGAACTCCCAGAGATCCGCCTGCCTCTGCCTCCCGAGTGCTGGGATTAAAGGCGTGCGCCACCACCACCCAGAACCTGGCAAGTAGCAATATTCTGTTAATTACAAATCTGAAATACTGTTATGAGCCAAGTTCAGAGGTCTTGTGCTCTGAAGAGGCCACGGGCACTTCATTGCAGCCTCAGAACCTATTTGGTGCCCCTGCACACCTTTCTAGAAAAAAAAATCCCCGACTGCATAGGGAATAGCATGTTAAGTTAGCATCTCCAGGTATAGCACTGCTATACCTGAACAGCAGCTGTCTGAACCTTGGGAGACTGTATCCTGATTTCTCTTGCAAAGTTTGAGTGATATCTTTGCACTATTCATGAACCATCTGTATGAGAGCAGAAAGGAAACACCTTCACCATGGTGTGAGAAGGGAGCAATATGGGTGTGCTTGAGTCTTAAACTAAAGCTATCAAGCAGATGGATGCAGGGAAAAAAACAAGTGACATTGAGGATAGAATCTGCTCACTGGGCCACAGGAGCCTATACTGTCCACTTTAAACTCCAGTTTTAGTGAAGGGGCTTTCTGTCCCAAAGCCTTAGAAAATAAACCTGTTTAATTCTTCTTGGATACAAGCATCCCAAATATACAAACTTCACCAGAAACAGATTTCCCAGTTGTTGAAATAGTCAAACATAAAGAACATGCTACTTTGGTTTGAAGGTAGAAGGAAGTTTACCATAACCTGAAACCTAGTTCATATTAAGATGAACGTTCTCTTGCTATGTTTGGTTGTTAGCTCCTAGAAGGCTGTTATTTTTCAATGACAGACAGAAAGGGAGTAAATCTGGAGGGGAGGGCATGTGGGGAGGGCCTGAGAAGAGTAGAAGGAGAGGAAACTATAATCCAGATACACTGTATGAGAAAAATAATCATTTTCAATAAAAGGAAAAATGAAAAATATTAAAACCCAATGAGTCATCTAAAATATTTTAAAAAGCAAATAATGTAATAATAATTTTAAAAAGAAAAGGGTTCTCTGTCATTTTATTATCATTAGGCTGAGCCATTGTCACAGTTTAAATATATTCCCCAAATTTGTGAATTGGAAACATTATGCTAAAATTATTTGAAGTTGGCCTCGAGGAGGTAATTAGAGCTCTAGGAGTCACAAGGGTGGACCCCATGTCAGCATTTGTGGCTTCCTAAGAAGAGTGTGAGAGGTCTCTTGGGGCAAACCCATTACTTCTCTCTAGACTCACCCTCATCCGGCTGCAGCCCATCTGCAGGAATGCCCCTCCCATCCTACTCTGCTCCCCTGGACTCTGTCTCTTGGTGCAGACCCAGCTTTGTTCTTTCGCACTGACCTTCTTAGCCTTCCCTTCAAGCCCATCTCCATTTCTTTGTGTCAGCACTGATCCAGAAGACACTTTTCATCAGAAGTCCCCCATGAGGGAGCTAGACAATTTTCCCTGTCCTTTCTGTCTCTCATGATGCTCTCTCCAAACCCAGGGCTCGTCCTGTAGCAGCCTGTCTGCAGGAGCTTCTCTTTCTACCCCACTTCCACTCCCTGGGGACTCTGCCTCTTCATCAGAACGGATCCACTAGATATTTCCCACAACTCCGTCAGCCTTCCCTCCAGGCCCATCTCCATTCCTCCATGCTATGCCCTGATGCACAGAAGCACTCACACTACCATGGACCCTACAACTACCACATATGCATAGGATCCAGAACCGGCAACAGAAACCATGGAGCACAACAGCTACCCAACAAAGACAAGACCACATATCTACACTAAAAAACAACTCAAATAGCACAACTCCAGATGCCTAGATTACAGCACCAAAATACTAACATGAACAATCAGAACAGTATGCCTCCTCGAGAAGTCAGTAAGCTAATTGTAATAGGACCTGAGAAATGCATGTTAGTTAGCTGAATCACAAGACAGGGACTGCAAATAGCAATAGCAATTATGAATGTGCTCAAGAACCTTGGGGAGGAAATGCCTTAATGAAGACAGTGAAAACACTAAATAAATAATAAAACAGTGAAATAAAAGAATGAAAACTGTTCAAGACATGAAGTAGAAATAAAATAGTTCAAGAACACATGAACTGAATAAAACTGGAACTGAAAACTTTAGAATGTCAAACAGTAACATCAGAGGGAGGCCTCACCAGTAAATTACAAGACAAGGAAAAGAGAATCTCGGGTGTTAAAGATAAGGTAGAAGAAATGAATATCGCAGTCAAAGAAACTTAATCTGAAAAGGGAATCCAGGTCCAAAAAGCATCTAGGAAATCTGGGTTACAAAGAAAAGTCAAAATCTAGAAATAATGGGGAGAGAGGAAAGGCAAACAACAACAACAGCAGCAAAATAGCAACAAAAGAAAACAGAAGAAGGTCCTGAAAATACTTCAACAAAATAGTAGAGCATTTCCCCAATCTAAATATGGAGGGGCCTATCAAGGTGAAAGAAGCATGCAGAACACCAAACAGAGAGGGACATACAAGAAAATCTACATGACACAACATTGTAGCACAAGCAGGGGGGCTGGCTTGTTGTTTGTTGTTGTTTTTGTCCTCCCACCAGGTACCCCACAACTGTTTAGCCCCAAAGAAAATCACATATAGGTCTCCATAAAGTATAAGTTGGTTGGTCCATTAGCTCTAGCTTCTCACTGGCTAAGTCTCACATCCTGATTAACCCATTTTTCTGATCTATGTTAGTCATGTGGCTCAGTACCTTTTTTCAGTGGGGCAGATCACATCCTGCTGCTTCGGTGGGCTGGGCAGGAGTGGGAGGAATCAACTTCCTCCTTCCCAGAATTCTCCTGTTCTCATTGTATCATTTCTACTTCCTGTCTGGTTTTCCTGCCTATATTTCCTGCCTGGCCAATCAGCGTTTATTTATAACATGATTGACAGAATACAGACCAATTCTCCCGATGGGGGAGAGTCTTCTGTTTTGTGTTAATTTCATTGGTTAAATAAAGAGACTGCCTTGGCTCTGATAGGACAGAAAATTAGGTAGGTGGAGTAGACAGACAGAATGCTGGGAGAATGAAGCCGAGTCAGGCAGTCACCATGATTCTCCCCATGGGACACAGATGCAGGTTAAGATCTTCCCTGGTAAGACACCTCGTAGTATTACAGGGATATTAAAAATGGGTTAGATCAATATGTAAGAGCTAGCCAATAAGAGGTTATAACTAATGGGCCAGGCAGTGTCTAAAAGAATACACTTTCTGTGTAATTATTTCGGGTATAAAGCTAGCTGTGGGGGCGGCCGGGTGCCAGGAATGTAGCCCGCCGCTCCTACTTCAACATTCTGCCGCACTACAAAATAGTCAAAACACTAAATGCTTAGAACAAAGAAAGAATATTAAAAATTACAAGGAAAAAGTCCAAATCACATAAAAAGGCAGACCCATTATAATAATGCCTGAGTTTTCAATAGAGATTGAAAGCCCGAAGGGCCTGGATACATTTTCTGCAAGTTCTAAGAGACCAGAGATGCCAGCACAGACTGTAATTCCCAGCAAAATGTACAATCATAATCAATGGAGAAAGAAAAACATTCCTCTGAAAAATCAAATTAAAGCAATTTCTATCTGCCAACCAACTCTACAGAAGACACCAGAAGGAAAACTTACATCTAAAGAGATTAACCAGACCCAAGAAAACACAAGTAATAAACAATCCCAGACCAACAAATCAGAAGAGGGGAAAAGCCCTACAACATAACAACAAAATAACATGAATTACTAAACACCTCTCATTGATAGCTCTTAATATTGATGGTCTCTGTTTCTTCAGCAAAAGCACACATACTAACAGATTGGATTATAAAACAAGATGTATTTTCTCCTGCTACATTCAAGAAACACACATCACTAAATCAATGATAGACATCACCTCAGGGAAAAAGGATAGAAAAGGGCATTTTAAGCAAAGAGACAAAATAGCAAAAAGGTATAACTATTTAATATCTGACAAAATAGACTTAAAACCAAAATTATTTAGAAGAGATAGGGAATGCGATTGTAACTCATTAAAGAAAAGAAAATCTACCAAGAGACATTGAAATTCTAAACTTTTGTGCACCAAATACAATGGCTCCCAAGTTCGGAAAAGAAGCACTTTCCTTGAGAAAATCAACAAGATTGACAAATCCTTATCCAAATTCACTAAAAGATGGATAGAAGACTCAAATTAATAAAATTAGAGATGAAAACATTACATTACAACAGGCATTACAACAGATACCTATAGAATTCACAGAATTATAAAAGCACTTTAAAAAATCTGTACTCTACTGGATTGAAAAGTGTAAAAGAAATGGGTAAATTTTTTGATATATACAATTTACCAAAGTTTAAATTATTTTCCAGATAACCAAACAGGTATAGTCACTTTGTAAATCAGTGTGGCAATTTCTTAGAAAGTTAGGAAACAACCTTCCTCAAGACCCAGCAATACCACTTTTGGGTATACCCAAAGGATGCTCAGTCATGCCACAAGAACATGTGCTCAGCTATGTTGATAGCAGCATTATCTGTCATAGTCAGTGACTGGAAACAACCTAAATTCTCCTTGACTGAAGAATGGGTAAAGAAGATGTGGTGCACTCACACAATAGAGTACTACACAGGGCAAAAAAACAATGACATCTTGAAATTCGCGGACAAACGGATGGATCTAGAAAACATCATATTGAGTGAGTTAACCCAGACCCAGAAAGACAAATATCATATTAATTACTCATAAGTGGCTTTTAGATATAAAGCAAAGAAAATCCAGCCTACAATTCACAATCCCAGAAACCTAGACAACAAAGAGGACCCTAAAAGAGACATATATGGATCTAATCTACATGGGAAGTAGAAAACGACAAGATCTTCTGAGTAAAGTGAGAGCATGGGGATCATGGAAGAAGATAGAAGAGGAGAGGGAGGAAGGGAGGGGAGTAGTGAAAAAATATAGCTTAACAGAAACAATAAAAAGACAAAAAACCAAAAAAACAAACAAACAAAAAGCAAATAACAAACAGACTGAGAAAGAAACCAGGGAGATGTAGAGGCTTTTACAATGGCCTTCAAAACACAGCTTGAGATAAATGCTGACCAAGCAAGTAAAAGACTTGCATAATAAAAACTTTATGGTTTTGAAAAAATTGGATGAAGACATCAGTAGATGGACAAGTTTCCTGTTTATACATCCGTAAGATTAAAAATGGTCATCCTACCAAACGCAATCTATTAATTTATTGAAATTCCCATCAAAATCAAATACAATTCTTCACATAAATTGAAAAAATTTCAATTTCATATGAAAACATACATACAAAAAACTTAGTATAGCTAAAACAATTATGAATAATAAAAGAACTGCAGGAGATATCACCATCCCTGCCCTCAAACTGTACCACAGAGCTACAGTTATAAAAACAAAACGTTACTGATACAAACCAAAGCTGATCAATGGAACTGAATTTAAGATTCACACATAAATCCACGCTCCTAGGGACACCTGATTTTTGATAAAGAAGCCAGAAGTATACACTGGAGAAAGGACAACATCTTCAATAACTGGTGCTGGTCAATTGGATTTCTGCATGTCGAAGAATGAAAACCCATCTGTACCTGTCACCCTGCACAAAATTCAACAGCAATTTTATCAAAGACCTCAACATAATACCTGATACCCTGAATCTGCTAGAAAAGAAAGTCAATGGCTTTGAAGTCATTGACACAGTGGAAGGCTTTCTGAACAAGACACTAGTAGTATAGACACCAAGACCAACCATTAATAGATGGGATCTCATAAAGATGAAACACTTCTGCATGGCACAGGACACCATTGTTTGGGCATTGTGAAAGCCTATGGAATGATAAGGGATTTTTACCAATTATACATCTGATCGAGGGTTAGTATCTAAAATATATAAAGAACTCAAAAAACAAAAAACCTGGATATAAAAAAATAAATAGTCCAATTAAAGAGGTAGTACATACGAAACTAAACAAAAAATTCTCAAAAGATGAACACAAATTGCTTCAAAACATCTAAAGGAAAGTCCAACATCTTAGGCCATCAGAGATACACAAATCAAAACCACTTAGCGATTTTTATCTTACATCAGTCAGAATGGTCAAATGCCAGCACATGCTGGCAAGGATGCAGAGAAAGGGGACCACTTACTCTTCGCTGTTAGCAGTACAGTCACTATGGAAATCTGTGTGGTGGTTCCTCAGAAGATGGGTGACGCTAAGGAACAAGAGTTTTCCACACATAACACATGAATTCTTAGAGACTACAGCAACACACACGAATAAATGAGTTTATGCCAGCAGGGTTCCAGCACTAAGAGGAGAAGTGGACTTAGGGTTCTACCACTAACTAAGAAGCTGTTTGTGATTGGCAACGGGAAAATCAATTTTCTTCAGTGGAGCCTTCACCTGGCATAGCAACCATGTTTCAGGGCAGGTCCCATACCCAGGAGCAGCTGACCAACAGAGAATGTACTCAGAGATATTTCTGCGGATTTTTTCTTTCATTTTGTGTTGTGTTGACATGTTCTGTCTCACTGGACTTTTGCTTGTTTATTTTCATTTTTGTTTTTCCTGTGTTTTTTGTGTGTTTCTTGATATTTTTGTTTTGGAAATTGGGGGGCATAGAGTTGGGTGGATAGTGAGGTGGGGAGATCTGGGAACAACTGGGGAAGGTGAAAAACACCATCAGTACACATTGTATGAAAAAAAGCTTTTCAATTAAAAAAGGCTCAATGTCCTCTCGCCCTGTAATGCGGACACTGCCTACTAGGGAGATACCCTTTACCATATGCAGCTCCAGACTTCCATTACTGGAGATGGATCACGAGCTGCCTAATAGAAAACAGAGTCAGCCATCTTGAGTGAGGGAAGTCTGTGATCCTGACTGCTCCAAAGGAGGACAGCCAACTTTCCATGTGGCAGAGAGGCTGCAAGCGACAAAGAGGCAGATAAAAGAGTAGATAGCATCTTCGGGGACCCTTCAAAGTTGATGCTCTTTTTTTATGGCCAGATCTGTGGTGGCCTGATGCCTCATCTTAATGAGACAACCTGAAAGACCTCCTGGGAAAACTTACTGTGGTCACCCTACAAGGCCAGGCTGCCTGCAAAATGAAATTTCATTATTTCAGAAATTAATTTCATGGTAACCAATTCAACCAGTCAGAAGTCTTCCCAAAGGAGATGACAGGTTGGAAAAGATTGACCAAGATGAAAATAAACTATTAATTGCTTATTTATACATGTCCATTCCCACAGCCGGCTCAAAATGAAAGTCTGGAGGAGAGTGCCTAGCCCCTCCCTGAGGTATGTGGTGGGAAAGAGTTGGGAGTCACTGTGCTCACACAAGTACTGGGAAGAGCAAAGGTTAAAATCAAGAGCATTCTGCCTAGAGTTGTTAGGTCTGGAATTTGGGGTTAATGACATTTGTATCCACACAGCAAAGTCTCTTTCAGGACTCCTGTTTTTTCTCTGTAGCTTTGGAGCCTGTCCTGGAACTAGCTCTTGTAGACCAGGCTGGCCTCGAACTCACAGAGATCTGCCTGCCTCTGCCTCCCGAGTGCTAGGATTAAAGGCATGAGCCAGTGCATTCCACATAACTTTTTTCTTCTGAGATAAGAGAAATCTAACCTTTTTTTTTAATAGATGATATTTAGGAACAACATGACCAAGAAGAAGGTGGCATAAAATAGAATTTTGAGAGCCCTTCTAGGCAAAAAGACCCCTTTAAAGATTTATTTAGTTTTCATTTAGTTTTTATTTTTATTTTATTCTCTCTCTCTCTCTCTCTCTCTCTCTCTCTCTCTCTCTCTCTCTCTCTCTCTCTCTGTGTGTGTGTGTGTGTGTGTGTGTGTGCAGGTGCCATAGAGGTCAGAAGAGAACCTTGGGTGCCCTGGCACTGAAGTTATAGGTAGTTGTAAGCTTCCCAGTATGGGGTGCCAGGAACTGAGTCCAAATCTTCTGCAAGAACATTGTGTTCTTAATTACTGAACCATCTCTGCAGCCCCAAAGAGGATCCATTACATTCAGGATGATTGTCCTTAATTAATACCCCCAGGACAGAACTTAAACAAAGACTTGGGTTAATTAACACTGACATTTGTTCCCAGAGGCTACGGATACCTGAGCAAATACTTCTTAAATGAGTAACGGAATCAAGTATTCCACAAAATCTATTAAGGGTTGAATATGACATGACTATCAGCGATTTTCATGGGGAGTAGCTGTAGTCAAGAGAAATAACTTTTACAAAGATCGTGACCTTAGCTTCAAGTACTCATAGCTGACAAACAGTGTTGACTGTCACCTTCCTTGATAGGGGCTTCTGGATTCCTATTCAATGAGATAACCCTTTTTCTCGACAGATTCCAACATATAGCAATAATGACTGATGCTTCTTTTTCCATTCTTTTGACACCACAGACTGGCAGTGGCAGGTGCATCTGTGACTCGTGCCTGCCATCTGGACCCTGATGTCATCTGTGTTTTCTTATCTGACTTCTCAGAAACCTGGTCCCCACATGGTGGCTCGAGAGCTTTGTGGGTAGTTTCCCATCAGGCCCTGGGGCACACAGCTCTACATACACCACGACAATCATCCAATCATGTGCTTTCAGTAAACTTGCTTACTGGGAAGAGGCGAAATCCTGTTACCCACATGGAGTACATGTTTTTCTTTAATTGTTACAGGTGAAACACTGTCACCGCTCAAGAGACACAAAACCTTTGTGTTCTAGCCTAGCACTGGGTGCAGGATGAACTGACTGAGTTTTTTTCTGAGCATTATTGACAGCTTGAGATAGATAACAAGTCTTCAACACAGCATGACCCTGTATTAGCCTTCCTGTTGAAGCAACCGTGGGAACAGGACATTTCCTACAGACCTCAGCCACGACCTAGCAGTGGCACAGAACTCACTCATAGGTCATAACCACTGAAAACAGCTTCCTGAAAGACAGATCATGGGTCAGCCATGTGACATTAATTAGAAAAGACCCGTTATGACTAGATATTTTTCCTTATCTCATGCACATTTTTTATGTGCATGAGATAAGCTTATTTCTCATTAGTTTCATCTTTTCTCCATCTCTAAAACCTATGGGATGAAAACTGTGCTATTTTGCACAATATGAGTCCTGTTTAAATGCATTTGAGACACAGATGACCTAGCTTATTGCTTACATGCATGTAGGGCTGTATACATTATCACCAATCTGAAAGCAAAGAACTGGAGTGATGAAACCACTCCTGCAGCCAGCGAGAGTCACAGGTCCCCAGATTCAATGAATGGAAGCCATTCCTCTTCTTCCCTTGTTGCTGGGTCACGACTTGGGATGTGGAGCAAGAGATCTGGATGCCAGCTGTCAGCCACAGCTGTTTGTGCATCTGGGGAGAGCTGCGCATTTCTACCAGCTCCTTGGCTGTATCTCTTTCGCTGATCTTTCCTGTTGCCTGGGGTAGAAAAGCTCTGGCAGGCAGCATCTCCACACTCAAACTCCAGTTACCTTATCCTCAGAGTTTTTACTCCCACCCCTTTCTCTGCAGTTTTCAAACATACCTGCTCATTTACAAACCCGACACCAGCCCAATCCTCCGCCTCCAACTTTTACTACCCATTTTTACCAGGTGGTAGGCTGGCTGCCATCTAGTCATGGAATAAGCATGGTGAGAATTCCACCATGAGAATTTCCACCATGAGAAATAAGGAACAGAGGTCTTTCTTCTGGGTGCCCTGCAGTCCTGGCATTTCACTGAGCAGAAGTAACAGCAGTTACGTTTTACATTACTAACTGTGTTTGGAAACTGTAATTCAGCCAGACTTCCGTTCAGCACATGGAATTTACATCTGTATACAATGTTGTCTTTATCTGAGTTTTCTTTCTCCATTTTCTGCTTAGTTTGGGCATGATAGCCAATATGTAATTATCAACACAATGAAATAAATAACTAAAAGCATAAAAAATTTGGGCTCCACCTGGCATGTAAATATTCTGCAAGAAGAGAAAACAGTGAAGGTCTGCAGATGAGGCCAAGCGTCTCCAAACACAGCTCTCCTAGGTGCCAGACAGAGTTCAAGATACACAAGCAAGACATTCTAATCATCCCTTCTTTAAAGCCTAAAACATTCTTCCATATTAATAAAGCAAAAGGCAGTCATGAAAAGAATACAAATAGGAAAGTTGAATAACTCCCATTTACAGATAATATAATTTTATACTCATGAGACCCTAAATCTGTCATTAAATTCATGGAATTTATAAATGTTTTCAGCAAAGTAGCAGGATATGAAATCCACATACAAAAATCAGTAGCTTTTCTATGTATCAACAACGAACATGCTGAGAAAGAAATCAGAAAAGCAATCCTGTTCAACACAGTCTCAGAAATACTTAGGTATATAATAGCTGTGTTTACATTCGAAAATTATTATGTATTTATTCTACTCTGACACCAATGCATTAAATAAACAAGAATTATACTGTGGTGCAGTGAGATAAACATTGTGGTAAAAGACAAAACACAGTCGTGTGTTAGCTTACCATAGAAGAAGGAATGCTGAGGAAGGCAGGGAAGGGACCAACTGTGTGTGGCTTGGAAAGATGAGAGAATTGCTCAGATGAAAAGGAAAAGGCAAATCAACAATAAAGAAGAAAATCTATCCCTGACCATTGATTGCATATAAACAGCCACCTTGTGCTCCTAAAACCCTAACTGGTGGTCTCTCATGCTGCTGTTCTTTCCCCACCATGATGGACTTCAGCCTCTCAAAAACCTTTCTCCCTCTTTAGAGCCTTGTCAAGGGATAAGAAGTTGCTTTGTTTTTGTTTTAATTGGTTCACAGAAGTACAGTAATTGCTGCCACAAACTTGACCATGTGATTCTCAGGCCATCGGGACTTGTTTGGGGAAGATGTGAGACAGTTGGTACATGTGGGCCGAAGAGACCCTGGGATCTATACAAAGCTTAACAGGCTGTTCTGGAGGGACTGTGGAAGGTCAGCACAGCAATGAAAGTGCTGACAGTAAAGGCTGTGTTTACGAGGCCTCAGGGGAAGCAAGGACTTGGACTAGAAAGCACTCAAGCTCTATTCTGTCCATGGCTTGAGATTTTGAGTGTGGCTGAATTTAAGTTTTGGACAGATTTTATTGGAGAACACTGTAAGACAGTATAGCATCCAGGTGTGGTATGGTTGGTTATTGCATGCTGCTCTCCACCAGGTTTATAATAAGAGAACAGAATGATATAAAAGTGCAGATTGGTGATCTGGCATTTGAACACTTGGTCCCCAGTTGGTGCAAGAGCTGTGGCCTTGCTGGAAAAAGTATGTTACTGGAGTCGGGCTTTGAACACTTGAAGTCTTCCAGTTCACTCTCTGGTTTGTCCTCATGGTTGAGGACATAAGCTCTCAGTTTCCTCCTCCAACCATGCCAGCTCTTTGTTGCCATAGCTCCCACCACGATAGACTCTTGTAAGCCCAAAGCACCTCTTTCGGCTCTAAGCTGCTTTGTTCACGGTGTTCTATCACAGCAACAGAAAAATTAACACCACTGGTAAGGAAGGGGTCATGGACAATGGTAAGGATGCAAACAGAAGACAAAATGGGCAGGGCAAGAACAGCTACAGTTGCTAAAGAAATGGTCATAATTAAGGGAAATCTATGAATTTTGCACTAGGTTGGTAAAAATGACAAACTGAGGGAAGTATTTCACCAAATGAAGTATCTAGTCTCTGGAAGAATACTCATTTTGAAAGGACAGTAGCCTAGGAAAGAGTGGTTGAACAGAACATGCCTTTGCAGGAAGTCCTTGCTCACTGTCAACAACAAAACCCACCATGTGGCATAAAGGACTGTTTCCACAGGTTTGGCCATGCAGGACCTTGGATATATAGCCATGGTCCAAGGAGACCAGGCTAACATCTCAAGCTGGCAGCACAAGGTGGTAGCATCCACATGATACTGATTTGGTAAGTATACATAAACCACACATAGGTCACAGAGGTTTTCATTAAAGTTCCAGAAAGACACAGAGGTCAGGCAATGTGTAACATGTCAGGGTGCCTGTCAGGTGGTCCTTAAAGCTTTGCTTCAGGAAAGTATGGGAATTTGATAGATGGATTATCTGTCAAATATTTGAGATTAGACAAGTAAAAGTTTAGTCACAGGGAACGTTAGTCAATTCATCAGGATAGGCTTATCAACTTCTTCATTAGACTGGAGAAAGCAATCTGCCATTAACCTAGATGGTGGCGTTGGCAAGCAGAGTCTGAATATTCTAAAGTGACAAGTAGCATATTGATAACAAGCTCACAAGAAAGTGCCTGAAACCCCATCTATGGTGCTCATGTATTCTACTCAGTTCTGTTACATACCATGACTTTTTAAAAAGATTTCTACCCTTTAAATCTGCATTTCCCTTCTTTCCCATGTTAACCAATGGTTGCAGCCCCCTCTCTGCCAGGCAAAGCAGAGGACATGGTGAAATGATGTTGAACTTCCCACTGGTGGAAGTGCAAGGGCTCACTCTCTACCCAAGCCTTCCTGCAAGGTCACCAGCCTAGCCTTCCATGAGTCTCATTCTTCTCCTTTAAGAATTCCATTCTCACCCTATTAGATATCAAGACTGAGTAGAGAGCTCCCATGTGGCCGGGGCTCCTGCGGGCTGAGGAGAAAGAAACAAAGAAGCCACAGCATGGTCTAGTGACTATCCATGTGCATATGTGTGACTTTGCCATGCTCCCCCATGTAACCCTCTTCCTCCCCCTCCTACCACATCACAGCCATTTTTAGTATCAAAACCCTGAAGTTTTAAAATAGCCAATCAGATACGATGTTACCAACTACTGGAGACAGAGAAGTGAAATGGCACACATGATAGCCTAGTGTACCCAGGGTTTTAGATAATAATCCACAAAGACCAAGTGGCATGGGAAGTCCTTCTGTATATGTGTTGCTTTTATTGATTAATGAATAAATAAGCTGCCTTGACCTGTGATAGAGCAGAATAGAGCTAGGTGGGAAAATTAGACGGATGCTGGGAGAAAGTAGGCAGAGTCTGAGAAGCCATGTAGCCACCTGCAGGAGACGGATTAGAACCTTGCCGGTAGGTCACGAACTTTGTAGTAAAATATAAAGTAATAGAAATGGATTAATTTATGATGTAAGAGCTTGCTAGGAATATGCTAGAGTCATTGACCAAGCAGTGTTGTAAATAATATAGTTTTTGAGTGATTATTCTGGGTCTGGACAGCCAGGAACTAACAAGAAGCTCTCCCAATAACCAAGAAGTTGCACAACACACTGAGTCCTGGCAGAAAGAGTCATGGTATCATTTCTCTGCATGAATCTTGTAATCCTAGAAATTTAAGTTGTGTACATTATCAACAGACAAGACCAGCAGTGTGAAACTGGGAACCTAGGAACAGGCCCACTCACAGACCTAAGTGTTACTATATGTTAGAAGTAGATTCAAAAGTCAGTAGTGGAAGAATGTACATTTAAAATTTAAAAGTTTATTTGATGATTTTATGCACACAGATATTTTGTCTGCAATATATCTGTGCAGCACATATGCACAAGGGCCCACAGAATTCACAAAGGGTATCAGGTCTTCTGGAACTGGAGTGACAGGTGCTTGTGCACCACTGTGAGGGTGGTCAGAATAGAATGTGGGTCCTGTGGAGCTACAAGCAACACTCTTTATTGCTAAGCCATCTCTCTGGCCCAGGAATGGACATCTTAAAAATGACTATTGATTTGCAAGGTGATAAAGTCAGATTCTTTAGCATGTATCCCAGATAGAAGTATATTCCAGATGGTTTGATTACAAATCTGAAGAGGAAACTTTTGAAACAAAATTAACAAATGCATTCACCATCGTGGGATAGAGGATTCAATTATCAGAGAAAACCACAAACCTACAAGGACAATGTTGATACAATTTCTACATTAATATATTTTATATAAAAGTTACTGTGAAATAAATAAAATGTCAGATAAACTGGTATTTTTACATTGAAATAACTTTCAAAATAAAGCTTACACACAGTAAGAAAAAATAGCAAAAACAACAGCAACAAACCCAAAGACTCATACTTTTCTGGTAGGCAGACATAGCATTACTTTGGAAGTAATTTCAGCAAAGCCTGCTGAAAATGAAAAGTGTGTACTTCATAACCCAGAGATTTTCTTTCGAGAAAAGGACCTAAGCATGAAGTCAAGTCCCAAGTGAATGTGTATTGTTTGACATAGGCATGATCGTGTTTAGGTCTAATGCTTCAGTCTTATGAGACAGGCAAAGCTTTCCTGGGCTGAGGTTCAGAGGGATGGATGTCAAAGTCTTCCTCTGATCCAGATGTGAATGTGGTGAATGCATGCAGGATATTCCCATCACAGCTTACTCCCCCAGGATATTTATGGCCTGACTGTTTTCCCACAGAGACAGTGCCTACCAGAGACCAACTAAACCTCTTCAGCCCTGTATAATAACCTGGCCTCCACTGGGCAGTGGTGGTACATGCCTTTAATCCCAGCACTCAGGAGGCAGAGGCAGGCAGATGTCTATGAGTTCGAGGCCAGCCTGGTCTACCAGAACTAGTACCAGGGCAGGCTCCAAAGCTATGAGGAAACCCTGTCTCAGAAACAAAACAAAAACAAAAAGATAACCTGGCCTCTCTGTTTATCTGTATTCAACAACACCCCTTCCTTCTTCAATTGTAAGCAACAACTCCACCTTCCTTGTCCAACTGTATATAAGAGCATGCTGAGCTTTCTGGGTACTGTAGCTTCTTCATCCAAAAGCCCACACAACTAAATCCCAGCTTTTCTGTGTTTGAATTTTTTTCATTCCCTTCCACTTCTGTCAGTGAATCCCTGGAGTCATGCAAAGATGTTGCAGACCTAGAAAACCTTGTGCACACGGGTGTACACACACACACACACACACACACACGCACACACACACACACACGAGGAGATGGGCACAACGCTGGTCTTATCAGTTCTCAGAATGTTTAAAAAAATATAAACAACTCACATGGAGTTGGTCAACAGAGATGACCAAAGTTCCATGCAGAAACTCTGATGTACTGACCAGATCTGTGTATACCAACAGGACCACCAGCTACCAGGAGAGAGGCTGGAAAGAAGTTTCCCTCAAGAATGATCAGGGTGTATGGATATTTTCTTATGACTATTTCCAAGTTTCTAGACTGAGGTCAGAAATGAGAGTCCTTATTGGCCAATGGTTAGTATAAGTTCTACCTTCACCAATATACTGAAGTACATCTGGGACTTATGGAGACTTACTGCTAGTCTCATTCAGTCTCCAAAGCCTGGGACCTTCTGTTCAATCACATATCTCAATGAAGAGTCAACAGGCAATTGAGACTCATATAGAGTGAATACTTATGATGACCGAGGCTGTTCTTCCAAGTGTGGTTAGGCACTGGAGCCAGAGAGAGATAATGAAGCTTCATGAATGGGATCTCTGTTCTTAGGAGAATAAACAAAAAGACAGCATTTCTACAGTGTGCAAGGACACAATGAAAAGCCCCTTATAAATCAAGAAGAGGTCTTTCACCGAACCTGATCCCAGCACCCTGATCATGAAGTTCTAGTCTTGAGAACTGTGAAAAACAAATGTTGCTGTTTATGGAAAAGTATCATCCTGTCCCTACAGGCATCTTCCTAAGAACCAATGTAAAAGAAATGCAGTTATTTTAGATTTCCAGAAAAATTGCAAAAATAGTACAGAGTAGTTCTCACTC
The DNA here is from genome assembly GCF_037038515.1 of Microtus pennsylvanicus. Lineage (NCBI taxonomy): Eukaryota > Metazoa > Chordata > Mammalia > Rodentia > Cricetidae > Microtus > Microtus pennsylvanicus. The sequence continues at coordinate 137,465,816 of NC_134582.1, read as the reverse complement.
CTTGTCATCCATCTCCCAGGAGCAGCATTCTGTACTGGGAACGGAGGTCCCCAAAAAGAAGCACCACCTCCCCGAACCTCCCTCAAGGCTGGGTAGCCCAGCAGAAGTTCAATGATTATGGAAAGTTTGGAATGTTGCAAAGTCTAAAGCCAAGTTCTCTCGAGCATCTTTAACTTCCCGAACGGCTGTTTACTACCCTCCTCTCTATATAAGCTAATATCTCTGTGAATACTGACTAAGTCCTTCGGAATGTATAAACAGACAGCTCGCTCTATAACCAAAGGGCTAAGAATAGCATCAGATGGTATCTGACGCAGAGGTTTTCTCACTGTGCTCTAACAAACCTGCCTCTTGTTTATACCAATGTACTTGAAAAGTGCCTGGAGTCAAGACTTTCTTCATTGTGTTACTGTAAAAACGCCCTCAAACTTCGTCAGTTTTGCTAATAACCAGTCTGATAGTTAATGTTAATTGTTATGCTAAAAAGACTGGGAATGCCCTGGGAGAGGGGCCTCTGGGCACATATACGGAACAGTACCTTGACTTTGCTCAGTGATGTGGGAAGACCCATCTTAATTGTTTGTGGGAGCATTCCCTGGACAGCAGACCTGGAATGCCGCAGAGAAAACAGACTGAGCATCAGTCTGCATTCGCCGCCTCTGTTCCTCAGAATGAAGGGTGAGCAACCTCCACATGCAGCGACTGCCTTAGCTTCCTTACAGGAGCTAAAAGAAGCCCCTCCCTTACTACTTAGCTTCTCTAGGATCAGGAACTGTAGGCTCAATGTCCTTTGTTTATGGCTAGAATCCACTAATGAGTGAGTACATCCCATATTCATATTTTTTGGGTCTTGGTTATCTCACTCAGGATAGTGTTTTCTACTTCCATCCATTTGCATGCAAAATTCAAGATTTCATTGTTTTTTTTTTTTTTTTTTTACTGCTGAATAGTACTCTAATGTGTAGATATGCCACACTTTCTTCATCCATTCTTCCATTGAGGGACATCTAGGTTGTGTCCAGGTTCTGGCTATTACAAATAATGCTGCTGTGAACATAGTTGAACAAATTCTTCTGTAGTATCATTGGGCATCTTTTGGGTATATTCCCAAGAGTAGTATTGCTAGATCCTGAGGTAGGTTAACTCCTAATTTTCTGAGAAACCGTCAGACTGATTTCCAAAGTGGTTGTACAAGTTTGCATTCCCACCAGCAATGGATGAGTCTTCCCTTTACTCCACATCCTCTCCAGCATAAGCTATCATTGGTGTTTTTGATCTCAGTCATTCTGACAGGTGTAAGATGGTTATCTCAAAGTTGTTTTGATTTGCATTTCCCTAATAGCTAAGGAAGTTGAACATTTCCTTAAGTATCTTTTGGCCATTTGAAATTCTTTTGTTGAGAATTCTCTGTTTAGTTCAGTACCCCATTTTTTAATTCGGTTATTTAGAATTTTAATGTCTAGTTTCTTGAATTCTTTATATATTTTGGATATCATTCCTTTGTCTGATGTAGGGTTGGTGAAGATCTTTTCCCATTCAGTAGATCGTCTTTTTGTCTTATTGACTGTGTCCTTTGCTTTACAGAAGCTTCTTCTCAGTTTCAGGAGGTCCCATTTATTCATTGTTGCTCTTATTGTCTGTGCTACTGGGGTTCTATGTAGGAAGTGGTCTCCTGTGCCCATATATTGCAGGCTACTTCCCACTTTCTCTTCTATCAGGTTCAATGTGATTGGATTTATATTGAGGTCTTTAATCCATTTGGACTTCAGTTTTGTGCATGGTGATAGATATGGTTCTATTTTCATTCTTCTACAGGTTGACATCCAGTTATTCCAGCACAATTTGTTGAAGATGCTTCTTTTTTTTTCAAGATAAACAATTCCTCCTGAGAATGGGAAGCAAACAAGATAGCCTGGCAAAAATTGGGAGCATGGGGGCAAGGGGTAGAGGGAAGGGGAGAGGTGGAGGGAGACAGGAGAAGGGGGAGGGTTGGGAAAGCTTGGGGGCGTGGGATGGTTGAGATGGAGGAAGGACAGATATGGGAGCAGGGAAGGAGATATCTTAATTTAGCAAGCCATTTTGGGGTTGGCAAGAGGCTTGGCTCTGGAGGGGTTCCCAGGAGTCCATGGGGATGACTCCAGCTAGGACCCTGGGCAGTGGAGGAGAGGGTGCCTGAACTGGCCTTGTCCCATAGTCAGACTGATGACTATCTTGAATATTACCATAGAAGCTTTGTCTAGCGATGGATGGAGACAGAGACAGAGACCCACATTGGAGCACTGGACTGAGCTCCCAAGGTCCAGTTGAAGAGCAGAAGAAGGGAGAATATGAGCAAAGAAGTCAGGACCATGATGGTCCACCCACTAAGACAGTGTGCGTGAGCTAATGGGAGCTCACCAACGCCAACTGGACTTAGAATGAATGATAATGGGATCAAACTGGTCCCTCTGAATGTGGTTAACAGTTGGGGCAGACTGAGGGGCCAATGACAATGGCACTGGGATTTGTCTCTACTGCATGTACTGGCTTTTTGGGATCCTATTCTCTTTGGATGTATACCTTGCTCAGCCTGGATGTAGTGGGGAGGGCCTTGGACTTCCCACAGGGCAGGGTGCCTTGCCCTCTCTTAGGACTTGAGGGGAGTGAGAGGAGGGTGTGGGGAAAATGGGAGGGAAGTGGGAGGAGGGGAGGAAGTGGAAATTTTGATTGGTATTATTTTTAAAGCAATTTTTACAAAGTAAAAAAACAGAGAAGCCCTCTCCCCTCTTGCTTTTGTTGGATCACTTGATCACAAAGGCAGGAAAAGAAACCAAGGGATCCCATTTATTTCCAAGTCCATACAGCTCTCCTTTCTCCTTAGTGCCACCACCTTCTTGAACACAGGCCCTTTTGACTTCTGAGTAATCTCACAGTGAGACACTCCAGCCTCCATTTAAGCTATTTCTTTTCCTTCCTTTTCAGTCTCCCCCTTTTCTCTTTTCTTTTTCTTATGAAGTTCTCTTCCTGCCTCAATTCTGATCAATTTTAAAAAACATTATTTTTAATTATGATTATAAGTATGTATCTGGTTGGGGGTGTGTGTGCATTGTTATGGCAGATGCTGTCAGACTTTAAAAGAACCAAACTTCCAGGCAGTTGTGAGCTGCCCAGTATGGGTTCTGGGAACAGAACTTGGGTCCTCCGGAGGAGAAGGAAGTGCTCTTAGCTGCAGAGCCATCTCTTCAGTCCCATGTTGTTGTTGCTGTGGTTTGTTTGTTTGTTTGTTTTTGTCTTTGGGGGATTGTTTTGCTTGTCTTATTTTCTCAATTTTCTTTTTGGAAGATGTCACTTTTCAACTAGTAAGTGGAACAAATGACAATCCAACCTACACCCACCCCTCAAATGTCCCTGCAGAATCCATAGCCTCAGGCCATGTATATGAGTACACCCTGGCCTGGATCATAGGCAGCGTGAGCCTGGCATTTCAGCCCCATCTTCCAACTCCATTCCTGGCCCAAGAGCCTATCACCTATTACCTTGAGGGCATTATTTCTGGACTGCACAGTACTGGCTTGGAAATTTGTACTGTCCCTAAATTAAAAATGATGTAACTGACTCATTTACCAGACTTCTTTGAATGGATTTAAGGAGAAGAAGATTCACCACGTTTGTAAGAAGAAAGGATAGTATGGCTATTCATGTCTCCAGATCTGGGGTATGGGCTGCGGTTGCTCTCGCCATAGCTTTCTCATATGTGAACTTAAAAGCAGCGTTCTAAGCACCTATGAGGGTGGGGCCTCCTTTCATGGAAGGGTGATGTAGGTCCACGTGTCCTGGTCTAAGTGACCTTTTCCTTGGATAGACTTCACCTAAGCCTTCTTGCTAAGCTGCATGGCATCTGCCCCAATTTAGTATCATTGGGTTATCAGATAGTCCCGGCCCTCCAGGGCTGCAGGCCATGTGTCTGCATTGCTGGAGTATCCCTAGCACCCAGAAGTGTCTGCTCCAAGGAGTGTCTAATAAACACCAGTTAAAGGGACAAAAGGACTTGTGTGAACAACCCCATAGGTATAAGAACAAAAGGTCAAAAAAGAGAGAAGCAGAATCTTTTCTCCAGATCCAGAGAGGCCTCCCTACGTGACTGTCTACCTTCCAATGGACAAACCCTATTAAAAATGGGAGTGAGGCCATGTTTTTATTAGTCTAATAAAAGAGTCAGGCTGATACTTTTTTTTTCTCTCAGTGTGTCAACACTATTTTAGCACCAGGAATTTCCCTGGCAGCCTGTCTATGCTGTACCAGCCAGGAACTCTCCAGTTGCTCTGGGGGAGCCCCCTCGCTTATCCATCCCTTTCCAGCTCTCCTTTCCAACTCAATCACTCTCACCACATTCTTTCGACTCTTCATCAAGTTTACCCCTAAAGAACCACAGACCCCAGAGAATATTGATATGACAGGTGGTGGGGCAGGATTGCCTAATAGCAGGGAAAAGGTTGCCTTCCTTTGTTTGCCTTTTTTTTTTTTTTAAGGAACAGAAAGGTACTTGGCTACGAAAGCATAAACAATACTTGACAGCCTGTGATAGACTTCCTTGCCAATATAAACTCATGTGCTTCACAGGATGTCTTTTCCCTGACATTGATTCAGTACGACAACTTCTTTATTGCCAACCCAAGAAAATCTCTAAGAAATGCCAGTGCCCTGCAATCGGCAGGCTAACGCTCAGCCTTGGGGAATTCTTAACAGTACAAGGAAGGTCTGCATTAAGACTTTGGATGGCTATCATAAGTCACTGTGAACTCACAGACTGTCAGTTAAAGGACAGTGAAAGTGGTAGGGGTGGAGGGTTAGGGAGTGACCTTTTGCCTAAAGATAAATGAATGAACACAGCCTTATTTTAGTTTTCTATTGCTAGGAGTTCTATGCCAACAACACAGGAGAAAAACTAACATTCCAAAGAAAACATCCTTGGCACACAGGCTCAGACTGTGCCACTATATTCACAAAGGACAGTGAAGTGGAACGAAGATGCTTGGCATCCCAGCTGGCATCGCTGCTGGGCTTGAATGACTGCTCTCTCTCCTTGCTACTCTTGGCATCATTATCATCCTTCCTGCTAGAACTACAGCGGGTTGTTCTCTCTAGTCTACCCTTGAGATCTTAGGGTGGGAGAGTACCTCTTTAGCACACACAAGGCTCTGTACTGGAGTCCTGGCACTATAAAAACATTACCTTTGACCTTCATCTATTTATTTTTATTTAAGGTTTATTTTATGCATGGGACTGCTTTGCCTGCGTGTATGTCTGTGCACCACTTATATGTCTGATGCTCGAAAAGGACAGAAGAGGTCACTGGATTCCCTGGAACTGGAGTTACATACAACATCTGTGAGCCAACATGTGGGTGCTGGGAATCTACAAACAAAGCAGGTGTTCTTACCCACTGAGCCATCTCCCCAGCCTTCTGATGTACCTATTTTTTTTTTCTGGCCCTTATACTTGTTCTTCACTGGATGGTATCAAATGCTTCTTTAAATCTGACTGAAGAAGTCAGACAGCATCTCTGAGAAGTTTAGAACCCTCAGCCTAAGCTGTGTGTCTTTCCAGGTGGACGTACTATTTCCCCTACTGTACTGAACGCTTTCCTCAGAGGGAGGAGCCTTGGGGTTCTGATGTTAAAGAAGAGGGTAGTTCTGTAGTTTGGCTGTGACATGTACTTCATAGATCCATTGGTTTGAACATCCGCAGCTGGCGGAGCTGTTTGGGAAGGTTCGGGAATCCTTAGGAGGTACAGATTCCCTGAACAAAGTGAGTCATTGAGGTTGGGGTGGCAAAGGCTGAAGTTTTATAATCTAGCCCTGCTTCTTATTTACTCCTTGGTACCTGAGTGTGGATACCCCATGCTTTCGCTGCTGCTGCTACACCTTCTATGTCTTTATGTACTGTACCCCTCTAGAACTGTAAGCCAGAAACTGTCTCCTCTAAGTTGCTTTTGTCCAATTATTTTAACATCAGAACAATGGCACAGAAACTAGGACAGACTACCATGGAGCAAGTGGGAAGAGGAAAGGATGGGGAAGGAAGCTTGCCAAGGACTCCTAGCCGGGTGAATGCTTGCCCCAAGGAGACCATGGCAGGCTTGGGCTGAGTTTTCTTTGTGCTGATCCTGCCTCTGATTTATTGTCACCTGAAGCAACTTCAGTGAGCATATCTCACTCTCCCTGTCCAGAGTCAGATTACTGACAAGGACATCATTATGCCACAGCTCTCAGTAACACAGGCGACTCATCACAGAAGAGTGACATCTAGTGTCCTGAGCTGTTATCAACTGGACACTCTTACGGTGGAGAAGAGCCAGTCTCCATCAAATGTTTTGCTGCGACACTGGCTGATGTCTCTCATTTCCGTAAATAGAGTTTCTCTCAGGCTTTTCATTTAGTGTCAGTTTGGGAGTCAGAAAAACAATCTTTGTGTCCATGCGCATGCGTGCATACATATGCATACTTGCTCAGGCATACACACAGAACACACATCCTTTGCTTCCATGTCTGTTCCAGTATGCGGCAGTACATGACAGAAGGCAGGTCATTTGCATTTTGATGGCAGAAGCTGTAAAGCTGCTGCTGCTGCTGACTGAACACTTCCAATTGGAAGGATTCAGTGGGGCTATGGGAGGACCGAGGGTCTAGGTGGCATCTCACATCTCAAACTGATGGAAAGTCTAGCGGCAGGAATGAACAAGGTTGGCCTTCAGTCCTTTGGAGACAGTTAAACGTCTACAGAAATGAGGCAGGATAGAAAGACAGGAAATATTAAAGAGGCTTGAGAAAAGAAACAAGTCCCTCGTTCCTTAGGGTCTGGTTTATGTTTCCTGCTGGCAGAAAGTCAAGAATTTTGACTGACCATTGAAAAGATGCCCACACAGTGACCATCCTCCCTTTCTGAGAGATAGCTCAAACAGGAGGGCTGAAACTGCTCATCAGTTATGCCTCAGGCCACAATTTATTCCTAAATCCTTGTGTCATTGATTTTAATCCTAGCAACACCTCTTCCTCGCCTGTCAGTTTCTATAATGTAACACAGAAAGCACTTTCTAATCCCATTTACAAAAGAACATTCTTAAGGATTAAAGAAATGGGTTATTGAGTTCATGTATTTTCCTTGGTTCTTAAACTGTGCTTTATCTGTGAGCCGCTCATGACTTGTACCCTTTGACCATGGTAACTGCAGAAGGCACATCACACACACATCTCTACTGTTAAGAATCTCTCTCTCTCTCTCTCTCTCTCTCTCTCTCTCTCTCTCTCTCTCTCCATGCCTGGACTCAGACACCCTTGATTGTATTCTTTCTTTTTCTTAATACCTCACAAGTTTGCTTCAGAATGACTTGTCCAGAAATACTTTTCTGTGTATGAGTGAGGATCATCTCTACACCTGAAGGGAGACCCAAGGGGACTCCTTCAGCAGCACAGCTAACAATGCACACAGACGGGAATACCTCTGAAGCCAGTGCCAGAAAACTTTAATCTTGACTTTCCACTTAGCAGACACGTGATCTTGAGATGGTCACTTCTAACTTCAATATTCTCACTTTTAAAACTGGTATTCATGGAGACAAAGTGATACACTGAGGTAGGTGCTTGATGGAACACCTGGCACATTGTAGCTACTAGGGTTGAGTAAGTGCTGTTTGACTATAAATTTGCCTTGGACCAGGGATAGTCAGCCATCTCCTTGTCGTTCCTGGTCCATTCCTGGTTTAAGTACTGAGAAAATACACGTCAGTAATCTTTGGCAGATCTCTGATACCCATAGTTTTCAAATCTCCCAGCTTGAGCATTTTCTGCTCAAAACTGAGCTTCTCTGTGTTGCTCAGGGCCATAAGTCACCCTAGGATCCCAGCAGCACTCAGGCCTGTGGAGACCACAGCACTGATGTGGATGAACTGGGCTATTCTTTCTCCTTCTGAACGGAAACACTTGGGCTGTTTGATATGTGGTATCACTTATCATACCTTCAGTTTGATTCTGCTTTTTAAGCTATTTTCTTCCTTTTCAGTAAACAGTGTTCTGTTCTTAGGAGTGGCCTCCCCTTGCTTAGGGAACATCACTTTCCTTCACCTGGTAAAGGCGACATTGTAGCAAGCTTGTACCTGGACCCTGTGTCCATGTTGTGCTCAGGGATATATAGAGGTTCCCTTGGAGGTCCTCCTCTTCTCACCTTTATGTATCAATTACTTTTATTTTGTGTTTTTGTGATCATAGTATTGGACACAAATAACTGAAAAGGGAAAAGGGAGATGATCCATTTTGGCTCATGGTTTCTGAGGGTTTCAGTCCATCGTGACCAGGAAGGCATAACCAAGGAGCTTAGGTCACTGCAGGAGAAATGTGTGTCAGAGGCTCCACACATCACCAGGAGACCTGGAGAGAGTGAGATAGGGACCAGGGACTAGACTATAAACTTAAATTTCAGAAGCTTGCCCATGGATCCATTGCCTCCGGCTAGGACTCACCATCTGTGATGGTCAGTCTTGGCCCTCAAATTTAGGAGATCTGGGATGAAGTAAGAGGCATGCCTCTGAGTGAATCTGTGAGTATGTTTCCAAGAAGTCTTAACTGAAGGGAGAAGAGTCACCCAGAATGGCCAGCACCTTCCAGTAATGGTCCAGAAGGTAATATCACTTACCAAAGTTAATTCAAGATACAATAAGCAATTTAAACAAATCTATAACTCCTAGTGAAATAGAAGTGGTAATCAAAAGGCTACCAATAAAATCAACCAAATAAGCAAGCAAACAAAAAAATACAGGCTCAGGTGGTTTTAGTTCATAGTTCTAGCAGACTTTCAAAGAAGAGTTAATGCCAATACTCCTCAAATTATTCCACAAAAAAGAAACAAAAGGAAAACTGCCCAATTGTTTTATGAGGCTACAATTACCCTAATACCCAAACCACATAAAGACAAGCAAAGAAAGAATATTACAGATAAATTTCCCTTATGAACATAAATGCAAACATTCTCAATGAAATTCTTGTGAACAAAACGCAAGAACACATCAAATATTTTACCTACCATGCTCAAGTGGCTTTCATCTTAATGATGAAGGAATGGTTCTACATATGAAAATCAATAAACACAATACACTATAAAACAAACAAAAACAAAAACAACATGATCATCTCATTAGGTGGAGAAAAGGACTTTGACAAAATCCAACCCAATTTCATGATAAAAGTCCTGGAGGGATACAAGGGATGTACCTTAACATACAGTTTACAGTTCTATGTAGTTTACAGTAAGCCCAGAGACGGCAAGCCTAAATGGAGAGAAACTCAAAGCAATTCCACTAGAATCAAGAGCAAGACAAGGTTTTGCACTCTCTCCATGCTATTCAACATGGTACTTGAAGTCTTTGCTAGAGCATAAGACAACTGGAGGAGTTCAAGGGAAACAAATTAGAAAGGAAGAAGTCAAGGTATCTTTATTTGTAGATGATATGTTAGTATATATAAGTGATCCTAAAAAATCCACTGGGAAACCCCTATACCTGATAAACACTTTCAGCAAAATAGCTGGATACAAAATTAACTCATAAAATCAGTTACCCTCTTATGTACAAATGACAAACAGACTAAGAAAAAATTATCGAAATAGCACCTTTCACAGTATCTTCAAATAATATAAAATATCTTGAGTTAACTCTAGCCAAGCAAGTGAAAAACTTTAAGACATTGAAGGAAGATCCTGAAGAGGTTATCAGAAGATGGAAAGATTGCCCATGTGCATAGATTTTATTAATATAATAAAAATGGTCAACCTAACAAAAGCAATCTATGGATTCAATGTGATCACTATAAAACTTCCAACACATTTTCCACAGATTGTGAAATAACTATTTTTCAATTTCACATGGAAACATAAAGAACCCAGGTTAGTTAAAACAGTCCTGAATAATAAGAGAACTGATGGAGGTATCACCAACCCCACCCTCAAAATATACTACAGAGCTACAGTAATAAAAATAATGGGATTGACACAAAAACATACACATTGATCAGTGGAATTGAATTCAAGAGCCAAACATAAATCCACATATTTGGACACCTGATTTTTGACAAAGAAGCCAGAAATGCATAGTGAAAAAAAGACAGTATCCCCAACAAATGGTGCTAATCACACTAGACAGTGGCATGTAGAAAGAAGTGTGTGAATAGATCCATGCTTATCATCCCACAGAAAACTCAAGTCTAAATGGACCAAAGACCTCAACATAAAACTAGGCACACTGAACCTGATAGAAGTGAAAGTGGGGAATAGCCTTGAACTCATTGGCACAGGAGAAGACTTTCTCAACAGAACACAGCACAAACTGAGATCAGCAATTAATGAATGGAGCTTCATGAAATGGAAAAGCTTCTGTAAGGCAAAGGACACCTTAATTCAGACAGAGTGAGAGCCTACAGAGTTGGAAAAGATTTTTTTTTACCAACTCCACATCCCAGAGAGGATTAATATCCAAAATATATAAAGAACTCAAGAAACTAAATATCAAGAAAACAAATAACACATTTAAAAATGGCATACAGATCTAAATAGAGAATTCTCAAAAGAGGAAACTGAAATGCCTGAGAAACACTGAAAGAAATGTTGAACATCCTTAGCCATCAGAGAAATGTAAATCAAAACTTATTTTGAGATTTTTATCTCATACCCACCAGAAAGACTAAGATCAATGAAACAAAAGATAGCTCATGCTGGCAAGGATGTGGAGTAAGGAGAACACTCACCCATTGCTAATGAGAGTGTCAACAAGTACAGCCACTATGAAAATCATTGTGGAGGTTCCTAAAGAAGATGGGAATCCATCTAACTCAAGACCTAGCTATATCACTCTTGGTCATATAAACAAAAGATGCTTCATCATACCACAGAAATACCTGTTTAGTCATGTTCATTGCTGCTCTATTCATAATAGCAAAAATAGAAACAACTCCAATTTCCTTTTAACAGATGAATAGATAAAAAATGTAGTAGTACATTTATGTAATGAAATATTACTCAGTCATTAAAAAATAACATGAAATTCTCAGGTAAATGGGTGGAACTAGAAAAAAAATCATCCTGAGTAAGGCAACCCAGATGGAGAAAGATATGTGTGATATGTGTTTGCTTAAAAGTGGATATCAGCTGTAAAGTCAATGGTAACCACGCTACAATCCAGAGACCCACAGAGGTTAGATGAAGTAAGGGACTAGGGAGGAAGATAGATCTCATTTGAAAAGGAAATTAGAGGCTGGGTGGTGGTGGCGCACGCCTTTAATCCCAGCACTAGGAAGGCAGAGGCGCAGAGGCAGGTGGATCTCTGTGAGTTCAAGGCTAGCGTGGCCTACACACACACACATACACACACACACACACACACACACACACACACACACAGAGAGAGAGAGAGAGAGAGAGAGACAGACAGACAGACAGACAGACAGACAGACAGACAGACAGAATGGGGGAAGGTAGTGGGGAGAGGCAGAAGTTGCTTCTTCGAGAGGGAGACAGAAAAGGAAGAGAGTCAGTCTGCAAGCAGGAAGGAAGATCTGCCTGGAAAGGGGAGCCCTTCTTCTTCTTCTTCTTCTTCTTCTTCTTCTTCTTCTTCTTCTTCTTCTTCTTCTTCTTCTTCTTCTTCTTCTTCTTCTTCTTCTTCTTCTTCTTCTTTCCTCTCCCTCCCTCCCTCCCTCCCTCCCTCCCTCTCTCTCTCTCTCTCTCTCTCTCTCTCTGTCCCCCTCTCTCTCACTCTTCCCTCCATACCCTCTTACCCTTATACCCTCCCAATACCCACTGAATAAACTCTCTACACCCAAGCTCTCTCCGGCATGGCATGTCTGTCTGCTGTCTCCCACCAGACGTGGGGCCTGCCAGGGTCACCTGCGTCATAAATATTTCGCCTAGCCCGTGGCCTCAGTACAGCCTTCTGGGCATGACTTCCTTGAGATTTCAGCTTAGCGTCATGCCGTCATTCTTGATCATCTGCATTAGAACGTGGGGAATTTTACAATAAAATCATGTTTTCTATAAGTCTCAAATGCCACATAGATATACTGTACTCTTAAAAGTAAAAATTAATTCTGTTAAAAGAAAAAAGAATCTTGTGACTATAAGAAGTGGAGGGATATGACAACTTTTCCTATAACATGTGTCATTTTTATTTTTAAAGTTAATTTACTTGTTTATTTGTGTGTGTGTGTGTGTGTGTGTGTGTGTGTGTGTGTGTGTGTGTATAGGTCAGACAATAAAGCTGTGGGAGTTGGTTCTGTCCTTTGATTATATGGGTCCTAAGGATTGAACCCAGAATATCAGGCTTGTGGGCAAGCACCTTTATCCAGTGAGCCACCTCACTGGCACAAGGCACATATGTTCTTTTAAAATTGTGCAAAGGAGTTGAAAGGAGTTTTAGTTGACTTTGCCTCAGAGTCAAAGTTCCACCGTGCCTTGAGTTCACTCTGGTCCTTAACAACCTCTAGTGGTCCCAAGGCTTCCCTTCCTTAGAGAGCTGATTCCATTTGTCCTCAGCAGGTTTGTTGTCCCCACATTTGCCTCCCAAAGCACACTCTAATCTATGTGCCACCTGTTCCTGATGACGGCTGAGCTTATAGACCCCTTTGGCAGATAAAGGGGACCACCGAGTCACTGCACCCGGACTGCAGCTTTTTTAGGGTTTTCTCTTCTCTTGTTTTAGTCTTATTGCACTGTAACCGGATGGAGCCCACAGACCAGTAGGTAGATCCGTGGGAAGTGTATATGCACCTGTCCACATGCAACAACACATTTTGCAGAGCTATGGGAGCACTTGTTTTTTGGAAAAGTCACTGTTATATCTGTAAAAACCTTGTGAAGTCATGATTTTTCCGTTCAAAATGGGACTCATTCCCAGAACACCTCAGCAGTGTAGTCTCTGCTCAGGCAGTGGAATGACCTTGCTCCATTCCCCCCACACCAGGAGGCCTGGGAGCAATGCCATTCACTCTTTGTTCTAACAGTCAAATTTACAGAGTCAGTCCCACAGAATTACCTGCTAACAGACCACATAGAAATTTCTATACCAGACAAGCACCAAGCAGTAAGGCAACATGCTCTACCTTTGCTAACAAACAAATCTGGGCGTCCCCAAAGCTGGTTATCACCAAAGAAATTAGAGGAGGAGAATGGCTGAATCCGGGATTCAGGGACATTGAGTAACTTTATCTAGTGGTTTGGAATGTCAGGTACCTCCCTTGAATGCTGGCTCTTTCCTGGGTTGGGTCACTTGTTCCAGAGTACTGCTTTGTCAGGTTCTACCTGCACTTTTTGCGATTTTTTGATATGCATATTGTCATTGTCCTTGACTATGGAATTTTCCAACTATGTCTGTAAAAACTAGAAACCTCAGGGAGATCAGCCCTTACTTATTCTTGTCTTTGCTACATCTGCTTCTTTCCCTTGCTCTCCTTTCTTTTCCTTATTCTTCCCTTCCTCTTCTTATTCTTCCTCTCCTCTGCATCCCCTTCACTTCATTTTTTCCCTTTGCACGAAAAGTAAAGATGCAGAGGTAATGTACTTGAGTTAATTTTTTACCCTCAGATTCTCGCCTGCCATAGACATCCAATTCTGATTCTGAGGGGGTACTGAGGCTGGTACTCAAGGCCCCCAATCATAACACCCCAGCACATGATGGCTCCAGCAAAATGAAACTGTAATAAGCACAATGTGATGTTGCTGGTCTGGTTAGTACCGCTTTGCAGTGTGCACAGCCTTGCTACCATCTGATGCTATATTTAAAGTACTGCTTGGAACTGGCTATGGCGCTCAGCATGGCATGACATCTACACTCTCCTTCTTGCATATGCATAAGCTCATGACACATAAAGACTTTATCTCAAATAGGCAGCTTCATCTGGGACCTCAGGAGGTGAGGTATATTGTGTGGTGTTTCCAGCAGTGGTGGAGGCTTGGCAACCAGCCAGCTTCTTGCTCCTTCTCTGGGAAATTTCACGGCCATAGGTGAGACTGTTATTATCAACACACACACACGAGAGAGAGAGAGGGAGAGAGAGAGAGAGAGAGAGAGAGAGAGAGAGAAAAGAAGGGGGGTGAAAGACCCGGATAAATTCAGAAACCTCTAGCAGAAAGAGAAGAGCCAAAAAAAAAAAATCTAGCAGGGGGAGAAGAACCAAAAATCTAGGTTAGCAGGTTCAGTGACTCTGTTCCAGGAACTAGCTGACCATAAAGTTAGATTATAATCTTGAGAAATAGGGAGTTACCCCCTTTGTGATTATCACTGATATGTTTGGAATTTTTCAATGACGCCCTCCCTATCCCCTTTGGATTACTGGGTTGTGATTTCTTCTCTTAAATATCCCTTTTCCCAGCTACTCGGGATATCCCTTTTTCCAGCTACTCGGGGTCGACCTCTACCCCTGCGTGGGAAATGAGTTTCGGCCCCAGTGCACTGGTTCCTGTCCTGTCAATAAACCTCGTGTGATTGCAGCAAGGATGGTCTATCATGAGTTCCTGGGGGGATCGTGCTATCCCGAGACTTGAGTGAGAGTCTTCCCACTCTGGGGGTCTATTGGGGGGGGGAGAGAAAGAGCGCTGAGAAAGTAAATGCTAGCAGAGACCACACATCATTTGCCTCAAAGCTTTATACATTTATCTAAAGCTGTATTTTCACACTTGGTTTTGCCTTCTGGATTCTGAGGGAAAACACATCAGCTGCTTTATAACTCTGCGTAGTTGATTAATGGTAAGTCACTATTGGAGAAGGGAGATCCCTTAGAGAGTCAGTCCTAAGATGCAAATTAAATCTTGAATGTGGATGTTTCTGAACGTTGCAGCCTCTGTACACGAGTGTGTGCTTGAGCTCTTGGGCTTAGGCTTCCGCTCCCTTCATGTCAGTGTATTTTGTTGTCTAGACAAGAGCAGTGAAGATGTGTTAGATGTAAAGCCAGTCGAGTTGAACATGATGGTGAAGAACTTTAGCCAGCTTACTGCGACAGATAATATAGCAAAAACCATTAGGGCAGAGGGGACAATGAAACTCAGCCCCAGCCCTGCTTCCCTGCTTACTAACTATGGGATCTTGAACTGGCTACTCAGCATTTTTGCTCCTAAACATTATCAGTTGGAAGGTAATTATAACTGCTTTATAAATGTGTAGAAAATATCAATTGGAGGCAATAATCTGTGGGAAGCTTTTCTAGCCAATATGAAGTAAGCATTCAATCCATTGTAACAAAACAAAACATGATGGCCCAAAGCCAAGTGAACAATTATTTTTGAAAATAAACTTAACAATTGCCAAAGTAGTTTTGAAAATTTAAACACCTTCTAGTGTAATTCCCACAGAAACTTTATGACTTTTTTCTTCTTCCTCCTCATAGAAAGTGGTTAGGTGCATAAATAACTTCTTTTGCCTCTGAGCAAATAGAATAGGAGAGCTTAGAACATATCAACACATGGTCAATAGAACATATCAACACATGGCCATTAGAACATACCAATACATGGCCATTAGAACATACCAATATATGGCCATTAGAACATATCAATACATGGCCATTAGACATAGCATCACTGAGATTTAAATCAAGCCTTGATCTAACTGAAGACCAGGGTCTTGATTCACAGTATCTCCTAGTCATGCCTTTCCATAAGGCTGCTGCCGTCTAAAAAAACCACCAGAGCTTTCCTAAAGGCAAGGCACGGGCACTTAAGGAAGGGTGACCATAAAAGCACAGGTCAAGTGCACACTGTCCATGAGAACTCCGTGAATCACACTTTTCTCTACCACCATTTCTAAGAGGGAGATGCAATTTCCACCTGTGAGGGGCAGATTTGGGGTTACAAGTACGTCTCCCTATGCTCACTGTAGGCCTCTAAGCATGGTGGGGCAAGAGTCTTTTTACAGAGTGTTACAAACACACTTTTTAAAGGGGGCTTCTCAGGGTTTGTTTCTCACCTACTTGAACTTCCAATTTATCGTTTGTGCCAGTGCTCTGTGTTCTGTGATGAGGTGAAGAATTCATTATTGACTAAAACTATGTTACAATTTATCCCTGGTCTGTGAGTAGTAAAATCCAGATGCTCCATCACCAATACCCCAAACAGTAGCAGGATGCAGTGCTTTCCCCTGGGGAGATCGTCACACTTCAGGAAACTCTTGCAAAGGTACATACATTATGACGAAGACAGCATGAACAAGGTTGTTTCAGCAACATTACCAACGAGCTTCCCATGCCACAATGAAAAAAGTCCAGCTAGAATCCCGAATGGAGAGATAACTTAGAGAATGATGACATAATGGAACGATCGGCGGCAGCCAAGAAGTAATCAACAATGGCTACACACACCAACATGGTGTAGACCTCGAGCAGACCACTGACTCCATCAAAAGAAGGCTTCACACAGCCCACAATAAGGAGGAGATATGACGTATGCCCTGACAGAGATTAGTCTGAGAACATGATGCTGTATAAAACAATGACAGAAAAGCAAATCTCCAGTGGTTCTAGTTGTACAAAGTATATAGAGTAATAATGGATATGACATCATTTTGTAAGAAGGAAAAAATATGATATTTGGAGAAGGGTGATGTAACAATGCTTATGTTTGATACTAAACATTAAATAGTAGTTGAGATGGGAAATTATATCATGTGCATTTTGTTACAATTAAAAATATCTTAAATTAAAAATTATAGGAGAATTGACATGCATAATGAGATATTTATAAAACACTTAAAGAAACCAATGGGGCAATGTGACAGTAGAATAAGGTGATGTCCGAGCCACAGGACACATATAGGGATCTTCATCTATGTTCTGACTATCAAATTGCTACAAAAGCTGTCAACCATGTGGAACTGGACTTTTGGCACCTCTTGTTTGTTTGGAAACCCTCTGAGCAGGTGGGGTTTGGAGAAAGACAGGAATGGGGCTTCCTGGACCATGCAGGGGTGAGCCAGAAGCTCCTGTTGAAGACCTCTTACAACAGTGAGCATCAACAACCTCAGGAGATAGTAGTTCAGCCAACACTAAGGAGGTGAGGCAGAAACTAACCAAAGGGAAAACTGAAAGCAACATTTGGCAATGAGATTTTTGTTTTACAGTGAGAAGCACATGTAAGTGGTACACAGATGAAGGTCTGAGGACATCTCACAGGTGTCTATTCTTGCTGGCCCAAGAGGGATATTCAGATGATGACACCAAACAGGACTATTAGATAAAGAATAAATGGATTTTCTTTTTTTATTGGTTAAGCGGGTTTATTACTCTTTTTTAAAATTAATTAATTAATTAAAGATTTCTGCCTCCTCCCTGCCACCGCCTCCCATTTCCCTCCCTCTCCCCCAATCAAGTCCCCCTCCCTCGTCAGCCCGAAGAGCAATCAGGGTTCCCTGCCCTGTCGGAAGTCCAAGAACCACCCACCTCCATCCAGGTCTAGTAAGGTGGGCATCCAAACTACTTGCAATAGCAATAAGACAACATAAGGGGATCAAGGGGATTCACATTGGAAAGGAAGAAGTTAAACTATCGTTATTTGCAGATGATATGATAGTATACATAAGCGACCCCAAAAACTCTACCAAAGAACTCCTACAACTGATAAACACCTTTCGTAATGTGGCAGGATACAAGATCAACTCCAAGAAATCAGTTGCCTTCCTATACACTAAGGATAAGGAAGCAGAGAGCGAAATCAGAGAAGCATCACCTTTCACGATAGCCATAAATAGCATAAAATATTTTGGGGTAACTCTTACCAAGGAAGTGAAAGATCTATTTGACAAGAACTTTAAGTCTTTGAAGAAAGAAACTGAAGAGGACACCAGAAAATGGAAGGACCTCCCTTGCTCTTGGATTGGGAGGATCAACATAGTAAAAATGGCAATTCTACCAAAAGCAATCTGTAGATTCAATGCAATCCCCATCAAAATCCCATCAAAATTCTTCACAGATATTGAGAAGACAATAATCAACTTTATATGGAAAAACAAAAAACCCAGGATAGCCAAAACAATCTTATACAATAAAAGATCGTCTGGAGGCATTACCATCCCTGAATAAATGGATTTTCATTTTGATTTACAACACAAAGTCATTACTAAAGACATTGATGGGGACTTCAAGATCACATGCCTTACTTGGTGAGCTGCTAAAGCCTATGCCAAACTTGTTTCTGTTGCTAGGGTGCAGCATTGGATCAGTACTCACCTTTACCAACAGAGCAGTCCCAACACCCTCGGAGAGGAGATGGATTTACCTGCATAAACATCTGGGAGCTTTGCAAGTCGGGCCTTTCAGAAGGACACCATTTACTTCAAAAGTATTATTAAGCAAATGTAGTAATACTTCTTTCCAGCATTAGCTGTCTCCAAGTGGACTGAGGCCAGCCACCAGCTTAAATCTGAGAGTTCCAAAGTGTGCACTAAGAGCTTCTAATATCCAGAACTCAAGTGTGTGAAGAAATCACCATTCATCCTTAATTATATTATCATTATAAAAGGTCTCTTTTCACATGGCCCAACTTTTAAAATCAAACAAAAAGTAAATCTGAGAAAAATGTCTAGAACTTTAAAGTAAAACTGATAAGAGAACAAAGTTCAATCTTAAAAAAGTCAAACACCACTGTAGTTGGTCATCCATGGATTCCATCAGACTCCTAAGAGATTCTGCGGGAGAACTGTCTATAATCTGTCAGTCATGTTATAAATAAACGCTGATTGGCCAGGCAGGAAAACAAGACAGGAAGTAGAAATGATGTAATGAGAACAGGAGAATTCTGGGAAGGAGGAAGTTGATTCCTCCCACTCCTGCCCAGACCACCGAAGCAGCAGATGTGAGCTGCCAGCTGAAAAAAGGTACCAAGCCACATGGCTAACATAGATCAGAAAAAATGGGTTAATCAAGATGTGAGAGTTAACCAGTGAGAGGCTAGAGCTAATAGGCCAATCAGCTTTATAACTTATAAAGACCTATGTGTGATTTTCTTTGGGGCTCAACAGTTGTGGGGTACCGGGTGGGACAGAAACCCAAACAAGTAAGCCAGCCCATTCATGTTACAGATTCTTTCTCCTGAATCTCTCTTTTTTTAATTTATTTATTTATTAAGGATTTCTGCCTCCTCCCCGCCACCGCCTCCCATTTCCCTCCCCCTCCCCCAATCAAGTCCCCCTCCCTCATCTGCTCGAGGAGCAATCAGGGTTCCCTGACCTGTGGGAAGCCCAAGGACCGCCCACCTCTATCCAGGTCTAGTAAGGTGAGCATCCAAACTGCCTAGGCTCCCCCAAAGCCAGTACGTGCAGTAGGATCAAAAACCCACTGCGATTGTTCTTGAGTTCTCAGTTTTACTCATTGTCCGGGCCCTATCTCCTGAATCTCTTGAGAGTGAAATCTGAGTTATAAAATTCTTCCTGTAATGTCCCCACTATGACAAATCCCCCAATGGTAACTTTTGCCACAGACATTAAGAAGTCAAAGTGAAATTTCAGCTATGACCCTAGAACAGTCAGAAGTGAGATCATCATCCACAGCCTGCATCTAACATTACAAGGTGATGACTCCATTGACATGAGGCCAGAGGAAGAAAGGGGAGAAAAGGGCAGGAGGAATTCAGTAGAGCAGTTAGAATGTGCGCTAATAATCTCGGTGAGAGAAGGTGGGCAAACTCTCTCGAGTTCACTTTACCAACTGGAATAAAATCTAAAGATGTATCTAATGCTGATTGAGTTTTGTGGGTAGTGATTATGAATGATCAGAAACCATAAAAGCCATTTGGAAAACAGATAAAAATGATCCTGTAGATGGAAGAGAGAAGTATGAAGCCACTTGCAGCTGGCTCTTCTTTCACTTCTTCAAGAGACTGTAACGCCACGCTATGTTTTCTGCTCTGTAAATCAGCCAGGAGGAAGAGGGAAGGCTATCATTTCATTGTTACAAGTTCATGGTTTTTTAATGATGCCATAGTATATTGTAAGTTCTTTTTTCAATTCTATCAAGATTGTCAACCAAAACTTCTTTTCTTTTATTTATAATAGAGAACAATGAGCCTCTCCAATGTGTGACTCTTCAATAAAATTTACAAGTAAGCCATGCTATGAAAAGACATTTTCCAAAATAAATAAAAAAGGCACATTGTGCAAATTGTCTGTGAGATTTCTCTTCCCTGGAGGAAGCCATAGCTGATGCTAATGGCTGTCATTAATAATTCTTAATTTAAAGGCTGCTTCTGTCACTCGAGAGGCCAAAGTTAGTCAGCTTACTTACAAACACACACTGAGCATATTACAAAAGACAACTTATTTGGTTATCAGAGACATTCCATAAACCCAATCAAAATGTTTTCTGGCACATGTCTCTGGGATCTAGACACAGCTCTCCAGCTTCCTGTAATAATTTCATTCCCATTAATTAGAAGAAAGAGGCTAAGGAAAGTCTCATGAAAGTATTGCTTGCTTAAATACTACCTGTGCTTTCACAAAAGGAACCTCTTCATATATTACCTGAAAGGCAACAGTTATCTAATTAAAGAACATTTTAAATTAGATTTTCTTTAATTAGGATTTTCTTTTTAGAGTTTGATTAATAGTTCATTGAGGTGAATAACATATACTTCCAAGACATTAAACACCAACGGGCTAGAAAATATGTATAGTATAAAGTTAGGCAGCTAGGTGGGGCTTAGCAGCCTGGGATGCCATTGAAGATAGATGCTTCTTTTATGATTGTCTTTGGAGTCCACTTCCTGGTCCCCAGGAAACACAAGTAAGGGAAACATCTCAACTGCCCCTTAGGATTTAAACTACTACATGAAGAGGTGGAGGTATCATAGCCTTGTTGAAGCACATTAAGTAAAGTTACCTCCTCCTGGTCAAAATAATTAAAATTGAGTACCACCTCTGGCCTGGGTAGAGACATGACATTCTGATCTGCTCCAAGGATAAGAACATTACATAGGATCATTTTCTCACTTAAGAGTTAATCCAGCCATGGCTGTTATTCACCTGGTCAGGTGATTACACTTCAGGAAATTCAGTCACCTGAAAATACACCAAGGAGATGGGAGGAATAATTATTCCCATAATGAGACAATGCATTCATCCGGCCCAGAAGCCCCTCCTCCCAGCCTACCCACTTACAGAGCTGTCCATGCAGCGCTGCTGAGACTGCCTATGTTTCCGAGTTCTAAATCAGAATGTGAAATGCTTTTCCTCTTTCTTTCTCTTTTTCCAGACAGTAGCCAAAAGCTTTCCCTGGCAGACACAATGGTCTTTCCCAGAAGTGCCCCCATTTCCTCCAGGCAGCTGCTTGCCAGCCTCTATTGCTGAACATGCTTGACGTTCTTAGATCCTACCTCCAAAAGTCATGTTTTGTTCCTCTTTCTCTTCCCCCTTCCTCCCTCCCTTTCTCACTTCTCTCTCCCCCTCCCTCTTCTCCTTCTCCATCCTCTTGGAAATGGCTGAAATTTACTCCTTCCTGTCTTGTTGTTCTTATCTCGAACCCTACCAGAATGGTCCTAGAGTTTCCTTCTGAGTCTGTTTTTAAATTATTTTATCAATGAGACTGAGACTCGGAAAAGGGAACCTGCTTGTTTCCCTGATTGTAATAACATGTAAAGCAATGGTATTTGTTACTTTTGCTTTTGTCACTAGAGGAATAAATTCATGAGTATACAAGTATGTGAAGATTATATAAATTAATACTAATTATACATCTGAGATATATAGTTAGATAAAAATTTATAAATACTTCATATAAATGACTTAGAGTTTTATGAGCTGAAACACTTTGATGTTCTGAAAAACTTCACAAATATTTATCTTGACAAAACATACATTTTAAGTGGGTATTTTCTGTGGTTTTCATCTTTAAAGTAAAACAAAAATTCAGAGGGAAATACATTTTCTCATTCCTGAGCATAAAGTTCAATAGTCCTGAGAATAAAAAAAATTAAAGTAACAAGAAGATGAATACCTGAGAATTAAAAAAATAAAAGGATTAAAGGAATATATGAAAATAAATTAGGGAAATTAGCTGGACCTTGTAGCGTAGCAACTGGGCAAAAAAAAAAAGGTGAGAAAATAATTTCTAGGAAATGGACAGCAGGAAGTGTAAGAGTGCAATACTGGGGCTGGAGAGAGGCTCAGCAGTTGAGAGCACTGGGTGCTCTTTGAGAGGACCCAAGTTAATTTCCAGCACCCACAGGTGGTTCCTAACCAGTTGTCACTCCAGTACCAAAGTATTTAATGCCCTCCCCTGGTCTCTGTGGGCACTACACACCCATAGTACACAGACATACACACAGGTAAAACACAATAAAATAAATTTTAAAGACAAACTTTACAGAAAAGAATGCGGTACTCAGAGAAGAGGACCCCAGCAGCTGAGACCCACAGTTCTCTGGGAATTCTGTCTAGAGACGGTGTCCTGACTCTGGCAAAGGGGTCACAATCCAAGCTAAGCCCAGCAGTTCTTCTGACCTAAGCAGACAAAGCAAACCAACAAGTTTGAGGTAGCTGAAGCCTTGGGAACCTTGGTTGGATTGATCCTAGGGAGCAGAGAGTTGCCCGAGCCTGGGAAAGCAGTCAGAAGTTTAAGCACATGCTCCCTCCAAGATTTTTGCTCAGGCTCCCAGTGTGTGTGTGCAGAACAATACATAGGTAACTGAGGATAGGAGCATGCTGATTTCAGTCTCGGGATTCATTCTGGTTGTTACTGGTTAAGGACAAATCAGTTATGTTTACATCACCCCTTCCCTGCAACATAATATTTTATTAATTGTTTGGAAATTTTGTACAATTGTACTCCATCACATTCCCCAAAAACAAATAAACAAAATGAAATTTCCAAAGTCCAATTGGTATTGCTCATATATTCATTGGAGCACGGTCAAACTTCCAGTGACTAGCCGCTTCAAGAAAATGGAGTACAGCCCCGCCCCCTTCCAAAAGTACCCGTTGTGAAGAGCTGTATGTCAGCATCTTTATTATAGTTTTTTTTTGTTGTTTGTTTGTTTGCCTGCTTGCTTGTTGTTTTGGTTTTTCAAGACAGGGTGTCTCTGTGTAGCCTTGGGTTTCATGGAACTCACTCTGTAAACCAGACTGACTTCCAATGAACTCACAGGCACCCCCAAGCCTCTATCTCTCTAGTGTTGAGATCAAAGGCATGTGCCACCACTGCCAAACTTTGTCATGGTTTTTAAGGACTCTCTTCAACAGCTTCCTGTCTAGACTCTTTCTTTCTTTCTTTCTTTCTTTCTTTCTTTCTTTCTTTCTTTCTTTCTTTCTTTCTTTCTTTCTTTTTTTCTTTTTTTCTCTTTCTCCTCTCTCTCTTTTCCTTCCTTCCTTTCTTTTTCTTTCTTTTTTTTTTGTAGAGGAGGGGTATAAATTCTTAAAGCTTGTCCCAAGGTTCAATGTCAGGCAGCTAGGTAGCTTTCAGCCTTGGAAAATGCCTCAGAGTTTAGAGGGAGCTTCCTGTATCTAGCCTGGCTATCCCATAGGTGGAAATGTTTGGGAAGCTTCTCCAAACAGTCCCAAACCTGGGTCGCATTCTGTTTTTTATCCTGTTTTATTTTCCTGCTAAAAAATAGTATTTATGAATTGTTTTCCACATGCAAATGATGCTTCTTTTATGAAGAAAATTCCCCACATTGTACTAAAATTGTATGAAACTTGTATTAGTCACTTGTTTCTTGCTGGGATAAAACACTATGACCAAAAGCAACCTGCAGAAGACAGAATTTATTTTGGCTTATGGCTCCAGAGGGAGAGTCCATAATGTTGAGAGAGACACGGCAACAGGCAGCCTAAGAAGCTCAGCCACAAACATAAAACAGTGCAAGAAAACTGAAAGTGGGATACGGCTGCGAACACTCAAAGCCCATGCTAGCGTCATGTGTCCTTCAGGCAAGCTGTGCCTCAAGGGTCCATGACCACCCAAGTAGGGTCACAAGTGAGACAGGGTTTAAATACCTGGCCTTATGGGGACATTTCACACGTACATCACCACAAGACCTGATGACATGAAATCCCAGAGAAAACTATCAAGTAAGAAAGCCATAGCTCACGCTGGTCAATAACTGGGCATTTTTTTCATACGTTCTAAAAGTGAAACATGTCTAAGTCACAGACAACATTTCTTGGTTAGTTTTAGCTTCAGTTTCTTTCACAGGACAATTGAATCCAATGCCCAGAAGTTAGAGTTTAATTGGAAAAAAAAACAAACAAGCAACAACAACTAAGAAAATAGAGGATAAAAAAAGACAAATACAGATGAATAGCATTTATAACCTGATTCTTGCCCATGAAAGCATTTCAGAATTGGTTTAATGTTCCCAGATGGACTTTAGCTTTTCTCCTCTTTGCCTGTGGATCTGACTCCCCAGGACACACAGGGGGGCACCTACACTCAGTCCGCACACATTCTAACTCACCCTAATGGTTGCCGGCAGCTGTGCCTATTTCTTCCCTTTGCTCCTGTCTCTTATATTTTTATAACTCTTTGCTGTAAAAACATCAGAATAGAACATTTTCCAAAGAGTGTGATTTAGAGATTAGAAACAAACGCCATGGCTCCTCTAGCATTTCTAGAACATATTTTCCTGCAGTTAGGTTTTGTCCTAAACATAAAATACTTATGGAATACTTTAAATCTTTTGGAAATACTCTGACATATTTTATTGCACACAATCACCAAGAAAAACTGTTATATACTGTTATTATTTCAGGTTTCTGCTTGTTTTTTTTTTAACAGTTACCCAAGCTGAACTTCAAGGGTCAAGTTAGGAAAGCCAGATAGCAGCAATTCCAAATATAAAATTTAGGGTTCCCAACTCAGTCAATTTTCCTGCCAAATGCAGTTGATTCTTTGTATCTGCATGTTATCTATCAGTGAATTATAACAACTACCAATCAAAAATACTTTAAAAACCACCTTGAGTCTGTACTGAACACATTGAGTTTTTTTTTTTTCGTGACTGTTTCCTAAACAATGGTGCACATTTGCATAGCATGTCTATTTGTACTAGGTAGTGTGGAGATCTGAGGATTCTTTCAGGGGATGGGGTGGGGAGGGAATCAGTATGGAAATACTGAGGTATGTTATATAAGGGACTCTGAGACTACAGTTAAAAGTATTTATATTTATTAAATTATGTGTATGTGTGCACATGTATGTCTTTGTGTGGATACACCCATATGAGTGCAGGTGGACTTGAAGGCCAGGAAAGACTGTTGGATTCCCCTGAGCTGGAGTTCCAGGTGGCTGTGAGCGGCCTGAAATGGGTATTAGAAGCTGAACTGGGCTCGCTGAAAGATCAGAATGTGTTCTTAACCACTGAGCTTTCCGTGCAGATACTAGAAACAATTTAATTTTAATTCCTCAAATATTTTACACTGTGACTAGATACATAAAATAAGGCTACAGTTGTAATCATTGGAGAATTTGATTTCAAAGGTCGACATGACATAAATATTAGCTATACATCTTTGAAGAATTTAAAACATTTAAAAAGATCCCAGTTCCTAGCACCTTAGTAACCACTGATATTTTATCAAGTCATATTTTTATGGACAAGAAATCACAAATAATCCATCTACACCACTCGTGTGTATGTATACTCATAAGATTATAGTCGGCACACCTAATAATTCACCTATACCACATGTGTATATGTTCACATAGGAATCTAGTTGGTACGCCACAGAGATGCAGGATGCTCATGTTCCCTGAAGCACACTACTCACAGCGATCAAGACGCAGAGTCAGCCTGGGTGCCTGATAACTGATTACAGCAGTAGCTAGCTAGATACAGAATGTGTCTACGTACATTGTATATGCACAGTGGGGCTTATTAGGCCACGAAGAAGAATGGATTTATAACAGTTTCAATGCAATGGCTAGAAACAGAGATTAGTATGCTGACTGAAATAACCAAGACACTCAGAAAGACACGTATTTTGTGTAATATTTAGTGTGCATCTATTATCTAGTGTGTTTTACATATTAACATTGATAAAGGTCAATGCTGGAAGAGTTGGAGAAAAGAGCGCTTGTTCCCTGGATTGCAACCTCCAGAGGCTCTCCATGAATGGCTTCTCCCACCTTCAAACCCACTCTCCACCACTGGCCCCATGTAGAAGTTCTGCTTAGCTGCTGTTCTATGGGAGAGGGATTGGCCAAGGTTAAGTTCAGGTAGTGGCAGGAATAGATTCTAGAGGGCGCAACACTGCTTTCTTGCTAGCTTCTGAGGCCAGGAACGGAGGAGTGAGGGAGCGACTTGTCTCAGTGGCTTGCAAGTTTGACTCAAACCGAGTTTTCCCATGACTTTCTTCCCTCCTATCTCATCACACTGTTCTCTGATTCCTGTCATTAATGATGCTCTACTGTATGTTGCTAGGAAAGTAGACCAAATGTATTCTTATCACATGCGTACAGAGAGACTGTGAAAAGATGCACGACCACAGTGGTCATCTCACTAAAAGTAGCAAGCTTAAACCTTGTACATCTTGAATTTTTGTTAAAAAAAAACCACCAACAACAGTGTACTGTGATCTATAAATCTCAAAGGACACTTAGTTTCTTTGATCGGAGTAATCAGCAATGTTTCTTTCTAAAAACAGCTATTGAAACCATGGCCAAGAGAGAACTGGGTGGAGTGGACAGAAGAGGACAGCAGCTGTCCTGCCTGTTACACATCCAGGCCAGGAGGTGAAACGTATGTACTGGTGATAATGACCAGCTGCAGAGAGAGACCAGCGACTGCTCTGCAAGCGGCATGGGCTGGGGAACCTGCCAGGCTGTGCCAGTCCCAGAGCAGGATGCACACACACCAGGCCAGAAGAACTGCCTGGATCCACAGTGAAGCGTGAGCCCACGAGGATAGCGACACTAATTCCACCACTGGCAGTGCCTGTGACTGGATAATTAGTGAGACAATTCGAGAAACAAAAGATTATATTTTACAGTGGCTGAATTTTGTTTTTCTTTGGATATTGGCTGGCTACTGGTAAGAAACAGACCACTTTCAAAAATAATTGTGCCCTTGATTTGGCAGTGGATTATTGGCTAAGTTGGTTGAAAAGACGAGGAAGACATGAACTAAGTCTGTGACTTGCTGGCTTGCTGTGCTGAGAAAGGCCAATTAAGAGTCATAAGACTAACTATAAACTTCTCATGACTGTTGGGGGCATGCTTGCATCCCTTCAAGATGTACAAGATTTAAGCTTGCTACTTTTAGTGAGATGACCACTGTGGTCATGCATCTCTTCATAGTCTCTCTGTACACATGTGATAAAAACACATTTGTGGACTTCAGAATAATGTTCTGAAAGAGAGCTGGGTTTGCAAGAATGAGTAAAAGGAATACCAACCACATTACATGTCACCAGGGAAACACAAATTAAACAAGGAGACAGTACCATGCACCTGTAAGAATAGATGAAGCCCAGGGTACAGGCAGCAATATTGCTAGTGTCTGGGAAGACAGAGAGAAGTAAGGACTGTTGCTCATGACTGGTGGGAGCTCAAAATAGCAGCCATTTTGGAAGACAACAGTCTGGTTGTTTATTACAAAAGTCAGTATACTCTCATCATGCGATCTAGGCTTCACACTCCTTGCTATGTAAAAAAGAGCTGAGAGACCATGGCCATATAAAAACCTGCATGAGGTGTTGATAATAGCCCTATTTATAACTGCCATCTCAGAAGCAACTAAGATGTCCATCAATGGGTAAATGGGCAAACTATGATAATTCAGACATGGAAATACTATTCTGCACTAAAAAGAAATTGCTATCCAGTTATAAAAAGACACGAAAGGATTTGTTTACTAAGTGATAACATCCAGTAATAAGACTGTATAATGTCAACACTATGTGTTCTAGAAAAGGCAAAAGTATGGTGGTCACCAGCAACTATTAGGGAGGGAAGGAGAGAGGGAGGGAGGGAGAGAAGGAGGGAGGGAGGGAGAGAGGAAGATTGGGAGGAAAGAGCAGGTCAAGTATAAGACTTACATGGCATTAAAATTATTCTGTATGGAATGGCAATGGTGGATAGATGTAAGTATACACTCTTAAAACTCACAGAAAGAGTAATATTGAGAACAAACCCTGTGATGAGCAGTGAACTCCAGGCTACGATGATGCACTAACACTGGTCATTGATGTTAAGATACCACTTTCATCAGGGATGCTAAGAATTGAGAAAAATAAATGGATGTGGGGGCTAAAAGAACTTTAATCTACAAAGATGAGCTTTAGTCCATCAGAAAAGTCAAGGGACATTTCTAATTTGCATACGTGAACCAACAATTAAGTGCAAGAGATTTTTTTAATTAAATTAAATTTTCAAGGTGTGTGGCAAAAATGACTCCCCTGCAGTCTATCTTTCGTGTAAAACAATGCAAACTTTGCAAGCTAGTAACCTGTGCAATTATCTAGTGTCATTCCCTCCCCTTGAGTTGAATGGTCACAGACCGGGAATGTTTGGGACCCTGACTAGATCTAGAACTCAGCTCTTAAGCCTCTGAGCAATGTCTTAGCACAGTGTTTCCCTTGTCTCCAAAGACTGTAATTGAGCAGACAGTCAAGCACTGCATACAGCCAAGCTACATCCTGAGAGGTGGGTCATGAGTGGCATGTCGCTGGCCAAAGATTCTAGAATATACGTCCAAAATCATAATGTCTTAGGTCAAGCTACCAGGCAGTTTCTCGACTGTATCAAGAGACTTTGTAAACATGCCATGTATAAGCTTGCTGCTGACATATGTTCTGCTTTATCACAGTGAATACTACAACAAGAGGGATACACTTACTGTGGATGCTGAACTTTGAAACTCCAGGAGGCATGACATGTTTGTTTACACAAGCGCCATCAGATGCATGTGTAAAGCACTGCCCTGTGAAGTTACGCTGTCTGCTACATTGTTGCGGGAGGTCCTCCCACTCCTCCAGCCAATAGCCGCTGAGATACCAGCCCATTGGGGCGTGGTCTCTCTCCCTTTAAAAAAGCAGCCACTTCCCTCTCCTCTCTCTCTTCACTTCCTGCTCCGCCGGCGACTAGACTCCTGATTGCGTAGAGGGCTGTTGCCTGGGACAGTGATCTGTAAGTTTTTTCCCCTTTAAATAAATGTCACCCTATTAATCATAATCCCAAATTGGTGTGGCATTGTTTGTGACTTACGCCTTCATTTTGGCGCCCAACGTTTGGTTTTAGAACCTCTCCCGGCTCGCAGCCGCGAGTTCGGCTTGGCAGCCGGAAGTTCGGCTTGGCGGCCGCAAGTTCGGCTTGGCGGGCGCTAGTTCGGCTTGGCGGGAGCCCTTGCTTCCTCAGCCGCTGCCTGTGCTCTTCTCTACCCCTGGATTCTGGGTTTCTGGTTCCGTCTCTGGAATTGATTTAATTACATTTACTTTGTTGAGAAACTTGCATTTTCTAGTTTTTAACATCTACTAAGGCACTGAAACAGGACCATGTTTTCATCTCGACTCTGCAACAGCGCCACCTGCTGGATAATAGGTAATATGGCAATTTTCGTTTCTAACGCAAATTTTACTGCTTTGTTTTCACTAATACAATGGATTAGTAATTTTATATTTACTAATACAATGAATTACATCATACAAGGTTTATATGATTATGGGAATACCTTAATTTGCTTGTTACTAGGCTTCAGTTTTCTTTTCCATATTCTATCATTAAGGAAGAATATGGCACTCCTAAGAATGATAGAATCTTTACGAACTAATAATGAACAACTAATTGACAGGATTAAAATTATTGAAAATCAGAGGTTATCTGAACAAGTGGATACTATGACAGACAAAATTGATTCCATATCCAAGGGTATTAGAAAGTTACCTGAAAGGGTTCAGGCTGTTGAATTTGACCTTCAGAGTTTATCACAAAGTTTTGATAAGGTAACAGACAGAATGTACCTCCAAGATGGGAATCTACATGATATACAAGAAAAGTTTAAGGAGGACATGTTATCTTTGAAGGAAAAAATTAAAGCTTTGGAATCACAGGTGCAGAATGGGGACCAAAAAATCGATACCTCAGTGAAATCACTGGAAATATATACAGGTCAGGAGATTCAGGATTTAAGAGAGACAATGATAAAAAGATTTGAAAAGATTGGAGAAATTATTGCAGCTGGTGAACAGAGTAAGGAGGCACAAGGACAGGATACAATGCCTCCACCAGCTATTAGAACTGGCTTACCCAGGGTTCTAGCGACATACCCTATACTTAATTCTGACAAAGTGTCAACTTCTAAAGGCTCAATGGGAGTCAGAGAAGCTAGATGGACACCAATAGCAATGAATGATCTGAAAGAAATTAAGCAAGCTGTTGTTAATTTTGGCTTGCACAATGCATATGTAAAGGAAATGATAAAGACTTGGGCTTCTAATGCTAGAGCTACCCCCCATGATTTCCATCAGTTAGTGTCTGCAGTTTTAGATAATGGACCTTCCTTGATGTTTGGAATTTATTTCAGAGAAGAATCCAAACATATGGAACAGCAAGGAAGAGCAAAAGGTATTGAGGTTTCCCAAGATCAAATTCTTGGTGCAGGAGAATATGCTGATCCACAGGTCCAAGCTCTTTATGACGATGAAGTACTGTGTCTATGTCACCAAGCAGCTTTAAATGCTTGGAATAGGATACAAGATCCAGCAAAAAGGGTTGAATCATATACCAGAATTAGGCAGGGACAGAGAGAACCCTTTATTGACTTTTTGCAAAGATTAATTAAGGCTCTGGACTTAGGGGTAACAGACCCAGAAGCTAGACGAGTACTTCTTGAATCTCTAGCTTTTGAGAATGCAAACATAGAATGCAAAAAGATAATTGGGCCTTTAAAGTCTAGATCAGCACCTATGGATGAATGGATTCAGCATACGATGAATGTTGAGACGTTTAGCTATAATGATGAATCTTGGGTAGGAGAAGTGATTTCCAAAGCAATGAGGAGACATCAAACTGCCAGGTGTTTTAATTGTGGTAAATTGGGACATTTGCAAAGGGATTGCAGGCAAAGAATTTCTAGGAATAATATCTCTTCTGGGAATGACAAAAATAGGAGACCTCGGCCTTCAGGTATATGTAGGAGATGCGGTAAAGGCAGGCATTGGTCCAACGAATGTAGGTCAACAACAGATAGACGGGGCAATCCGATATCATCGGGAAACTCCTTGGGGGGCCTCTCGCAGGCCCCCAAGCCAACAGTGGCCCAGTCATTCCCAGTCACAGTGGAGAACGTGCATCACCAAGAAAATTAAAAGCTCCAATTTCTGCTGTAAAAAGTAATACTGGTCTAAATGATGAATTACGTGTGGAGGATGAGTCAAAAAACCCAGTAGGACAGAGTAAACGTATATTTTGGCAGACTTCTATTAATGATCAAAGACCAAAGCTAAGAGTCTGTATAAATGGCACTTTTATTGAAGGCTTATTAGACACAGGTGCGGATGTAAGTATCATTACCCCAGAATCTTGGCATCCGAATTGGCCTCTTCAAGAGGTAGATGTTCAGTTCCTAGGAATTGGAACCCTATCTCGTGCAAAGCACAAGATGGGTTGAATGCATAGGGCCCGAAGGACAAATAGGAAGACTAAGACCATATATAGCCAATATTGCTATAAATTTATGGGGCCGTGACCTGCTACAGCAATGGAATACCCAGATTAACATTCCTGTATTTCCAGGAATTCATAATTCTGGGAAGGATATGATGAGGTATTATGGAAAAAGGTCACCAGCCATTCAGGCTGTACAAGAACATACAGCAAATACCAAACCTTTAGAGGTACCAACAGCCCTACCTTTAAAATGGCTAACTGAGAAGCCAATATGGATCAAACAGTGGCCTCTAGCTGAAGATAAACTACAGGCATTGGAACAGCTGGTGCAAGAGCAACTAGATGCTCACCATATTGAAGAATCAACCAGCCCTTGGAATTCTCCTGTGTTTGTTGTAAAAAAGAAATCTGGTAAATGGAGAATGGTGACAGATCTAAGAGCTGTCAACAAAGTAATTCAACCTATGGGCCCACTACAATCTGGAATTCCTTTGCCTTCTCTGTTACCAAAAGGATGGCCTCTTATAGTTATTGATTTGAAAGATTGTTTTTTCACTATACCGTTACAAGAAAAGGATAGAGACAAATTTGCCTTCACAGTGCCTACTTATAATAATTCTCAGCCTAATAAGAGATATCAGTGGACTGTCCTCCCACAGGGTATGCTCAATAGTCCTACACTGTGCCAATATTTTGTAAGTAAGCCATTGGAAATAATTCGTAAACTATTCCCCAAGTCCATCATTTATCATTACATGGATGACATCTTGTTATCTGATTCAAATAAAGATACTTTAGAAAGGATGTTTGAAGAAGTAAAGAAAGTCTTGCCTAGGTGGGGATTACAAATTGCCCTTGAAAAGATTCAAAGAGGAAACTCTATTAATTACCTAGGTTACAGAATAGGGTTAGAGAAAATTAAAACGCAAAAGGCACAAATTAGGAAAGACCGCTTAAAGACTCTTAATGACTTCCAAAGATTGTTAGGAGACATTTCCAGCCTATGACCAGCTGTTGGGATAACACCTGATCTAGTAGTTCATTTAAACAAAACCTTAGATGGTGATAAAGATTTGAATAGTCCAAGAAAACTGACAGCTGAAGCAGAAAAGAAACTGACAATGATTGAGGAAAAATTACAGGAGGCACATGTGGATAGGGTGAACCCAAATCTTAGCTGCATCCTAGTCATATTGCCTTCCAGAATTTCTCCTACAGGGATTCTAATGCAGAGGGAAGATATTATTTTAGAGTGGATATTTATACCTAATAAACCAAGTAAAAAATTAAAAACTTATGTGGAAAATGTCTCTGAATTAATTATAAAAGGTAAGCTGAGACTTCGTCAACTAGCAGGTATAGACCCAGCAGAAATTATAGTGCCTTTTACTACTGAAGAAATAAAAAAGTTATGGGAAGACAATGAACCGTGGCAATGAGCTTGTGCTAATTTTTTGGGAGAAATTAATAGCAACTATCCCAAAAGTGATAGACTTAACCTCATAAAAAGAACTTCTTGGGGTCTTCCTAGAATTGTACGTGATGCTCCAATAACTGGAGCCCGTACTTTCTATACTGATTCAAATAAATCAGGGAAAGCAGGTTACAAGTCAGATGAATTGAGTAAGGTGGAACAAAGCCCTTATAATTCTGTCCAGAAGGCAGAATTATATGCCATTCTTATGGTGCTAAGGGATTTTAAAGAACCTCTTAATATAGTTACAGATTCACAATATGCAGAAAGAGTTATCTTGCATATTGAGACAGCTGAATTTATACCAGATGACACAGAGTTGACTTCATTGTTTATCCAGGTACAAGACATAATCAGGAACAGGCTTTGTCCGATATACATAACACACATCCGGTCCCATACAGGTCTGCCTGGTCCTCTAGCCCAAGGCAATGCTGAGATTGATCAATTATTGATTGGAAGTGTGTTGCAGGCCTCAGAATTTCATAAGAAGCATCATGTCAATAGTAAAGGCCTAAAGAAAGAATTTTCCATTACTTGGCAACAAGCTAAGGACATTATAAAGAGATGTCCTACTTGTTCTTTCTATAATCAAACACCGTTGCCTGCAGGGAGTAACCCAAAAGGTACTAAGAGAAATGAAATCTGGCAGATGGATGTGTTCCACTTTATGGAATTTGGTAAATTAAAATATGTACACCACACCATAGACACGTATTCAGGTTTTCAATGGGCTACTGCCCTGAGCTCAGAAAAGGCTGATTCAGTAATCACACATTTATTGGAAGTTATGGCCATCATGGGTATACCTGCACAAATAAAGACAGATAATGGTCCAGCATATGTATCTAAGAAAATGAAATGCTTTTTTGATTATTACAATATAAAACACATTACAGGTATACCAAATAATCCTACAGGTCAGGCAGTTATAGAAAGATCAAATCGTACTATAAAGGATATGCTGAACAAACAGAAAGGGACCGAAAATACCCCCAGAAATAGATTACATAATGCTTTATTAACCTTGAATTTTCTTAACGCTAATGAGAAAGGAACGACAGCAGCAGAGAGACATTGGATAATGGAAAAGTCTGCTGAACTAAATCAACCGATTTATTTCAAAGATGTGCTGACCTCTCAAAGGAAGCCAGGAGATGTGCTACGTTGGGGAAGGGGTTTTGCTCTTGTTTCCACAGGAGAAGAAAAATTGTGGATACCATCAAAATTAATAAAGTTTCGATTTGAAGAGGAGAAACCTCTTGGAAAGGAGAAATGACAACTCATCCACAATGATGATATTCATACAGGTGGTAAGAAAAACATATAGAATGGGGGCAGGGTTCTGTTTTTATCTCCACAGGAAAACACTCATCTTTGAAAAATTCAAGGGACCCTGGATATTTGGATACTGACAGATGGAAAAATACCTGCCCGATAGGAAATATCAAGAAAACTGAAAGGGTTGTGTAAGTAATATTAAACCATATTTCTAAATTTATAAAGCTGGTTTTGAAGTTGGACTCTGGCTCAGTCCCACTCCAATTACAAGCCTGTTAGTAAGAGGAAAACCCAGAGTTTCTGGAGTTTCTGTCTCATGTCAAGAGCCATGATATGGGACAGAAAGAAATATGAGTTTAGAAAACATCTTTGCTTTTCTTCATATCTATCATACTTTTCATTGAACATATCTATCATGCCTTTCAGTGAATATGTATATATATGTCTATATATGTCTATATGATTAATGTTTAAGTTTTTCACAACGAACAATGAGTTTTTCCTGAAGTGACATTTGAAGTTTCCAGGAAGAAGATGGGGCCCCATAACAACAACTCCACCTGGTTGATATGACGTCATGATACTGATAGCGCTACTACAAGACCTGCTTTGGGTACCAGCTGCACAAGACAGTTCCAACTTGGTTAGCTGAAATGGTGCACATCTTATACAGCATTTTGGCCAGACCTGCACAAAATACTCAGAGACTATTGGCAATTTTAAAAGACATTGATCTTGAAATTTAACCATCATTTTACTTTCACAGGATCCCCCAGAAAGAACGTCGCCCCCATGACAGCTGGAAGTAATTCTAGAGGACGACGTCCCCTCTCCCAGTAAAGTTTGCCCTTGGGTTTAGGGACATCATTTAGGGGTTGATTATAATTGGTATATGATTGAGGTTTGGGGGAGGAATTTTATAAACTCAGGGATCATTTTGAAAAAAAAAGAGGGATGATGGGATAATAGATTTGTAATTGTGAGTTACTGTTTTTATACAAATATATTGGTATAGATTCTTGTATATTGATACAAAGTTAAATTATATTGACTATTGTATGCATGCATGTTTCTACCTCTGTTTAAAACATTCTTATGTATTGACATATATTGTATTGATATATATATTGTATATATTTACCATATTGCAGTGTACATTTCTACCTCTGATTAAGATACTTATATAATGTTTGTATTGATATATATTTACCTACTGCAATGCATATTTGTACATTGTTTATATTTGGAGGTCATTGTCCTCATTTGTTTCACAGTCGTTTATTGTCTTAGTCTTTAAGTTAGATAGATATTGAGAATTATATAGACTAATAGTCATCTAAGTTTGTCATTTATAATTAGACTAATCAGGTTCTTTAGATATATAGAGATTATACTCAGTATAGACAGATAATCTTCAACTTCTTCAAAGAGCTGTAGAAAATGGCCTTTAATCTAACTCAGAGTTTTGCGGTAGTGAGACACAATTGCTCCTGGCAACACCGCTCTATTCCCAAGAGAATGTTGAGCACCAAAGACATTCCACCTGGAGCCTTTCTTTTTGGCAGAACTGGCCTTTGGGCAAAGAAATGCCCATACCTCAACCACTGACAGAGATACAGAGCATGTGTCAATGGATAAAACAGGACTGTCATATCCTGCCAAGACAGGGTAAGATAGTTTTGAAAAGTTGCTTGCCTTTGAAAATGGTATGTCAGTTATGTTAGGCCTTAGCCAAAGTTGGTTGCTTCAACGCTGCTAACGTGATTTTGGGTGATTGCCCAGGTAGCTAGTTGTCTCTGTGATTTGTTGCATGTTTTGGAAGTTGTTTTACTGAACTTCCTAATTACCCAGGTAACATTATTTCCCTTCTCAGATCTTTGATGGGGTTGAAGACTATATAAATATAGTTACTTTCTCTCATGACTTGGCCAAGTTATTTATTATACAAGACCTAAGCTAGTTAGAATAGGATATTTGTACTTATTGTATATAATTTCATAGTAGGTTTAGAACTCTCTTATTTAAACAGAAGGGGGAGGTGTTGCGGGAGGTCCTCCCACTCCTCCAGCCAATAGCCGCTGAGATACCAGCCCATTGGGGCGTGGTCTCTCTCCCTTTAAAAAAGCAGCCACTTCCCTTTCCTCTCTCTCTTCACTTCCTGCTCCGCCGGCGACTAGACTCCTGATTGCGTAGAGGGCTGTTGCCTGGGACAGTGATCTTTAAGTTTTTTCCCCTTTAAATAAATGTCACCCTATTAATCATAATCCCAAATTGGTGTGGCATTGTTTGTGACTTACGCCTTCACTACATGCCTGGGAAATGGTGACTTTTCAGTACCTTAGACTCCTATAGATAATTGTCGTCCACCAGATCCGTCACATATGGAAACGCCGGCTTGCGGTGGACGCTAGGATGATTTGGTTAGCTCTTGAAGCCATCATTCTTCAGGAAATATATCCACACCTGACTTTGGTCCTTTTATTTGTGATTTTAAAGACTGGAATGTGAACTAAAGCAGCTAGTGCTGCAATGCAAGGCATTGGAAGGGAAAGGTACATAACTTATCCCTCGAGAAATCTGTTCTAAAAATATCAGCTCTCCCAACACAGTGAACAGTCGCTCTGTCTCCTCGCTTCTGCCAAGGTTTCATGGAGTGTTTCCCAATTAATTGGCAAATTATGGCATTGGCCACAGTTTTCATCCTTTAATTTATTTACATATGGAGTGGAAGATATTTCCCATCCCTGTGATGCTTCTCAAAGAACAGGCTTTGTCAACATGCTTGAATCTGGTGTGAGATAACAGACATCCAAGCAATGAGATTTAGTAGATTTAGTAGTCAGAGTCTGAACGACTCTTCGGAGAAGGCCGTTTGCTGCCTTGAGTGATGAATGCAGTTTTTCAAATTTTATTTTAAATTATAATGACAATTGATTTCTCAATTGATAATCAATCAGTAGATGGACATATATCAATAAAATTGTTACAAACTAGGATGCCAAGAGGACATTAGGATCTTCACCTACATGAAGCGGTAGATGCGAACATGTTAAAATGGCATTGTAGTTCATGATTACTTAATAGCAATAGAGGGAGAATGAAGCTCTGATACTATAGATGAGGATGATGATGTCACATACCTCACGCCTCTAGCCTACACTGAACACACATCAATACTAAGGTATTTAATAAGAAAAGAACAAAGTTGAGGGACACACCCCAAATGCTGAAACTTAGTGAAAGGACTTTCGGGATTTAATTTTGTTCTCTGTAGAAATAGGAGTCTGTTGTAATATATATTTGTTTTAATTTTCCCATGTTTGATTTTCATGTTTTCAGGAGTGCACTATATTGAAAATTGAGGATTGCTGGTAGCTCTGTTTCACCATAGTTTGAACAGGAAAGAAATATTGTTTGGCTGTTAGGATACTCAGGTCCTCGGCCTGTCACTAAGCCTCAGAGCAAGGCAGAAGGCAATGGTTAAATGCAGTCTATCTGGGATTAGCTTCATAATTACAACCAGGCCCAAAGAAGGCTCCTCTGGGCTTGAGAATAATCACATCTAAAAGTAAAATAATTTGGCTCCTCTTGGCCTCAGAACTTTAGGAAGGAAAGTGAAGACTTTTAATTTAATCTGAAACATGTGCTGGTCACACAGATGAGGAAATGGAGCTGCAAAAACACAGAAGCTGTAGATTTCTAACTGAGAACCAGACACAAACACAGACATTTTCCCCGGGGAATTAAGTCCACCTAAAAACCAGAGCTTTTTCAACTCTGCTTTCTTTTGTCTTGAAATTTATTTGAAAACTCAATGGTGCTGCTAAAATGAAAGTTCCTTAGACAAATTGCAATCAGTAGAATTTGTCTGAGCAAAAAACCAACCAAAACAAACTGACTCCGGTAGCCTCTGGAACTGCAGTCGACTCTGAGAACTTCAGTCAGTAATGCTATTAGACAGAATTTAGAAACAGGTAAACGCGAGGCATGGAGAACAGATTAATCGACTACAGTTGCCCATGGCTCAGGTAACTGGCTACAAGGCCTTCTAAAGCCAACCATGCAGTCACTATGACTAGACTCCTCACCGCTATGGTCTGTTGGTATCCAGCGTCCACTCATGACCTCCTACAACTATTGGCCAAAAATAATGGGAAAATAAAGAAAAAAGATGAGCACAGAGGGAGGAAAACAAATGAAACATTCCCTCCCTCATACAAACAAAAGCTTAGCATGTCGGTATGGAAGGTCATTATGTCTGGTCCTGGGCAGCAACTCCCCGTTTACATCTTGCGGGTTTGAGGTAGACTAGACAGAATTGTATCAGAGCCAAGTACATTGTAGCTTTGGCGTCTGTCTTAGGTAATGTAATTTGATCAATTAGATTTTGAAAAGTTCCTTAACTGCAGCAAATCCCTTTCCAGCAATTCAGGGAAATGAAAGTGATTTCCAGGATAGGCAGAGATACGAATTATGTTGTCTGTCACTATTTCCTCAGACCACTGGGATGGCAAAGAAGAGGGATGGCTTAATTCTGTCTCTCGCAATTTATTACTTTAGATGAGAAGGATTACTGAGATGTAGTCCAGCAATCACTAATTGTTTTTAGATTATACACTAATATATTCATTTCATAATTGTAAGTGAAAGAATGCATAGCGATGCTCAAAGCTGTGGTCGTTTTGTACAGCTTAACTAATTTTAATGGGTGAAAACTTAATTAAATAGATTCAAAGTGCGATCAGCCTTTGGTAATGAATATGCTTACTCTTTATCCAGATAGACAGTTGTTCCATGCCACAAGGAAGACTAGAGCTGCAACCTCAGCATCATGGTTCTCTGCAGACCTCCACTGAATTAACGCTGCCCTCTCTCACTATGCATGGTCCTCTCTCTCACTCCCCCTGGCTAGCATCTCTGGTTAGGCTCATCACTAAAATGACTTGGTTGCCATTGCTTTTAGCTTCAGGTCTGGGGCTCACTTTCTTTCATTCTGTTTACTTGGCAGAAAAGTCACAAGCCTGCGTCTGGCAACGCTTACTCTTCAGGTCGTCAGTACTAGGAAAGCAGTTGAATGTAGCTGGCACATATTTGTAGGACTGCTGACCTCATGCCAGAGCTGTGACCTCTGACCTCTCAACTGTACAAACTTTCTATGCCCATGTAATCTTTCATTTTTCTTCCTTGTGTGTATTAGTCAGTCGCATGTCATTACTGCGAGAAACTCAAAGAACTGACTTACAAAAAGTGCTATTTACCTCATGACTGCAGAGATTCCAGTCTAAGGTCTGGTGGTTTTCAGGACTTTTGGTCTCTGGTGAGCATACCAAGGGGAGTGAAGGGATGTGGGTCAGAGAAAACTGGCCCACCGGAAAGCAGGAAGCAGAGAGAAATGGAGAAACCAGGGTCCCATAGACACCCTTTAGGGCACATGTCTTAAATGAACTAATAAGTTCTATTAAGTCCTACCCTGATGGAGGAAGGTCATTGGTTAAATAAAAAGAAACTGCTTGGTCCTCATTGGTTAGAAGATAGGTGGGAGGAGTAAACAGAACAGAACGCTGGGAGGAAGAGGAAGTGAGCTCAGACTCCACAGCTCTCCTCTCCGGAGCAGACGCCTCAGAGAGACGCCATGCCCCAGCTCTGACCCAGGATGGACTTAGGCTAGAATCTTCCCGGTAAGACTGGTGCTCACAGATTATTAGAGATGGGTTGATCGGGATATCAGAATTAGCCAGTAAGGGCTAGAGCTAAAGGGCCAAGCAGTGTTTAAAAGAATACAGTGTCCGTGTAATTATTTCGGGGCATAAGCTAGCCGAGCAGGCGGCTGGGGTGTTGGGGACACAGCCCCGCCGCCGCCCTTATTACTACACTACCCCCTAAAGATTCCACTGGGCTTCAACAGCACTGTTTAGGACCATCCCTTTAACCTATAGGCTTCTGGAGGCCATTCACCACCCAGACAATAGCAGGGGTTTCATACTTTGCTGAGTAGCTAATTTCCTACTTCCTATCTCCTGTTTTATCTGAAGATGTGCTTCCCAGAGATACTTTCCAGAGAAAATGGAAGGAGTCCCAAGACAGTGTCTTCTAATTCCTCTATGCTGACATCCGCCTGCTTACAAATGGTCCTTGTCAAGTTTTCACTACTTCATGCTCCCACCTGGAGTGACACCAGGTCCCTTTTTCTGCTCAGTACAATCATTAGCCAATTCTTCCTTCTTCCTCCTCTGTTATTTATGTCCCTGCTGTACTGGATTACCTCCAAAGCATGCACACGTACCAGTGTTTCCCACCTTGAAAAATACAGCCTCTGGTCCTGGCCACAACTCCTGACAAACCTCTCTTCTCCATTTCCAGTGGTGTGGGACCATGGTCTGTATTCTATCAGTTATATTTTAAATAAACTCTGATTGGCCAGTAGCTAGGCAGGAAGTATAGGTGGGACAACCAGACAGGAGGTAGAGGCGGGTCAAGGAGAACAGGAGAATTCTGGGAAGGAGGAAGCCCATTCCTCAGCAGTTGTGACCAGCCA
Source organism: Microtus pennsylvanicus (assembly GCF_037038515.1). Classification (NCBI taxonomy): domain Eukaryota; kingdom Metazoa; phylum Chordata; class Mammalia; order Rodentia; family Cricetidae; genus Microtus; species Microtus pennsylvanicus. Next base: position 137,424,934 of record NC_134582.1, on the reverse strand, counting down.
CAGAAGAAGAAAGATGTGACTGCCCCGCTGAAAAAGGTATCAAGCCATGTGGCTAACATATACTAGAACAATGGGCTAATATAAATGATAAGAGTTAATAAGAAGCCTGAGCTAATGGGTCAAACAGGTTATAGTTAATGTAGACCTCTGTGTGATTTCTTTGGGAGTTAATGATTGTGGGAACTGGGCAGGACAGAAAACTCAGTCAACATATTTCCTTTCACTGAGAAATTCACCAGGTGAACTGACACAACAGTGTCCCCACTGATCTCTCTTCTCCCATTCTTTCTTGAGTCTACCCCATCAAGCTGCCAGGTTATTAAAGCACGGATACTGCTATTGCAAATTCACCGTGGACATCACTTGACTAAGTAAAGGGACAGATTCCAAGTTCCCATTGTTGGGATCTGCTTGTGACATTTGGTACAAGTAATCACTTCATTGTCTCTAACAGGCTGTATCTAGATTTCAGAACTTCCCCCCCATTATTTTCTTCTTGCCTCATTGTAGCTTTTCCTCTCAACTGGTTCTCACTCATTCCTGTACCCTTTAGGATGCCCTGCCATCTAGCTTAGGATTTCTGCGGTCTCCAGCCACATTCGCTGTCTAAGGGAGAAAATGGGCATTGGAGAATTGCTGCCTTCTTGCTCTCACCTAGCCTCAGCTGTGAATGCTGTGCAAGAGCCAACACCCTCCACTGTGTGCCTTCATTAAAGACCATTCCCGGAACTCCTGGCTTGAGCACCCGCCTGCTAACTGATTTCTGCATTTGGATGTCTAGTAAATATTTCCATCTTCATAGCTCTAGTACAGAACCCCTAGTTCTCCTCTCTCTACTCTTGGTTTTGAGGTCTTCTTTGTTTCAGTATGTGAGAATTCCTTCTGTCAGATGTGTGCTTCAAAGACTCTGGAATCATCTCTGCCATTTCCCCACTAATATCCCATTTTCAACACGGGAGAAATCCTCACTGCTTCTATCTCCCAAATAGTCCAAGTACCTCTTGCTGCTCCTCGCTTCTGCTGGATTCAAACCGCATCAGTTTCTCTGAGAGAGAGGACCCTCTTGCTCTTAGTTCTGTGCGTCCACTGCCCACTACTGTACACCCAGTGAGGTTTTCTCTGAATACCCTGCTCAAAGAGTCCCTTATCACTGTGGGACTTGTCCTTGCTCTTGGATTTATTTGATTCTAACACATTTATCATCACCTGATGCACCGTTCAGATTTTTGTTTGGAAGTGCTAGGCCCTGAGCCCATGCTATGTAAGTACTCTATCACTGCTACAATATATCAGAACCACTTACATATTCATTGACTGTGTCCTCCATTAGGATATCTACTTAAGAGAGTCTCAATTCTGAAAGAGAACCTGTCACATGAACTGAGTAGATGCTCACTCAATATTTACTGATCCAATGATCCACTCTTGTGTATGCTAGCCTACAATCCCTCTGGAAATAAAATTGTGAGCCAGGCAGTGGTGGTGCACTTGGGAGGCAGAGGCAGGAGGATCTTTGTGAGTTCGAGGCCAGCCTGGTCTATAAGAGCTAGTTCCAGGACAAGCTCCAAAGCTACAGAGAAACCCTGTCTTAACCCCCCACCCATAAATAAATAAATAAAATAAAATAAATAAAATTGTGTAAATGAGCCTAGAAAAGTGGCCTGGCTGTTTTAAGCAAAAAGAAAGGAGTGACCAAACCTGAAGTTGGAACACCGCTGTTTGATGCTATCCACTGCTTTGACAGTAGTCTAAATGGCATTATGGTGCCCAGGTAAACTTCCCTGCATGAAGGGCAGGGTGAAAAGCAGATCCATTTGATACACATCACTCTCTCTTGCCTTGGTGCACTTTAATGTCATGTGCTAAGTGGGTCTTTTTGTTTCAATGAGAGACTTCCTGTGAGAATAGAAGAAGCAGAGGGCATTGGCACACCTTCTCTGTGACAATGTGCATCTGTGCCACCTGGAAGCTTCTCTGTACCAGCTATTGGGCTGGTGAACTGTGTGCCCCAGGCAGTCTGGCTCCTGTGGTGCCTCTGCAGGAATATGACAAGAAACAGCAGAAAACCAATGTCATGATGTGGTTGCAAGTCAGGATTTTCTCTGTGTCCGTAAATGCTTCATTGTGAGCATCCACATCACAGGATGAATCTTTTATGAACCTCGGTTTATTCCTCATTATGACAAACCAGATGCCAGCCAACTAAGACAAGAGATTTGAAAAGCCTCTTTGATATTTGAGTGTCAATTTGTTTCTCATACAATTTGTATCTCTTACAGTCTATGACAGTGGAAGATTTATTCCAAAGCTATCAAAGAGAATTAACTTCTTGATTTTTAAAGACACAATTGTGTAGATCTGACACAACAAAAAATATGGCTTATTAAATCTATAAATACAATTATAAAAATCTTACAAGAAAATCTATCAACTTCTCAAGGTCTCAAGGCAGATGCTCTGGTAATACAAACATCTTCATTACCAAGTTGTTCACTCACCCCATAGTCAGTATTCCGTGCTGGAGAAAGAGTTTTGCTCATGGATGGAAGAAGTCAAGCCCCAGGCCAAAAGGAGAAAACCTAGAGAAATTAAAAATAATAAGTGAATGTATAGTACCAGGACACAGAGAATAAGGTTTTTACTGCCGATTGAAAAGCCTGCATGAGATTAAAGCCAACAATGAGGTGGAGCAAGGGTTTTGGGTACTTTGATCTAATCCTGCTGGGAGAGGGGCAGTGGGCACTCTGTCTTGTCAGTGACCACACTCTCAAGGTCTCAGAAAGTAGAGTCTCACTTAAGAAGAAAATGGGACGGCAGTTCTTTGTTAGCTGAAGAGAGCAGCCTTGTGACACATGAGCTGAAAACAGCAGAAGCCAAGAGGCCACTGTACCATACTTCCTCACTCGGTTTTTAAAATGGAAGTGAACTTTAAAGGTTAAGAGAAGCTGACAGGATCAAACCACTTGGCAGCAGCGTGATGCTTGTTCCAGACTGAAGACGCAGAAACCAGTTCCTCGGCACTGGCTACCTCTCACCTCAATCCTACCCCATCATGAGTCATCCTTCACGACTGTTGTCAAATCGAGCTGGGGTATTTCATTGCAGCTCAGTCTCAAGCCTGTGTTACTTTAAGTCACAATCTTTTCCTTTCCTTTGGAATAAAGGTAAAACTTTTACGGTCAAAGCAAAATACCTAACCTGTAGATTTCAACTCCATTCTAAACGATGCTTTCTGAAGAAGCAGATTGCGGGAGACGAAAGAGAAGATGAGCATGATAGACTCTAGACAAAATTTCCAACAGATGTGTGTGTGTGCCCCAAGTATCAGAGAGTTCCACCGAGCAATACTGACTCCAAAGCAAACTTTATAACTTTTCACTATGACATTGGTGGTACATTTTCAAGGCTGGAAATGTAGAAGAAATTCAAACATCTGTTCAACTGGGAAGCAACCAGCCTTTCTCTTTAGCAATATTGAATTCAACCAAGCAGAGCTTGGAAAGACAACATCCTGTACTTTGCTTATAATAGTGTGTGTGTGTGTGTGTGTGTGTGTGTGTGCCTGCATGCACATGTATGTGTGTGTGCATGTGCATGTGTGTGTGATATATATATGTGTGTGTGTGCACACATGTGTCTGATATATATATATATGTGTGTGTGTGCACACATGTGTGTGTCTTTCTAGGGATGGAACCCAGGGCTTAATGCATGCTCTCTCCCATTGAGCACTATTTCAATTCTTTTTTTTTATTTTCAATTTTGAGACATGGTCTCACTAGGCTACCCAGGTTGACCTTGAACTAGCTTTGTAGCTCAGGAAGAACTTGAACTTTTGATCTTCAGGCCTGGCTGATTTTCATAATGTGATAATGTGCTCCCAAAGCAAGGCTACCACTTTCCCTTTCGATTATTTTCCTCTTACCATGCTCATGCCCTCTTGTACCCTATAAAGATAGATAGATAAATAAATGGATGAATAAATAATGTGTGTGTGTGTGTGTGTGTGTGTGTGTGTGTGTGAGATGTCACCGTTTCTTCTGCTGGATTATTTGAAGTATCAACTGGTAGAGGCACTGAAATAAAATCCAAAAACCCGTGAAGAGAAATATTGCTTCCTTCTGGCTTCATACTGGAATCCACTACAGAGAATTTTAGAATCTGATATTTATACCCCACCCAAACTCTTACCAGGTCCTAGTACCTGGTATTTTAAAACAAAACAATTCAAATTCTTGCACATTAGGGAGAAACTTAGTATGAGGGAAATTCTCAAGAATAATGAACGGGCAAACTAAAGTTCTAGAGTTGGCTAATGGCAGAGACAGGCTTGAAGTGTTGTCCCAGTCCCTGAGAGAGAATTTGAAATATAATTAAATAAAATGATACCTTTGCTCTGAAAATATAAAATATTTAATAAGAAAAGGAAAATTCAAGGAGGGATTATCAGACAAACCCATGGTGGTTCATAGCAGAATGTGGTAGAAGGCAGGGCCTTAAGGTGTCCAAGTCAATCAGGATGAGCCAGTGTCAGAGTGGAAGCATAGCAGGATCTGACTCATGTCAACATCATCCAGGATAACTGAACTATAGAAAGTGCGCATGACGTATCGTGTAAGTTTTTACCATGTAAGCAAAGTGCATATTAGGTGCTTTACCTAGTACCATAAGTGCTTGGTCTAGACCAGTTCTATTAGTGATAGGAGCTCTCTCATTCTGCCATGACCATGATCAAAATCTAACCATAAGAAGGTGACTCTTAAAAATAAATAAATAAATAAAAGCAGGTGACTCTTTTGTTTCTCCTCAAGTTTGGAGATCTGTTTCTTATTCAGTTCATCCTGGGCCCATTCTTGTTCTCTCATCTGACCCCATGGGATTTTTGCTCTTTGTAAGGCTGTGTAGTTCACTTTCCTATGCTCATTTTGTGTTTTCCAAGCCCCCACTCCCATTACTCGCCTACTTCAATAGTTTATGACCACAGAAGCTTATAGTAATTCTTCCAAGTTGGGGAGCTGCATGCTTTGTTGATTTCCTCAAAAAGGCAAATGCAACCTGTGACAAGATTATCATTTGGTAACCTACCCATCTCAGGAAAGCTGAGTAAAGCTGGAGAAGCTGCGTCCATATGGGTAAGAGGGAGGCTATTAGTACTGGGGACACCACTCAAGAGTCGCTGTTTTGTACGCCTGGTACTTAGTCCAGAGTCTGGGACATGGTGATGCGTAGCACTTGCTATTTTCAACAGAAAATGTGAAATGACACATTCATTGGTTATGCACTTCCCATTACTTAGTTTTTGGGGCTACTAGCAATGGCTACTGATTGCTGAGATTTCATGGGAATTGGTGAACCCTGAAACAGGCTGAGGCTATGGTTAAATCTTGAACAAACAGTCCTGTGGATGGAGCGGTGATTGGCATGCCAATCCCCACACTCAGAAAGCCATCAATGCATTAACTCCAGAGGTGGCAATAGAGAGGAAGATGTTCGACTTGTACCTAGCCAGTGACGAAGGATAAATGACAGTCCTAGTCCAAGGAGGGAAACTGACCTCTCCTGAGGGTTGTTCAGTGGTCACAGAACAAAGTGACAGTTCCGTCAGAGGCTTTGGTAGCAGCCAAGCACTAGGGCAGGACTGATGTCTTTTGCAGGACCATGGGTGGGGCTGGAAGGGATCTGTAGCTTCATGAAACTGACTTAGGTTAGCAGTTTTGCTACTGCACAACTCACCTGAAATGTGGGCAAAGAGACAGGCTCCCCTGTAAAGCTTGGTTCTGATTGGCTGCAGACTGAAAGGTCAGAGCCTGAGAACTAGTGGCCATTTAGCTGAGAGGCCAAGGAACCTAGACATGTATTGTCTCTTATTTGGAATATGTGTTCCAAACTGTAGGGCAAATGCACTATAGGTGTTCAACTCCTAGCACTGGAAGAAATGGCCAAGATAGTAAGTGAAAAGATGAAAACACCTTGGTAGTTTCTAACAGATTCCTCCACTTTAAAGAAAATACTATGCGACAGAGTTAAGTATGTGGTTCGTTGGCCAGAAAGACCTAGGTTCAAAACCCTGAATCTTCACTGCACATTTTTGGTCAGACACTTCGTCTCATGGATTCTCAAATCTACCCCTGGGATAAACAGAGTGACTTCTAAGGTCAGTTTTGTGAAAATAACCACCACAAGCTCCTTTACCCAAAGGCATTGATGACACGGCAGAGGAGAGTAGTCAGGCCTTGCTGTAGAGCCAAGCTGCTCCAGTCTGTGTCACCCAGTTGTCCCCGAGTTATTTCATTTATCTGAGCTCAGGAATGCTCACTTATAAAGTGTGGGCATTAATGACATTAATCTTACTTCAGAGTATAATAAAAACTAAGTGAACAAACATGCATGAAATGGAGCCCTTGGGTGGTGCTCAGGAAGCAGTAAACAGGCCCTGCTTTTGTCAACTGCCCTGCTTGTTCACCACGGGTTTTCTCTAAGTGGGTCTGTTTGGTGGTATCACCAGGAGGTCATCCTTTAAGGTATAACTCAATATTTTGTATCTTTGTTAACGTATTTTGAAGCTGAGACAATTTAGACTATAAAATCAAAAAGTTTGAAATTCAGTCCCCAATCCTTAGGAGATTGCAATCTCCACGCAAGGCAGGGAACAGCAAAATCAGAATGAGAAGAGCGGGAACATTCTGGAGATGCCTCTACCTCCGGACACCCTTTTATCCTGAGATGTAGTCATTAACCGTCTCCTTGTCCACCTCTCTCTGCTTGTAAGAGGGAGCAGAGAAGTAGAGGGCCACAGGAAATAGAAGGGAGAGAACAGGCCAAGAATAATTCTTTAAACTTGAGACCAGGTGTCAACAAAATATCATCAAATATTTGCTGACTAGTCAAACAAACTGTCAGAACCTCACTAGAGACAGCACCCCTGAAAATATTTCATGGGCGTTTAAATAATGCAATCGTCCATTGGAGATTCTTGGTGTCAGCAGCATGTCCTGTTCATAGAGCATTAACTCTGACCCTCAGGGTTATCGTTTTGTACATACTAAGTATTATTTGATGTTGCAACCATAACTCACACTTTTTTTCCTTCCTCTGTAAAAATTGGCATCAGAAGGTGAGCTGGTATAAATGGCCTCTCACGGTGAAGCTTCCCTGTGTTACAGCTATGGCTCATTTACAAACATCAGACTTCATTTCTTGTAGCAGTAAGGATTTCCCTTTCAGCCAAGTGAGACGCGCCAATGTGCACGATGCTACAGCTTAGAACTTCTGTCTAGTATGGTTCCTTCCTTTAGTGGCCAATCAAAGTGAAGCTCAGAGAGTATAAATAAATTGGTGGGGGCACACATCCAGCAAGAGCCATTGGGGTCATCCACTCAAAACCGTATCAGTTGACTGGAGTCTAAAGAGCCCATCTTACAGGACACATCATCCTTCTCCCCTTGCAGGCCTAATGTTATTCAAGTGAATAACAATTTAGTGCCAAATGTGAGTCAACTTTTCAACCAAGACATATGCTACCTTCCCACAGGGAAGAGTCATCTAATCTCCATTTAGCCACTGAACCGCTTTTAACAGGTAGGTGGCTGCACTGCCTTTCAAACTATCTAAGACTCATCCTAAAACCAACATTCATGATCACACACTCTACTGACAGTGTGTCTGCCCGGGACTGGAAATGCATCTATAAAAATGAAAACCCAACCAAAACAAAAGAAACAAACAAATAAAACAAAACAAAAAAGCCAACTCGGACTTACCATTGCTTAGATACATTTGTGATTTTATGAAATTATTTATTATAGTGGAGAATATTTAATTCCAATGACAAGAGAGCCTGCAGCACTTTTTGTCAGGCAGAAAACTGGCATTAGAACAAGCCTATTTTTATAAAAGATATTCTCATTTTTCCATGGGGACAAGAATTTTTAAATATTATTTTAAAATACACGCAGAAAGTATAGCCTCAACATAGGGTATTAAATGATAATTTATTAACTTTTTTTTCAAATTAACCATTATATTCAATGAAGAGCTTTTGCAAGCACTCTGGCAGTACAGCGGGCATGGGAGCTGGGAGACTGCCAGTAAGACAGATTGGCAACTTTTATGAGAGAGGTCATAATAGAAATGAGAAATACTCTTCTTGAATGAATTGACATCTATTCATTTGCTCAGTAGCTAGACTACAGATATTAGAATGTGCCAACCTTTAAATGGAACAAGGAACTCACTGCTGCTTCTTGACCCAGGCTGACTGCCAGGTTTGGTAACAGATGGAGAAAATTAAAAAAAAAAAAACTATACAGATAAGCCAAAAATTTAGGCAAATCCATTTCTTGCTCATTCTTTCTATAGCCCCAGGCCCAGTGCCAACACGAATGGAGGGTCACCATGTCTTTGGAGCAAGACAAACTTTTCAGAGGTTCTGTTCAGACTGTTTTCAGTTGTTCTTCCAGTCCGTCATGCCAAACCTGGTTTAACCAAGTAGCCACACATTTGGGCTGTTTCCCAGCCACAGAAAAAAGCATGTGGCCAGGAGCTATGGCCAGAAAGGATAACATCAGCACATGGGCCAGAGCCAGAAGGAAAAATGTGGGAATGTGTCCTGGGATTGTGCCAGGGACAAGAATGTGTAGTAGCACAAGACTTTTGGATATGCAGAATTCAAGGGCCTGAAAACAGTTCTCCTGGGCCAAGAATACCAGATAAGTAGGCAAACTCCAAGTTACCTTCATTCCATATCCAAGGAGACTGCAAAGTAAGGTTAAACCAGTGCCAAAGGTCCTTAGAAGACAAGAAAGTCTCAAGAGCAAATGGCCCTCTTGATCCTCTGGGCTTGCATGAAGGCAGGGAGTTCTCACTCTCTCAAATAATAGGATACAATGAGCAGGCTTTAAGTCCAACTAGGTATCCCTAAGATATGCGTCCCTACTACTGTGATGTGAAATGCAGAAACACTTTATAAGTAACTATGCAGAATTCTAGCCATGACTAGTGTAGAAATAATAGGAAACTTTATAAAGCATTAAAGCCTCCATGTTGAATCAGTTTCATTTTAACTCTGGAGTTAATTTCTTTGGGCACCATTTGGGCTAGTTTCTGTGTAAGTGTAAATCCTACAAAACTTATTTATACTCTTCCTATTTGTTACATTCATAGATTTATATGACATCTGGTTAAAAGCAAATTATTGAAAAACTAACCAAACCACTATACTTTTTTATATACTGTACAAACAAAAAGAATGACATTTTTATATTTAGCTCTGACAAAAATTAAAGGAGCTAGTACTAATAAAGAAATATCATGACTTAGAAAAAAGATATGCATCCCTATTGAACCTCTAGGCATATCTTTCTGTGATGGTCATTGTTTTGCGGTCATCACAGTGGATAGATATGTTGATTCTTTTCTCCCATATGCACCCTTTCTGGCCCTATGAGAGCTAATTGTCAAGAAAGAGGCTTCTAGGTCAGTTCCAGCTCAATTCTTCCAAGGTCTCTGCCCATTCATTTGTTGAAGAACATTTAAATTGCACTTCTCCATTGGGGATAGCCAACAGTTAGACTTAAGGCCCACTTAGTAGTGGGGGAATTTATGCCAAGTGTTGTAAACCAACTAGGGAGACCATAGGACCTAAAAGAGAACTCCCTACTGCCACTTTCTTAAAGCACCTCAAGTCCTAACAGTGTTCTAAATACTGATACTTGCGCCTGCGAAGGTAGTACAGCTCTCACCCCTGATCTATGGTTTAGCAGATGGAGACCATGCAGAAAGCTACAAACTGGTCAAAATGCAGAGAACCCAGCCCCAGCTGGTACATCTATAATATAACCCTACATCTGCAGTTCAGAGAACAGCGTGGAACAAAGGGTTGAAAGATCATACGAGCCAGAGGACCAGGGCGTCTGCTGCGAGCCTGTGGCTTCTATAAATGATAGGGAAGCTACACTCAAGAAATCTCAATAATATGATCTTCTATATAAGACCTGAACAATGACACCACTGGTTGACATGCCAGTGTGGATGGGCGAAACCTCACAAAGTTCTGCCTTTAGAACGACTGCTCAAAAAGGGAGAACCAGTTTTCTCTAGGGACGATGTCCTTAATTGGTTATTTAATACCAATTGGTCAGCCCTAAAAAGATACATATGAACTACAATAAATCAACTCAGCAGATTACATTTATATTTATATGTATGTATCATAATTAAAGAAAAGGGGGAACAAGCAGGGGGTGGGGTAAAGAGATAGGGGGGTAGATCTGGGAGGAGTTAGAGAGAGGAACTGAGTAAAGGATTAAATACGATCTAAATACGTTTTGTGAAAAGTCTCAAAGATTTAATAAAAAACATTAAAAAGAAAAAAGTATGAGAAACAACTTATTTACCTACAAAAGAAATTTTTGCTATAATACCAAAATTACTAAATTTTCACCAACCTTTTCATTGGTTTTTAATCAATGTGCTGAAATTACCTACACCAAACAGGCTTGATGAACTTGAAACAAGTAGGCACATAATAATATTTGTTTAGCAAATAAGCAATTTCTATTACAATGAGAAGGTCCAATACCAAGAAAGCACAGCAATGTGTCTCCCCTAAATAACGAAGAAATTTAACAGGGGAAGCAACTGGTAAGTGTTGCAGTCCACAAAGCTCACAATGTTTCTTTAATCAGGCCAGCCAGCTTGAGAACAAGATCAACAGAGAATCCAGACAACAGCTAAGTACTACAGTGACCTGGCAAGTGACAAAGTAATGCAATTTATAGGATGATGGATGGCTTAGTCTTTTCTAAATTAAAATTTGATTAAGTTTAATAAACTTTTCTGCCACCAGAGAGGAAAAAAATGGTCCTCATCTCTTGCATCAAATACAAGAATAAATTCTAAATGAATTAAAGATTTAAATATTTAAGGAATTAAAAACAAATGAAACAAGAATCCTTAAGCAAAACTGGAAGCTCTGAAGATATGCAGGAGAAAGCATTTTTACTAGAAAAGGTAGTTTAAGAAAAATCTAGAGTGCTAGGTAATTGTAAAACAAGGAAAAAGACAAATGACAGAACAAAAAAGTCCAAACCACGTGCGAGACTGAGCGTTAAATCCCATAATTTATAAGTCATGGAGCAAAAGCCAAAGGAGTGTTTTTGATTGGGTGGGAAGTATAATTCAGTGCTTAAGATGTAATTCACAAAAGACAGTTCTATAGGTTAAACAGATGAAAAGATTCTCAAATTCACAAGTATGTAAATTCACGAAATGTAAATTAAGGTACAAGATGTCCTATCTTGGCCTTTGGATCAACAGTAATTAGAAAGGGCTCTAACAGAGTATAAAGTGGGCTGCTTCTCTCACACACTGCTAGCAGACAGCAAGGAGGATGCTGAGGTTCTGACGTGGTCAAGGGATACCCAGTGAACAATGAAGCTGTGCCATCATTAATGGAACTCTGACCCCCACAAAGAGTCCTGGTGAAGTATCTGAATACTCATAAAGACTGATTAAGTTACAGGATGTGGTGTTAAGTAAACTAGGAAATAGACGGCTTTTAAGAATGAGTTGTATTAGCCAATTGTAGTGATGCACGCCTTTAATCCCAGCACTTGAGAGGCAGAGGCAGGTGGATCTCCGTGAGTCTGTGGCCAGGTTAGTCTAAAAATCAAGTTCCATGACAGCCAGTGCTGTTACACAGAGAAACCCCGTCACCAAAAAACAAAAAAAAAAACAAACTAACAAATGGGAGAATGAGCTGTGTTTGTAGCCATTGATATATATGAACACCAAGAGTACCTTTTACTCTGTGTTTTCTTTTGTCTCTATAAAAGGTCTCCCTATATAACCTAGTTCAGGATCCTTCTGCCTCAGGCTCCAGAGTGTGGGGATTATAGGCCTGTGTCATCATGGTCAACTTCCTACATTATTTATATCCTCTGAGTTCCAACTGTCATATTTAGAAAGTAATACCTACTTCAGGTTCTTCGAGATCATGTGGGAAGCACCTATGCTTCCCCTATGCTGGTGTAGAACAGACAAGCATTTATCACTACTGTTTCTGTGCTATAGAGACCGGAGACAAGTGAGATTCCCAAAGGACAGTTAAGAGGCTCCATAAAAAAATGTGCGAAAAGCCATTTGTGACTGGTTGAGGACTTCAGCACAGAGTCTGAGTGAAGGATAGTCCCAAGGGAGCTGCTGTGCCCGTGCTTCAGGGGAAGGATGGGCAGGAGGAGCGAAAGGGGGGACGAAAGCTTGACATTTCCTTCTCAGGGCTGACTCTGGTACTGTAGGCTACAGTGTCTCAGTACTTCTGTGAAGCAGTCACAGAGTCAGAGATGTGAGTAATTCATATAGACTTCTTTATGGTCCTTAAGCCATCAGCATCCTCATATGTCTTGTGTCTTTTGCTTCAAATTCCCGAATTTCTCTACTACCACTTCTTGTGTTCTAGCTGTGGAAGGCTGGGGACTTGCTTAGTGTGGGTGAGGACTTAGATTCGATCTTCAGTGCTGTAAAAAATAAAGTCATAATTGAAGATACGTAGCATTAATAATACCTATTAAATTGTGTTTCCTATATAATATACTCAGTTCCAGTGATTAAGGCATGAACATCCTTGAGAGGCCATATCTACCTCACTGCTTAGAGATTAAAAAATAGCACCAGAAAACAGTAGCTTCTATGTTTCATTATTTAATACAAGTGGAAAGTTTTCAAAGTCTAATTTTGTTCTTACAGGTGTTATGACTGTGTTATTAAACCAGATGTATTGTACCATGATGTTTGATGACTTAGATTTCTTGTGGGACACAGGATCAGTGCACCCTTTCCCAGATGAAAAAGTACAAAAGAGGATTTTAAAAATGCAATTTTTTGACTGGGTAGTGGTGGCGCATGCCTTTAATCCTCGCAGTCGGGAGACAGAGGCAGGTGAATCCCTGTGAGTTCGAGGCCAGTCTGGTCTACAAGAGCTAGTTCCAGGACTGTTACACAGGGAAACCCTGTCTCAAAAAACAAAACAAAACAAAACAAATTTCTTGATGTATGTTTTGTCTAAAGAAAATTAAAAGCAAACTGTAACAATACCTAATTTTTCCTGTTTCTATAAAAAAATTCCTTATTATGAATATTAAAGAAATATACAGTTTCAAAGAGTAGATGTTTAAGTTATCTGCCAATCAAGGATTAAAGGAAAGATGTAGCATAACCATCCTTAACTCCAAAGCTCTATTTGATTGACCTATTTATTCCTGTTTGGTCTTCTTGCAAGTACTCTGGTAATGTCTCACGCTGCCATTACATGATGTGCTTTTTGCAAATGACAGGGGAGTCCTGCAGCTTCTCAGGGAGTTGGAGTGTGGAAATCAGATTAAAGGGGGCAGACAAAAGTCACGTGGAGTAGCTTCTATGTAGGTTGGAGACAAGAGGCAATGATTTTAAATTATCACCTAGGAAATCAGAGGTATAATTTAAAAAATATTTCATCACCAAGGTCAGTTAGAGCTTAGTACTAAGATTCAGAAGAATTCCTTTACCTCAGAGACATTAAGGAAGGGACTGAGAACAGAGTGAACAGAGCAGCAGGCAAGGCAGGGCCTCCTGGTTCCCAGAGTGCAGAGGAGGCTAAGGGAGAGGCCAGTTCATGGGGAAGTGAGGCTGCTGGGGTGCAGCCTGCTCACCCTGCCACACAGAAGTGACAACACGCATGTGTTTGCAAATGTTTTTCTCCATTGAGTACAGACTGCAAATACGTATGTCTTTGAAGGTCTCTGTGATTTCCTAACTCACAAGAGAAGGCCTACTAAGTTTGACCCTCAGTAGATGCTTTTGTCACCAACTGTTAAGTTAGAAACAGTTCCAGTCAAGTTATTTTAGACACTTCAGGATAAACACAGTGATACTTCCACAAGCCTAATCAATCTGTCTCTGTAAGAGTTTTGTATAGTCAGAAATACTGTGGGAAGCCCAGAACCTTTCCATGTGTTGACTTTGACTTGTTCTTTTATTAAAGGCATCATAACATGATGGACTACAAACTGAGGTGAAGTTCAGATCTGAACGTGAATGACCATTCGCATGTGGAAAAACCCCATGTTGCCGCTGCCACAGTGACACAGCTGTCCTCCAGTCAGTGACCTTATGTCACATGGTTGGTGGAAGGCGACACCACTATTATTTCTCCAGATACAACACCAACTATTGGTGCGGGAAAATTGTCTGTATTCTGTTCAATCATGTATTTTAATAAAACGCTGATTGGCCAGGCAGGAAGTATAGGCAGGTCAACCAGACAGGAAGTAGAAGCGGGACGATAAGAACAGGAGAATGCTAGGAAGGAGGAAGCCCATTCCTCCTAGTCCAGCCCAGACCACAGAAGAAGCAACATGTGAGCTGCCATGCTGGAAAAGGTACTGAGCCATGTGGCTAACATAGATAAGAATAATGGGTTAATATACGCTACGAGAGCTAATAAGAAGACTGAGCTAATGGACCAGTTTTATAACTTATGGAGATCTCTGTGTGATTTTCTTTGGGGCTTGCAGGCTGTGGGGTACTGGGTGGGGCAGAAACCCCAACAAGCCAGCCCTCATGTTACAAACTATGTTCATTTCACTCTGGGTTAGAAAAATAGTCAACCTACAATGACAGTTCCATTCAGAGGTGCTCTTCTTAATTGTCTGTAAGCTCTAGAGGGTTCAGGGACTATTGTTAGACAGAGTTTGCAGCAGCTGTCTATCAAGACCAATGGCAAAGACAAAATGGTTCTATAAACACTTAATGTTAGGATGGGGAAGAGCATAGAGTCTGGGCACGCCTACCCACGGACTCCAGGTTGCTGTCCTAACAGAGGGGTTGTGAACCTGGCGTGAAGTCACCCTTGGTGCTTTATGATCTTCCCCTTCTGTCTCCTTGTTCAGAATGCGCAACTGAGAGGTTAAGTCACAGCTGGGACAGAAGCCAGGGGTAAGGCAAAAGAAGAAGAGAAACTGGCCTTGGACAGAAAATGCCTGTTCCCCATACGTCTGGATCCAATCCTACTGTCCACATGTGCCATCTCCCTCATGAGTTCCCCCGACTTCATTTAACAAGATAGAAATGCTTAAGTTGCTAGCCTTTCCTTTAGGCTGGTTTCCAATCATACCTCCATCTTTCTGTGTAAATATAGGCACACACATAATTTGTGATGATCTAGCAAAAAAGTCCTTATACCTTCCTCATGGTAGAGAGCAGTCCTACTAAGGGTTACCAGAAACGGCCTAGTTTATACTCAGCTATGCATCAGAAACATAAATTATAGGTTTCTAGGTCTTGGTCCTGAATTCTTATTTATGTGTTTGCATTTAAGTAGTTCTGGGGTTTGAACCCAAAACATCATGCATACTAGGCAAGCACTCTACTATTGAACAGCAGCCCAAACACTAGTTTTAGTCTCTTTAATATAGACGTCATATTCTCCAGGAAATGCAGGTGTTAAAGCAGGCCAAGGGACCTCTGCTCTGAGGTACACAGGCAAGAAAAAAAATCCATAAACCCTTTTAATTACGGCTAAACATCATCATTATTAATGATAGAATCCTTCTTTTATCGAGTGCTCTGTTAATTGGCCATTTGATTCCCACTCCTGTCTATCTCTGGCTTCCTACTCAGTCTCATCTTCCTCCACTAATAAACAAAGTGACCCGATGAACTCTATTAGATGGGGTGACCAGAAGAGGGACAAGGGAGATTTTGCTCTCCTGAGAAATAAAAGTGACTGACCTCTGAAATCCATTCTCAGTTAAAGCACGGGGCTATCTGAGCTGATAATTTATTAATAGAAAGTACTGTCCAGACTCAGGGAAGGCGGCCGCATGGCCTGAGACTGAGCCCATGGAGGGTATATAAACTACGTCTTCTTTCAGGAAGATTGCAGTTGAGTAGCAAGGAGGAAAATCATCCTCCCCCTATTTACGTTTCTGCTTCTGGCTTTCCCCCTGTGGTGGCATTGTCAGCTGTCATTTTGTGGAAATTCATATTAAAATGACAGCATTAGAAAGAAATAAAAGAACTGAAGCCATGATTACTCTTTCCAACACTATTCTGGGAGACTTAAAGAAATGAAACTGAGGAACTCCTAGCATTTTCAAACAAAATTACCTGGGCCTCTAATGGCCAGCCTGCTCTTGTGCTAGGGTTAATTTTGTCTAGAGGATGTTAAGCATGGAGAGAACTATTTTGTTTCCTCCAAAGGCTGCTGAATGATCCAGCATGCTTGAACAATGAGGCACCTGTGGGTTGTTCTTTTTAATTAAAAACTCCTTAATGGGATGGACTTTCAGGTACTTATTTGTTGTAAATGCTAGAATTCGGTCCACCTCATTTTCCAAAGTCCAATTTGAAAATTATGTTTAAAAATAGCCTCCTGGTTTGAGAACACAATGAAATAGTCACAGCAATCTGTGAAGGATGGATTTATAGGTTATTCACATTCGAGAGGAAGCAAGATTGCAATTTATCTGTCCTGCAGATGATGTCTGTAAGCAGCTGGAGTTCAGAGAGGAATTCTGGGAAAACAGAGGAAGGTCAAACAAGGACGTTCATATCAGGAGACCTTTGGTTATCAGAGCTGAGAGTGAGTTAGAACGGAAAGACTCAGCTATGCAGGGGTGAGAGGAGAAGCAGCCAGAGAGCTGGACAGGAAAATGCAGCAACAGCGGCTGTTGATTAGTTAGTCAGGTGTGAAGCTCAGCTGTGGGATTTTGTGTGTTTGTTTCTTTTAATTTTCATTTTTTTTGAGACTTTGAGCCTGCTACACTTCCAGAATCTTTCTTATGGAACTAAACAAGGACTATGGAAGATTTTTAGCATACATGCCTCACATTCCCGTCAACACAGATACAGGGTCTTTGCCCCAAGGAGCTGGTGAACAGAGACCACTTCACAGGAAAGAGCTGCTATCCACTGAAACGTCCTCCACACCAGAATTTGCTAATGTGTTTGCTACATCTGTGTCCCTGTGGGAAAAACAACCTAAGGGACAAAGGTTTATTTTGGCTCATGGTTCCGGAAGCTCACTCAATTAAGGTTGAGGGAAGATACAGTGGGGATCTTGGCAGGGAGTATGCAGTAATGGATGCTTGCATGGTATAGACCAGTGAGTGGAAAATGCATGCTGGAACCAGGCGCAGGCACAATATGGTATTCAAAGTCCTGCTCCTAGTAATATTCTTTCTCCAGCCAGGCCCTGCCTCAAAACATGAGCCAGTGGAATTCGATTGAAATTATGACATGGTAACATGTGTAAACAAAAATAAAGATTAGTGCACAGAAAATACGACATCTACGTCATTTCCAATAGTAGTCACTATAACTACATTAAAGGTGGCCTCATTTAGTTTCCTGTTGCTGTGATAAAATAGCAGGACTAAAAGCAACTTGGAGAGGAAGGGGTTTATTTTATAGTTTGCAGTCCATTGTCCAGGTACAGCAGATCAAGCCATGATCTGGTTCCTCAAGGCAGGAACCAGAGTCAGGAATTGATGCAGAGTCCATGGAGGAACATTGCTCACTGGCTTGCTCCTCAGGGGTTGCTCAGCCTGTCTTCTTGTATCACCCATACCACCTGCCCAGGTGTGGCAATACCTATACTAAAACGAGCCTTCTCATATCAATCATCAGCCAAGAAAATGCAACTCTGGTCTGCCCAAGATCAGTCTAGTGGAGGCCTTTTCTCAATTGAGTTTCCCTCCTCCAAGGTGCTAACATGTCAAATTGATACAAAAATAGCCATCATAAAGGTGTGTGTGCATCTTCGACTTACAAAAATTTTACCAACTATATATTAAAAAGTGTCATTTACTCAACCATTCTACCATTATTTAAACAATGAATGACTATAATCAATAATAATCAATTTACATTGTCTGCTTTATTTATTCATTCAGCACATTTAATTTTAAGATTTCATTGTTAAAAATGCACACATTGTGTGTGTATCTGTCTGTCTGTCTGTCAGTCAGTCTGTCTGTCTGTCAGTCTGTCTGTCTGTTTGTCTGTCAGTCTGTGTGCATGTATAAGCATAGGTGCCTGTGAAGCCCAAAAGAGAGCACTAGCTCCCTTGGAGCAGGGATTACATGTGGATGTGCTGCACCTTCCCCGGGTTCTGGGAGTCTAACTTAAGTCCTTTACAAAAACAGTAAACCCTCTTAACAGTTGAGCTATCTTTCTAGGCCTCCTTCCAACACATAATATTATATTACATTTCATTTCTTATGTGTGGGGTTGCAAACACGTGCATACCATGCTGTCTGTACAGAAGTCAGAGGTCAGTTTGCTAAAGTTGACTTTTTCCTTCTACCAGGTGGGGCTTGGGTATTGAGCTTAGCTCATCAGACTTAGTGGCGGGTGCATTTTTTCACCACGCTATCTCTCTGATCCCATTCAGCATGTTCAAAAAACAAAAATTAGTTTCTATTCCTAAAATGTTGTTGGATTATAAGGATACAGAAAAGGAAAACAATTTCTGTATTAATAGTGCTAATAATTTAGTGATGGAAGAGGACTTAAGTTAATAACAAAGAGAAATAAGTAATTTCAAATTATGACACTAGTCAGGATGAGCTAAATTATGCTCTGACTACAATCTCAATATCTCATTGCTTTGTGACAGAGATATAGTACACAAGGTATAATCATGTGACTCTCCAGGGAAGACAGTAATTGCTTTCCTAATGGAAACTCTATGTGTACATATTGGAAGGTTAAAAAAAAAGAAAACTAAGTGTTTGGTTACATGTGGTAAAGAAGAGGGTGATTTAACAAGGTGAATAGAAGATGATCCCTTCATTCAAATATGAAGTGTTATTTTGGGCAGATGGGATGTTATGGGTGTTACAGAAGAGTCTAGATCAGTTTTTAGAAGCATTGATTTTTGAGGTTTATTTAAGGCTGGTGAGTACACAATGCACACACATGTCCATGTGGGTGACCCAGGCTAAAAACAATAATCAAGTAAACAAAAATAAAACAAAAGACATGATAGTTGGAAGAGGACTTGCTGGGAGGAGCAGAGGCGGCTGTGGAGGTGTGAAGGGAGTAAGAGGAAGAGTGGTGACGGAGACCAGAACGTATTACATGTGTGTATGAGTGTAGTGACAGACAGAGCTATGCATCGTGAGCGTGCTGAAGCAGTGTAATAGATTGCTATTTAAAGCTGGCAAATCAGCATGGGGAAAGCGGCACAGAGGGTGAGAATGCTTTCTGTGCAAACCTGAAGACCTGAGCTTGATTGCCCAGAACCTACATTAAAAAGCGGAAAATGGTCCTGTGAGTGCCTGTAATTCCATGTTGGGGGGAGAGGAGGATCGATGGGGCTTGCTGGCTGCCAGCCTAGGCCCAGGTTAGGAAGACACCCTGTCTCAAGAGATGAGGTGGGACGTGGCAGAGCTGCATGAGTGACAACCTCCAATGGCTCCACATGTGTCCAACCTACCTCCACTCTTTTTCTTGAACTAATGAGGTGATCAAAGTGAGGCTTGACTGAAGCTCAGTCAGTTAGGACTGCCACTGTGAACCCACAGAGCAGTCCAGCAGTCTGCAGAACAGATATGACCTTGGGTGCTGTTAACAGGTGTCCTTTCTCCTGCCAAGGAGAATGGGTGAAATCTGGTCTACAGCAAGAGGGAGTAAATTGGTTATATGGAGAAGAGTAAAGAGGATTCCTAAACCATGGGTTAGCTAGAAACACATTCTTGTCTTTTATGGAATATGCCATTAAAAAATAACATCTAAGCATTAACTTTTCATTAATTAAGGCTGCTTTCTGCTTTTTGCAATTAATCATAATACTGACTGGTACAAAATAAATGCAAGTTACCATTTTTTGAGGAAGTGAATACACAGAGAGGTTGAGTTCCAAGGCACACAGATAGGGAGACAGTTACTGCTGGACCTGACATGTGAGTACAGGCCATCTGAAGGCAGAGCATACGCCTTGAACATCAGTCTACAATGTTATGGTTTGAGTCTAAAAGATCCTCCATAGGCACAGGTCTTGAATGCTCAAGCCCCAGTTTATGGCATGAGTTTGAAGGCTATGAAACTTTCAGGAAGTGAACCTTGGCTGGCAAAAGTGCATCCCTAGAGGAGACCCTCTGGAGCTTATGTCTGACAGTGAATCAGCTGCTCTGTTTCTCGTGTGTTTCAATCATCACTGCCCAAAGCTCCAGGGACCACAACTGAACTTCTCTTTAGACCATTGTGGACTGAAACACCCTAAAGCAATTGATCTTAAACTGCAGGTAGTGACCCCTTTGGGGGTCAAATGACCCTTTCACAGGGGTCACATATCAAGTATCCTGCATATCAGTTATTTACATCATGATCCATGACAGTAGCAAAATTATAACTATGAAGTAACAATGAAAATAATTTTATGGTTTGGGGTCACCACAAGATGAGGAACTTTACTAAAGTGTTGCAGTATTAGGAAGGATGAGAAATCACGAAGCAACAGAGGTTGTCCCCCACCCCCTGTCAGGTATTCTGTCACAGCCAAGCAGGGATAACTTATACAGAAGCCTACCTATTCAAACGGAATAGGGTGGAAATGTAGCCACCAGCTGGGTGATAGGAAGGATCAGCCTGTCAGTTCTATTTACTCTCTCTTGCACAGATACCCCGTATATTTTATAGTATCTTAATGATGATATCTGCTTCTATCTATTTTTAAAGATTGAAGGTGATCTGTAACCATCAGTCATTAGAGAGAGAATGACTCATACTAAATAATTCTTCATGATCTAAAATGCATTATAAAGAGATCAACAGTGCTGTTTTTTATATGAAAAACATTACTTTATTCAATATTCTTTTCACTTGGCCAACATCATCACTTTTAAAACTATATTCCATTACAGAGAAAGCTACTGCCCTTGCAATTTGGAATAAAATATCCACCTAGACTCATGCACTGAAGCCCTGGTCCTCACTTGTGGTTCATTGTAACATGAAGAGGCCCTGCTTGTTGGGGTTTTCTGTCCTGCCACCAGGTCCCCTAGCTGTTTAGTCCCAGAGAAAAAATCACACAAAGATCCTTGTAAGTTATAAAGCTGATTGGCCAGGCAGGAAATATAGGTGAGAAAACCAGACAGGAAGTAGAAATGATGTAATGAGAAAAGGAGAATTCTGGGAAGGAGAAAGTTGATTCCTCCTACTCCTGCCCAAACCACCGAAGCAGCAGGATCTGATCTGCTTCACTGAAAAAGGTACTGAGCCACATGGCTAACATAGATCAGAAAAATGGGTTAATCAAGATGTGAGAGTTAGCCAGTGAGAGGCTAGAGCTAATGGGCTAATCAGCTTATAATTTATGGAGAGCTATGTGTGATTTTTCTCTGGGGCTAAACAGCTGGGGGTACCGGGCAGGACAGAAAACAACAACAAACAAGCAGCCTGGCCCCTCCATGTTACAGATTGGTGCCCACGTGGATAACTGCATCCACAGAAAGCCTGAGAAAGCTTGGGAAAGACTAGAATAAAGCATTTGGGCTTTTAGCCATAGCAGGAAAAAAGCTATGCTGTTTTAAAATGCTGGCTTGCTGGGCTGTTCTGCCAGGGAAAACTCTGACTCTTTCAAGAAGACAGTCAGGACTATGGAGCTATGGATACATTGTTGCAGCTTGCTTCCTGGCAAGAAAATGCCATAGGAGCTTTTGACTGTTCTTTATGGACACAGCATTGCAGCTTGCTTGCTCGCAAAGACCTTAAAATGCCATAGAGTTGTGGCAAAAAACTTCTCCCTATTCCTTAGCAAATTAAAGACCCATGTGGTCAGAAAAAGAGAGATATACAGTAAAGAGAGATTCAAAGAGGAAGAAAACCTCTAAATAGTTTACAGTGTGTTAAAAATATATACAGGCTAAAGATTGAACTTCTCGAAAAAAAGAAAGAAAGAAAGAAAGAAAGAAAGAAAGAAAGAAAGAAAGAAAGAAAGAAAGAGAGTAGCCTGGGAGGCAGAGACAGACAGATCTCTGTGAGTTCAAAGATAGCCTGGTTTACAGAGGGAATTCCAGGACAAAGATATACAGAGAACCTGTCTCAAAAAGCCAAAAGTTAAAAGTAAAAATAAAAGAAATTGAGGTTAAAATAAAGCCACGTAAAGATGGAAAATACACAGAGAATATTGATACTGTATGTTATTATGCTCTCTTTGAATTGTTTGAATGCTGAGGAAAAAGCAACAGCTGCTAAAAGGTATTTGCTTATAAATACTGCAGAATTAATCCAAGATAGGTATTTTAAAAATACCTTGGCTTCAAAATTGAAGTCAAAAGGTATGCTACTTTGGAGAAGAGATTTTGCTTTTGTTTCCACAGAAAATGAGAGGCTGTGGATTTATTCAGAGTTGAGAAAAATCCAGTTTGATCAAGGAAGAACACTTGAGAAGTCTCTGGCAGGAATAGATGGCCCAGATGTCTGAGTCCTTCATCTAGAACAGGTTCAAGACTGCTGCCTAAGATGATCAAGATTCACAGGATACTTCAATCAGGACTTGATCATAACTCTAAATTTTCATTAGGTCCCCATAAGATTATCAGCATCCCCAAGCAGCTGGAAGTAGCCTGAAATACTATGCCCACATTCCCCAAAAATGGACAATAGACTACGGATATTTTCCTTTTTTTGTTTTTTAAAGAGGGGGAAATGGTGCAGGAGAATTGTCTGTATTCTGTCAATCATGCTATAAATAAATGCTGATTGGCCAGGCAGGAAATATAGGTGAGAAAACCAGACAGGAAGTAGAAATGATGTAATGAGAACAGGAGAATTCTAGGAAGGAGAAAGTTGATTCCTCCTACTCCTGCCCAGACCACCGAAGAAGCAGGATGTGATCTGCATCACTGAAAAAGGTACTGAGCCACATGGCTAACATAGATCAGAAAAATGGGTTAATCAAGATGTGAGTGTCCTTCCTCAATGCAGGTACAAGACTCAGAAAGAAGAGAAGGGTCTCTATGAAGTAGCCTGAGCTCTTGCGAAAGAGAGTGGTTAGGCCGGGCGGTGGTGGCGCATACCTTTAATCCCAGCACTTGGGAGGCAGAGGCAGGCAGATCTTTGTGAGTTCGAGACCAGCCTGGTCTACAAGAGCTAGTTCCAGGACAGGCTCCAAAACCACAGAGAAACCCTGACTCAAAAAACCAAGAGAGAGAGAGAGAGAGAGAGAGAGAGAGAGAGAGAGAGAGAGAGAGGTTAGGACTGTAGCCAAGAGGATGCTAAGAGACCACAAAGATAATTCAAGGTTAATACATTGTTAGATTTATTCTTCTAACATTAGTCTCAGCTTATTGGTGGTCATCTCACTGATTGTCACATGACTGCATTCTGTGTCTGTGTTCTAAGTTCTTCCTTTTCTAAGGACACTAGCTATATAGGACTCGGGGTACCCTAATGTCCTCTTTAAATTGCCTTCTTTAAAACATCCTGTTTCCACATATTGAGGTCCTGGGTTGCATATCTAAGGAGTTTCAGCACATGAATTTTGGAGAGGCTTGACCCAGACCATAACAGAGGGTTACTGTGTTGGTTAACTTTTGTCAATTGGACACAAGCTAGAGGGAATTTTAACTGAGGAATTGCTTCCATCATGCTGGCCTGTAGGCTTGTCTATGTAGCACCTCGTTGCTTAATAATTGGTGTAGAATAACCCAGCCCATCATGGGGGTGGCATTCCTGAGATGGTGGTCCTGGGTTACAAATGAAAGCAGGTTGAACAAGCCATGTGGAGCAAGTCAGTAAGCAGCACTCCTCTGTGGTCTCTGCTTCAGTTCCTGCCCCCAAGTTCCTGCCTTGGCTTCCTTCAATGATAGACTATGTGCTGCAAGATGATGTAAACCCTTTTCTTCCCAAGTTGCATTTTGGTGATGATGTTTATCACAGCAACACAAAGCAAACTAAGACAGTGACCAAGGATGTGACATGTGACAAAACAGAAATATAGTGGCGGCATACCAAGTAAGATGATTACAAACAAAGGAGAGACGACTTTTTGTGAGCGGCTGATAGGCTGAGAGAGAACTGCACCACCCCGTCTCGGCTGCATTTCGAGTGGGTAGAAGAGGGCTCACCATCTAGAATGTCACCACAAAAGCCACAACCTTGGAGTTTCATCATGGTAAGCCAGGGAAGGCCAGAGGATAAAAGAGGCATTTATTGAAAAAGATAAAGTTGTAGAAAAAAAGAAATTTCAGTCAGACAGATAGAGCACATTCATACTGTCCCACTGCTAATACCAATGTAATCAAGCAGAAAAAAGGGGAAAAGTCTCTTTGGGCTTTTAAAGAAATGAATATCACTTTGGGTCAGTAGAGTGAAGAAACACCAATGCTAAGGCCACAGCCCTGCTGGGTACTAATGCAGCTGCTGGTAGGTGGTAGAGAGATGATCTCCTGGGAGCAAATACATTCTAAATCATGGGAGACACTCCCCATTCTCAGGAAACCTTAAGAAAACCCACTCAATTTTAATGATGGTGACCAAGGACCATCATTATGTGTGATTGTTATTTTCATAGCCATCTTTTTTAGTGTTAATATATACTCTGGCTTACTATTCTCCCCTCTTGAAATGCTTTCTTTGGTCAACTTTTTGGATGTTATCCCATCCTCTTTATTCACTGACATCTGTTTCTCCATCTTTTCTGATTCCTTTCCATATTTCTCATCACTGGGAAAAGTCAGGGCAGGAGCTAAAATGACAGGAACGTGGAGGCAGGAACTAAAACAGAGGCCATGGAGGAATGTTGCTAATTGGCTTGCTCTTCATGTTTTCTTCCAGCACCAGGATCACCAGCTCAGGTGTAGAAACTCCAAAAGTGACCTGGGCTCACTTATCTCCATCATTAAACAAGAAAATGCCCCCACAGGTTTGTCCACAAGCCAATCTGGTGGGGGAATTTTCTCAACTGGTGTTTCCTCCTCTCGACTATGACTCTAGCTTGTATTGAGTAGACATAAAACTAGCCAGGGCACCAGACTTTTAAAAAACAGCTTGTTGAATCTCCCCATGTCCCCCACTTAAATTATCATTAAAGAAAGAGGTCAAAACACATAGTCAAAAATTAGAAAACTAAGGAAAGGCAAGCAAAGCCCAGGCCACTAGTAAGGCAGGAGTCATCGAGGTCCAGTCTCTTCTGATCATGGGGATCCTGGTATTGAGAGTGGGAACATGCTCTGGGTATGGTTTTCTGTGATAGGATTTAATCCTTAAGTCTTTCATATAAAATTATGTCTTTTTTCCTGATGATTGACATTCTGGACCTTGGAATACAACCCTTGTGCTTCAACCAGCTGCAATGATTCTGTAGATGAGCTCAATGATTTTATGGGGATAAAATTCAGGCATCAGGATGAAATTTTGAAATACTTCAGTCGCTTGTGAAAGATTCACTGCAGATTCTAAGAGAGTCAATTTCTATCCACTCCATCCTGAATTCTAAAGCTCAAACTGTGCTTAAGAAACAATTTTTAATGTCCAAGGTATTGTACAAGTATTCTGGCATATTCCACATACAAATCACTGTGCTTTCCAGTGGTGTAGAGAGATTTGCTACTTAAGAATATTCCTCATTTCCTTCCTCCCTCCCTCCTTGGTCCATTCTTCCCTCCCATTCTATCTCCCTTAAAGTATTTTTTTTCTTTTTTCTTTTGAGCAAGGGTCTTTGTGTACCTTAGGCTGTCCCTGAATTCAAAATACTCATGCCTCAGCCTCATCGGTGGTGGGTTAAGACCACAGGTGTGCACTATAATACCCTGCTTTTGTTTGTGTTTTAATCGAATGGTTTGGACCAAAACTGTTTTAATTCTCCTTTTATCATGGTGACAGCAGAGTTTGATTCATTGCAGCAATATCTACTGACATTTTCTAATAACAACACTTCTGCTACAAGAATTTAAAAACAGGTTTTAGTAGTTTATATACAGTTAAATTCTTGTAAGTGTCCAATGTCTCCAAACTTTTTGTTCTATATACCCACAGGCAAGGTGTGTATGGGTTCCCTGGGGCCTGGTTTAAGAGCAACTTTCCAAACATACACCCCACTTCTCTCTGCTCCTGGTAGTTCTTAGAAAACCCATGCTTACTTCTCATCATGACTACAAATAGTAATTAGGAATATATTTCAACTCTTGACAATATTATGTTTGACTTAATACAACCTCACTTGTTTTTTTCTAGCCCCGGGGTCTGTTTGCAATGCTATGACCGATTGCGAAGCTTACACACAGCAGAAACTCAGTGACTAAAACATTGGCTCAGCAGTTAAGAGCAATGGTTGTTCTAGAAGATCCAGGTTCAGTTCCCAGCATCCACACTGTGGCTTATAACCATCTGTAATTCCAGTTCTAGGGGATCCATTACCTTCCGCTAACCTCGGTGGACACCAGGCACATATGTCACAAAACATCCATGCATATAAAATAAAAGTAAATACATCTTTAAAACAAAACAGAAACTACTTCCGAACAGTTCTGGATGCTGTGAAGTTCAAGCTCAAGGAAGTAAACAGATATTCTTATTTCGTGGACAGTACCTTGTCGCTGTGCCCAATCATAGTGGATGGAGTGAAGGATTCCTTCAGTGACCTTGCCTTCAGTTTTTGACAGATCCAGGCCTTTGCACATTCTAGGCAAGTCTTCTTCCACTAAATTGTATCCCCAGTCCCTCCTGTGCTTACAGGGTGCCTGATGTTATTCACAAGTAGTCCATTCTCATGACCTGCTCCACTATGGCCCCACCTCCTGGTCCTACCATTTAATGCTAAGGATTTCAGTACAGCCTTGAGGAGACATGGACACCAAGACCATAACAGTCAGAATTTACAAGGTGCAATTTTAAGTTACAATCATTTGTATCTTTAAAATATTATTTCAAAAATTAAGCTTGTATACTCCAGGAAATGTTTCAGAAAGATAGTTTTTTAAAATCAATGGCTATAAATCATTTTTACATCTTTATTATGACATTTTTGAAACTGCTGGCTACATTGAAGCATTCATTTATTTTGACTTCCACGATGGCATAAAGAAAGCAGTGTGTATATTGACTTCAGAGTTGTAAAGTCGATGGAAATAATGTGCCCTATCATATAAAATACATATCGGTAAGTTAATACAGAAAATGAGTGAGTACATCTCCCAGTTTCTCATTCCACTCAGTAAAGAACATTTTAACATAACATTTACCTTTGCTGTCAGGGAAGCTGAGCCTCGTACAAAGAGAAGTGGCCTGCCACAGAACACTTTCTACTCAAAATGCCTTTCACGGCCTTCTTACAGCTTGATATGATTGACAAACTGTTACTTACACTTCTCTGTGTAATAAAATGTTCTAGGGTGTTACAACAAATTTCCTTCCATGGAATTTTTAAAGTTCACTTAGAAATGAGCTTTCCAGTTCTGGTAAACTGATAGCTAAACTGGACGAGGGAGAAGATGAGGTGAAAGCTCGGTGGGAATTCAGTCCTTCCCCCAGGCCTCCAGATTGTAAGGTTAGTGCCCCTGCAAAGTTTCTTAATCAGAAAAGACATCCTCCTACCTGCTGTGGTTTCACAGGAAAAAGTTGGGCACCAAATCAGCAGCTAAGTCAATGGAAAGCACACCCTGTGCCAGGGTTAAACACTTTGAATGGTCTCATTTAATCCTCATAGCAACCTCATAAAAAAGGTATGAAAATTATCCCAATTTTTCAATATACTGAAGAACCTAAATATAATGCCTATGCTTGATAAGATAGACACACTTGAGTATATTAGTAAAGTAAAATGTGAGTGTGTATGTGTGTGTGTGTATGTGTGCATGAGAGAGAGAAAAAGATAGAGAGAAACGTGTGTGTGTGTGTGTGTGTGTGTGTGTGTGTGTGTGTATGCGTGTATGAGAGAGAGACAGAAAGAGAGACAGAGTGGGGGAAATACTAGTGTGAGTGTGTTTGTACATTTATTGCTCTGGTTTCTGCTCCTGGTTTCCCCCACATAGCTCCTGGAACTCCGGCAATTGCTGGATGAACAAACCTCTTTTGCAAGCCAATGAGGCCTGGCAGCTAGTGGTCTCTGGATTTCTTCTGAGAGAGGGTTCTATTAAAAGGAAGACCTAGGCGAGGAGCAGAGCTTTAATATTGCCAGGAGTCCTCTCCAACCTCCAGGAAGGTCAGAGTATCATCAGTGGCCAACAATGAAACCATCACGCCTATGATGTGATAACTGCCCTCTCACACAAGCACAGGGTTTCAGAGATCATGCAGACAGGGGAACTGTTGAAGATGCTGGGAGCACCCCCTCCTCTATACCTTGATTCCATCTCCTCTTAATCCGACTGTCCACTGAGATTTTTGGTAAAATCTTAAAAAAAAAAACTATCAGATGTTAACAAAAAATTCCCTTTGTTCTGTGCACTTTCCTGAAAACTAAAAAAGCACCCAAGGAAGGCACCATGACTATCATGGCTTTTTGGGAAATAAATCCTTATCTCGAGCAATTTCATGGAGATTCCCCATATTTTCTTCTAGTAGCTTTACGCTTTCAATTTTATAGTTTTAAATCCATTTTAAGCTTATTTTCACATCTGGAGACAGAGGTTCCATTTCTGCTGCTTAGGAGAAGTAACAAATCATCAAAAACCAGTCAAGAGGACAACTTCTAGAAACAGGTTAGCTTATCCCACAGCTTTAGAGGTTCATAGCCCCTCTATACCCCCTCTTTATCTCCTCCATCAACTAGACACATTCCATGCCGCAGACAGTTGAAGATGCTTCTCGCCTTGATATGCAGCAGGCTCTGTGAATGAGCATGCACACATGTCTGCTACTATCCATCTCTCTTTAACCTATCACCTCTCCATTCATGAGTCACCTTGTCACCAGTTTCTAACTTCATACTTCATGTGCCTGTGCAGGGGGAGATGTGACCACCCAAGTTCGGGGGTAGAGGCTGAGGCAGGTGATTCAAGTGGAGAAAGTTTTACAAAGAGCAGTCCTGCACCCATTCTCACTGCAGCAGGCAAGTATCCAGGCTGTTAGAAAGCTGAGTCCACCATGTTTTTCTGAGGCTGGAACATTTCGATTATTGCAACTTTAAGCACTCATGGAATTGTCGTGTGCTGCAACTCTTTCTAGAGAGAGTTGTCAATGAGAAGTGTGTTTGTGCTCCAGCCTAGGGTTTTCTTGGCATACTGTTGTACCCCCAAATGCACTGGAGTGCACAAACCTCTTCTTTTTAAGGGAGCAAAAACACCTGCTGCTCTAAGATCTATAAATCGACAGTCTACCGTACAAAGTCACCAAACAAGGGTGGGACATAGGAGATGGTGACTATTGAATCATTCTGTTGTTAAATCAATTACTGCATCTGATTAGCTTTTCAGTAACATTTGGGATAGAGAAAATGTTGTTGGCAAAATAGTAAAAATCTGGCAGCCCTGAGAATTAAACATTAGCAGCCATTCAGAAACAAACAGAGGCAACTTAGTACAACAGAGAATTCTTTGATCTAATTGCTTCCGCTAGTAAACGCTACCATTTTTCTTCCCACTGATTTATTTAGCCCCACAGCATGAGCTCAATTAATTTCCTTTTACTAAGAGGTCATGTAATTCTGAGCCTTCGCTATAAATACACAGAAATGCCCAACAACTGTGCAATATTTTCTTAACCCCTTCGTATCTGAAAGTACCACATACAAAAAGAACACAACGACAGCACCTAATATACAGAGGACATGCAGCCAAGTCATATTCAGATATGAAATGACTAAGTCACACCGAATGTCCTAAAAATGGCTGAGTTAGGCATGAAATCAATCAGGTGTTGAGTGAGCAAGCCTAAGACATCTGGGTTTTACCTCAGGTCATGCACCAAGTTGTGAGAGCACAAATAGATATGTTGAATAAAAAGGAAAGACTATCCAATAACTAGTTATTGGTGGAATTCCAAACCACCACTTCCACAGTTCTTCCTCTCTTATAGTGAGCTCACTCGTCACAAGAGTCTCTGTGTTGCTCTAAGGAGTTGACACCTGCAAATAGAATTCACAGAGCTGACAGGTCCCTGTCCCTCCAGGTTTGAGACTCCATTAAATGCCTAGGTGCAGATGTGGACCAAACTCTGATAATAACCTAAGTGCCAGGAGAGGTTAGGTGACAAAAGAATCAATTCAGTGAGTCATAATTCATGTTTTCATAACTCAGTTGAATTCTTGTTCACCTTCCCAACTTTGTTTTAGAGTCAGCTTAGAACCATCGGTCACATTTTGGGAAAACCCTTCTGGGAGAAGAATAAGCTAACAGTCAAGCCTGTATCTGAATTCTTGTGCCAAAAACGATGAGTACAAGAGAGAGATATCTTTTCTTCCCTTTTATTCTTGGTATTTTTTTTTAAAGTTGTTTTTCTTCAAATCCTTCACAAAGCTCCAGGAGAAACTGTGAGATGGACGTGTAAAGTGAGGACAGACAAAGGCATCAGTTTCCTTCCCCGAACAGACTGGCATGGGTACCATATGCTCCATTCCTATAGCCACACACACCTTAGATCAGATCCCAACTCTGTCATCTACCAGCTCATGATCCATAAAAAGATGCGGTCATGTTGCCTATCTGAGGAGCAGGTGAGAGAGCAAATGAGTCATGAGAAGCAGAGCGAAGTTAGGCGCATGAGAGGCCAGGTGCCCACTAAGCAGTAAGTAGTTATTCTCTCTCAAACAATTTTTATTTCGCCATATAGTTTATACTTTTCCTTAGACAAAAATTAGAATTCCTGGTTTCCTTCCTCACAAAAGGCATAGGTAGGTTTATAGTATACTAATCGGTCATCAGCTAAATAAGACTAAGACCAGTGGCTGTGATGTGCTGGAGTATCACATTCTCTTACAACCCCATCTTCGCAAACCCAGCTGTCTCCTTCTGAAGCTACCAGGGTCTTGAAACAGGATGTTCCTACCCTGCCTGCCAAGGCTGTGTCAAGGGATGTGCTTGTGGTTCCTCAGCTGGATCACTGTGCCTTTTTCATGCAAATGTGTAAATTGGGTGCGAAACAAGAAGGCCACTTTGTTCTTAGTAAACTTGTAGAGCTTGGCATCACTGCTGGAAAAAAAAAAAACAAAGTGCTCAGAGCCAGGCTCAGGAACATTTTGTTCCTTAGCAGTCCATCACCCTCTTAAAAAAATCAATCGAAGTTAGTGAGCTTAAAATTACCAAAGGTTGTTCACAAGCTGGCCTCAATTCTCTATCCCTGTGCTGTGGCATCGAGTCTTCATTTTGCTTGATATGCTCTCTGCTTGCTCTCTCCTTGTGAGCAAATGATCATGGCTTGTTATCTCTAGGGCTTCGGGCTCCCAGAACACCTCCTGGTTTCCCTGGGAAACAACTTTTCCAACATGGCTCCCACCACGATTTCCACCCGGCTCCACCCTGTCACTGTGGTTCTGTATACTTTCCCTTGTGGTTACAGACTTTATAGTCACAGCTGTCATTTAGGAGAAGTCCCTGGACTTCAACCTCAAAGGCTGAGGGAGGACCAAAGAGCCTGGTAAGATGCTCTCCAGCACCCCCCTGCTTCTGATGGAGGGAATACCGCAATGGCGGGGACACTGAACACCGGTGCAGACATGGCCTACCTCCTGCTGCAATCGCACTGCTCAGCTGGTGCTCAGTAGTACAGTTTTCACAATTCCAAGAGAAAAGATGCAGTTTGGATGAAAAAAAAAATCTTTTTTTAAAAGATGTATTTATTTTTTATGTATATGAGTGTTCTATCTTCATGTAAGCCTTTATACCAGAAGGGGGCATCAGATCCCCATATAGATGGTTGTGAACCACACTGTGGTTGCTGGGAATTTGACTCGGAACCTCTGGCAGGGCAGCCAGTGCTCTTAACTGCTGAGCCATCTCTCCAGCACCCCCCCCTAAAAAAAACTTACAAGATGGGTACCACTGCAGGAACGTGAATCTCAATTACCCTGACAGAAACTCTAACCCACAATGTTAAACATTACAATCTGAAAAATGGTGTATAAAATAATAACCAGGTCCTTGGATTTGGAGTCATAGGCCTGTAACCCTACCCACAGAGGGAGTTGAGGCACCACCATCAAAAGTACAGAGCCTGTCTAAGTTTGAGAGCAGGTTCAAGACCAGCTTAGTCAGTTTAGAGAGAATTTTTCTGATGCTTTATTTAAAAAAGCTAGAGAATGTGGTTCAGTAGTAGAGTGTCTATCTAGCATGCTCAAAAACCTAAAATATAGTTTTAATAATGCATGAGACGGTGTGTGTGTGTGTGTGTGTGTGTGTGTGTGTGTACAGCACCACCTCACCACCACCACTGAACAACCCAAAGTAATCAGGAACATGATTGCTTGTGGGGCAATTCGCAAGCCCAAGGTCTTTAAAAGCACTGCAGACTGAACAGAAGAACATCTACAAATAATAATAATAATAATAACAATAACAACAACAACAACATTCTTATTACCCTGAATGGGGAATT
Source organism: Microtus pennsylvanicus (assembly GCF_037038515.1). NCBI lineage: Eukaryota > Metazoa > Chordata > Mammalia > Rodentia > Cricetidae > Microtus > Microtus pennsylvanicus. The sequence continues at coordinate 137,392,423 of NC_134582.1, read as the reverse complement.
GTTTTCCTCATATAACATATTCTGATTACAATTTCCCCTCTCTCTCTAGTCATCCCAGTTCTTTCCCCATCTTTTCTCTAATCTGTATCCACCCCACGTTTCTGTCTCTCATCAGAAAACAAACAGGCTTCTATGGGATAATTATAAGATAAAATATAGTAAGATAAAATAAAAACTAAGACATTGGAAAAGGACGAAACAAACAAACAGAAAGAAAAGAGCCCAAGAAAGGGCACAAGAAACAGATACAGTTTTAGAGACCCACTCCTTTGCACACAACTCTGGTAGCCCGCGGCTAAGCCTGATTGTCAGCACCATGGACAAAAGCCTGGGGATGAAACCAGGCAGAAACCAGGCAGCAGCAATGCTTGAGAATCTGTGCTCATCAATGCCAATCAAGGCTAGCGTGGGGAGCAAGGAGGTTTTAAGACTTTATTACAGGTTGAAGGGGGAGGGGAGATGCAGGGAGGGGAGCAGAGAAAAATGTAGAGCTCAATAAAAATCAATAAAAAAGAGAGATAAAAGACTTTGTTTCAGAAAAAAAGTAATATGAAAAAGATTTTACTGCCTTAAAGAGCAAGTGACCAATGCTGAATTCTTCCTGGTAAGAATTTTGAACTTGAAGATTTACTATCAAAATGCCAATGTAACAGGGCTATTGTTTCTAGGTCTGTCATAAAATATAAAGTTTCTCATCTTTTAAGAAAGTATTTTATGTTATTACTTTGGAAAACGATTGTATGAAATACTTAAATTTCCCTTAGTGAAGCTTATTACACCTGAAGGTATAATAGAAAAACTTTCAACTCTAATTAGAATGATTCAGGAGGATGTTAAATTTAGGCAAATTCCTCTGGCGCAGGATGGTATTGGAGGTTAAGGTTGGGTGAGGGGCGGAAGTGACATACTGACAGACATTTCCACAAGGGAAGACAATGATGACTCCATTTGCGACTCTGGGTACCAGAATGTCTGGTCGGTATTTCTCATTAAATCACACTTTCATCATCTTTGGGCTGCTAATGGTTTCATAGTTTTGTCCATAAAGAAACTAATCATTAGGAAAAAAATGAGCATTTTCTGGGGTCACATGGCACCTCAGAACAAAGTCGGAGTTGAATCACAGTCTGCCTGACTGTGAAGGTGACATTTTCACCTCTCTGCCATGCCATTAGACCACAGTGCTACAGGCCATTTTTATCTCTGATAAATTGGTTAGCAACCTAGTTCACAACGTCCTAAATGCATTGTGGTCCAGAATAACACAGGCACTGTTTATTAATTATCTGTAGGGCACAAAAATTAGTTTTACTGAAACCAAAATTGAAAATATCTTATAATGAAATAAACATCCCTGCTGATATTATAGCTGTGACTCAAGTGCTTTATATGGAGCTGAATAACTTCAAGCCCACATACACAGTTATTCAAAGCCAGAGGGAACCTTGTGTGAGTCAAGTGGTCTTTCGTTTATCAAGACTGCTTCTATATGTGCCCACCCATACGGAGTAATTAGCATGCAAATAAAGAAGAAATTTCTAAGAATCCAAGTATATAAAGAGGGCCCAAATGACAAGGAAAAGCTGATGCTTCGATGTCGAAAACCCCAGAGCACATATTTTGAGCTAACACCTAGGAGATAAAGGGTTTTCACTTCCCTCCCTCTAAAAGCAAAGTGTCACATTTCAAATTATGTGTTATGTGATGATATATTAAGAATGGAGAAAGAAAATTGTTTTAAAAAATAAACACAGGCATTTTCCAGTTTCACTAACAGAGCTTACAAACTGTGAATATCAGAGATAAATAGAAACACGAGACAGATTCAAGAATTAGAAGCTTGATTTAGAGACCCAGGTCCATCCCTAATGAATTTCATACATTTTTCAGGATTCTGAGACCAACCCATGTGGTTTCATACGTTCCTGCCTATTGCTTAAATGTGAAAAACGCAGATAGTTAATCTACCTTCCAAACAGAACCCTATAAATGGAGAATTTGCCATGTAATACGTTGTCCAAATCAAGATACTGATAATAACTTTGTTGGGCCAATTAGAATACAAGAGACAAATCTTAGACAAATTAGGAAATATGTCAGTGTAATAGCTGATACTCATCATAGATGCTCAGGGGGCATCAATCAACCTTCACTCCTGGGACTTTATTCGTATACCTATTTTGTCTCTTTATACTATGTATATTATATAATTTTATGACCCATAGATAACCTCCATTCTTGTTTGTGTCCCTTCTTTCTCTCTAGTTTCTTCTCTCCTAGCTTGTGTATCACTTCCATCTCATTACGTCCATGCCAGCTGCCATTTACTGGAAATTACGTATTTATCTGTTTATTTTGTTTTCTTAAGGTTATTTTGTTGATGCAATAGTTTTGAATTGTAATAGAATGTCATAGTTTTACATTTGTTGTATTTTGACTTCAAAAGAGATTAATCAAGGGTTTTGTATTTTATTTTTATACAAGGTATTTTCATAGTCAGAAGGGCATAGAAGACATGGCTATGTCTTAGTCCATGAGACAAGAGTTTTTAAGATCACACAGTAAAAACACTCTGAGATGTGGTTCGTATGAGGGTTTCCCTCTGTTAGTTCTGTGGGCCTACTCTACTTTCTTGAGCCCTTAAAAATGAAGAGATTTCTCTAGCCAAAGGCAGAAGAGAAGGTCAAAGAGATTACGGATTTAAACTTTTTCTGGCTCAGAGCTAGACAGGATTATGTGACCGAGAGGCTTTGGACAGAACTAGATCACATCAGCGAGCTGAAGGGGGCTCCAGCTCAAGCCTGGAAAGGACTTGGATCTCGGCACAGCAACCCAAAGGAGCCGAATTCGAGGAAGAATCTCACAGATCCTGGGATAGAAATCCTCTGAGAGTCCCTAGGAAGGAGCCCAGTCCTGTTAGCACCTAGATTTTAGTCTCACAAGATTGTCAACAAAGGACCTGCATGACAAACTGAGAGAGGATAATGTTGTTAATCTGTCTGTCTGTGGTAATTTGTTACAGCAGTGTATGTGTTATTCCTTTCAGTGCCGCGACAAAGTGTTAGACCTAAATAATCGTTAGAAGAAAATATATATCTGGATTTCCACGTTTGGAAACTGCAGCCCATGGTCACGTGGCCTCGTGAGTCTGGCTGAATATTTCTGCAGCAGAACGAGTACACAATGGAGGTTCTTCATCTTACTGAGGACAACCATCAGAGAGAGGAAGACAGGAAGAGGTCAAAAAGCCTCAAGCCCTGTTTATAGCAACTCAACTCGTCTAAATAGGCCCCAACTCCTCCAGCTTCCCGAGCCTCCCACGACAGAGGCAGCAGCAAGGATCTTGGTGCTAATAGACTAGTTTGTATGGGCGTTTTATATTTAAACCTTAACAAAGAACAGTGGGAAAATGATATAACTATGGATTCTATTTAATCTTTCTTAAATTTAGGGGACTATGAGTCAGAAGCTCCTTAAATCTCAAAGGAGAGGTCATCTTTCACCTTTGGGCTAAATGGTATTTATGCTGATTTTTAAAACATGTTTTCAGACGAAAGAATAAATTTAGCAGTCCACGGGGACTCACCCTCAGGCATGTCTCTCCACTGTCAGTGCCTTGTTCATCCTCAGTCTTGGAAAACTAAGGGATCCAACTTCTTCATTTGGTTTTTAATATTACCCTATTACAGTTGCCTCCTGGGTATTCTCAAAGTGTCCTGTGTTAAAACGCGATCCCTAGCCAAGTGAAGGTGGCAAGGACTTTAAGAGTGAGGTGCTTCGGGAGGAAGTTAGGTTGTTGGGGGTATACTTGTGAGTGGGTTGTGGTATCTTGACACCTTCCTATCTTCCTTTGCATCCTGGTCATGAGGTGCACGGTTTTGCTCTGCCATCCATCTCTGCCACATGTTGCCTGGCAACAGGTCAAATTGAAACTTCCATAACTCTGACACAAAAGATTTTGCTCTTCATTATCGATTGCCTCAGATATTTATTATAGTAGAAGAAAGCTGTCCAACATACCCTCTGATCTTCTTGGAGACTTGAGAGATAAATTTTGCATTTTCCAGCAATCAGAGGTTATACTGCTCTCTGTCTCATTATCAAAATAGGACAAAAGTTAATGAAACTGTCATTGGAACATGAAGATGGTATGTCTATGATTGAGAGAGAGGTTGATTCTGTCTGTTGACTCAACTTATCAGTTGAATGGACTAAAGAAAAGTGTCAGACCTTGTAACACAAAATGACAGCATCAACACAATTAAAAGACCCAAACATACAAGTAATCTTGAACAAACAGCAATGTGTTGGAAGTGTAACTATACCTGATCTCAAATGACACTACAGAGCCATAGTGATCAAAATAGTACGGTGCTATCATAAAACAGACACAAGTATCAGTGAAGTAGAATAGAGGACCCAGAAACAAAAGCACACAGCTGTGGTAATCAGCTTACTATTATTAATGATCATATCATTTGACAAAAATATCAAAATACGTATTAAGAAAAATGCATCCCTTTTAACAAATGGTATGAGGAATATTGGATGTCTGTATGCAGAATATTGAAATGAAGTAGATTTCTCTCACTCTGCATAAAAGTCAATTCAAAATGGATCGAAGGCCTTCATATAAAATCTGAAATACTGAAGTTGCCAAGGAAAACACTTCAAAATATTGACATAAGCAAATATTTTCTGAAATTGATATCAATATCTTGGGAAAGATTTTAATTAATTAGTCAATTAATTCATTATTTTCTTAAAAAACTATCTTTTCTCATTTTACATCCCAAATCCAGTCCCCACTTCCTCTCTTCCTTCTGTTCCCTCCACCGTCCTCTCCACCCCTACATCCACTCCTCAGAGAGGACAAGGCTCGCCAGAGGAGTCAGCAAAGTCTAGCACATTGCTTTGAAACAGGACCAAGGCCCTCCCCACTAAATCTAGGCTGAGCAAGATATCCCTTCAAAGAGAATTGGTTCCAAAAAGCCAGAACAAGCAGTAGGGATTATTTTGGGAAAGTTAACCACAAGAATTGAGAAATAGGATTATGCTAACTTAAAAGGATTTGGCACAGGAAAAGAAACAATCAGCAGAGGGAAGAGACAGTCCACAGAACAGGAAAAAATCTTCACCAACTATACAACAGGCAGAGAACTAAACTAATAATATATAAATAAAGAGAAGTTTAAACACCCAAATCCAAAATCATCTAATCAATAAATGGGCTACTGATGTGGATAGACAGTTCTCAAAAGAAAAAAATGCAAATGGCCAGTGAATTTGAGACCACATTCAATATCCTTAGTCATTGGTGACGTGCCAATTAAACTGCTTTGGGATGCCACCTCACTCCGATCAGAAATGCTATTATCAAGAATTCAGATGACAACAAGTGCTGGCAGGGAGGCAGGGGAGAGAGCAGCCTGGTTTTGTAGCTGGTGGGAATATAAAGTGGCGTAGGCCCCATGTTAATCAGTGTGAAAGGCACTGAAAAAATAAGTAAAATAGAACTGCATACGATCCATTTATACAACTCTTGGGTACATAACCAAAGGACTCTGCCATGGAGCTATCTGCACATCCATGTTTAACGCTGCACTATTCACTTTAGCCAGGACAAGGAACCAGCCCGCATATCCATCAAAACATAAACTGATAAAGAAAATGTGATACATGCACACAATAGAATTTTGTAGAACCATAAAGAAAACTGAAATCCCGACATTCGCAGGAAAATGGATAGGACTGAAAATCATTATGTTAAATGAAACATGTTTTTTATCATATGAAAAACCTGAATTTAAAGTTGTGATGTGTGAACATGTGTATGCACCATGAGTAGAAGTCTTAAGATAAAGGGTGGTTAGCAGAATACTTGTGGCATGAAATACTTGGGGTCTGTGACAGGGAGCAAAGGGACAGTCATCAAGAAAGTGGCAGGGACACACGAGAAAGGAGTGGAGGAGAGGATCAATAAGAGCCAAGTACATAAGAAATACAGTGAAACTCATTTCTTTGTATGCTTGTTTCAAAATACTAAAATAAGAGAACCCTTTACCTTGAAGTGAACTTAAATGTTAATAAGAAATAAAAATTTAAAGTTTGACAATTTTCTACTGATCAAAAATTTACATTTGTTCCTACATCCACAAATTTCTCCATCTTCATTTTAATGCGGTTTCAAGACACTCTATTCAAATACAAATTCGTGTCTTTTATTCTGCAGTAGGAATGAGATAAAATGAAGAAAACAGAGCTCTAATTTTCCTTGATAGCACTTTTGAAGGTCTGAGTTTCTCAGAAATTTTAGGTTAGTTTTTCAAAAATTTTATTTTTTTTAAAAAGAAAACAAATTATCTTTTTTCATTTTACATACCAATCCCACTTCCCTCTCCCTCTCCTCCTCCCATTCTCTCCATCTTCTCCCTTACCCCAACCCCCATCCACTCCTTAGAGAGGGTGAAGCACATTGCTTTGAGGAAGGACCAAGGCCCTCCTTACTATATGCTGAGCAAGGTATCCATCAAAAGAGAATGGCATCCAAAAAATCAGTACAAGCTGTAGGGATAAATCCTGGTCTCACTGCCAGTGGTCCCTCACTCTGCCCCAGCCATACACTTGTCACCCACATTCAGAGGGTCTAGTTTCAACCTATGCTGGTTCCTTCCCTGTCTGGCTGGACTGGTGAGCTCCTATTAGCTCAGGTAAACTGTGTCAGTGGGTGTCCCCATCATGGTCTTGACCTCTTTGCTCATATTCTCACTCCTCCCACTCTTCGACTGGACTTTGGGCGCTTAGCCCAGTTCTCCCCTGCAGGTCTCTGCCTCTGTTTCTATCAGTTGTTGGTTGAAGGTTCTACGGTGACATTTAAGATAGTCATCAATCTGACCACCGGACAAGGCCAGTTTGGGCACCCTCTCCGCTATTGCTTAAGACCTTAACTGGGGTCATCCTTGTGGATTCCTGGGAATTTCTCTGGTGTTAGTTTTTTGCTAGTCTCATAATGACTCCCTCAATCAAAATGTCTCTTTTCCTTGCTCTCATCTCTGTCCTTCCTCCATCTTGACTATCTGGTTCCCTCAAGTTCTCCACCCCTTTCCCGTTCTCCTCTCCCCTTCCCCTTTCACCACTCACATGCTCCCAATTTTGTCAGGAGATCTTATCTATTTTCCCTTCCAGGGGGATCTATATATGTTTGTTTAGGGTTCACGTTCTTAGTTCCTCTATGGCCATGAACTATATAGGCTTGTTATCCTTCGCTTTACAGCTAGTACCCACTTATGCTCACCTTTCTGGGTCTGTGTTAGCTCACTCAGGATTTTTTTTCTAGTTCCATCCATTTTCATGCAAATAAAAATTATAGGTTTTAGAATCAAAAAAGGGAAATATCCAGAAACCTGAAAACTATTTCCACTGAAGCTTTGAAGTCTTGTGGACAAAGAGTGAATGCCCCTTTCTAGACTAGAGAATAGTAATGTCCACAAATAAATGATCTGAGAGTCGAGTGCTAAGTTCATTGAGCTACAAACCCTGTCCCCAACCTCTATTTATTGTCTAGAATATCTGATGGATGATCACAGATTCTGGAACCTGAAGAGAAGCAGGAGTCTCAGGAGATGTGAAGAATGACACCCATGTCACATTGATGACAGCAGGAGAAGGTCATGCTGCCATGGAATAGTTACAAGGGTTTAAACACTCCCCAACTCAGCAGTGGCAACAATGGCTATTGAGCTGAAGTTCTGTTCTCAAATTTTCTGAAGAGCAGAACAACATGGGCCTTGGGGTTCTCTTAAGGTGAGGGGACATTCAGCAATGACTGATATGCATATCATAGGCTATACCTCACTAAAAGAAGTTAAAGCTGAACCCCGATAAACATCAAAACATAAAGCATTGTGACGGTTTTGCATGACTACTGCAAAGCAGACCCATGCCAATTGCATGTATACATGTGTGTGGATAGATGAAAGGGAGTAGATGAAAGAAATATAAGAAGTTAGCTCTTTAAAAGAGGTCCGGTGAAGGCTGTGGCCTCCTTCTACTACTTCTCAAGATGTGCTCTGGAGTTTCTTTTGTGCATATGCATGTTAACCCTGCATAGATAGTACATATTTATCATCCACGCACAAGATGTCAGAGCACCTGGGAGATGGCCCAGAAAGAAGACTGCACACCTCCTCCTGAAAGCAGCATAGCCTACTAGTAAATTTAATTTGCAGTTTGAAAATAGCCTTCTATATTTGTGGTTTTCTATAGACTCTTCAATCAAAACATACGGCTGTGTGTTTTGTTACTGTGACAACATCCAAACTGGTCGTTAGGGACTACCCTGAATCTGCAAGTGTGTGCTGTGTAAGTTGGAACTGGAGCTGATACTTAAAATATATTGACTTCTCCCCACTTCTCCCATGTCTGATCATTTCAGTGATGATCCACTCAGGTAAACACACCACTTGCAGCAGATCAGCTGCTTATCTATCTTCTTCCCAGGAACTATCATATGTGTGCATGCGTATGTGCACCCAGACACAGCAGCAGGAAAATTAAACCCATGAAGATGTTTTATTAGTGGGAAGTCACAGCTGACTTAACTTTGAAGAGTCAGGCAATTCTAAGTTCCTCCTGCAACTTTATCTCACCCACACCATATAAATACACAATGAAGCATGAAACCCAAATATGCAAACGGAAATATCTCTTGCACAAAGAGGCATATTCTTGCAGTGATAATTCTGCTGTGCTTGCTCTGTATCTTTAAGATTACTTCCCCCAGAATTATATTCTTACCCATCTCTTTTCTACATAACATCCTCTCATGCCTAAAAAACACTGGTCTTAAGGGGACTGTTTCATATCAAGAAGTAAGTCATGGAGAAAACCAAATGGCAGGAAAGCTCTGGGGTTCCACCGCCTTCCAGCCCTACCATTAAAGTTTGAATCTGATGAGGCACCTCAAAGAGTTTCTTTGTTGAAGACTTGGTTCTCAGATAGTGATGCTACTGAGAGGTGACTGGTTCATACAATGCTTATCTCATCAACAGATTAACCGTGGGTGTATTCATACTGAATGGGCTATCAGAGGGTGTCTATCTGAAGGAAGTGTGTCACTTGGGGGTGTGTCTTGTAGCATATAACTTGTCCCTGGACCTTTTACTCCCTGCTATCCAGCTACCATGGCACGATTACCTTTGTTTCCAGTATCTTTTCCTCCACAGTGCTCAGCCTCACTACAGGCCCTTGGCCATGACACTGCCCACCATGGACTGAAATGAAATGTCTGAAATTTGAGGCAAAATAGTATTTACTTCTTTTTTTCAGAGATACTTTATTACAGTTGTTCACAAACCAATACACCCACATTCGACCCATTTCCATCACCAGCTCCTTGATGCTTTGTTACTTGGTACCCAGCCCAGAGTCTTTGTAAACACCGGTTCCCCCTTTAAGATAACCTCTGTATTAGCTCCTTAAAGATACCCTGCCAAACTCTCTGGCAACCAACATTTATTGTCTTCTTAAATTTCTAAATCAAAACTCAGCCCCTCCAGAGAACCCTCTTCTGATTTAATTGTCCTGTAAACTCTTTCAGCACACAGGCATTCAGTAGACAGCAGTATTTGCTCTCCTGATATGTAGCCTTAAAAGAGAGATGGAGCTCAGTTAATGGTAGAGAAAGGATGCCTGGTTATTATAGCCAACAGATTAATCTAGGATGGAGAATAAAATGGGGTAGAACTGTATTCCATGGCATTAAATACAAATCATCGAAATAAAAAAAAAAGAGCTCTTACTGCAAGCCACAGAGCTAGCAGCCCTCTGTAACATTTAACCTGCAGGGCTCTAGGAGGGAAAGAACACCAAATACAACAGACATGGTGAACCCAAGTGGGAGGCCACAGGTCGTTCAAAGTTCTATGACTCAATGTTTGAATAATTTTTACACAAATTAAAATGTAGATTCCTTAAAAATGAGCTTAGTGGCCCTCCTCTCAGCAACATATGCATAGCCTATGTAATGTAATGCTGGACAACTGCCTACATACATCAAGCAACTGATAACTCTCTGGGTATCTGGGAATGATTGGATATATGGTTGGTTTCCTCCCAATTCTAAGAATACTCAGATCCTTTATATAAAATGGGAGCAGCTTTGTATCTAACCTGTACACACACTCATGATACTCTAGATTATCTCTAGACTACTTACACTAAACAAAAATGTAAACGCAGTGAAAATAGTCGTTGTTGAGGGAGTGATGACAAGAAAATAGGCGGCACATGTTCCGTGCAGATGCGGCTGTAAGAGAACTGCACTCAGTTGACTCTACAGATGCTCTATCCACGGATATGGAGAGCCAACTATATTTGCATATGCCAGTAGGACCCAGAACCAGCTTTCAGAGGAAGCAGCCTTCAGTGCTTGCAAAATTACAGAGTCTATTTAGCTCCGAATTCATATTTTACAGAGGAAGAAACACAGATTGGAATGCTAATAGAAGATCACACCAACTGAATGAGTCCGGTGGCACAGAGTTCAGGCTTCTGAACTTCTTGTCCAGTATTCTTTTCAAACCTCTAAACAGTTTCTAAGGAGAAACTGATTCTATGAGTTTAATATAAGGCCACAAAAGCATTCTAAGTACTATGTATGGTGCATCAGAAAGGTACTTAGTAATGCGTATCTATTGGCAAGATTTATCGATTGAATTTCCTACATAAGTTGTGTTTTGAATATTGTTTATAGATGTCTTATTTATGGTTGTATTTAGAATGTATCTAGAAATGTAAAGGTAATAGTGACCTTTAAAAAAGACATTTATTTTCCTGTGACTAAAGGTAACAGTACATAATGGGGTCTAGAGATGGCGCAGGGCATCCTGGTGTCAACAGCCCGTAGCCCTTCACACTTTGTCCCATCCCTTTCCCATATTACATAGGAATTCCAGTTGATCCTATAGCTATATCTATCCCCTCTGAATCCAGCCAGCAAAAACAAGAGGCAAGGAGAGGCTACATCTCCTTTTGTTAGTGCTTTTAAGTCCCAGATAATGGTTCTGATTGCATCACTCTCACCGGAATCCAGTCTGGTAGCTCCAGCATGCTGCAATGGACCTGGATGTGCTGACTTTCATTATGGTGGTCACATACCTGGCTGCAGCAGGCTTTTGTTGTTGGGATAAGAGAGAATGGGGGTGAAATGCAACCAGCATTCGTTCTCACAGAATAGTTGTCCAATTGCTCTCCAATTGCCTTTTTTTTTAGTAAATTTAAAGATTCTTTAATATAATGCAAATAGCCCAAATTTTCAAGGAGCTAGAATGATTCATATGAATAAGGTGACATACACCAGTGCAATGGCAAGGATGTGAAAGATTTTTATGTAAGTAATATTGTATTATGTCAGCATTTTAAGCTCACATCTGTTAGTGATATCCGTGGTAGCAAGGCTATTCCAGGGCATTAAAAAATTCCTTACAAGCCAAGAAAAAAGTCACTAGGTCATAACACTTGCCAAGAGGGCCTATAGAATCACCAAATTCTTTGAGTATGACCAGTTTTCTAGCCATGTTTCCATATGCCAAATGCCAAGCCATTGCCAAGGCAACCGAGGCCATGCTCCTGAGCTGTATCAGGTTCCTGGGCTGTGAGAAAACAAGGTCAAGAAAGCAGGAAGATTCTCTGGATGAAACAGATGGTATAACCAATGCCAATGATACCCTTTCTCTCAGCAACTTGTCCCTTCTGTTCCTTCCACGCCCAGTGTCCTGTCTGTCACTTTCAAAGACTTCTGCAGGCTCCTTTTATTGATATCTACAATTAAGTAAGTGACTGTGATCTTTTCGCTTTGTGGAGGAGCTTTTTATCTCTGGTTTACTTGAGACATTTAAGTGCTCTGGATCTCTTATCTCATTAGAAAAGTAAGTGTTCTGGAAGAGACTATCCCTCCAGTACATCTGGCTCCAAACACCCCATGATGCTGTGCTGGAACTACTGTGTAGCAATGTCACATCATCCAGCAAAGGCTTTACACTTCTCTGGCAATGTTTCAATAAGAGCTACAACCATTTGAAAATAATTTGACAATTCTTCTGGATGAATTCTTCTGGAGAAGAAATCATTTGTATACATCATCCTGTCTTATCATGCTTTTACAGCTGCTGACAGAAAGCAATTCACTGTGCCATTTGAGCGAGCTGGTGAATTGAAAAGTGAGGTAGCCTCTCAGGTAAGTGCCAATTAAAACCATTCCAACTCATTTCAAATGACTGGTACGCAACAGCCTCCAAGCGGGGCTTTTGGAAGAATGAACTAGCAATTTTGAAATTTTGCTTTTTGACTATGCAGGAGTGTCTGAAGACCAAGATTTTTGCTATATGCATTCCTTAGAGCTCGTTCTTACGTTGAGTTCATGAATAGCAGTGGACGCTGTGGGCTGAGAATGGCAAAGTCATCCATGTTTTCCAATTCCTTTTCCTTTGCTTCTTTTCTGGGGGCTCTGTGTATCCTGTTCTGTTGCATAAAAACATTCCTTGGGGCTCACTTTTACTGCTCTGCCTAGGTTTCCCCAGTAAGTGATGAACACAACTCCAGTCTCCCAACGACCTAGACACTTGCCCTTCAAATTGAAGCAGAAAAGCAGGTCTCTTTATAGAGCTCTTTAGACTAATTTAGACAATTTAGACTGCTCAGTCACTCTAGGTCTTCCTGTTAAGATTAGATAAAGCATTATGTTTTGGGGCTGCATTCAAAATATTATTCAAAACTTAGCAGGGGCTGAAGATGCACCTTAGTGGGAGAAAGCTTACCTAGCATGTGCAAGGCTCTTAATTTGATGGCAGTCACCCACAAGACACCCTGTATACACACACACACACACACACACACACACACACACACACACACACATACGCACGCACATCCATATAAGACCTTTACAGCTCAAAGCAATGTAAATACTGGTGGCCAAGATATAGCTTTCTTACAGTTTTGCTTAAGGAATGTGATTTAACTCCAAATATGGCTTTCCACAGGAAAAAAAGAGCTCCTGAAAGTCTTCATTAACTTTTATTAATTTCAGTGTAAATTAACTTCTTGGGGAGACGGCACATTTTTTTGTAAACAGTCACCCAAAGAAAAGGGACTCGGTGGTAAATTTAGAGCATACTCATGGACTCAGGGTCAAAACTGTACCCTGTTTATGCAGCAAAATATTTCCAAAAGAGCAACACGATCAATTCCATTAAAGACTTTATAACTGAAACTTAGTTCCAATTTTACATATTTGCCTTCGGACAAGAACATTTAAAATGCAATCAAGGAATGGCTTCTTGAGTAAAAAGTGTTGATGGGGAGCCTGGCAACCAAAGTTTGACCATGATGGAAGGAGAGAACTGACGCCTGGATGTTGTCCTCTGACCTACACACATGTGCCTTGGCATAAGTCCAGCTACACTGCTCTCTCTGTCTCATACATGCACACATTCACATACAAAAGAATAACAATAATATGTAATAAATAGCTACAACACACTCCATCTCACTATATATGAAATACACAAGTACAGGTTTATAGTTGGTTTGCTATGAAGGTAATTAATACAATCTTTAATACTAAAGGGCTAATTTGGGGCATTACAGTTTGTAACCTAAGCAACAGAATTTTCTTTTAATATAAGATGATTTGGATGAAGTGCCTTTATTCTTTTTTCACATATGAAAGTGAGGAATTCAAAACACAAAGCTCCTCAGAGTATAGTCTGTCTTACTTTAATACCTTATGAGAGGAGAAATGATATAAAATTGTGTCTCAGTGTTAGCCACTTCATGTCTGATTATGCTGATATAACAACAACAACAACAACAACAACAACAACAATAATAATGTCTTGAAATTATTCTCAGGGCACTTTCCAACCCATTATCTCATCTACTCACTATGATAACGAAGTTGGGGAGAATGGAGTCTTCACTCCAGGTGCCCACTGTCATGAACTCTGCCAAGCCTTCTCACTCAGACGGACTGGAACCATGAGCCAACATCTACTTCTCCTCAAGCTGATATCTGATCACACCAGTGAAGAGAGTGTCTGATGCAAACAGCAGCCGTAAATAACTCACATTTATGGAGGCCCCAGCATGTGCTTAGCTCTGCTCAGTGGTTAGTGTACAACTGAGATAGAGCTGAGAGGTCTGCCTAAGATGAGAAAGCACCTAGGTTCCAACACTGAGCACTAAGCACGGAGAACTGTGCTTTCCACAGTCCCAGCAGAAGAATGAACTCAGGCGCTGCCCACAAGGAAGGCACTTCAGTAGAGAACAGGATGATGCATTCTTTCTGCCTCTGAATTTGCAACTACTCCCATCTTGCTCTAAAATAAAACACCATTAGCTCAGAAGTCATGTCTGCAAGAGATTTTATTTTTGAGCTTCACTTGAAGAGTCTGGGAATGAGCCGGTCATTGTTTTATGACCTTTAAAGTGAAGTATGAAGTCACTGAGAAATCATGGAAAGGTGACAGCTTTTGGTGAATTTATGGCTTCCTAGGAGTTTGGGCATCCTGAATCAGCAGCTGCAGATGGAGTTGTCTGTGCACACAGAGAAGATGAAAGTATTCTCACGTCCCTGCCATTATGATGGACTGGGCCGCAGAACCTTCAGGTAGAATAAGCATGTTCTCCTGTAAGTTTCTTCTAAGTATCTCAATAGAGCAACATGAAAAGACACTGAGACAGGAAAAGAGTGTGAACTGACACAACCTTATGGAAAACAGTTTACATGAAGTCTAGAATGAAAGCCGAAGTTATTTGAACCACTTGTTTACCTCTTAACTAGCATCATTTCTAGAGAAAGAGTGGGTGTGTTGATACCAATGCTTGCCAGCCCTTACTAGTAATATCACAATACTGAAAACAGTTCATAAACATGCAAGAATATGAAAAGAGACACGTACATTATTGTGCATGCTACATAAGGGGTCCTACAGCCATTTTATATCATCATCTTCCAATATTTTTAAGGATGTGGGGAGATACTCATTATGAACTTTTAAGTGAGAAAAAACAGTAAAAATCATCCTTTTATTAGGATTTTATTGTTTTATTTTTTTGCTTTTAGATTTCTTTATATTATTTTAATGTGTATGAGTGTTTTGCTTGCATGTATGTCTGTGTGCCCGGTGTGTACAGTGGCTGTATGGGCTAGGAGAGGATGTAAGATCCCCCAGAGCTGGGGTCACAAGCACTTGTAGGCCACTTGACATGGGTGCTAGGAGCAATATCCACTCTTAACCACTGAGCCAATGATGGTCTTATTTAGGTACTTACAGGAAGAGAAAGAGACAGGACAAGTCTGTGTATGTATATAAGTATGTGTTTGTATGTATGTACATACACACATATATGCATGTCTATATGTGTGTATATATACATAAGTGTATACACATATATAAATATGTATGTATCATCTATAGATGTACCCATTTATCTACATTTACTATCTAGTCAATCATCTATCTATCTATCTATCTATCTATCTATCTATCTATCTATCTGTCATCTATTCATCTACCCATCCATCTACCTAAAATATGGAATATAACAAAAAACCCACAAAAGATAGAAAAGCAGCAAATTTTAAAACAACTTTTCTTAAAGTCAAGGAAGAGTTTTATGGTGGCACCTGTCTGCCATCATAGGACTTGGTAGACAGAGGCAAATGGGCCATAGGATCAAAGCTAGCTTGGTTTGCAGAGTGAAACACTTTCTCAAATGGAGGACTAGAAAGAAAGAGAAGAGAAAAAGAAAGGGAATGAATGGAAAGGAAAAGTAAGCCCAGAAGGAATGGAGAGAATAAGGAAAGAAAGAAAGAAAGAAAGAAAGAAAGAAAGAAAGAAAGAAAGAAAGGAAGGAAGGAAGGAAGGAAGGAAGGAAAGAAAGAAGGAAGGAAGGAAGGGAAAAAGAAAACAAGAAAGGCAAATAAAACCCTTAAGGAGTATGATCCTGAATTTGGCAATTAAGTTTTTAAAACAATCATCATCGTCATTGTTGTAAACCTCATCATCATCATCAACAACAACAATAAAAAAAGAGTTTCATCACAATTTTGTGCTTTACAAGAAAGGAAAAGGAAACCGAGTAGGAAGGCATTGGTGCAAATCCTGAGAGAGTTGTGTAGTGATCAGGTAAAGGATCAATACAATCTAAACACAAAACAATGACTAAGTTATTTTAAATAGGTGAAAGAACTGAGTCATTGAACTGAGATGTACAAATGTCCAAATACACAGAGAAGGATTCTTGATGTGGTAAGATACAGGGAAGATGCAAACCCAAACCACAGTGTGAAACCATACCACTCACACAGTCTGCTAAATTCAGAAAGTCAGAAAATAGCACACATAGAACAGGACACAGAGAACCGGGAACCTTCTTATGCAGCAAAGTAAAATAGTATGGCCACTTTAGGAAACAACTCGGAAGCTGTTCACATTGCTTAACACAAAGTTACCATATGACCCAACAATTCCACGCCTATGTATATCCTCAAGGGGATTGAAAACATATGTCCACACGATGACTTACACATGAATATTCACAACAATACTATTTATAATATTCCTAAAGTAAGAACAACTCACCCATCAAAGACTGAATATATATATATATATATATATATATATATATATATATATATAAAATACATTAATATACCAGCTGAAAAATGCATAATAACATTGTAACTCTATACCATAGAACATTTTTGACATGAGTGAAATGAAGTATTGATGCATACTACGCAGTGGACAGACCTTGAATAGATTATGCCAAGAGAAAGAAGTCAGATGCAAATACACTCATTCCATGTAACTCTACCCAAAGGAACCAGAAATATCAAGTATACAAAGTTAGCAAGCCAATTATTTAATTGCTGATGGGGTATATGGTTAATAGGGATAGTATTAGAGGTACCAGTAGACCTGGAACATCTTTAGAGGGTAATGAAAATATCGTAAGATTTACTGTGGTGGTCCACTGAATATATTTCTAAAATAAGTAAATTGTGTACTTTAAGTGAATTGTATGAATGTGAATCTACTCTCAGTAAAGTTGATGCATTAAAAACCCAGGATCAAAAATGAGTTTTTATGAGTTCATATATTAACTTTACACAAGCTCTTGCTGTGGCCTGTGCTATATATATTATCAACTTTTTATGTATTGTAATTGATTTAACTCTTAATGAGCATTTGGACTATTTCCATCTTGGAGATGAGGTATATGGTTTGTCAAATAGATATTATTACATATGCCTTTTGGGGCATACACACATACATTTCTGAACTTGTATGTCACTAAGAATATAGCCATGCAGCACGAGCAGACACTTGGGGTTTCTACCTTTTCCCCTCAACCAGCAACATATGAGATCGCCAGACATTCAACATCGCCTAGAGTAATTGCCAATCACTTTTTTAAAAAGCAATTCTGGAGGGCAATCCTTTTTTGTCTTTCATTCTATTTCTCTGATGAATAATGTTGAGTAAGATTTTAACACTTATTTGTCATATTGATCCTTGTTTATGAAGTGCCTACTCAAGTCTTTTGACTGTTATTGGGTTACCTTTTCCTTAGCTTGAAGTTCTTTATAAATTTTATGTTACATATTGTGTTACTTACTCTTCTCATTGCCATGCCAACAAGTGTTTTTCTATTGCTTTGGCTTACAGTTTGAGGGTACAGTCTATTATGATGGAGAGGTCATGGCCGTGGAAGTGTGAGATGGTGATCACAGTATGTGTACAGTCAGACACAAAGAGAGATGAAGGCTGGTGTACAATTCATTTCCTACTTCTGGCTCAGTCCATGGGATGGTGCATTCACATTTAGGGTTGGTTTTTCTACCTCAGTTGACTGACTTTAGAAACTCCCTCACTGACATGCCTAGAAGTTGATCTACTAGATCAATATCAACCACCCTAAGTCCACCCCTTATCAATTTGTCACCCAAACACAGCACTTTAAAGCCATAACTTTCCACCTCTTGTCTTTATAGGTTCACGGATATCTTATAATATAAAATGTATTCTCCTTAACTTCAAAGTTTCCCATTATCACTAACAGTTTTATCACTATTAAAAAAATCCAAAGTTCAAATTTCCTACAAAGCAATCTTGTAGCTATGAACTCTCACAAAATTAAAAAAGTTACATATAAAATAACACAGAATAAAGATTCCCATTCTAAAATTAAGGAATGTGGAAATAGAATTACAGATGAGATCAAATCTTCATCAGACATAACACAAATCCATTCAGTTCCATATCTAGCTTTGAGCTTCATGATGGAATAGTAGTCTCCAGAGGACATGGGTCACCACGCCCTCTTGCCCCTCTGGCTGCATCACACATAGCTTCTCTCTGGACCCAAATCTGCTCTGTGCCCCAGGTTTTGCTTAAAGGACTCCGCATGGTCCTGACATCTCCCACATCCTAAAGTCTCCAGTCTTCCCAGGTGTCACCTTCCTAGCTCCATGCAATGACCTCAAAGGGTTTCCTTGCAGAAAATATATTTCCATCACACATTCCTCTACTGCAGTAGTTTTTAGGTACCTAGGTGCAAACATCCTTGACTCACTCACCCTTGAACATTTCATGCCTGTAAAACCAGTAACAATTGGATGGTGTTAACAAACTCAACGTCAGTTGGAGATGCAGCCTGTCAAGCCTGGACCACAGCTGCAGCGGCCTATATGTGCTGACCCTGGGAAAACATATCCCTAGATGGTTCTGATCAAAGTATCCCTTCGGAGCAATTCTCAGTTTAGGATCTCCCCTTCCAAATAGATGTGAAACCTCACAAATTGGAGTGGTCAATGGATGGGGGGTCTTTCCCTGGGAGCAGTTTCTGTCCTCCTAGGCCACCACAGGATGTTCAGCTTTAAGGGTGGCGATTCTGTCTTGAGCGATTCAGTTGTTTGCTCGGTATTCTTGTCTGAAACTTTAGCTTTGCTCACACTCTCTTCCCTGCCAAGCTTCATATTTTTGTGTGTCTTTCAACTTTATTTTTTTTCTTTTATTGGAAACAATTTTTTATCACACAATATATTCTGATTACAGTTTCCCCTTCCCATCCTCCTTCCAGGTCCTCCCTCCCTCCCTCTCATCAGGATTCACATATTTTCTGTCTCTTCTTAGAAATAATAAAATAAGATAAGATAATTTAAAAAGATAAAAAAATCAGAATATGTCAAAGTAACCAAAGAAGAAAAATGTTCTCCTCCCAAAGAGCATGAAAAGCACATTTAGGCACAGAAATACACAAGTCTGTACACTCAGGAATTTTATCATATTATATATGATAAAGGAATTATAAGCCAGAAAACAAAAACAAATAAACAAAACCCCCACATGTCCCAATTTAACATTAGGAGACAAAAAAACCTCCAAAGATCCCATTGAATTTCCTTTGTGTTGTTCGTTTACTGTTGGGCAGGCAGCCCACCCTTACTCACTGCCCCAGTGAGACTCCCTTAGAGAAAACTGATTTTTCATTTGCATGTGGCTATTAATCGAAGGTAGCTTCTGGGTTAGTGACAGAGCCATATGTCCACTTTTCCTTTCAGCTCTAGGACCCTCATCTGGGACAGACTTGTGTAGGCTCCACGGATGATACCATAGTCTCTATGAGTCCTGAGAAAAGGAATTTGATGGTGACATCTCTTTTAGGGCTGAATGTTCTGAGATCTCTCACTCTTTGCATATTGTCTGGTGTGGGTCTCTGTATTTGTTCCCTTCTGCTGCAGGAAGAAGCTTCTCTGCGGATGACTGAGCAAGACTGACTTATAAAGCACAGAAGAATGCTGTTGGGAGTCAATTTATTGCTATATACCTTTAGCAGAACAGTAGCCTTTGGTTTTCTCCAAGGTCCTTGCTCTATATTGTCTTAGACTTCTGGGTACTCAAGCAGCATTGGAAATGGTATCCACTTTACAGAGTGGGCCTTAACTTAAATCAGATATTGGTTGGCTACTCCCACAAGCTTTGCGCCATGATTACACCAGTGTTTCTTGCAGGCAGGTCATTATTGTAGATCAAAGGGTTTGGAACTGAGTGAGTGTTTACCTTTCTCCTTCAGTTGGGTGGGGAGTACATTCAGATACCATGAACACTAGTGTTCAGGGGTAAAACCTCTTGGTAGCCACCAGTTCAACTTCTCTGTGTTCAATGAGTTGTGTTGATGTTATCTTCAGCAATAGGCCCTTATTGACTGTGGAGAGCCACCAACAGTCTTAGCAATAGCCTGGGTGGTTATAGGGTTCCCCTGGAACCCCTTCGGCCAAAACTCAATTAGATGTAGCCCATTTCTAGTTTTGAAAGCTTCCTTTGGTGATGAGAGATGTCCAGTTAGGATTTCACCCTTCCTATTATTTGGCATTTTATTTAGATTGCCTTTATATATGTATATAGTTGAGGAAGTTTCTACTGTACTAGGTTTCTATACTACTCCTCAAATGGCCCTTAGTTTTAGCTGTACCCTTCAATATTCCCTCCCTTATTCCTCCCTTTCCTCCCCTCCCTATTTTATCCTCTCATTATAGCCACCGCTACACCCATTCATCCATATCTTTCTATTCTATTTCCTCTTCCTAGAGAGATTCCTCTTTAGCCCCTGGTCCCTTACTCTCTACCTAACCCGTGTTTTTACATGGATTGTAGAGTGTGTATCAACAACTTAACAGCTAATATTCACATATAAGCAAATACACACCATATTTGCCTTTCTGGATCTGAGCTACCTCATTCAGGAAGAATATTTTTCTAGTTCTATCCATTTTCCTGTGAATTTCAAGATTTATTTATTTTAAGTCT
The DNA here is from genome assembly GCF_037038515.1 of Microtus pennsylvanicus. Classification (NCBI taxonomy): domain Eukaryota; kingdom Metazoa; phylum Chordata; class Mammalia; order Rodentia; family Cricetidae; genus Microtus; species Microtus pennsylvanicus. The sequence continues at coordinate 137,371,547 of NC_134582.1, read as the reverse complement.
GAATAATATCCCATTGAATAAATATACCACATCTTCTTTATCCATTTAGTCCATTGAAAGACATCAAGATTATTTCCAATTTCTGGCTGTTATGAATAGAGCAACAGTGAACATGATTGAGCAATTGTACTTTGGGTATATATCCAAGAGTGGTATAGCTGGGTTAGGAGATGGATCTATTTCCATCTCTCTGATGAACTGCCATGGGTACTAAATAGAGGCAAGAAGTGACATGAAGAACTTGACTACTATCTTGTCTTAAAATTTTCTTTTCCAAACAAATTAACCCATTGCTTCTGAATTGGCTCTCAGTTCAGTTCACTGGCAGGATGAAGCTAGATTCTTTGCCAGACTATAACTCAAATATTTGGCCTGTAGCCCAATTTCAAATAGAGTCCTTGTTCCCCTCTGAAATCTAATGATGTAGGCCTTGGCTCTCTGCATTTCTTTCTAGGCATTTTGATGTAAATTTCCACGAGAATGGTACATTAAGCTCTGCTCATGCAGCTGCTAGTCAGTTGAAAAATACAATGAACAACATGACTGGGTTTATCATAGCCACACCTCAGCTCCTATACCTGTTTCTTATATTAATTACTTTTCTAAACACTGATAAAATACTTGAAAAAAAAGTGGCTTCAGGAAGGAAGGGTTCATTTTGGGTCATGAGTTTGGGGTGCAGTCAAGTTGACAGTAATAACTTTTGTATACATTCAAGGGAAATATGTGTATAAGAATTTTACATTAATTGACTTTATAGTCCCTAATGGTGAATGGAAGGGTCTTAATTTTAAGTATGTATAATCAATCAATCTTCTCTGAGAGCTTTAAAATGATTTTTGAAAGTTTAATTCATTTATACTATATTTGCATGATTTCCTCCCTCCTTCTACCCCTTCTGTCTCTTCTTGTGCCTACTGACTCTCTCTCAGTCATGACCTCTTCTTGTAAATATATATATATATATATATATATATATATATATATATATATATGCACGCATATATTTATAAATGTGTATGTGTGTGCACATATGTGTATATCATGGAATACTCCTTTACACTGTGTGAAAACATGTTACTGTGATTGGTTTAATAAAAAACTAAGTGGTTAATAGCTAGGCAGGAGGTATAGGCAGGACTTCTGGACAGAGATAGCTCTGGGAAGAAGAAAGGCAGAGTGGCCAGACAGATGTGAAATAACCAGGATGGTGATAATGGAGATGAGGTAAGGAGTGCATGGAAGAATGTAGATTCAAAACTATGGGCTAATATAAGTTATAAGAGTTAATTAGAAATAGGCCTAAGCTAGGCTTTGGTTTCATAATTAATAATTAGTCTCTGTGTAACTTTTTGTGAGCTTGTGGCCCCAAAAGAAAAGTCTGTCTACACACACACACACACACACACACACACACATATATATATGTGCATATATATGTATGTATATACATGTATGTGTCTGTGTGTTTGTGTGTATGTACATATACATATGTACCCTACTGAGTCCATTTAGTTTTGTTGACATGTATAGTGTTTAGGACTGAACACTTGGTATGGAATAACCAATCAGGGACTTATCCATGGAGAAAACTGACAGCTTTTTCTGTTATACTTCATATTGTTTAAGAATTTTTTGCATATACCATGAAGAAAATCTCTTCTATTGCTTTCAAGATTCTTCAAACTGAGTTTGATGAAACACATGTAGAATTGTAAAATGTGTCGGTCAAGGCAAGTAGATTGTGAGTTCAAGACCAGCCTGGACTGCAGAGCAAGGAACTATCTTTAAAAGAAACAAATATTTGTTTATATATATTGGTTATGCCATCTGGTCATCTGGACGTATGAATGGATCAGAACTTATTTTGGTACACAGTAGGGTAGATGTTCATTTTTTTTTCTCAGAAAGCGAAGTCTGTCTTCCATGCATTTGATTGCAGGGGCACCTTTGTTCAAACAAGGTCATCGGCTGTGTAGAATCTCATTCTGGATTTGCCACTCTGCTCCTGTCTGTTTATGCCTTCAGTGACCTGCCCTATATGATAATTCTATTGAAAAAATTTCCATCTTATATTATAGGGCCTAAACTTGGCTGTTCTCCCTAAGACTATCTCAGATATTCTTGTCTACTTCTATTTTTTTGAGTGTGGGATTTAGTTTGTTAATCTCCCTAAAAGCACAGGATGGGGTAACTATTTGGGATTTCATTGCCTCCAGAGATATTATGGACAGATCTTAGTTTTTAAAATAAAATTGAGTCTTCAAAATCACAATATTGATACATCATTTAGTTTAACTAGTTCTTTAATTTTTGCAAGTGACATTTAGCATTTTTTCTGTGTAAATGTCTAGTATAAATCCTTACTAAAGTTAGTTCTTAGAACTCTAGTTTTGGTGCCATTTTAAATTGAATGTTTCATATTTATTTCCAAACATTTATATTGCCCAGAATATAAGTATAATCAGCTTTTATATATCAAACTCGGATTTTGTAAACTTTTTGTTAAATTATTTCTAATTTATAGATCCCCGAGTAAGGTTCTGCCTTTCCAAGCACATGTTTGAACTGTTTACCGTTCCTGTGATAATTTACCTCTCTAGGTCGACTGCTGCGATAATGTTCATGTTTTGAATTAGCCTTGATGTTTTTTGGCTTCTTTTTTTTGTGTTCAATTAATTTATTCCAACGTTTTAAAAAATTTCTATGCTATGTTTGCTAAGTTTCACATTTTATTTATTTTCTTACAATGCATACCCTGACAAACTTTGTATGTGAGTTGAATTTTAGTAAGTGTAGACTTCGTTGGTGCTTCCAACTCTCCTGACAACAACAGAACTCAATTTTCCCTCCTTCTCTTGCCCACATTCCACATTAATAGTGTTAAGTGTTTCCCTTTAGTTTCAAAGACTCATCACTGGTCATGTCTCCCTTGGCCTTTGTTGAGGTATGCTCTTGCTATGTATCCCAGCCCGGCCTAAGCCATGGTCCTCCTTCAGCCTTCCAAGAGCTGGAGTTTGGATGCATGACACTATGCCTGGCTAGTCATGCTTGAATAGTACGCTCACTTGCCTGCCTTTGTACAAAATCCTTCATTCACCATTCTTGTCTGCACTGGTTCTTCTTTCTGGCGGACATCTTTCATCTGTGCAGTCAATGTAGTAAATGTTCGCCTTTGTGTCAGTCACAAATCATCTCCGTCCTTTATCTTACTCTGGCATATTGTTCTAGAATGGCAATTTCCCATCTGCACGTGGAAGATGTTATTTCATCTTTCTCTGCCATGTCTCACTGCAGATTTAAAGAGTATTGTTGTCTAACTGCCCTTCTTTGCTGTTTTCACTTGCTTTCCCTTCTGTAAGCATATAAAGTTTTCCTTATGCTGATGCAGTTCCACATCTCCATGGCTATGTGTTTTGAGGAGGTTTACGGTTCTATTATCTGCTTACATTCAAAACCCACTATGCCCCCTGACTCAAAGTCTCGAATTTTTTTACCACTTTTGCTTTGAATATCACTTCCTTCTCCTTCTATTTTGTCACCTGAAACTTGCATTAAATATATATTGGTTTCTTTTGACCAGCTGGCATTTCCCCGAAGTTTTCATATACTTTTCCTCTCTAGTTTTGTATAATGAATTTACCATCAATTCCTCAGATTAATATTGTAATTATTGACTTGTCCCTTGGGGCTAGTGCTCAACCCATTTCCCTTGTTACTTAAATGATCTCGGTTCTGATTTTAGACAGTCTGTTGCTGACTTTCAATGCTCTTACTTACATATAGTTTTACACTTTCCCAGGTTCCTTCTCGGCTTTAGCTCAGAGATCACCTTTGGAAAGCCCATATGGATATTTGTGACTTTCTTTCATTTCTGGCTTTTACAACCCACACTCTACTGTTTGCTGAATCCGCTATTTCCAGGTTTCCTTCAGGCTCACTTGGTTTGCATGTCTCCACCTTGAGCTCATTTCCAGGGGAGGTAATTTTCCAATGTTTCTTAGAATGAATATCAACATGATAGTTAGAAATGCCTCTGTGTGTGCAGTATCCCAATTTCATTGGTAAATTTTCAATAATGGTGTAAGAAATCCTGACGTCACATTGGCTATGGTTTGAGCTTGGCGAGCTAACTTCTTTTTGGTGATATTATTCCCACTGGGCCCAGAGGTACGGAAAGCTTCATCTCAGTTCTCTGAGCCATATTCCCTTCTTAATAGACAAGCCAGTACTTCTGAAATCCTGGTTCGAAGCAGCTTTATCTGAGAGGATAGTACAAACTACCTCCTATGGGCTTTTTCCTCCCATTGCCTGCAGTTAAAGCCTATATCTGCACTGCTTTCATGGTCTATTTGAGCATCATTTCCTGTTTACTCTTCATTTTGGAGAGTTAAGGGTTTCCATTTCTTGCCTTTGAACTTAAAATTTTCATTTTCATATTTTTGAACATTTCTGTACATTGAAATGAAAGTCAGGGAAGTTGTTGCACACCAGTTACATTCATCCTATTTCCTTTCTCTTTTCTTTACCCATCCACCCATCCATCCACTCATCCATCCACCCATCCTTCCTTCCCCCATCTCTCCTTTCTTTTCTCCATTTTTGATAAGGTACCATGTAGAACAGGCTGGCTTCAAACTTACTCATATAGCTAAGGCTGACTTTGAACTTCTGCTCCCCCTGCTTTACCTTCTCAAGGTTGGAATCACCAAGATTAGAAACATGTGTCACCATGTGTTTATGCAGTACTGTGGATCGAATGTAGGACTTTGCTCATGCTTCCTAAGCAGTCTATCAGATGAGCTACATCCCAGACCCCTCATCCTCTTTTTCTAAATACAAATTTGATCACATTGTCTTCAAAAGGGTTCCACTGGTTTGAGAAATAAAGTCAATGTCCTTATCCAGCTACTTTATAAACTTCATAATAAGGTGCAATTCTGGCTCCCCATAGTCTCCTAGAGCCATGTTCCAAATTCCAGGTGCCATATTAGACTCACAGTGGTCTTCTGCCTCAAATGTTCCATGCCTATTCTCATCATTATTTTAACATTAATAAACTTCAATTAGAAGCGGCTTCCAGATCATATTTCTATTTCTAATAATACTACTCTTTGACCTTCCTCTAAGCTGTGAGCCCTTCAAAAATCTGTGAGTTATAAATTTTTAAAAAATGAGTTTTTAAACGCAGGTCTCTTCATAATCCAGGCCACAAATCCATTAAATTAAACAAAAGTTAATAGGAGAATGAAAATTTCTATCCATCTAAGATGCCAAAAGGGTACTATGCAGACAGAAGTCACCGACCCGCCGCTAAGCTATCGAGCTTTATCGCAGCACCACAGTCCTGTGCAGACCAGTTCGTGACCTGGTTTCTGCTCACCTCCACTCTAAGGCAACATTTGTTCGGCCCTCTTTAGGGAGAGTAGCCTGCTGTGGAGATAGCTGTTATAGTTCGCTTGCTTCATCAGAGCAAGGAAATATAGTTTGCTGTGCCTAAACAAATACTAGCTGCTAATGGGCCAAGAGCCTGAGAATGCAGAGTTAGAATTGTTGTAACACCAGAGAACTGGAAGGAGAAAGAGCAGCTCTGGGAGCAAAGGAATTGCACTCTGAAGTCTCATTTATAGGTACATTCCCAGCAAATCAATAACTCAGAGATGTACAGAGAAGGACAAAAATGAGTTGATTGTAATCTTCAAAGAGTCGGCAAAAAGGAAAAGTAGTAGTGAAAATTAAACTCATTCAAAAGAGCAAAGACACTGGCTCAAACTTGAGAAGATTCAACAAGGCTGGCCAAAGAATTTGTTATTTCAGAAGAGATGACAGAGGGAAGTAACAGTCTCTGAAATCTGGACATAAAACTCTACCAGATGTTTGTCTTCAGACTTTTTTCCCACTGCCTCATTCTTGAGAATGCAAAGCTGTATCCTAAGGTACGCTGATGAATGTACAAACAGGAGGCCCTCAGCCTCCAGTTGCTGAAACCAGTGAGAAAGTGCTGTCTGGATCCCTAGCTAGGTTACTATCCTCAAACAAATCCAATTTAATGCAAAAATGTCATTCACATTTTAACATTCATTTCTTATCCAATTTGAACACACTGCTTTTAATATACATCCATTCTGTCCCTGTAAATACTGGCACAGAACAACGCGATCAACTCAGCAAGGACAAAACCCTTTCTAGTTTTCTGTCCTTTCTGGTCAAACATGGATGCACACACACACACACACACACACACACACACACACACACACACACCACAACCAATTTTCAAACATCCCTGCCAGGGTTCAGTAGCTAAAAAATTTCCCAAGACATAGCTCTAGGTGATTAGATGATCAAAGATATTTTAAAATATTTGCCTATACTGCCCTCTTGCAGGGACATAAGTCTTGAGGTCAAATTGAGATTTCATTCACAATAAGATAACTTAATCAGCAGGCAAAAGGACTGGTCTACTGTGAGAAGGTACATGGCCACATAAAATGGCCATCTCATTAATATAATCCATAACAATACAGGTCATATATACCATATATATACTACACACACACGTGTGTGTGTGGTCTATGTTCCATATGTATGACTGATATCTATGAAAATGAAGTGGTAACTTGAAAATATGCAACAAATGTAGTATATATTACATGTAGAGGAATTTGATTATATTTCATGTATGTACAGAGAGAGGAAAGATGGATGATAGGTAGACAGAAAGACAGACTGACAGACAAACAGATGAGTGATATAGGAAAATCTTCAACCTTCTAATGAATAACTTGCATCAGTATTCAGACTGTTAACGGCAGTAAGCACAGACACATATTTATATTATCCATGTGCAACAATCTGTTTTGAACAACCAGCAAAGTTTGCCCAAGTGAAAAGTCCTACATCTACTGACGTATTTCCAAAGCCTGGCTGTTAGGCGTGATGTGAACAGAATGTAAAACACTTGAGTAAGTGGTTTCTCTTACCTCACTCACACAGAGAACAAAGGTTCAAAGGGATGTCATCCAACTCCCTATCATACCCTCCATAGAGAGCAAGCAAAGTGACAGCTCAGAAAGATTCACTCAGTGCCCTGAAGGATTTTGCAGTGAATCTGCGGCATATAATTAGAACCTTCCCTGAAGAATCCCAGTGGTTGCTGTGAGCCTCACTCCAACGATTTTACTTTGCATGTCCTAAAATAAAGGGGAGGGACTAGCAACAGAAAGTAAAGGAGGTATTGGTTCCCACAGACGCTAAAATTCACATCTGTGTCCATGCTGTGTTCAGTCTTCCTTCCCATACTGATTATATTTTCATATCAATTAATGTCTTTGTTTAATTAATATTTCCTATGTTTAACCACTACCTTTATTAATCTACATATAATCATTTTCATTTGATATAATCATATACATTCCTTTAGATCTATGTTATTGTATGGTCACTGCCTGTGTTGTGTGCCTAAACAAATCCACTGTACAACATCAAAGCATGTTCATAGTTTTATTGACATAACTTAAGGTATTTCCCTCATCAAAGAAATTAGGAAAAACAAAGACAAATCTAAACATTAAGAGGCAATTTTAGACCTTTTTTATGAAATAAGGACAGTCTTTTACTGATTGAAAATTGGAATGAAAAATACGGAAACAGGTGTCATGATCAGCTTCCTTGACAAGTAGACTGTATGGTAAAACATGTCTGTGTGACACACTCTGTCTCAGGAGCAAGTCCCTGTGTGACACTTTTTATCCCAGTCTCCTGTGAGGGCAATGCAATAGCAATAAGGCAGATACTGGCTGATTCTCAGACAATTTGTGAGATGCTGGAATCAGGTGGTCTTTGGAGATGGCCTAGACTGACAAGGGGGCTGTGTCCTTATACCCTTGACTTGACCATTCATGGTTTGTGGGCCACCTCTGCGAGTAAATTGAACCCCAGCAGGGAATCTACTTTCATGAGGGCAGTGTCTCAGTAAGGGGGTGAAATCAATTTAATCCATTGGATATTCAAACAGTTCAGAAAATGCAGGTCTCAAGCTTAAAAAGGAATCTGGTTGGTGCTAGGATACCACAACCTGAGTTTTCTGAGTCCATCTCATGTTTTATGAGAACCATAAGTACCTCCAATTACGAGCTCACTCTTCTGATAAGCATCTCTTGTAACCTCAGTGATTATTCCTTCACGCCCTCTGACTTCTTAGGTCAGTGAGTTAACCATAGTCCATCTTTCTATGCAGGAAGCACTCTCCATTACTTGGTAGAGAGTTTTGGAATATAATGTGTGAAAAGAGAATGGATTCCTTTGTCTACAAACTGAAAATGATAATATCACTGACCTCATGAGGTATGCGGTATAACTTATGTGTGCAAAGATCGTCAAACTGTGTTTGCCACACTGTTAGTTTCTACCAGTGTTATTGCTTTTGGAAAATACTATGGGTTCAGTACTCATTCATGGTTACTGTTGCTTATCCAGAATTTGCTTCAAAAACCAAAACAGTAGCTTGCCTTGTGTTCTAACATTTTCGAGTACTGTGATAGATTTCCAGCCCACATCGTTTCGCTTGAGCCATACCCTCACACTGCCGTTTGATTGGATTTCAGGCCATTAAGAAATTAATTTTTTTGTGTGAACTTGTTTTCATTCTGAAAAGATTTCTAGATATTTTTGTTGTCATTATTTATAATAGTTTCTATTTTGTTGTGACTTGAGACAAAGCCTCATTTTATACTTTGGGCTGGTCTTGAGATTGTGTGCTGGGATTGAAGTTGTGCATACCCACCACGTCTACTTAGAATACAGGATTTAGATAGACAGCATTGCTTCTGGGAAGGGCAGAAATGGTAGCAAAGGACAGTGTCCATTGCAACCACCAGAGCTGTCAGTTGTCTCCCAGCATTTAGTGACTTGATGAATCAACTGGACTCAGCATGGCAATCTAATCAGATATCCAGATTATAAATTGCCAAATTCATGTCACCAGAAAACTGGTTAACAACTATGTGAGTATATTGTTTCAACTATACAATCCCACCACTCAGGAGAGTGAAGTGGGAGATTGGGAGTTCTCAGTCACTCTAGGCTACATAGTGAGACCTTGCCTCAAACAAACAAAATAGCTAACATAGATAACATTATGGCTGGGCATTAATGTTGTTGTGTGGGACTAGAATAATATTTCTTGAGTAAGTGACTGTAGGTAAAAGCAAAGCAAAACAACAACGAAAACCAGGGCCCTCATCACTCATTTATGTTTTGAAGCAGGCACAGAAATTTCTGCAGACATCCTTGACTACTTCACAATATGAGTAGAGAGTGACTCCACACTGAGTGAGCGTCCTTAGGTTTCCTGAGAAGGCACTAGCCTTGAATGGTATGCAGGCTCATGGGATGTCTGTCATTACCTGAGTCCTTCCAAGTATATATCCAGTCGTCTGCCTTAAGCTAGGGCTTGTGGATTTCTTCTTCTTACAAAACCCTCAGGGGAGAACTATATCCAAAAAATGTTTGAGTGACATTGGCTTCTTCAGTCCTCACAGCTGGTGTTCTTCATTTATTAGGAAGAACTTCAGGGAATATGTGAACACTATAAAATTAGCAAGTGCATGTGGTTTTATGTCTGATTGCCTGTTTTTCTTGAGACACAGTTTAATAATTTTGATAAGGTTACTGAAGAGCTTTAACATGGGCAGGTCTTTAAGGTGGTTCAGGCCAATCCAAACTTAGATTGCTGGAGCTTATATCTGATGCTGCCACTTATTAACTGAGTGACCTTACTTATTTTCAGAAGCCTTAAGCTCTGGATCTGTAAGTAGTGCTAACAAGAGTCCCTACTTCTGCAGCTTTTTAATCAGACTGAATGCCACTGACCTTCATCAAGGGTTGATACAAAGTCCAACCACATGGGGAAGTGATGACAATGTCTGTTATCATATATTTTCCTCTTTAGGGACTTCTATAGGGGAAATCTTAGCAGGAAAGGACTCAGAAAACATATCAGAGTGTCTCACAGAGACGAGGTGTCTCAGGGAGAGTGTGGGCCCTGAGAAGTTGAGCACTGTATGATGATCAGCTTCAGCATTTCAAAATCTTCCACCTGTCCCTTGTGTGATAATGTTGTCAGGTATGTTTTCTCCTTGCTCCTGTATCTTTTTTTATTTGATCTTGATGTAATTTGTGATCTTTTGTGGAACACCTTGAATCCACTGAAAAATAAATCCATTACATACATAAACAGAAGAACAAATCCATACAGTATGGATTAGTGCTCTGTTGCCTGTTAGGCTACTTGTTCTGTTTTACGGATGCTCTCCCCGTTGTTTAAATGAGTTTAGATCCTCTATTGTTGAGAAGATGTGAGCGAGTAGGGTAGGGATTTTCATGTGCTGTAAATAGATAATGAAGCAATCAAGACATTTTGAAGGAGCCCGATGGTGATCTCAACACAAACAAAATTGCAGTCAAAAATACATTAAACAAAGAGAAAGAAATTACTTTAGAACTCGTCCTGTTTATATCCTAGGAAGGCATTTCTTGGAGGGCTAACATATGCATAAAACTTTTCTGTAGTTTAAATCTGAGTTTCCAGAAAGGGTGGAGGGGCCTCGAATTCCCTGAAGCGAAATGCCAGCTGTGATGGGTCTTTCAACAGATCCTTCCTCCTTCTTATGTTCACCCACTGGCCTTTTAAACACAACTGTGAGTCTTCATAAGTCACAAGAATTCTACAGAAATTCCCTATGAAAATCAGAATCACAGTAGTTGGTCCTGAATCATAAAGGATCTGCTAAAGGTAGCCAGGATTTTTTTCTTTCCTCATAACCCGGTGATGGCAAAAACATTTTAATGTCTCCATGCTTCCTACGACCATAGCCTGATCTGCAATACTCTCAGAGCAGAGGAATCCTGGAACAGACTGAGCCATGATAAAATGCCTTGCAATTACAATAGGAACGGCATCCATCTGTGTTGTCCTTCACAGTTTGTGATGTGTTTTCATAAATATTATTTTGCACGATCCTAATAAAAATCCCGATTTCAAAGCCTACACTTTATTGCTGGTTTATAAAGTTTGTTGGGAATGAAATATTTCCTCCCAAAATTTTTAAAGTTGAAAGCTAACCGCCAGTACCTCAGAATTTGACGTTGTTTAGAGATATGTCTTTAGAGGCAGTTGAGTTCAAATGAGGTCGTTTGGGTGGACCCCAATCTAACATAACTAGCACTCTTACAGAAGAGTTAAACAGGGGCACAGAAAAACAACTGTAGGACTATAAAGGAAAACTAGAATGATCAAAGATGGTCAGCATGCCAGAAGCTAAGAGAGACAATAGCACCCTGAGAGGCCATCTTGACTGTGTACCTGTGAGAACTATGAGACAGTATGTCTCTACTTTCTATCCTACAGTGTGGTATATTATTAAAGCAGCCCTAGAAAACTAATACAAAAGACCTTTGTGGTCTAGTACTTCTTCCTCCGGCATCTTCTCTTATTCCTCCTTCCAAGGGACTACACACTCCAGCCAAAATATATCCTACACAGGACACTGTCTACTAAGAGTTTGTTGTTAGATGTTGGGGTATAAAGAAATACAAGGAGAGGCTTCTGTGACAACATTTTTTGCCCATTTCTGAGTCCAAAGGAGTCAAATGTTTTCATGAGATACCTGAGGACCTTTAGGTAGCCTTTCACTAATGCTACTCTGAAGATTTTTTATTTGGTTCCTAGAAAAAAAAATGTTAAAATAAAGTGGGATTTAGCGTCTTTAGATCTACATTTTTAGGACATATGTCTTGTTCATTTCATTTCGTACAGGAGAGGGGAAGTCAGAGGGAGAGAGGTGGAGATAGCAGCATTTGGACACACATGTACTACATGTGGAGATCAGACGACAGCTGCTGGGAGCCACCTCTCCTGTGACTGTGTGGTTTCCTGTGACAGAATTCAAGCCACCAGGCTTGCCTGAAAAGCACATTTACCTGCTCAACTATCACTATGTTTTGAATTGTCTTTAAAAAATACCCTGAAGGATTATAGGCTCCAAGGGTTGATAGCTCCTTTCCCAATCAAATCTTATGGGTGATGAGAACAGGTGGCCCTGGATAAGCACTCAGCACATGACTGCTGTGATGCTTCCTCCTGCCTCTATTTTTGTGTGTGTTTGTTTGCTTTAAGTACTATACCCCTTAAAGGATTAGAAGGTTCTATGCTATACCTCCCGCACAGCAGAGGTTTGTGTTCTCCCTTGGTTTTGGCAGATGTTATTATCACCTGACATGTGATATAGAATGTGGAATGCTGGTTCTCAGACCTTAGGGCTCCTTCTCCTCTTCAAATTCTGATTCCTTTCTTTGGTGAATTGTCTTTCACATCATACAGAGACCATTATTATAAGGAAAAGATCAAGCAATTAATAAAGGAATGAATTGAAGAGCATCCTGTTTAACCTATGGCTATAGAACTGAATTAATAAACTCTCAGAATTTTGCAGATAGCAGAAACTCTAAGGATCCTCTATCAGGTCACATTTAAGTCTGAATCTCCTTCAGCAATTCATGAGGCCAAGGACACATGATGTTCAAGCTTTTGTGTAATCTATACTTGTTTTCTATCTCAGAAAAACAGAGACTAAATTTTGATGTGAAGCATTCTTTGGAATTAGACAGATTAGCTATATGTATTTGAACAAGTTGTTTAATTTCTTAAAAGTGTAGCATTCTATTCTCAACATTAGCAATATCTTTAGGTGGCTGTAGTTAGATAATGGACAATAAAATAGTTTCCAGGGTGCATGAGACATATCAGTTTTCAACAGAGGCAGCTATAACATCATGCCAAGGCACAGGCCCAATACCTCTATGACTGAACGAACGCAATGGACTCGCCTCTTGGTGACCACAAAGCCAAAGTAAGTGCAACCAGTAAGTAAGAATAAAGAAACTAATAGGAGTGAGCTGTTTCCAAAGGAAACCTATGCATATCCTTATATGAAAGTACTTTAGCAGTTTATTTCTGAGAATGTTCAGTTGAGGACATGGTTCAAGAAGAAAGACAATAGATGCATTTCAGGGCATGGAACACAGGGTAAAGTTAAATGCTGAACCAGGGTGCCTCTGAACATGCTCAGTCTGTACCATGATGCTTTAACTGAAGAAAATAAAAGACACATTGAAGTTTGTTAATAGGTGGAAATTGTCCAGGGTCTTCTGGAAAGGGCTGGATCCCTGTATTCATAAACTCACTCTAGCTGTGGTTGCTTGAGCAAGTTCCGCAAAAGATCAAATCAGCCAACGTTCTAGCATGGGAAAGAAAAGAATTCAAGAACCCCCTCCAGCTGAGGAGCTGTTGATAGTTGATGACTTCTGAAAGACATAGAAAGTCAGGTTTGTTTGTTTGTTTGTTTATTTTTATGGGAGTACCCCTGGTACATGGACCACACTTCAATATATGGCCCCACAACCAAGACACACTCCAGCACATGGGCAGCAAAAGTGGACTTGATGGGTTATTTAAAAACAGTTGAAAATAAAATAAAACTATTAATAAATGAAGTTAGAATTGGGTTGTCTAGAAGGGATTAGATCTTGGAGCAGCTGGGGGGGGAGTTGAAGGTAAATATTATCAAAATACATTCATGAAAATCTCAAGGAATTAGTAAATATTTTTAAAGTAAACAGAAGTGAACAAACAAAAAACCAAACAAACTAAATATAAGTGTTTGTCTTTAAAGATGCCTACCTAGCTTAGTGGCTAATATCTCATGCCTAAAAACCATTACCATGTCTGCTTGGATCCCTTAGAGCCAAGGCCATTTCCCTAACATACAGAATAGAGATGTTCAGGAAACCTAAAATTTTGTTCTGAAATGTGACCAAATAAAACCCAAAGCTTGTACTACACATGAAATTGGATGTGGGATTTCCCTTTGTATCCTGTGATTTATTACCATTAGTTAATAAAGAAACTACTTTGGCCTATGGCAGGGCAGAATAGAGCTAGGTAGGGAAAATTAAACCAAATGTAGGGAGAAAGGAGGCAGAGTCAGGTAGATTCTATGTAACTGCTGAAGGAGAAAGTTGCTAGAAACTTTCTGGTAAGCCACAGCCTCATAGCAATACACAGATTAATAGAAATGGGTTAATTTAAAAGATAAGAGCTAGGTAGGAATACACCTAAGCCATTGGCCAAGCTGTGTTGTAATTAACATAGAACAGTCTTCACTGACATGAAATGCTCACAGCTGTTAACAAATATAAAGTCCCTCTGAAAACGGATTATTGCAGTTTTGTCAGCTAAATGAAACCACAAGCAAACAGCGTTTTCTGCTTTTATAAGCAAAGGCCTGAGGACTGTTCTCCCTTAGAGAACATGAGTAGTCTTAGTAGTCCTTTGCTCTTAGACGTAGGTGGAAAGTTAAACAGCTGTATTGGCTTCCCTCCTAACCAACCTAGCTTATCAGTCCAGTCATTGCACGATGATTCTTAGACCCAAAGTAAACATACTCCATAAGCATAAAGGTATTTCCCCAAACACTGAATTCCTTCTGAGCAGTGACAATGAAGTAAGCAATCACAATCAGCTCAGAAGGACAGTGGACAGATGAACACTTCAAGGAGGAATCTGGCAAGAGTTGAGATGGCACAGCCTTGTTCTTTGCACTATTATCTCTAAATGAACAGTAAATAAAAACAACTTAGGAGTGAACGTTCAGAAGATCTAAAATGTCTGCTCTTTTGCTGTGTGAGGGTTCAGATTGAAGAGGATTTGAAAGTCCACTCATTTCATCTTACCCAGCTGTTACAGACTTTGAAAAGCAATGATTTCAAAACAATAGTCAAAATACTCTTGATGAATGACTATTAAAAATTCATTTCCCTTCATTTGAGCTATGGGATGGAAGGTCCAAACGAAATCATTTTCTCTGCTCTTAAAGTGCTTTTCCAGAGAGAAGACTAAATTACCCCTGTTGGATTTGCATCAGCAACTCAAGGTACGGCTTGGTGTTGTCTGTTCCCTGCTTGGGAGGCAAGTCAAGGAGAGAAAACTGCAGTGGTGAGCACAGCAGCACTGCACAGACAGTTTGTGTGCAACACTGTACACGGTTAGCAACTTTCAGCATGTTTCATGCAGCAGAGTGATGGCCAAGGCATTGTTGCTAAGAACATGGTCAGTATGCCTGAATGTAGCTGATGGTTTCTTGTGTTTCCATAGTGAAAACTATCCACGAAGAATAAATGTCATAAATGGGAAAAAAGGAGGATGGAAAGATGAAGGAAGACACATACAGAAATATTCCTTCTGGGATCACATAGACACCCTTGGCCATTAAGTGTTAGAGTCATGGACTTGGTGAGCCATAGGCAAATGTACCAGGCATATTTGCTGCTACTTGGGGTCGCCTAACGATGCCATCTGCAGCTGCTTAAGCATGAGTGGAAGGAAGGTCTCCAGGATCTCCTGACTTTGGTGCGGTTCTCCTGTGGCCACAGTGACCATGAGAATGAAGGAAATAAATCACACAACCAATAACTATAAGAAAACTCTCCACACCCCTGTACTCACCCCTTTCCTGAGATCAGGAGTATAAATGACCTTTCTTGGTCAATATTATCCTTCCTCCCACACAGGAAGCCAAAATTCCTGTAAAATAACTAAACTTACACACATACTGTAAGTCCATATGAAAACCAGAATGACCCATGTCTCAGACACAAAACAAGTCACTAATGAGAAAGGATTCTGTAGAACAAAAGTATGGTTACAAAGATAAAAATGAGGCAATATTTTATTAATAATTGTCTAGATCTATTTATTGTTATAATATATCCTTCACAGTACAGAAGAACTCCCTCTAAATCTGTTTCTTTTCTTTTTCTGGTATGTTTTGATTGTGAGCCTAATCATTTTTCCAGTCCTCATTTCCTCTCTCTCTCTCTCTCTCTCTTTCGCTCTCTCTCTCTCTTTCTCCTCTCTCTCTCCTCACTGTGTAACTTAGGTTGGCCTTGAACTCACAATCTTCTTGCCTCACTCTCCTGCGTACTGGATTAGAGTCATACATCAGCATACTGAAGCACCAATGCAGTTTTCTTTTCTTTTTTTTTTTTTTTTTTTGGTTTTTCGAGACAGGTGTTCTCTGTGGTTTTGGAGTCTGTACTGGAACTAGCTCTTGTAGACCAGGCTGGTCTTGAACTCACAGAGATCTGCCTGCCTCTGCCTCCTGAGTGCTGGGATTAAAGGCATGCGCCACCACAGCCCAGCCAACTACTGTAGTTTTAAATAGCAGTTTTCTGTAGGCACCTAAGGCACAGGTTGGTTATGGAAGCATGATGCACATGCAGTCATTCTAGAACTGCTGCAGCAGAGAGTGAGAAGGTTCGTACTTTTCCTGACCCCACTGGACAGTTCAGTGTTTGTTTGGCCCTCCAGTGTCCTGGTTTGCACAGATAAAACATATCATAAAATGATCACTTAAAGACAGCTTCCATTTAATTTGTTTCTAAGGCATTTATCCCTTTTAGAGAGGAAGGTTGTGAAGTCTTCCACGGACATTGATATTTTCCCCAGATAGAATGTGGTTTAGGTGAGGCTCAAATTACAAATCAAAAGAAAGTCTGGTAGCAGGCTTCCTATATACAAGATTGGAAACATAAATTACCCTGCATTAGGTCAGTCTCTGGATAACAAAAGTGAAAAATCAGCTTTATTGCGTGAAAGAACAATACAGCATTGCTGAAGTTGGCCACTATAATCCTAACCCTCATTATGATATTCACCTTTGATAACACCATTGATACCGTGATATGATCATCAATCACCTTGTAAAACTCAACAACAAAAGATGTATTTTCCCATATTTCTGGTGATGCAGTTTTACATTTTGGTGGACAATTCCCAGAAATTCCTAGAGCACCCCATGGCAAAACTCTCTTTTACTAAAAAGTGGTACTCTCCCTGTGAACCAGTGTTCACAAACCTGGAGGACTAACTGGATAAACTGATGGCTAGGAATTTAACTCTTTATAGTTATGATAATGTTGGGTTTTGTTAGCATCAACTCCTGCCCCCACTTTTTAAAATTCTCTACATCTGTAATTTGTTGCAAAAGAATACAGTGTAATACAGCCAGAGGGAATAGGTAGAATTTGAAGGCAGGCCATACATTGTTGGTTGTCAAGGCTAAGAGATATGTACATGGGGGTTATTATATTCTCTCCATTTTGTGTAGCTTTGAGCTTTCTTCTACTTACTTCTTTCTTCTTTAAAAATATTCTAAGTTTCATTTTATTGTTTTCATACATGAGCTCATCATTACTTCTGCCCTTCCCTCCTCCAAGTTCTCCTATCTCCAACTCCTCCCTCCCAAATCAGGATCTCCTTCTTCAAAGATGATGATAGAAAGTCAAAAGTTGTGGGTTGACAGTGTAGCTGAGTGGGCAGAGTGCTTGCCTAGCATGCACAAATCCTGAGAACGACTCCCTAGGACTGCATATACTAAACGTGGCAATCTATAGTGGAATTCCAGCACTTGAAAGGTAGAGAAAGGGGGATCAGAAATCTAAGGTCCTCTGTGGCTATGTGGTGATTTCAAGGTCAGCACGGGACACATGAGATCCTGTCAGAAAGAAAATCAAAAGTTGCCAGTGCTGTAAGAACCAGCAGCCTCAGCTAATAACAACTAGTCATGCTCACGCAAGCAACACTAATTAAATTCAGCGAGCCATAAGAAAAGTCATGAATGTGGGGGGGGGGCTTGCTTGGTGGGCAGGGAGAAAAGATAAGAGATAATAATGGGAAGATTATCATCAAAGTTCATGTAATATATGCATGGAAATTGTGACAGAATAAATAAATATTAAAGAAAAATAATCACAACCCTCTAATATTCACGACGTACCTTGGCCCATTGGAATAAGGATATAGAAACTAAAATAACCCACTCTCTTCTGCATGTGTTTAACAACCAGAGAAAAAGAGATAAGAAAAAAATTCCCATTTGTCCTCAAAGTTTTATTAAGAAAAATAGAGATGTGAAGGGGGATTTGTCTTACATTGATAATGGAGAGTACAGTGACCCTTTCACACAGCAGAGAGACTTATAAAAATGGTCCTTTGTGACCTGCAGCTCATCTTTGAAGGTCACTGAGCCCTAAGACCATCTGAAGCCTCAAATAAAATCTTGAGAATAGAAATAATCCGATAGCTATATCTAAAATGTGTCGTTGAGAATTTTAATCATGAGAGGGCAAGATATGGGTGTTTTATCTTATGCCCTTTTGAGTTTCTCCATGGCCCTGTAGAAGCCCCACTCAAGAGAGTTTGCTGACATGCACTGGCTGTAACAACCAGTCTGCAAATGAGCACTGTCAGGAAACTACTCTCCCAGAAATGTGCACACCTAATCACTCTCAATAACACATATCAAAATCCCATCAGAGGGCAAATAGTCTGTCACAATCTATCACATGACCCTTCATTAATTAGCTGAAAGTTTTATATCAGGGAGGAGGGGAAGCGAAGAAGAATGTCACTGTGGACGCTGGCCAAAGGACATGCGGAGCCCTGCAGAGTTTCTCTGGAAAATGTAGGCCTGGGCTAGGGAAGTGGATGGGGTTTAGAACTCAGACAGCAGTGCTGCTTTTATCTCAACAGGCTGGGTGACCTTGCGGAGGGCACGACCCCCACCAGGCGCCGGTCAGTCTCTTTAGCAGTCCCAGGCTTGTGAGTTCTGGGAAGGAAGGGTTCTCCAACAACACAGAAACCCTGTGCTTCTCCTATTGGACTTCCTACAAGTGTTAAGAAAGCGATCTTAATATTTTTCAAATAAAAAATATTTTAAAAGAAGAATTACTGGGGACAAAATGATAAACCTCTAACAGCCGACACATAATCCTACCAAATGGATTACAATAGATTAATAGCTTGACAATTATTTGTTTAAGCAATCAATTTAGAGAAGCAAAGTCAGACAGGGAGGGCCATTAGCCACACACTATGCAAATGCAACCATGGATTTGGCACTTGGGTCATGTGAGAGATTTCTGCTAATCTTGTCTCCTCACAGACACTTACAGTGCAGCTGGGTATCCTGGTGCCTTTCATCTGTGAGCCTCTGCCCTTTCCTCCCGAGCATCACCCTTCACTCTCTAGTGTGGGTGAGAACTTGTCTGCATCACTGTATTTGCTTGCCTGGCCTGTCATTGTGAGGTCCTGCTTGGTTCTCCTGGCTGTCAGAATACTTATATGTTTTACGTCTCTAATGCCCAGCCTAGTTTCAGACATAGATGATAACTCATATTTATTTAAAACCGCATGACACTAATCTTTTAGGTTTTTATATCCCTCTATTTCAAAAAATGTCTTTCCTCTTATCAAACTCTATATAGATAGTCTCTGATTTAAAATCACTCAACTTGAAACTTCGCAGTTTTATTACAGCACAGATGTAATATTCATCCAGTAAAAAAACCCACTCTGATGTCTACATTTTGATAGTTTTCCCTTAGTAATGTGTAATGTGGTACCATGTTGTAATGCCTAACTGAAAATTTAAAGTAGCCTAGGTCGAGGTATGGTTTCTGATACTTTAAATATCACGAATGATTTTATTTATTTAAGAGATTATGTTTATTTGTGTGTAGTGGGGAAGAATGCACCATATGTGTTGCCCCACACTGGTGCAGGGAACCAAACTCAGAGCCTCTGGAAGAACAGACAGGTTCTTAGCCACTCTCCATCTCTCCAGCCTCTCGAATAAACTGTAGACTTATAAATTTTCACCTTATAATGCATTTATGAGGCTGTCACTCTAACCCCCACTTAAGTCAAGAGACACCTTCCTTTACATCACCCCAGAGAACAAAGGAGATTGGCAGGCACTCAGAATTATGAGATAGTACATAAAGGGGAGAAAATATTGTTTTTCTAACTATGTTAGAAAAGTCAATCTATTTGAATTTCTGCAGGATTGCTTATGATGCAAAAACCGATTTGAGTATCTAAGTAGAAAAATTAAATGCTACCTAAAGGAAAGATCATGGTATTAAACTTTCACATTTGTAAATGCCTATAAAACAGAAAACATGGCTGCTGTTTCCCATCGCCACCTTCACCCTTCTCTGGAGAAGACCTGTGAGGAGCACAGGGCGATTGCTGTCATGGTCGGCAAAGGTTAAGCTTTGATGACTGGAAAATACTCTTTCTCTACAGGAAATGAGACCTTGGAGACTCTCTTGTGAAACACAGCATCAGCCTGTGTCCTGTTGGGGTTTCAGAATGTGAAAGAGTCTGCTGATCGCAGCACTCCCTGCGGTCTCTGACTGAGCACGGTGAACGTTTCTCAGTCCTTTTCTCTGCTCTGTGAGCTCTCTGGCCAGACCTGCCTCCACTCCCGTCTCCAAGTTAAATGGATAAAGCTGCAGTTATGAGAGTTAAATGTCACTGTTCTAACTAATATTGTCTTGAGTACTATGGAATAAAATGTAAGACTTGGAAAAGTAGAAATGGTTATTTGGTGGTGGTCAAAATTGTGAGACAGGTAAGATAAGCACAGTAAGATTAAAAGAACGTATGTCTAAAGAATTGAAGTTTAAACTGACAGAGTCACAACAGTCCTCAGAGTGAGCTATTGAAACTGAGTTGTTTATTTAATCAGCTTGGAGTTTTATTCTTTGATTTACATCCCTCCTCTATCTGGAATGTTCTTGTCTCCAACCTCCCTTCCTTCTAATATTATGCCTTTTACCTCTATTATATAAATTTTCCATTTCCTCAAGGCCTGTGGCAAGTATGGTTGATATCATTTTCGAATCTTACAGCTACAGAAATCTTCACTTCTTCCCAGAACGCTAATAAGAAATTAACATAGTAAAAATGGCAATATTACCAAATGCAATATACAGATTCAGTGCAATGCCCATCAAAATCCTAGCAAAATTTTTCAAAGACCTTGAAAGAACGGTACTCAGCTTCATATGGAAAAGCAAAAAACCCAGGATAGCCAAAACAATCCTGTACAATAAAAGAACTTCTGGAGGCATCACAATCCCTGACTTCAAACTCTACTATAGAGCTATGGTACTGAAAACAGCCTGGTATTGGCATAAGAACAGACAGGAGGACTAATAGAACCGAATAGAAGACCCAAATATTAACCCACACTCCTTCAAACATCTGATTTTTGACAAAGAAGCAAAAAATATCAAATGGAAAAAAGAAAGCATATTTAACAAATGGTGCTGGCACAACTGGATATCAACTTGTAGAAGAATAAAAATAGGCCCATATCTATCACCATGCACAAAACTCAAGTCCAAATGGATCAAAGACTTCAACATAAAGCTAGCCACACTGAACCTTATAGAAGAGAAAGTGGGTAGTACATTTGAATGCATTGGCACAGGAGACCACTTCCTAAATATAACCCTACCAGCACAGACACTGAGAAGAACAATTAATAAAAGGGACCTCCTGAAACTGAAAAGCTTCTGTACAGCTAAGGATGAGGTCAACAAGACAAAATGACAGCCTACAGAATGGTAAAAGATCTTCATTAACACCACATCAGACAGAGATCTGATCTCCAAAATATACAAAGAACTCAAGAAGTTGGTCATCAAAAGAACACATAATCTAATTTTTAAAAATGGAGTACAGACCTAAACAGAGAACTCTCAACAGAGGAATCTAAAATGGCTGAAAGACACTTAAGGAAATGTTCAACATCCTTAATCATCAGAGAAATGCAAATAAAACAACTCTGAGATTCCATCTTACACCTGTAAGAATGGCCAAGATAAAAAATACTGATGACAACTTATGCTGAAGAGGTTTTGGGGAAAAGGGAACACTTCTGCATTGCTGGTGCAAATGCAAGCTGGTACAACCCCTTTGGATGTCAGTGTGGTGATTTCTCAGAAAATTAGAAAACAACTTTCATCAAGATCCAGTAATACCACTTTTGGGTATATACCCAAAGGATGCTCAATCATGCCACAAGGACATGTGCTCAACTATGTTCATAGCAACATTGTTTGTCATAGCCAGACCTGGAAACAACCTAAATGCCCCTTGACCAAAGAATGGATAAGGCAAATGTGGTACATTTACACAATGTAGTACTCAGAAAACCAAAACAAAAACACCCGACATCTTGAATTTTGCAGGAAAATGGATGAAGCTAAAAACATTATTTGGAGTGAGGTAACCCAGACACAGAAAGACAATTATCACATGTACTCACTCATAGGTGGTTTTTAAACATAAAGCAAAGAAAGCCAACCTACAAACCCCAATCCCAAAGAACATAGACAATGAAGATACTAAGAGAGAATTAAATAGATCTAACCTACATGGGAAGTAGAAAAAGACAAGATCTCCTGAGTAAATTGGGAGCATGGGGACCTTGGGGAAAGATTGAAGGGAAGAAGGGAGAGGCAGGGAGGGGAGCAGAGAAAAATGTAGAGCTCAATAAATATCAATAAAAAAAAAGATATTTGAAGTGTGGGCCTGAGCCCACTGCTGGGCAACTTAATTGTATCACTGTAATGTATACCATTCCCCAGAGCCAGACCCATACCTGAGCTACTGCTGGAAGAGGAGGTGGTCTTACAGTTGGGAGCATAAAATCGACTACCATACCCATCCCAAAGGAAGACTCCCCCAAGGAGATCACAGTCCAGAAGCCATGACTGCCTACCCTATCAGCGGAGATAGTACGAACACTGGGACAGCGATGCATATTGGTGTGAAGAGCAGAGTCCATCCTTTGGAGAGATCTGTTATGGTCTTCACATTTTCCAACATCTGAGATGGTCACAAGAGAGGGGGCCATACTGTACCTGTAAGCAGGCCCACCACTGTCACAAACGCCATACCAGGTCTTGTAGCACTGTCTCCTCGAGAAGCCAACAGTAAGTGTAGTAGACAGAGTGTGGAAAATGACAAGGATGGATACCTGGTGTCCTGCATCCGCAATTGGCTCCAAGAGTAATATGAGATCACGGGGAACCTGGACAAAGTTACCTTTAGCAAGGTGGTGAAGTGCTTGGACCATGCCAGAGGTCACAGACTGCCCTGAAGATCATTCGTTATGTGTGCAACTACTGGGATGCTGCCCGTCTAGAAATTAATGTTCTTAAGAAAATAAAAAATGACAAAGAGAATAAGTTCCTGTGTATTCTGATGTCTGACTGGTTCAACTTCTGTGGTCCTATGTGCATCACCTTTGAGCTCCTTGGTAAGAACATTTTGAGTTCCTGAAGGAGAACAACTTCCAGCCTTACCCCATACCACAAGTTTGGCAACATGACCTAACAGCTCTGCCATGCCCTTTGATTTCTACATGAGAACCAGCTGACACACATGGACTTGAAGCCAGAGAACATGTTTGAAGCCCTTGCAAAGAGCACAAGAGCTGTGAGGAGAAGCCAGGGAAGAACACCAGCATCTGTGCGGCAGACATTGGCAGCGCCACATTTGACTGCAAACAGCACACCACCATTGTGGCTACCCATCACTATTCCCTCCTGAGGTGATCCTTGAGCTGGGCTGGGCACAGCCCTGTGATGTCTGGGTGCATTCTCTTCGAGTACCTACCATAGCCTTACACTCTTCCAGACCCATGAAAACAGAGAGCGCTTGGTTATGATAAAGATCTTAGGGCCCATCCCATCACACATGATCCAGCGTACCAGGAAGCAGAACTATTTCTACAAAGGGGGCCTGGTTTCGGATGAGAACAGCTCTAATGGGCTGTAGGAATGTGAAGGAGAACAGCAAACCTCAGAAGAGTAACATGCTCCAGGACTCCCTAGAACATGTGCAGCTGTTTGACCTGATGAGGAGGATGTTAGAATTCAACCCTGCTCAGTACATCCCTTCTTTGCTGACCTGACCCCTGAGGAGCTGTTCTCCACAGCAGCTGTAACCCCAGCAGATGACAAGTGAAGACCAGCAAACAAGGAGTTGGAGAGCTGGACTGGGCTGCTGACCCCTTTTCTCCAGCCTCTCCCACTGGTGTCTGAGCTGGAGAAACTGATGAACAGTGCAATGTGAAGGAAGACAAGAAGCTTGCAAGGGATAGGGGAGGTGTGGTG
This sequence comes from Microtus pennsylvanicus, assembly GCF_037038515.1. Taxonomy (NCBI): domain Eukaryota; kingdom Metazoa; phylum Chordata; class Mammalia; order Rodentia; family Cricetidae; genus Microtus; species Microtus pennsylvanicus. Next base: position 137,347,451 of record NC_134582.1, on the reverse strand, counting down.
CCTAGCTGCTAGAAAGCACAGATTGGACCCAAGCTATTTGTATGTTGTAAAGTTATAATAAAGCATTTTCTTACTGTTTGTAAAGAAAAAGAAGAAATGTGACCTATATTTCTATTTGCTCATTTATTTACCCATTAAAAGCACTTTATAGAGACCTATGAACACTACCAATTCTCACTAGTTTCTATGCAGTTTCATATAAATTTGCTGTAATCTCTTTTGCAAGAAAAAATCTTTTCAAGGCAATTTTTGTGTCTGATTGATTTTTGCATTCTACAAAAATGTTTTTGGTATAATTATTGTTAGTTGTCTGCCTGACTTCAGTTTCCCTTTTCTCTTCTTTACTGATAGAATTTCAGTTTGGAATAGGCACTGTTTCCCTATGCAGATCTTTAACATATGAAGCACACATTAATGAATTTTAAAGGAGAAGTGAATAAATTGGGAGCATGGGGACTTTGGGGAATGGTTGAAGGGGGAAGGAGAGAGGCAGGGAGGGGAGCTCAATAAAAATCAATAAAAAGAAAGGAGAAGTGGCAAAATCATAATAGTGGGGACTTCATTATCCCACTTTCAACAACAGGAAGCTTACTCAGATAGAAAGTTGAGAAGGAAACTTTGGACTTAATGGATACTTAACAAAATGAAGCTAACAGAGATTGTGAGGACCTTCCATTCAATACCACGGATACCCATTCTTCTGGAGAACCACCTTCAGCTTTCATCATGTTTTAAGAAAGAGATTTGTTTTTAACAAATCTAAGACGATTTAAATCTTAGCAAGTTCCTGATTCAACCACAATGCCATTAAACTAGAAATTGATCATAAAAGGAAAATTTACAGATTTATATACTGCATGCTCCAAATAGCCAACGAGTCAAAGAAATAATAAAATTAGAAACTATCTTTATATGTGCAAAAATGAAAGCATAATAACTCAAATAGAAGAAGAAGAACAAGTAATTTTAAGAGCTTAAGAGACAAATTTATACTAACAGAAATCCCACTAAGGGAAAAAACCCTCAAGCCCATATTATACCTATAAAAAGCTATCAAGAGAAACACTAATTAAATCCAAATTAAAAGAAATAAAGTAATGACAGTCATAACTGAAATGAGTCAAACAGTTTCTGGAAAAATTATAAGAAACAATCAAGAAAAGATCAATAGAAGTAAGAATTGTTCTTTTTTTCAAACAAATGTTTGTCTAGACTTAATCTTCCACATCTATGTTGTAGTTGAATAGCTTGGTATTCTTGTGAGACTCCTAACAGTGGGAGCAAGGTTGTCTTTGGTTCTTTTGCCTGCTCTTAGGACCCCTTTCCTCCCAAATGGTTAGCCTTGTGCAGCCCTGTTATGAGGGTCTGTGCCTAATGTTATTGTAGCTTGTTCAGTTGACATTTCTGGGAAGCCTGTTCCTTATTGAAGGGAAATGGAAGAGGAGTGGATTTGGGGAAGAAAAAAAGCAGGAAGAAGGGACTGGGAGGAGTGGAGGGAGGGAAAACTGCTCTTGGGATGCAATATATGAGAAAAGAATATATAAATAGATAGATAGAAAGGTCCAATAGAAATGTTATGCATATTGCTAAACCCCTTGTGTAAACTATTATTATTCAAATTCAAAGTTAACTGAAACCCAACAATTAGAAAAGAAAAAATTAGAACAAACATACAAATAAATAAAATCAGAAATAAAAAGGAGACATTGCAACAGATGCTACAGAAATATAGAAGACCTCATTAGTAATTATAGGACAACAATTACTAATGAGAGAGAGCCAAGGAAAACAACAAAATTCATAGAAATACACAGCCACCCAGGACTCATTAAAGCAGAAGCAGAAAGCCAGAGTGGACCTAGAATCATGAAGAGATCTAAACAACAAAAATGATGATGATAATAATAGTAACAAATACTTCCAAACAAAGGTAAATCTAGTATCAGATAGCTTCATGACTGAATTCTACCAAATACTTGAAGTATTAATAGCAATCCTTCTTACTCGTCTCCAAATAATAATTAAAGAGATTATTTCAAAAGACATTTTTATGAGTCTAGGGTCATTCTATCACAAAGCTAGACAATGACAACCTCAAAAAGGAAAGCCAATGTCTCAGATGCTGGATACAAATGACCAAATGGAAAGAAATGGGTTAGAAAACCCAGTGATGCTCAAAAGCCAATAGGATCCAGAACTGTGAACACATTCACTGATATCCCTATCACAATTCCCATGTCACCTTCACAAAGATAGAAATAGAAATCCTAAAATTCAAGTGGAACCACCAACACAAATAGCCACAAAAATGCAGAGACAGAAAAAAATTGAAGTTTTACTGATTATAATTAAACTGAAAAGCTTCAGCAATTAAAACAGCTATGCATGATTTCGATGAAGGTGCTGAGTGGAGAAAGGATCATCTCTTCCAAGAGTGGTCCTACGAAAACTAGACATCTATGTATATGGTGAAATTTGGCTCATATTGTACGCTAAGCACTGAACTGGGTTCTCTAGAAGAACAGTAAGCACATTTAGCCACTGAGCCATCTCTCCCGCCTTTGATCATGATTTTTAAACAACAGCCATTTAAAAAAAATAGACAATGGAGATTATGTTAAACTGAAAATATTTTGCACAGTAAAGAAGATAAACAAATGTAAAGCTACCTTATCGATTGGGAGGAAACCTGTGAGAACCACAGGTCTATAAGAAGAAGAGCATAGAAATGTTGATGCCAGGTTCAGTCCTGTCTGCTCCCACAGCAATTCAGTCCCAAAGAAACACACATAGGTCTACATTAATTATAAACTGGTTGCCCTATTAGCTCAGGCTTCTTAATAACTAATTCTTACATCTTAAATTAACCCATAATTATTTTCTGTTTTAGCCATGTGACTTGGTACCTTTTATCAGTGGGACATTCTCATCTTGCTTCCTTTTGATCTGGGTGACGACTGCAGACTGAGCCTTTCCTCTTCCCAGAATCTTCCTACTCTAGTCTCCCCACCTATACTTCCTGCCTAGCTATTGGCCAATCAGCATTCTATTAAACAATACAAGTGACAAATCTTTACAGGGCACAAGACCATTGACAGTGAGAAAGGGATTTATAGGGAAGAAGGGGAGTTCACAGGGGTGGGTGGGAGAGAGCAAAAACACTTTAACCCATCACCTGTAGTGAACTTCACAAAGAACTAATCTCTTTTTCTCCTATATACATTCCAAGAAGCCAGCCCACCTAAAACCAAATCTTCACAAAGACCTATAATTGTACCAAGGGCAGATCCAGAATTCAGAACCTCTGCAACAATCAGGCCCAAATAGCCAAGATTTAATTATTTAAACTGAGAACTTGCTTGTCTGTGCTTCCAGCTTTAAGACCAGAGGAAGCCAATGTGATGTCTGCTTTGCTCCCCTCCTGCTTCCTAGTCCATGCTCCCCGAGCAGACATACTTCATCGCAAAGCTGACAAAGCTGGACTGTGAGCTCCATTTTTACATTTTCCTTGCCTTCTTTTACTTGTGATAAGTATATGAGCACTCATATATATGGTCTTCATGTGACATGTTGGGGTCTTGTCACTCATGTCCTCAAACACTCATTTCCTTTTTGTGTGTCTAAAATAATATAGGTAACCATTTTCCAAATACAGGAATAATATGCTAATTGAAGAGTCTTCAAAAATAGATGTTATCTATAAAAAATACAAAGACTATGAAGTCATCCATTCAATATACTCATTCTACTGCATCTTTCTAGTAACTTTATTTATAAAATATATTTTTAAATTGTATCACATTATTATGAATAATTTGTTGATAAGCAGTATCAGGTAATATGTATAGCCAATTATAGCTCTTACAGCATATATGTTTATCATCTCAAAAAAGAACTAAACATGAGGGAATTTTATGAAAAAATGGAATGGATAAGTGAACAAAACAGCAATGAATCAGGCATAGAACACTACAACTGATAAAAATTCAAATAAATGCATTCCCAATTATTTCCCAAAGTTCACTTACTTAGCATTGGCAAGTTCCTCAAGAAGGAATAAAATTAGAAGGTGCATTGTTAGCGTGTCCTTTGGAGGAGCATTCAAGGCATGAGACTCAGCCTTGGGCTGTCAGGAACACAGACTCGAGAGATATGATTTGAATTAATCTTTGAGGAAGACTGTTCAGCGTCACCAACAGTCTCAAGAGAACTGGAACAGGGATCCAACATAATCTCTACACTTAGTATTTGATTCTTTTCTGAACATGACCTGCCCTATAATTTATTAAATCATTTAGAAGAAAGAAACCATTGGAGCTCTTTATATGACTCAGTGAAAGTCATTTTGATTCAATGATGCTTTCATAACATTATCTGACAAGCCTGTGGGATAATTATGTTTTATGGTTATAGACGTTAACAAAGCTTCAACCTGAAATGGCTTAAATTAAGAATATATAAAATCCAGAATGAAGGCACTGACCAGCAGAGAAGAGAGTCTGTGCTGGAAATGCCTGGCTGTACAAAAGAGCTACATCAAAGGATGAACATGCTGATTTATCCGATATTTAATGTGATGCTTTCAGATGATGAATCTAATCACCCTGAAGCCTTGTTTGATGTGAGACCTTAAAAATCTTGAATGGAGAGTCTGGGATAAATTGCTTCAATTCTTGAATTAACATAATTATTTAGTCCATTTAGTTCAAGGGGTAATTACTGTTAATCATTGTTCTGGTTAGTTTTTATTCTCAACTTGTTACAAGCTAGAATCCATATGGGCAGAGAAAAACTCAATTGAAGAACTGCCTGGATTAGATTGACCTGTTGGCATTTCTGTAGATCATAATTTATGCAGGAGAGCCCAGCCCATCGAGGGCGGTGCTATCCCTAGGCAAGTGGGTCAAGTCTAAATAAAATAGCAAGCCAGGAGCAAAGCCAGTATGCAGCCCTCTTCCATGGCTTCTACTCCCATTCCTGACTTTCCTTCCCTCACGATGGATTGTAGCCTGGAATTGTGAACCAAACAAACCCTTTCCTCCAAAGCTGCTTTTGGTCATGGTGTCTATCACAGCAGCAGAAAGAAAACCAGGAGAGCCATTCATTTTGTGTGCAATGGTAACCAGCATTCACATGCTTCAGTGCATGTGTACTTTGGGGAATCGGGGTGTGTGTGAAGGTTGGGGTACAGCTCTGGCTTCTTTTTCCATTTTCCACTGTGTACCTATGCCTGGATGTCTAAGTGACACCTTCAGCTTAGGGTACCGTAAACTGAATACTCCGCTCTCTCCAAAGCCACTCTTTACCTTTCAGCCTGCATCAAAAGCATCATCGATACAACATGCCCTTCTCAAGTCCTCTGATGAATCCTGATTTTCTAACTCTTCATTTTCAAAGCTATCATTCCACATATTAATGTACTGTTATGGGTTGACTATGCAGGTCTCCTCTAAGGGCATATGTGTTGAAGACTTGGTCTTTACATTTATTGAGAGGTGCTCTTGAAGGGATGCTAATTTTATCAACAGGTTAATCCATGCATGGCTTTGTAGGTGAATGAGTTATCAGAAGGTGGGGCCTGGTTGAGGATAGGCATGACTGAGGCCTTTGCTCTTCCCTTCCCTTCCCTTCCCTTCCCTTCCCTTCCCTTCCCTTCCCTTCCCTTCCCTTCCCTTCCCTTCCCTTCTCTTCCCTTCCCCTCCTGCCCTTTTCCCTCTCCTTCCCTCCCCCACTTGCCATGAAGTGAGCTTTCATTTTCCATGTAGTTTCCCCATATTTACCAGGTTCTGCCTACTACAGGTATATAAGCAATTGATCCAGTCAACTATGAACTGGAACTTCTTAAATCATGAGCTGAAATAAATCTGTCTTCTCTGTAAACTGTGTCACTCAGGAGTTTGGCATAATGATAAAAAGTCTAACACATTTACCTATGAATCTCCTAAGGAAACACTTGCCCATTCTATTTCTTAAATATACCCCAAGTTCAGGTTCTTTCTCCCTTTCTCTGCTATTTCCATAACCGTAAGTTTGTTTCTGACTCTTCAGATCCTGGGTGAAGATAACAGTTTCTAATCAACTCATTATCTGGAATTGTCTTTTATAAATAGCAACCTAATCATGTGTATCCTATTAAAATGGCAGTTAAAGGATGAAATATGACTTGGTGGAAAATGTGCATGTCAAACAATTGTGAGGACAGGAATTCAGAACCCCACAAAATGCAGGCAAATGTCTATCGGGTACAGTAACTGGTTCACAATTCTAGGGCTCAGAAGGCAGAGATGGGGGACCCCTGAAACAAGCTGGCAGCAGACTATTGGTTTGATTGAGAGACCTTTGGGTCTGAGAGATGGGTCAGAGGTTAAGAGCAACATTTGCTCTTACATAGGACCCAGGTTCAGTTCCTAGCACCTACATAGTGCCTAAAAACAATTATTAACTCCAGTACTCAGGGATCCAAAACCTTCTTCTACTCACTGAGGGCACCAGGCACACCTGTGCTGCACATACATACAAGCAGATGAAACACTCATACACATAAAACAAAAATAAATAAATCTTTAAAAGAGGAGGCAGACCTTGCCTCCATGATTAAGATGGAAAGCAATAGCAAAAGACTCCCAGTGTTGGCCTTTGGCCTCTACACATGCACACACCTGCACACACATACACACACCTGCACATACATGCACACACCTGCACACACATGCACACACCTGCACACACCTGCACACACATGCACACACATGCACACACCTGCACACACATGCACACACATGCACACACATGCACACACATGCACAAATATTCTCACACACACATTGGAAGCATAATACCACACACACACAAACACGTTCATACACTACAAATGGTTATTTGTTTTTATTGCTTATGACACAATATATCAAGATTTTCATGACTGGTGCAACACACAGCATGAAACCCATCTTCTCCATGAAGTCCTAACCTTTGCAATTAGGGATCCTTGGCAGGAATCGAAGTTGAAGCTATATATTTTATATAGTAAGCTAAAATCTTACACGTTTAGCTTATCAGCTGCTAAATAAGTGTATGTTTTCTAAATGAACAAATAAAATTTCTTAAATTAGGATGTTCGATTCCTCAGAGGGTTATATAAATGGGAGGTTCTGGACCCAGTCAGTTCCCATTTCCCTTATACCTGTTTCCCATCTCTGACAATAGTATTATTTGCACACTACAGACACCCCTCCCTGATGTCAGAGTGCATTCACAGTCTCCCGTAAACAGCCCCTAGTCTCACTTTAGGCTTAAGGATGCTATGCTTTCTCACTCTCAAAGAACTCTCAGTGGTGGAGGTCACCAAAGACATTAGTCATAGCTTGAGAGTATCCTGAACAGGGTGATATAGGACTCACGGAGCACAGAAGCATGGATTCAAGTAGGTAGGCCCTTTGGGCCTACAGTTCTTTTACTAGCATTACATCTCCCCAGCAAGGGCAGGATCCAGGAAAGGAATGGCACCCAGGGTTAAGACACCCAGGGTTAAGTGGCATTCTCCAGCAGAGCCCACATATTAGGCGTATATAGTACCACTTGGTTTCTGGAGCATGTCATGTCCTTTCTTGTTGGAACAAGCTTCACATGCATTTTTTTCAGAGAGAAAGCTAGATACAATCTTGCTAGCAACTCCTTTTGTGTTGTCTACATTTTGGTGTTGTCTTCCCTAATGGACTTGATTACGCCTTCCTCTTCTTTGGATCTCCAAATCCTACAAAGGTGCCTAGGACACAATGCTTTTGGTATAGCTTTGATGAGAGACAAAGTTAATTAATGAATAATATTCCTATATCTACCCAAGTTCTGATTTTCTATTTCTCAACTTTCATTGTCATTTTTAAAATTTCTAAACTTAATAGAGGATCCAGGAAGATAGATAGACAAACAAATAAATCCATAATTTGTTAGTTTCAGAAGGGTAGAGAAAATGGGAACTGGAAATGCAAGTTCAAAGCTTCAACTAACAGTTAAGAAAATTACAAGGAGGTGTCTCCTTGGAATGTGAAGTTATGGATCAGCTGATCATAGGCCAGGCGAATGTTCCTAGAGAATAGAACTGTTATAGCGTTATTTTTTATTTATCTCATTGCATCCATTATAGAATAGAGAAGAGTAAAGCAAGGTTCACATCCTCTTAATTTTTTTTAAAAATCACTAATCCTATGAGTTTTCCAAGTTAATTCCCAAATTAACCACATAGCATGCCATAGTATAACTTGGAGATGCGTGGCCTTCTGCCCAGAGTACTGCAGTCCTAAAGTCATAAGGTGAGAACCAAATGGTGCCTTCCCACATGACTCCTGATCAAAATAGTTCAAGAGCCCACAGTAATACAATCCAAAATTTAATAAAAGGATCAGTACAAACCAAGTGCCTACACCAATGTCTGGCACTCTAAACAGCTGGTCTCATTTCCCCTCTGGTCTTCCTCCACAGCTTTCTCTACTACCAATGCTTCTTGGTGATTCCCTTGTTGCTGATGCTGGCTTCAGCATCATCAACATTGCCACCTGAGAGCACTCTTCAAGAACACCCAAGAGCATTGTTTAGACTGCGAAAGGAAACTAGGTGACCGCGAAGAATAAGTTGGTAGCACATCACTCTGAAACTCACCAGCAGACATGTTTGTATCTGGAAAGAATGCTGTGCTTCATGTTATTCCGACCAAGAACAAAGTCCAGGTTCAGAGAGTAAAGGCACAAATGCTTTAACAATTGCTTTCATAGTCTTCTTTGGAAGTATACAATTTAGATTATGTTTAAATCTGGCATATTTTATTTTTAATTTTTTACACAACAACTGAGATCTACTAATATTTACCAACATTTAAGCCACACCTTTTAAAAATACATGTATGATTTAAAATTCATAGAACATGACGGAATGCAAACTTTCATATTCTTTCTTAAAGTTCCCACATTGAGCTCCACTGGCAAGCTTTACATCCAGAGGTTTAAGAAAGAAAGACAGTTTCATAAAGGAACAGAGAGAATGTAAAAAGAGAGAGAAAACAGATGCAGAAAAGATGAGTTAGTGAAGAGCAAAACCCTATTCTCTTCTGCATGAGCACACTGTCTCAGCGCCCTGGCATGTGGCTCATTTTGGTTGTAAGTGTGAGTCACTGCCACAGTTGACCTGTAAATTTGGGCAATACTTTACACCCTTTATCCATTTGTATCATTCAAGGAAAATTTGTCTCAAAAGTGGCAAAGTTGTGGGGTAAAAGAAACCAGTGCTGGGATGATTAGCTACCTTTAGATGGTACTACCTGCTGATCAGGAACCAAGGTTGTGTAAGAAACAAACTCCCATAGTGCTCTGCCCTTGAGCTTTTCTATTGTAGCCAGACAGATGATCTAATATAAACTTCCAGAGTTGTCACCCAGAGCCCCAGCATGCTTCATGCACAAATTAATACTTATATCAAAGTAATAGGTCCTGGAGGACTGGGCATCAAAATTCTATCTTATGCTAATATTTAAATTTTACTCGCTTTCCACAAATTAAACCATACAGTTCAGAATAGTGGAGAAGAGATTCAGGAACACTGTATGAGATGTAACAATTGAGTTCTAGTATTCATTATTAGAATGCTTCAAGCAGAGTAAAATCCTTCCCCAGACTCAAGGATTGTCACCCAACACACACACACACACACACACACACACACATACAACTGACCATTTGAATTCTTCTCTTCTCTTCCCTCCCTTACCCACACCCTATCACCTTGTCTTTCAAATGCTTCTCTAGCATTTGAATTATTAGAAACTCTAATAATTGGGTAATTTATATTAGGAGACAGCCTTTCTCAATCTTATGGAAGCACTTTCTCAATTGAGGCTCTGTCCTCTATGATGACTCTACCTTGTGCCATGTTGACATTAAATGAGCCTGCACACACATCTAAACAAGGGTCCAGCCCCAGAGAAAAGCAGAGTCCAGTCCTCCCTGGCTAGAGGCTTCAGTGCCTGCCTTCCATCAGCCACATCTAGCTAAGCAGGGAAAGGACAACAGTCTGCTTCCATTTCCAGGCTTAACCTCTGAACCCTGGGCTCCATTGGGTGCTATAGCTGCTTACTCAGTGATTTCTAAAGAAGTATCAACATCTCAATTGACTCTTTTACTTTTTTACTTTATTTTTCAAGAACATGTATGAAATTATGGAGGGAAAAGCAGAGTAAAATCCTTCCCCTGACCCCAGTGTCTACTCAAGGATTGTCACCCAACACACACACACACACACACACACACACACACACACACAACTGACCATTTGAATTCTTCTCTTCTCTTCCCTCCCTTACCCACACCCAATCACCTTGTCTTTCAAATGCTTCACTAGTTAAATTAGAATGTTTGCTCCCCATTTCCCCATCCTTAGATGGGGATCCAGAATAGCTTACATGGAATACTACCTCAGCTGCCTTCATCCAAACCAGGCAGCATCTAAATGTACCTCTGTATTGATGCCTACATTAGACCTGGGTGGACCTTTTTTCTGCTCAAAATCCTTCCTTGATCATGCCAAATGCTTCACTAGTTAAATTAGAATGTTTGCTCCCCATTTCCCCATCCTTAGATGGGGATCCAGAATAGCTTACATGGAATACTACCTCAGCTGCCTTCATCCAAACCAGGCAGCATCTAAATGTACCTCTGTATTGATGCCTACATTAGACCTGGGTGGACCTTTTTTCTGCTCAAAATCCTTCCTTGATCATGCCAAATGCTTCACTAGTTAAATTAGAATGTTTGCTCCCCATTTCCCCATCCTTAGATGGGGATCCAGAATAGCTTACATGGAATACTACCTCAGCTGCCTTCATCCAAACCAGGCAGCATCTAAATGTACCTCTGTATTGATGCCTACATTAGACCTGGGTGGACCTTTTTTCTGCTCAAAATCCTTCCTTGATCATGCCAAAGCTTTCCAAGCAAATGCCCTCTGAGCCTTCCTGTCTCACACCCTCACACCACCAGCTGTAATGCTCAAAGGCATCTTTAGTGGTTTAAGGAGAAATGTCCCCATAGGCGCCTATGAAACACTTGGTTTACAGGTGGTGGTGCTGTTCGGAAATGTTTAGGAGGTGCAGCCTCACCTTCGGTTTGTTCTATCCACTTCAAGTGTGCTGCTAAAGATGTAAGCTCTCAGCTTCCTGCTCCCTCACCCTCACCACATATGTACATAGGATTTGCGGAAGCAGGCAAGAACAGGAAGATCATGAGTTTGAGGCCAGTCAAGAGCCTACTTTTAAGACAGATGTATTTGATTATCCTGATTTAACACTTGTGAGAGAAAATAGATTTGGCAATGCTGTATATAAGACTTTTGACAATTTATGAAAAAAATCAGGAAAATGATGATGTTGATTGGTTACTCTTGGCATCTCTGATAAATTGGCAAAGGAAAAGAAAGAGCTGTATGATAAAATTAACCAACTTTTGGTATTTCAGAATATGGTGAAGGATAACAAGTGATAAAACTGACCACCTCTAGATGCATGTAAACAGTCTAAACGTTTCTAAGTGTGCCCTGGAAGAGAATCTTTTCTCCAGCATCTACAAAGCTCCACTGTGGAAAATCAAACCTAAGTCATCATTATAAGATTGGCTGAATTACTGCAAAAATTTATGTTCCAGCCTTAGGGGTTGTCAGCAAAGTAAGGGCATTGATTGGTAAAGAATGGAATTTTTTAATTTGGAATGGAGATATGTGGAAGGACCCTATTGAAGCTGAGAACAAAGAGCCCTCAGATCCTCAAGTGTTTATCTAACCTGAAGAATTAGTCTTAGTGGAAAATAAACATTTAATAATGGGTCATCAAGTTACCATGTGACCTGAGGTACCATAGCATCATGAGTTTGGGTAATACTTGACCCACCAAGTCATGAAATAGGACATGCACAGCAGCAGCAATCCATTACTGAATAAGATATTATATATAATAAATATATTTTTATTATTATATATTAATAAATTTATATTCAAGCGTGAGCAAGTCCTGAGGGCACAAACAAGTTACATGAAGAGGTTGTTCAAATGCATATAGTTTCTGATCCCATGTCATCTGCTCCAAACATGCACCTGTAGCCTCATGGGGTGTATGACATGATCAGTTGACAGTTGACTGAGGAAGAGAAGACAAGGGCCTGCTTTATTGGTGATTCTGCACACTGTGCAGGCCCCATTAAAGGGGCACAGCTACAGCTACACTGGGAAAATCCTGAAAAACACAGGTAAAGAAAAATCTTCACAGTGAGCAGAACTTTGGGCAACACATGGTCATACATTTTGTTTGGAAGGAGAAATGATCAGAAGTGTGACTGTTTACTGATTAAAGGTTTGTGCTGCATGGTCAGGGACTTAGAAAGAGCATAACTGAGAAATTTGTGAGAAAAACATCTTGGGAAGGTGTTTCTCCAAATGAGAGAAAGTATGAAAGTACTATGTCCAATGTAAATGCTCATCAAAGGATGACATCAACAGAGGAGTTCAATAATCAAGAAGATGGGGTGACCCAGTCAGCCTCTTCTCCCAACCATCCCTGTAATTGCCCAATGGGCCCATGAACAAAGTGGTCATGGTGGCAGAGATGGGGGTTATATATGAGCTTGACAATATATGGACCTGCACTCACCAAGGCTGGTCTGGCTACAGATCTGTCAACAGCAGAGACAAACACTGATTCCCAGATATAGCACCATTCCCTCAGGTGGCCAGATAGTCATCTGGTGGCAGGCTACCTATATCAGACAAATTCCTCCATGGAAAGGACCACCTCTTCGTCATTACTGGAGTAGATACTTATTCTGGTTGTGCATTTGCCTTTCCCTTATGTAACACTTCTGCCAAAACCACCATCCATGGACTTACACAATGCCAGATTCACGGTCATGGTATTCTATACAGTGTTGCTTCTGACTTCTTTAGTCATAATAAAGCCAAGGAATGTAACAGTCGGCCCCAGTCATGGAATCCACTGGTCTTGCCATGTTCCCCACCACCTTGAAGCAGCTGGCTTGATAGAAAGATAGAATGGTCTTTTGAAGACACAGTTACAACACCAATTATGTGGCAACAACCTGAAGGACTGCATTGTAGTTCTTCACAAAGTGGTATATGCTTTGAATTAGTGTCCAATAAATGCTACAGTTTTTCCCATAGCTGGGATCCATGGGTCCAGCAACCAAAGGGTGGAAAAGGGAATGGTTACATTCACTATCACCCCTAGTGATCCACTAGGAACATTTTTGCTTCCTGTTCCCATGCCCTTAAGTTCTGCTGACCTTGAAGTTTGGGTTCCAGAATGGGGAGCATTCCTGGAAGGAGACACAAGAGAGAGCTCATTGAACTGGAAGTTCAGACTTCCTCCTAGTAACTTTGGGCTTCTGATGCCCTTACGACAATAGTCTGACAAAGGAATAAGAGTGTTGGGAAATGTGATTGATTCAGATTACCAAAGGGAAACTATGTCTACAGTGCAGGAGATTCTTTAGGGCATCTCTTGATGCCCCTGTGTCCTATAATTAAAGTGAATGGGAACCTACAACAGCCTAATCCAGCCAGAATGATAAAGGGCACAGACCCTTCAGGAATGAAGGTATGGCTCACTCACTCCTCCAGAAAAAGAGCCAAGATCTGCTGAGAATGGAGAAAATACAGAATGGGTAGTAAAGAAGGTAGTTATAAACACCAGGTTTGGTAGTTTGAATGTAACTGGACCCCATAACATTATAGGGAGTGACACTATTAGAGATGTGGCTTTGTTTGGTAGGTGTGGCCTTGTTGGAGGAAGTGTGTCACTGTGGGGGCAGACGTTGAGGTTTTCTATGTTTAAGATACCACCCAGTGTCTCAGTCAACTATCTGTTCCCTACAATCCAAGATGTAGCCAGGACCACTTATGCCTGCACAATGCTCCCCACCATGATGATAATGGAATGAATCCCTGAAACTGTAAGTAAGTCACCACAATTAAATGTTTTCCTCTGTAAGAGTTGCCATGGTCATAATGTCTCTCTTCACAGCAATAAAAACCCTAACTAAGACACCAGCTAAAGCTACGTAACCAAATGCATATATGAGGATTATGAGTGTTTCTTTTATAGTTTGTTAAGAATGTGTTTGTACAGATATTTGTGTTTTCTTTCCTCAATTTCCTTATCATGTAATGCAATATCAAGAGATTTTATCGGTGATTTTTATATTTAAGTTTGCGATGCTAAAAGAATGTCCTTATACTGGATAGTTTTATGTAAACTTGACATGAGCTAAAATCATCTGAGAGGAGGGAACCTCAAATAAGAAAATGTCTCCATAAGATTGGGCTGTAGACAAGCCTGTACAACATTATCTTATTTCGTAATTGATGAGGGAGGCATCAGTCAATTGTGGGTGGTGCCTTCTTTGAACTGCTGGTCGTGGTTCTATAAGAAAGCAGGAAAAAAAAAAGAAAGCAGGTTGAGCAAGCCATGAAGAACAAGCTTATAAGTAGCATCCCTCCATGGCCACTGCATCAGCTCCTGCTATCAAGTTCCTATCCTGCTTAATGTTTAAATTCCTGTCCTGACTTTCTTTAATGATGAACAGTGATACCAAAGTAAACCCCATGGTCTACTTTAAAAAAAATCCCTTTCCTCTCCAATTTTCTTTTGGTCATTGTGTTTCCTCATAACAATTCTAACTAAATCAGTCCCTTAAGGGACATTGTCACCTAATCTAAAATTTGTAACATGTCTGGGGTTGTACAAGGGATGGTTATATCACATTAGGTGTAATTATTATGTGGTTATTGTTTTGGTTTGGAAATTAAGCATGACATAAGAAGATACGATTGTGTGTCCAGCTGATAAAGGTGGGGGTGATTTGCGATGGCTATTCTTGGTCGTTAACTTGACTACATCTGGAATTGACTCAAACCCAAATGGCTGGATACAACTGTAAGGGATTATTTTCTTAATATAACCATTTAAAGTAGGAAGATCTGATTTTAATCCAGATCTTTTAAGGTGGGAAGATCCATTTTTAATCTCAGCCACACTTTCTACTGTCTGCCTATATAAAGACATGGAAAAGGGAATCTCGCTCTAGTCTGCTTGTGGGCAAGTCCATTCTTTCACTGAAAATAGAGTCTGCTTCTTCGTGATTCTTGTGTATACTGGAGACCAGCTGAGACATTTAGCCTTAGGGACTGAACAACTACTGGATTCTTGGACCTTCCGCTGGTAAATAGTTAATGTTGGACTAGGTGAAGTACAACCTATAAGATACTCTAATAAATCCCCTAATATGTGTGTGTGTGTGTGTGTGTGTGTGTGTGTTCATTCTTTAAGTTCTCTTCCCTTAGAGAACCCAGACTAGTACACCAACTTTAAATTATCCATTACTTGGATTATTTGAAAAAAATAAAATTATTGAGTAACTGACAAGATTTGGAAGCTTGACAGCAGCAAATATTAGGTAGTACAGCTAGTAAGGGCATTAAAGTCCGTGTTTCACACCCACTTTGGGTGGCAAAGGGAAGAGAGGAACAGAAAGAAAGAAAAAGAACTTTCTATTTCAGAGGTGAATATTTGTCTTATATGACATTGCAATGTAGTCACAAGAAAGTATTATCAATGACTTTCCAATTAATCTTTGGAATCACCATTTAATATTTAATGGTTGAAGTTAAGATTAAGTCATCCTTGAAAGTGAAAATTTCCTTTAAATTAATTGGTAAACTGTCTCAGCAGAAATATATGATGAGATGTGTTGTTGCTACTGTAATAATTTTACTCATATTTCCCCTCCCCTTATGTTGTTACCTGCTTTACTGTTAGTATCATCTTTTACTATTCTCCATACCGTTAGCAGAAGATTAAAAAGGAACATAGGGGAACCAATACAGAAGTGCTACTGTGGCTGGAATAACTCAGTCCCTACCTCTTCCCATAGCCAACCTCCTCCTGCTTCATCCCTCCCTGAGCTTTTCTTACCTATGTTGCTTTAACACCAGAAGTCATAAATCCCTTATTAGGTTGGCCTCTATCTATTTGAATGATCTGGGAACCTAGAGACTGCCTGAACCAATTGGCATTGGATAAAGAAGGTGTTCTAATTTCACCCTGTTGCTATGATAAACACCATCACTGAAAGCAACTCAAAAGAGGAATAGGTTTATTTCAGCTTATAGATTACAGTCCCTCATTGAAGAAAGTCAAGCCATGAACTCAATCAGGAATTTGAAGGCAGGCCTACTTGTTATTTCACACAGTATTATGTCTGAACTAAGATCACAATCACAATCAAGGAAGTCCAAAGGAAACCATGGAGGAACTCTGCTTGCTGGTATTTGCAGTTTCATGCATAGCTGTCTTTCTTAAGAAGCCCAAGACCATCTCCTCCAGGGAATGATGCCACCCATAGTGGATTGTGTGTCTCTCCATCAATTAACAATTAAGATAGTTTCCCCAGAGTTCAGTCCAACCTAGGCAATTCTTCCATTGAGTATCCTCTCTCATGACTCCAGGACTGTCTCAAGTTGATAGTCAAGCTAACTAGGACAGAGGACAGCTTCCATTGTCACAGATGTGCACTACAGCAATCATTCTTGCAAGTTTTCTTGACCTCATATCCTTGGTACCTACTTGAAAGGGAACCTGACCCACAAAGAACCAAACAATTCATAAAGTCACATAGCGTGTGTGGTACAGCACAACAATCTCTATCTTAAGTCAAGGAGCAAAAAAAGAAGAGACTGGGTCCCCTGGTCTGTAACAAAGGCACAATCCCAGTCATCTAAGTACTTCCCAATTGGCACCAAGTTCTGAAGGAATACCACCACCCAAGGCCACCACCATGAAATCAAACTTTAACACAAGGCCTTAGTGGCCACTCAAGATCTGAATTCTAGCAACAAGTACTGCATAATCACATAGAGTTAAATAAAAGCAATTTTAAGGGGTTGCAATGGGAAGGGACAAACTCACAAATACAGAGAAAAGGCCGAAGCCACACTGATCCCATGCTGTCTCCCTGCATCCTGTGTTTCCCCTCACGCTAAGCAAGAGCCACAGCAAGAGAGAGATCACACTTCTTGCAGCTTATAGTGCATACGTAGCCCCTCAGACCATGCCCAAAAGGTTGGTATCCCAAAAGCTAATTGACTGAATGAATTCCCACAACAAACAAGTTCATGCAAAACTTCAGTTTCTCACCGCTGTGGTTTGATCTGCAGATACCTACCAACTATTGAACACACATGAGAGTCTAGACAGTGAATTAAAATGCCTTTAAATCTGAAAAGAAAGAACAGTGCTCAGTATGAATCAAACTAGCTCATCCTCTACAAACTACACCCACGGAATATGGAACAAATAAAAGAAATAAACTAAATGAGTTCTGCCAAATCAGGGAAACGATTTCTGCTTCCTTTTTCCACGAGGCACCGGAAAGTCATATTCTCTTCACACTTAGAATATGGTGTGAAGAAAGAAGCATCCTGCAGCTTTTAAAGCATATACAAATGCCACTTTTGAGGGCTTTTCCCTAGCCAGTCAGAGACACTGGGCATTTTGTTTAAAGTCAGCCGAAACCCCAGAAACAGAAGATCTGTGAACTCACTCAGTGAGTTGACAGCACACTCACGCTCTCACTCTTAGGTATAAAAAAGTGCAATCTTCATATATTGAGGTTCGCCAAAACAAATGGATGCATGACAAACATGCAGCGAACATCATGCATTATGGCGCAAGATGGGAAGCCTTTCCTCTATGTAAGGAAGAAGGCATCAAGGCCAACTTCACAGATTCTCATCAGTACCACATCTGAGATCTTCCTCCGAATAGGTGGGCAAGAAAGGAAGTAAAAGCACCAATATCAGAAGCAGAAAATTAGAATTATCCGTGTTTAAATTTAATATTGTAGGTTGCTTTGCACACAAAAATGTCAGGATACAGGAACTCCACAAATTCATAAGATACAAATAAAGCACAAAATGTTAGCAGTATTTCTGCATGCTAAGAATGAACAATCCAAAAAGAAAATCAAGATGCAAATTCTACTTATAGTAGTATCAACAGGAACAAGTAAGAAATTAAAGTAGCTAAAAAGGAATTACGCTTATACTATGAAAACTACAAAAATACAAAATACTTCTGAAAGCAATTGGAGCTGTGTAAATAAGTTAAAAGACATTCATATTCACAGACTTGAAAACATAGTGTTAAATACCAACACTACCCAAGGTGATCTATAGATTTAATGTAATATTTATTAAAATACCAATGCCATTTTCAAGAAACTTACCCTAAAATGTATGTGGAACCTCAAAAGAACCCAATTTGCCAAAATAATTTTTTAAAAGAACCAAGCTAGAGGACTCATACTTCTGACTCCCAAAATTATAGGTGCAGTAATCAAAATAACACAACAGTAGGAAAATGAATTTTCTGTATACCAATGCACACGAAGAGAGTTCAGAGATAAGCTCTTGCCATGAGATCAAGAAGCAGCAGGTGGAAGTGCCATGTTCCCCAAACAATGCTGATGGGAAACTGGAAAATGTTGTTTTCCTTTCTGTGCAAATGAAGAAAACTGAAAATGTTACCCAGCATACACACACACACACACACACACACACACACACACACACACACACACACACACAATAGCTCAGAGTAAGGAATGACCAAACAATAAAAGCTAAAACTATGAAAATCTTAGAAGAAAGCATGAGGAAACCGATTTGTTAATGATTTCTTATACACATACCAGTAAAAGAAAGGAAATAGACAAATTGGATTTTATAAAAGTTTATAAATATGTACATCAAAACATACCATCAACAGAGAAAAGGGCAACCGACAAAATGGGAGTAAATATTTGCAAACTGTGTTTCTCTTGAAGTAATTAGAATCCAGAAAAGACAGGAGAGAACTTTTTATACCACCAACAAAACCCTGCATCCAGACTCAGAAGTGGATAAAAGATTCGAATAGATACTTCTCTATACAAAGGGCTAACAAGATGTAAAGACTCTTGGCATGGCTAACCATTGTCGGCATGCCAATCAAAACTAGAATGTACACCGCTGCGCAGTCACTGGGATGACTGCTATGATATTTTAGTTTAAAAGTGTTGCCAAGGACCCGAAGAAGTTGAAATGTTTATGCAGTGTCTGTGAACTGCAAATTACAGCAGGCACCTTGGAAACCAGAATAGTGATTCCTCAAAGTACTATCACTAGATCAACAACTTGAAAGGGTTTCCCACATCTTGAGATCAGCTTTTGTTAAATTCGTCTATGGCTCTGTCAGCCCAAGTGGTGTAACTTCATTAACTCCAGTTAAGATGTGTGTGTGCTTGTGTGTATGTGCATACATTTATATGTACTACGTGTAAATGTATGCATATATAGAAAAACATGATTCCTTATGATTTTTCCAAGTTGCCTTAGCATTGTTTGTTCCTCTCCCTCCCTCTCCTCTGTATTAACCTCTCTTTCTCCATCTCAGTTAAAGGCACCCCCTCCCCCATGTCATCTGTACCCTGCTATTTACTTCTCTTGCACTCCCTCCTCCCTCACTCTAATGTGACCCTTTTTTTTTTTACTTTCCTGACGTCATAGGGTAACTCTAGGGTTTAGACTCACATCTGAAAATTTGGAGCTGGTAACCACAGATAAGATAGAATATGCACATTTTGTCTTTCCAGGTCTAGGTTACCTCTCTTCATATATCAGGAGATTTCAAGAGACTTACAAAACCAAAGAGGTTATTAATGTTGCCTTTGATTACCTCCCAGTAGTTAAAGATAAGTCCCTAATTTTGAAGACACCATATACTTTAGACACAGGACTCTAAAGATTCAAGCTCAATCTGACCTGAAAATCTCCTTCCTGGGGACTAGTGTTCCTAGAACTGGAAGATGCTATGCAAGCTGTCAAGGAAAGAAAGAAATCAATAATCATACTTAGCTATGATACCTACGAACCACAACAAAGACTAGCATGGCAAGATGTGCCTAAAGCTGCAGTTGTGGCAATCATATCTCAGTAGTAAGCAATAGCTATCTAATTTATAAGCACTTAATCATTGAACAGGAAGGAAATCATGTCTGGTACTGGAAGCCTAGACAAGTAGTTAGCTAGTGAAGTCATGGCTTAGGAGAAAACCCACTACTACCACTTTACCAGACCAGTGTATTTCCTAACTTCATTCAAAACACGTGTTCTTATGCCCATATATGTCTCATGCTTTATCAATGAAGCTTCTCCTTGCAGCAGATGGAGACCATTATGAAAAGTCACCACTGGTCAAAATGCAGCGAACAATTAGTCATGTGTTGCCCAGCCCCACAAGAAAAATCTACAACACAATCCCTACATATAAAGTGTAGGAAACTTAGTAGAAGAGAGAGAGGAAAGCTTGTAAGACCTAGAAAACCTCCTTCTCCACCTTCTATGAGATGCATCTCCTAGAACTGACAAGAAAGCTACACCTATGATATACCTCAACAATATGGTGGCCTAAACAAGATCTGAAAAATGGCAGTACCAGCAGATATGCTAACATAGAAGGAGGAATCCATATAGGGCCCCCACCCCTAGACAAAGAATTATAGGAAACTAAGGACTTATGAGAGAGGGAGAATTAGTCCTCCCCAGCAATGTGTCCCTAATTGGTTATCCACTATCAAATAGTCAGCCCTGAAGTCACATACATAGAAGAAAAATGGACTCATAAGGTTTTATTTATATATTTATGCTGTGTGTTTGGGTGTTTTAACAACAATAATTAAAAATAGACCATGGGTTTGGAAAGGGGTAGGGGTGTGTGGGAGGATTTGGAGGGAGAATAATTTTATTTTAATTAAAATATTAAAAGTAGAACTCCAAGGAGATATTTCTAAGGCCACATTACAGCAACAGGAGTCACAATAATTAAAATCTAGAAGCATCCCTCATCCATCAAGAGATGAAGTGATATGCAAAATACAGCCTATGCACACACTGAAATGACATTCAGTTTTGAAATGGAAAAACCTCCTGACATAGTCTACAACAAAGATGAATCCAGAAAATGTTCTGCTAAATGACACAGGACAGTCAAAAGATGAGAGATGCCATGTGATTATATTTTACAGGTATTTAGGGTCAATGGCAACACAGAGCACTCCTGACAGTCAGGAAGCAGAAATTAAGGCATTTGAAACAAAATATACCACTCTAGGGTGTACTCCAGTCAGCTGCTTCCTCTATTAGATCCCACCTCTTAGTTTCTGCTGCCTGCCAGTAATATAACAAATTCTGAAGCCATTAACCTACTGATTGATCCACACATGAAGTCAAAACCCTCATGATTCACTCCCACAAAATCTTGTCTCTGCACTTGAAACATTAGGAACCAAACCCTTAATAAATGACTCATTTTGGAGGATACTCCGTTTCCAATGACTTTAACAAATGACTCATTTTGGAGGGTAATAAATGCCTTCATGATCCACTCCCCCCAAATCCTACCTCTGAACTTGATGTCTTGGTACATAAAGATACCAAGCCTTTGATAAAAGTCATTGGAAGAGTACTCAAAATTACTCCAAACTGTAACATTTACTATAATAAAACTTTAAGAATATGCAAAAGTGAGTATTAGTAATTTCAAGTGTCTACTAACACTTCAATAAACAAACACCAAGAGTACCAGGCACTCTTATACCAAATATGTCTTCAGTGTTCTTAATATTATTTCTAAAATGTTAGCATACATTAATTCCTATGTGTCACTTTGCAAATCTTATATACTTCTTTAGAGAAACCTTGAAATCACAAAATGACCCAAGGTAATATAAACACGCTAGAAATAAAATGAAATGTCAGTTGGATGATGAACTGACTCAGAGCTGTGAACATGAGTCAGAAGGTTGCTTGGGTCTTACTGGGATCTTCCTTGTAATTCTGAGCGCAGGGTCTGCCCATTACACTCTCAGGGTTACACAGCACAGTCGGAGTCCTTATTTTGAACATTGGCTTTTCTATTTCTCCTTACCACTCCTACAATAACCTATTAATCTCCATGTAGGCTTATTATTTTCTGTTTTGCTTCTTTTTCCTGTCCTTATTTTTGGGAGATGATGCCTCGGTATTCACATAATTACACACATTTTGTCCTCCCTCAGATTCACTGGGGAAAAATTGTCTACATTCATCTCTAGAATGGACTTTTAGAACCTCTTATCAACAGGAGTTGAATTTTAATGCTACTGGGTTTTTTATGATTACTAGAGATACCACAAGTTAAGAGATTTGGACAAGAGCTGGAGAAATGGCTCTGTGATTTAGAGTGAGCACTGCTCTTCCAGTGGACTGAAGTTCAGTTCCTAGCATCCATGTCAGGTAGCTCGTAGCCGACTGTAACTCCAGCTCCGGGAGATCTGATGCACTCTTTTGACTTCTGTGTGCATCTGCACTCGTGTGCACAGAGCCCCTGACAGTCACTCATAAACACAAAATTTAAATAACAACATCAAAAGCACACAAAAAGATGGACAAAATCATGACCACTTGGTGACTGAATTAGGACTAAACTATGTCCTTTAACTCCCAGTTTATGGCAAAAAAAAAAAAGAGAGACATGCCAATCTCTCTCTCTCTCTCTCTCTCTCTCTCTCTCTCTCTCTCTCTCTCTCTCTCTCTCTCTCTGTCTCTCTCTGTCTCTCTCTCTCTCTCTGTCTCTCTCTCTCTCTGTCTCTCTGTCTCTCTGTCTCTGTCTCTCTCTCTCTCTCTCGTGTGTGTGTGTGTGTGTGTGTGTGTGTGTGTGTATGAGAGAGAGAATTAGCTTCTCTCTCTACGTATAGATCTGAGTTCTTAGGATACCTCTGGGATTTTGATTTTTCTTCCCAATGTTATCTAGTCTTCTACTTGTGCAAAACTTTCTCTATATCTCTGGAAGGAATCTGGGTCATGGCTAGAGGCAGCTGGCTGGGAGAAGAGCCTGCGTGGGGACCACAGCTGCAGATCTCTGGATCATGATGTCAGCCTTGATGGCACCACAGTCTGTCATTTGTCTGTGTAGTTTTATAGAGATGATGAAGTTCACTTTGTATTTAATTATTGTTTTGATAATTTGGTGGTTTTAATCATTTTCCAATGGCATTTTAAAATTTCTTTTCCTTTGATTTCAACCGTCCTCTTAATGCAGCAATTAAATACAACTGATTAAAGGTTGTAAATGGAAAGAATTAGCAATAACCACAATAAAAAAGTACTTCAGCAAACTATGCAATGAACCTCTCCGTTCATTCCCTCAGAAGATGCCTGGAGATGAAATATTAATGATAAAGGAAGAAAAGAGCACTTATAAATCCAACACATTGAGTGCCAGCAGGCATCAGGCTACACACTGTGACAAAAAATTAAAATTAAAATAATGCTGAGGGGTGGGATTAGGAGACTAGTCTGGAATCTCAAGGATGTTAAGGGTGTAAGGGGTAGGAGATGGAGAAAGGCAGGAGACTTATCCATGAACAGCCTTGACACTCAGTACTTCTTGGCTTGCACTACACCCTGCTAAAGGCTGTAGAAGCAGAGTATCAAAGCAGACTTCTTTGTCAATCACAAGAAGGAAGACCAAGCTGTCTACCTGTCAGACTGTATGGGAGAATGCCAGTGATGCCCAGGGAGAACAAGCTGGGCTTTGGGTTCTAGTAAAACTTCAGCAAAAAGAGACTCCTTCTGTGGGGACACAATGCTAGGAAGGTCACTGTGGATACCCATTTTATTTCCTTTCACAACACAAATAGTCACCAGTAAGATGCCTTTCTTTGAGGTCTGGTCAGTATCATTTTCCTTTCTTTGCCCAAATGGCACAGCTACCTGTGTGCAAACCTGCTTTGCATATGCTGTTATGTATGCACGTCTTTAATAAGCCTTGGGTGTTTTTTAAAGGCCAGATAGTATATTAGACCTCGATGATTCCGAGTTGAAAGACTGACAGCTTCTGCTTCTGTGCTCACAGGTAGAGAAGATATATAGAACCCATCATTCGTAATGTATAGGGGATAATATGGAGGGGTTAGGTCTAATGAGGACAGGAAAGAGGGGACATTAGAAAGTAGTGGAGAACTCAGAGACAAGTCATTTTAGGGCTGAGTCATGAAGACAAATGGAATTTGTCAGAAGGACTAGGAAGGGATTAGGGTTGTCAGGCTCCAAGGATAGTTAAAAGTAAGAATCTAAGCAGGTTAAACCTGTGTTCTAAAAATAGACACATTTAGACATGGTAGATGGACTATTGCTATAACAGCTCTTAATTATTTTTGCTGATTAGCTATTCAGATTAGTTCAGAATTTGGATACAGGGAATTCTCAGTCTTTTAATGCTGCTGGAGGCCATGTGGATGTCTGTGGTCCATGCTGCCACCAAAAATGACTTGGAAGCTCAAGATCCATGTTTCCACAGGCATTATGGCAAGGAAGCTACTTTTGCAGTGGTACTGGTGACTGCAGACTCGTAATAGGGAATGCGAGACATTGAAAACTTCAATAGGGATATTATGTTGGGGAAAATAAAGACAAAATAATAAAATGATGAATTTTCTATCTTTAAATGGATGCCTATTCTGCTCTCCAGTACTCATCTAGAAGGTTGAAGCCTGAATAATTCTTGCTCAAAAACAGTGAGAGTACTGTTAGTAGATATTCTAAAGTATATTACAGAAATTCAGTCCACTAAAAACATAAGATGCAAAGCCCCAAATATACTGCTTTGTTCACGTGCTTGGTTACTAAAACTGATGCTTTTATCAACCAAGAAGAATATAGACAGCTTTCAGTTTTGATTGTATTAACATAAAATATTTGGATAAAGTTGACCAAACAGATACGTGCAGCATGTCATTGTGGGAAGCTCTCCGCTTATTTCTGTTACCAGCTAGCTTAGGAATTATGAGATTCTTGAGATATAAAGAGTCCCCTGATTCATATCTGAGCTTGCTCCCACCTCTTCTTGTTCTTTTGTAGTACTGGGTACTGAACCTAGGGCCTTATACTTGCCCACCACTGAGCTATTTGTCCTGAATCTAAAAAAAAAAAACAAAAAACAAAAAAAAAACCTTTCTGTTTTTGAGATTCTCAGGCTATAACTTATGATCTTTCTGTCTCTTGAGTAGCTAGAATTATAGGCTGAGAACAGCAGGCCCAGCAAGATGGTATCTTTCTGCACAGTTACTAAGTGATGACAAGGGACATTCTATTCTAACCAGGCCCACCGTAGTTCCTCTGTTTGAGTTTGACACCTCTGTTGACACTATTCTTTAACAAATATGCAATCCTTTCTCAAAGAGACACAGAACGCTTCTTATACAAAGATTTGATCTCCCTATGAAAATAAGTATCATTAACCTGGAGAATTAGAATCCAGAGGAGTCCATAGAGATGCCACTGAAGCAGCAAGAGCTGCTGGACTCTGGGTGGTCCTGTGCCTTGTGGAGCAAGAATACATAGATGTAAGCAAGAGAATGCCAGAAAGCTGAGAAGGGAAATGTTCATAATCACATGAATGGGACCGGTTGTCATCTTTCATTTTTAATTGTCTCTAATACATGAAATAAGTGTTGCTTTGTGCACAGAACACCACTCTAACATTATTTTAAACTTCATTTCTTTCACTGATATTCTGATTGTTTCAAATAAATAGAGTTTGAAACAAAAATAACAAACCCCAGAGAACCAACGCCCAGAGCACCTGCTACTGATCCCAAAAGACTGAGATCCCAAACCTAGTAACTACTACTTTCATGGCCTTTCAGGTGCATATTCAGCTGCCTTGGACCTTACCTCCTCTCTAGGTAATCCAGGGATGAGAATTTTCCACTGATCTCTTGATACTTATATGAGATTACCCATATACAGCATGTAGCTCAGCACAGGACTGACTCTCAGAAGGCACTTGGTCAAGAGTCATTTACTTGGGCTTGTGATTAAATTATTTATAAAAAGTTCATCTAAAGGCACTAAAAAATCCAACATGTTTAGGAATTGATAGTAACATATCATAACTAATGTTTTTATACAAGAGAAAATATTATTTCAAAATAAGCATATTCAAACACAACACGTAGGGGAAATTGAGAAAAATCCAATATTTTATGATACCAGAAAATTATAACATGCTTCTTAACTCACACCTAATGGTAATAAAAAGAAATGTCACATGTGGTTATTCTAATTGGAGGATATGTTAACGTGTTTAAGAATAGTCGATGTTTCAGATATGATTATTCAATATCCAATTATTGTACTCTTCAAAGTACAGGTTTTTTTCATGCAATTTGAAGGAAAAATTAACGTACCTTGGGATCTAACAAATACTTCATTTGTGACTTGTGCTCTAAAAAGAGTTATATTTCGAAAATATGTTGGCATTGCTAAGACATATTTTGTCATTGCTTTTGGTTGCCCACCAGAACTTCAACGGTAAGACTCTATTGCTGAAGATGCCACATACGCTTTCACAGAATCTGAAGAGATCAAGTTGGTGCTGACCAGGAGGCTTCCTCTCTCCTGGTCAGATTTCATGGTATTAGAAGGTGTTAGGTGAGCTACTGAGGGCAGAGGGATCATCAACAGTCTCACTCTGCTGTGAACGCCGTGAGCTGCAATAATGCCTGGTGTGTTAACATATACCCACAAATACAATTATGGCACACATGGTGTGGGGCAAGAAATCACTTTCTGATTAGATTTAAGACCAGCTTTATGAAGGAACCATGTGCATAATTGTAAATATTGCCAAGAACCCATGGTTGAAAAAAAGCACAGGCTCCCAGGGGTGATCCTACTACTATTATGTTCTGCTAAATGAACATAACATCGGAATGCCTTATAAATTCATATTTCTATATCTGAAGTCTAGTAGCTCTCAAACATCATCAAAGAAGTTTTTTTGTATAATGGATGGTGGTTAATGCAAAAACTCACAGATGGTTCAAATACAGAGAGTGTCAGCGGAGTGTTCAGCCAGAAATGAGATATACCCACCCAAAAATTCAAATACCATTGCAGAAGAGAGGTCAGAAAGATTGAGAGAGTCAGAGGTCAGGGAAAACCACTGTAAAACAATATCTTCTGGATATGACAGGACTGAGATACTTACTCATGAACTCATGGGAACTGCGTGACATCTGCACAAGCTCAAACCAGTTACCACTAGCATGGGATCAGAAATCATTCATGAGCTCCCACAGATAACCGAGGAACTTTGAACCGTTGATGGCTTCTGAGGGAGGGGGAGTCAGCTTTCTTTAATAGTGTGGTTCCATTGGATGGCCACATGCCTTCAGATATAAGGGCAACACAAATTGAACTCCTTAGAAATGACACAAAGCTGGGGGTGGGGAATAGAGAGGTGGACCTTAGAGGACTTAGGAGAAGGAGTTGGAGTAAATATGTTCAAATTCCACTTGCATCAAATTCTTGAGGCATTCATAAAGATAGTTTCTAAATTAAGAAAAATGAAAGTATAAGAGAGATTATTTGGAAAGAGGAGAGGACAAAGAGGGAAGAGGGTGAGGAAGGAAAGAAGAGAAAATGAAAGCAGGGTGAATATGGTAAAAGGACATTGCAGACGTGTGGAACTGTCGTAATGAAACTCATTGCTTTGTATATTAATAAAGTCTAAAACACATAAAGGGAGATAAAACAGAATCCAAAGAATAATGAATATATATATATACATATATATATATATATATTCATAGGAAGCAAAATAAAGACAACGATAACAGTATTGCAATTGAATAATTCACTCTTTCCATATAACAATTGTATTTCCAACTTACTAATAATGCTCTAAGATCCCTGGACTCAATGGAAATGTTTACAGTGCTTTTTTATGAAACCTACTTTGGACTTGACATAACCGTGAACCACAGGATAATTGAGCCAGTGTGAAAATTTACTCCCTGTACCAAGAGCTCACAAATGACCACACACTGCCTCAGTAAAGTATCTAGCCTGAGAAATGGATGGTTCTGGAGGGAGACATAGAATCCATTCTCAACAGGAACACAAAAAGCTAAGATGATATCTCAGTTGATAACCTGTTTGGTACTCAAGTATTAAGACCAAAAATTATACATTGGAAAAACAAAAGCATCTTCAGCAAATGGTGTGGGCATAACTGGATGTCAACATGTAGAAGACTGAAAATAGATCCATATCTATTGCCATGCACAAAACTCAAGTCCAAATGGATTAAAGACCATAATATAAATCTGACCACACTGAACCTGATAGAAGAGAAAGTGGGAAGTAGTCTTCAAAGCATGGGTACAGGCAACCGCTTCCTAAATATAACTCTAGTAGCACAGACAATAAGAGCAACAATAAATAAATGAGACCTCCTGAAACTGAGAAGCTTCTTTAAAGCAAAAAAAAAAAAAAAAAAAAAAACAGTCAATAAGACAAAAAAGGCAATATACTGAATAGGAGAAGATCTTTACCAACCCCACATCAGACAAAGGACTGATCTCCAAAACATATAAAGAACTCAAGAAATTAGACATTAAAATTCTAAATAACCCAATTAAAAATAGGATATTGAACTGAACAGAGAATTCTCAACAGAAGAATCTCAAATGGCCAAAAGATACTTAATGAAATGTTCAGCATCCTTACCTATCAGGGAAATGCAAATCAAAACAACTCTGAGATACTATCTTATACATGTCAGAATGGCTAATCAAAAACACTAATGATAGCTCATGCTGGAGAGGATGTGGAATAAGGGAAAGACTCATCCATTGCTGTTGAGAATGCAAACTTGTACAACCACTTTGGAAATCAGTATGGCAGTTTCTCAGAAAATTGGGAATCAACTTACCTCAGGATCCAGCAATACCACTCTTGGGCATATACCCAAAAGATGCTCAATCATACTACAAAAGTATTTGTTCAACTATGTTCATAGCAGCATTATTTGTAATAGCTAGAACCTAGAAGCAACCTAGATGCCCCTCAATGGAAGAATGGATAAAGAAAATGTAACACATTAGAGTACTACTCAACAGTAAAAAACAATGACATCTTGAATTTTGCATGCGAATGGATGGAGTTAGAAAACATTATCCAAACCCGGACCCCAAAAAGATGAGTATGGTATGTGCTCACTCATAAGTGGATACTAGCTATAAACAAAGAATGTTGAGCCTAGAGAAGCTAAGTAATAAGGTGAACCCAAAGACAAATATATACAGACCCACCTGAAAATTTGAAACGGACAGGATTGACTGGCAGAGTAGGGAGCATGGGGGTCGGGGGAGAAGGGAGCATAGGAGGAGAAGAGGAGGGTAGAGGGGGAAGGGAGAGGAGAACTTGAGGGAATGGGAAGACTGAGATGGAGGAAGGACAGAGATGAGAGCAAGGAGAGAGATCTCTTGATTGCGGGAGCCATTATAGGGTTAGCAGAAACCTGGCTCTAAATAAATTTCCAAGAATTCAAATGGATGACTCCACTTAGGACCCTGGGCAATAGAGGAGAGGGTGCCCTGTAATCAGACTTAAATATTACCATAGAACTTTCATCCAGCAACTGATGAAGGCAGAGGCAGAGACCCATAATGGAGCATTGGACTGGGCTCCCAAAGTCCAGATGAAGAACAAAAGGAATGAGAATATGAACAAGGAGGTCAAGACCATGATGAATTCACCCACTGAAATAGTTTGCCTGAGTTAATGGGAGTTCACCAACACTAGCCAGATGGGGAAGGAACAAGAATAGGACCAAACTATTTCCTCTGAATGTGGTTGGCAGTTGCATGGCTGGGGCAGACT
Source organism: Microtus pennsylvanicus (assembly GCF_037038515.1). Classification (NCBI taxonomy): domain Eukaryota; kingdom Metazoa; phylum Chordata; class Mammalia; order Rodentia; family Cricetidae; genus Microtus; species Microtus pennsylvanicus. The sequence goes on along the minus strand of NC_134582.1, from coordinate 137,317,595 downwards.
AGGGAGCCACTGACAGTGGTACCAAGATTTATCCCTACTGCATGTACTGACGTTCTGGGATTCTATTCTCTTTGGATGGATACCTTTCTCAGCCTAGATAAAATAGGGAGGGTTTTGGACCTTCCACAGGCAATGTGCCTTACCCTCTCTGAGGATTAGATGGGGGTGGGGTGAGAGGGTGTGGGGAAAGAATGGGAGGAGATGAGGGAGTGGGAACTTGGATTGGTATTTTTTTTAAAAAAAATCTAATAAATTAAGAAAAAAAGCCTAATCTAATAAATTAAGAAAAAAAGCTGAGGAGATGAAGCCAAGTGGATCCCTGAGGCTCACTAATTAGCTAAAGTAGCTGAATCAGCAAACCCTAAAGTAATGTGGATGGTTCCTGAGGAGCAACACTGGAGGTTGATCTATGACCTCATATACTATACACACACACACACACACACACACACACACACACACACACACACACACACCACAAAGCAAAATAAATGGTAAGATAGCAGGCCTATGAGAAAAACTTTCCCCAAAATATTTTAAACCAATACATAGTAAAAGATGTCTAACAGTGTCCTCTCATCTCAACCATTTCCAGATTTGAACTTGAACAGTCTCTGTTCCAGGTCATATTACTCATAATTATTCAGAGAAATCTTTAAGTCAGGTAACCCGACAAGAAGCCTCTGGGGATGTCTCAATATAGTTATAGACGCCAGCAGGATAAATTTATATCTTCACAGGTTCCTGTAACAAGACTTGCTGAACCAAAGAAATTATTTTGATTTTCAAGACCACTTGCTACCATCTCAAATTAACCCTTTCATTCATGATCAAACAGGATAAAATTCAAGTATTTTTCATTCCAAGTTGAAGCTCAAGAGGCTGCAGAAGCAATCATTTCTTTTAAGCAAGAGAGAGAGAGCTCCTGAATGGACTTCATGCATCACAGGCAGGAAAGTCAAACTTCAGAAGATACATCCTCCGCCTACATTTTAAACTCGCCATTGAGTACTATCCCCAGTGTTATAAATTATAAGTTGTGTATTGAATAAACATCCCAAACAATGTATCTGTTTTAGTGCATAAGATAACAAGTACAGTATTACTGAGAAGATTTTATGGCCAACATAGCTTGAGAAAGAAGGGCCAGGGGCATGCCTGCTCATGAACTTTGCATTTCTTTGAGCTAAGAAAGCATTTGACCCCATCAAAGATAATACAAAGCAAGATAAACAGTCACATTTTTGATAAGATGCTACTAATTAAATACACCTATATTTGTGTTCAGTTAGTCAGTCACAACCTCTGTCAAGCCTTAGTTAGGCATTCATTAACTCAATGAGTATATTCTAAGCCAGGTAAGTTAGAGATGAGCATAGAGAAGCATGGCAAGAGTTGGAACAGAGACGGTAAGGCTGAGATATGTGTCAAAGGATTCCATGTTCCAAGTTAATGAGTTTAGAATTGATTAATACAGTGTAGAAAAATAGGATTTAAACAAAGAATTCTTTGATTAGATTTTCATTTTAAAAAGATAACATTTGGGTTATTGAATTGGGTGGAAAGTGGGAGTAGATGCCTGGAAAACAACACAGTAAAAGATTCCCAGAACCCGGGAAATTAATGTTGATAGCCAGAGTGTATCTGAAAAGTGGAAATGGAAAGAAGGAAGCCAAAGCAAGACAAAAGTTTTAAAGAAAGAAAGAAAATACAAAAAAGGGGGGGGGGATCACATGAGGAAAAGCAGTTCTGGGAAAGAGGTAGGAAGTGATGGGTTGAGTAAATACCATGTTGAGTGCAGGTCAGGGTGAGCTTTCGGGGAAACCCATGCATAGTAGGGAAATATCTGTCCAGCCCTCACAAAACTGACCAAAGCGACTCTCCATTAGAATGACATCTCTTTGCAGACGATTAATGAAGTTGTGAGAATGCAAAACAAAAACACAGGTGGGAAGAAAAGCACTGAGAAAAGAGAAGAACTAAATACTGAGGGTCACTAAACGTTAAGAAATACGCACCAGAGCAAGAGAACTGAGAGATGGAGAAGGGTGAGAGAGTAAGAACAAGGATGAAGAATTCAAGGTGCCAGTGGCCAAAACTGGCAAATAGTGCCAACTTATTACAGATATGAAGTCCAGAGGAATAAAGAAAGAAGTTCACAAAGGGAGGATGGCAGATGAACTGGACTCCCATCACTTGACTGAGCTGAAGTAGGATGTGCCTCAGAGATGAAGAACTTGAGAGAAGCTGTGAAGAACATTGCTACAAACACCAATTCCCCACTGCCTTAAATGCATCCTAACAAAAGCAGCAATGTTAGAGGTGAGACCATGCCAAGGAGGGACAGGCACTTTGGTACCTGTAGGAAGGGATAGTATAACTCACTGGAGGGGATCTAAGGCCCACAAATCTTGGGTGCTTGACAGACCACATTTCTGGATATGGAAGCTAGTCAAGATTTTGAGTAGAAGGGTGACAAAAAATCAGAGATAGCAGCTCTATTGGCATGGAGAACAGAGGAGTCGGGCATCTGCTGATAGTACTGCAGTAGTGACAATATAAGCTTCAGAGGGGCATCAGGAACAGGAAGAGGAGTAGACATTATCTGCAACATGCACAGTACAAACATAGAGCCCAAACACAACTCCAGACTCTGGGACCATGGACAAATTAGTAAATTTTCCATGCATCCATGCATCCATCCATGCATCCATCCATGCATCCATCCATGCATCCATCCATCCATCCATCCATCCATCCATCCATCCATCCATCCATCTATCCATCAATTCATTCAAGAACTGTTCTTTCAGTATCTGCTGGAGCTGTGCTAGCTACCAGGGAAAAAAAATCTTTGAAATATTCACATATTTTTTTTTGCTAAAATGTGAAAAGTCATGAATTTGGCAGGTATAAAGAGAGCCTTTACAGAAGAAAATAGCAAAAGTATAAATCTGAATTTACTAGAGAGTAGTCTTCAAAAGTCATATGCTGAGATTTTAGAGAGAGGACTTGGGTGGAGTCTGAATCAAAGGGAAGGAAGCTCAGGGTGTGCCTGGTTGCAGAAGGAAGCTACCATACTTTGGAGGAGTTTTCATGTTCAGAAGCAACTACGGATGGCAAAGGTGCGCTGCATGCAGAAACTGGTTAAAGCGGCTTGGAGTTCTCAGTGGAATTTACCCTAGCCATGATTACCTAGCCATGGGTTCATTGGGGAATCAAGATATAAACAGGAGTAACAATTACTCCTAGAGGAGGTGGCTCTCCTTGCAATACCAGCATAAGAGGGCTATTCTGGAGATATAGACCTCTTAAAGAGTGCTTGCCAAGCATATACCAGACTCTGAGGTCAATCCCCATTACCTCAAAAAGAAGGAGAAATGAGCCTTTGTCTAGTTATACTGCAATGCAAGGAATAAGAGTGAAGAACAGCATGAGGCATGAGGGCAGACTGACCACATGCTAGCAGACCCAGCTATTAAAACGAGCCCTGATGCTGAGAGACAGGAGACAGCCATTGAAAAGGAGCTTAACAATTCTGTATTAAACTTTTGGGGAAATCCACTGGAGACTTAATGTTTCCCATGCTTTTGTAAGCTTCAACCTTCCTTTGAATACACATACACCTTAGTTTTCCCCACTACATGTGAGTGATCCTCTGAGATTTAATCTTAGTTCCCTGACAAGGAGGAATATGCTCTCCTAACTCCCGTCTGCATGGCCAGGATGATGAGCTCCATCCTGGCATATTTGGCCCTATCATAGATGTTTCTTTGCAACCATGTTGTCATGATATTCCCTTGAGCTGTTCTGTATTGACTGAATTTGTATTACTGGCCCCCATCTTCATCTTCAGCCTGAAATCCCCAGTCCCCCTGGAACACATCAGGGAATAAAGACTTTTGCCATTCTTATCCAGATTCTAGAATAAAGCACCTGTGATCCTTCCATATTCATTACCTTCATTGCTCTAGTATTCCCTAGGGCCAGTATCTAAAGTCTTGCTTCTAGCTATTTTCCTCTCTGAGATACAGATGCTATTTTCTTGCCAACTCTACAGATGACATTCTGACCTGAGGAAATGAGAGCTACACATGCTTTTGAGTGTTTTTCAAGTGAGATATTCTTAGGCGTCAAGATGGTCCTTGGGGCTCTATACTGTTTCCACTTCCATCCTGTATTTTCAAAGCTTTCTGGCAACCTTCCAGATTGTTTCTTCTTGTCCTACAGTCTTTCACTTTCTCTTCCCCAAATGAGCAGATTTGCTTCCCTGTCTTCGTAGTCACAGCTCCAGTCCGACAGCAGCTGGGTGCAAACGATTCCCCGCAGGCGTATGATGCAGCTGCATCAGGTAGAACAAGGACACATGGGGCTGGAGGGATGACAGATTGGGTAAAGATCTTGGCTGGGCAAGTGTGAAGACCAGAGTTCAGATTTCCAGGATATTTATAAACGCTCAGTGGGCATTGTGGCTGTCCTATAGGCTTCAGCTTCTGCTGTCAAGTTGACACAGCCCAACTAAGAGAGCCTCGACTGAAGAACTGCTCAGATTAGGTTGGCCTGTGGTCATGTCTATAAAAGGTTGACTTGATTGATGATTTATGTGAGAAGACTCAGCCCACTGTAGGCATCACCATTCCTAGGTGGGGGTTGCGAAATTATAAAAGAAAACTAGCTGGGCATGAGCCAGTGGTGAGTCAAAGAGCAGAGTGAGCCAGCAAGCAAATTCCTTCATGGTTCTCTCCTTGACTTTCCTCAGTGATGTATTGTAACCTGGAAGTGTAAGACAAATAGACCCTTTCCTTTCCTACGCTGCTTTCTGTCAGTGTTTATCACAGCAACAGAAATTAAACTAGACCAATGCCTACCTCTAATCCCTATAAACTCAGAACTGTCACGCTTTCAATATAGAAGGTAGAAGTAAAGAAAAACAGAACCAAGAAAGATAACCTGTATCAATCTATGTCCTCCATACGTATACACATGCACATGAACATAATCCATATTTACATGGGCCCATATACATGTGAATATGCATACACACCTTCTCATAAAAGTAAATAAAAATTAAAAGTAATAAAAATAAGGCACAATGTGAGCCCCAAACTTCTGCCTGGAATGTAGGTTGATGAAAGACAAAGAAAATAGTGAATGGTGATCAGTGTGGTCCTTCATCAACATTCACACTCATACAAATAGTGAGAGGCCTAAGCACAACACAAAGTCAAGCGTGGGCTGGCTTGCCCTGCCCTGCCTTACAGACACAGTTAGAAGCAGATCTTCCTATCATTGCCCTGGACATTCCTACCCACAGCCTGACAAGCATCCTCCCCTGCTCACCTCCCTGTGGCTGGCCATCCAGTTATAAGGATGCATTTTATCTCCTTTTTAACCACTGTGGGCTCCATGAGTGCTCCAACACTTGCCACACTTGTCAATCTTGTTTTCCAGGACCACAAATTACCTGGAGGCCAGGTAGAGTTATGAATAACTCCACAAGCTCTGCCAATCAGGAAAATATAGCAACTCCCTTTCTCAGAAAGTGACTTAAATATACATGGAGCAAGAAGAAGCAGAAAATCCTCAGATTGTTCATTAATGTACTCACAAAGTCAGGAGTACCTCAATAGTCCATGGGAAACCACTATTCACCGAAGTTCTCTGCCACTGTCTCCATGGCAATCAGCAATCTGAAAATGTTATGGCCAATTTTTGAATATGTCTAATTTATGCCTGGAATGGTGCAGGGACTCGATTTAGACATGCTCAGCAGCTCAATATGAGATTATGTTAGCACAAACCTCCTGGCTAAGATGGAAATACCTAGAGTGACAGATAATACACACTCAAGCAGTTGGCTTCATGTATTTACTGTATCACTCCTTCATTTGCATAATGCTTCTTAAGTACCTGTTACTTATGCTCCTACCAGTAACAGTAGGCACTAAAAATGCTAAAATATGGAGAAAATAATTAAAATAATATGTTTTCCCCAGTTCAGTCTTTGGGGGTTGTAATGCTTAATTTTATGTGTCAAATGAGCTGTATGGTGATACAAGGATATTTGATCAGGCATTAATCTAGAAATTTCTGTGAGAGTTTTTTTTTTAATTTTTTTTAAAATTTATTTATTTATTTATTTATTGTGTGAGATGATGGTCAGTACGAGTATGTGGGTCTATGTGTGGAGACGTGACAACAGCTTGCTGAAGTGAGTCTCTCAAGGATGTTTTCTGAATGATAGGAACATTTAAATCAATGACATTGAATAAAGCACACAGCTTTCCACAAAGTGAATAAACCTCACATACTGAGTAATTGCTGTGGGATAATGCTCTTGTGCACCGTAAAGATTTGTCGCTCATATTGGCTTAGTGAAACATTGATTGGCCAGTAGTCAGGAGGGGAAAACAGACCAGGAGAACTTTGAAAAGAGGAAAGGCAGGGATGCAGTCACAATCCAGAAGCAGAGGAAGCAAGATGATAACGCCTTACTGAGAAAAGGTATCAACCCACATGGATAAACATAGATAAGAATTATGGGTTAATTTGAATTGTAAGAGGTAGTTAGTAATAAGACTGAGCAATAGGCCAAACAATTTATAATTAATATAAAGTTAATTTGAATTGTAAGAGCAAGTTAGTAATAAGACTGAGCAATAGGCCAAACAATTAATAATTAATATAAAGTTCAGTGTGTTTCTTTGGGATTGAATGGCTGTGGGACCAGACAGGACAGAAACTTCTGCCCACAAGTAGTAGCCCTTACTCCACAAAAGTCTGGGTTTCCACAAGCAAGAATTTTCATAGCAGACAGCCTCTTCCTTCTGCTACAGCCTGGTGTCCAACGACAAAGCATTTGGATTGTTCTGCTTCTGTAATCATAGAACCCCAGTGGTTCTACCGATTTGGAGAATTCTGAGCAATATAAAGTAAATTTTTAATAGTGGTTATTGATGGAAAATTATACAATGCCACCACAGGCATCCGTAATTACTTCTATCATAGCACTTGTCCCATATTTCTCATGCAATGGAGGAGAGGCGTTACATCTTCCTTTTTCTGAGACATTGTGGCTGTGACTCCATCTCAGTTAACAGTGAGCAAGGAAACCTTGTTCTTGAAAGCTTCATCTTCGCCACCTAACACTAGCACCCCCTTGACTTTCCTGGTCATAGGATGCCACTTTAAGAATCCCCTACTTCAGTTCATCTTAAGATCACTTATGTATTGAACTCTAGTCCTGAGTGACCCCAGTGTGAGTATTCCCTTGAAGTTATGCCAACACTAAAAGCAACATGAAAGAACCACCATAGAAATAGCATCCAATTCTGCCCCAGGAGAGCTGGCCACCTGGCAATCCATGTGCTTAGTAGTGGGAACCACTGCCACACAGGCTCTTCAAAGCCCTAAATGCCGAGGCTGGCATCTTCCAGTTTGGCCATGGCCTCCTCTTTAAGCATGCCAGACATATCTACTTGACCTTGTTCTTGCCCACACATTCTCTTCTTCCAGATTCTTTGCTCCTATTTCTTTTTTCTAACAGAAAATAATCCATCCTCTGCCCTTATCTCAAATACTACTTCTTTTTCCCTGAAGTGTTTCTTGATATCTGCCAGGAAAAGGAAATAACTGTCTTAAGTAAGTTACCATTGACATTTTTATTTCTTCTGAGAATAAAATAAATTTACAAAACAAAGTCATACCAACAAAATATTCAAATATCATCCCAATGAAAATTGTCCTTAGAACACAGCCTAAATATGAGAGATGGGAATTTTACTACTGATATTTATTTGGATGTCAGTATTGGCATTTACAAATATAGTTTTTCAACAGACGTTCACAACCATGGATAACTTAGAGAGATATTCTGAAATGTAGTAATTCTAAAGTATACCAACTATTGTGTGGTGGGAGAGGTGACTGCTGGCCATGGCTTTCTACACAGTAGTGTGTGCTCTGTGATCACGGCCTTTGAACTCGAGAGTCCACTCTTTGTTTCTTCATTTTTAACAGCAAATATAACTGGATGGCATCTGACAGACCTCAGCTCACCACAAGAGTGTCACAATGAAACATCCTTTTGCTCTGGGAATTTCCAGGCCTCACCATGTCAGACTCAAATGCCACAGAACTCTCTCCTTCAGATTGGTTTTCTCACGTCCTGCATGCTCTGCTTAGGGGCGGTCTACAAAAGAAGCAAGAAAACTGAGCTAATTGTGGAAACCAATGTCAGGTGGTTCTGAACCAGGGGGTGGTAAGTGCTACCATAAACATGATTTCCTCAAAGTTTATCTGTCAACTGGGACCCATGAGGAGATAGTTTCAACTTTGGACTTAACTCAACTTTCAGTCTTGTGCTGGTCATAATGAACCACAGCATGAAGGTGATGCCAAATGGAACTCACTGGAAACTCCCAGCAATCTGTGCCTCTTTCCCCTGCCCTCCCCACAGTTTCAGGACTGCCAGTGTAGCCTTCTGTGAAAGATCATTTCGCTCCTCCTTTAACACTGCTGCAGAGGCGGAGATGGGTTGGGGCAGTTGCTCATTCTGCACCTTTAGTGACTGGCATGTTGTAGGAACAACTGACCAAGAGTGGGCCCCTCTTCAGAACGTGGGCCTGGAAGTCATTGCTGACAAGAGTCCCTGCTGCTCCCTCTGGCTCCTGGCTGCCCCCATAGTGTTTACATAGCTGATCCCCTGCTCCTGAAATTCCTGTGGCATGAGGTCACAAGCTGCTATATATGTTTCTAGAATTCTGCTTCCACTCTCCAGCTTAGCCCCTCTTAATGTCTCCTCTAGCTTTTCCTACACCTGCCCTCCTTCTCATCTATAATCCTGGAACTTCTTCATACTGTTGCTTCCTCAACTCCTTCCCTAGACCATCTGAGATTCAGTACTGTCTTCATTCTTGTGTCATGTGAAAGTCACCCCTTATAGTGGCTTATCCTGCCTATAACAGAGCCCTAGACAATTCCCCTGTATGCTGTACTTAGTATTATTAGTATTTAAGTATCCTCTTGTTCTTTTTCATTAGACTTTGACCCCCAAAGGGGTTGTGACCCACAGGCTGAGAAGCACTGCTTTATGCTGTCAGGTGTGGCTGGATCTACTCAAGTCCTTAAAGAATGCTATTAGAATAAAATGCTGTCTCACTCTGGCCTTACTTTTCTGGTTTAGGAATTCTGAACCCTCTCTCCTCTTGCATTATGCTTCCTGTATGCAACAATGGAATGATTACTGCCAATTCTAGGATTATAGTAATTAGTTGTTCTAATTGATAAAGGGTTTCTTGTCCAAGCAGCCTTGTATTAATCACAGGAATGACTCAGCTGACTTGGTCTGTCCCTTATGACCACGACTGAGCCAATTCTCAGGCAGCCAGATGGAAGAAAGCAGATAGATCCATAACTAATTGAGCAAACTTGAACTTGATGGATGTCTCTGTATCCAAATCCACGAAATGAGGTGGTTTTTATCTCACTTGCACGTAATCTGGGCTCAAACAGTTTTGAGATTAAGACAGCATTGAGGTGGGGCTCCTCCATTTACCCTGTGGCCCTGTTCCAGACTAGTTAGACCTTCGCCATTTAAAAACAAAATACCAAATATGTGTCAATATACACATATCCACATGAGAGAGATCTAACATCAGTCTCACAACACATTTGGGGAGAATCAGGCTCAAATAAAACTCAGAGCCAACTGAACTGGTGGAAAGAACAACATAGATAGGTATTCCTTTCTCTCTTTTTCCTCACTTGATGTCACCTAGAGTCATGGTATTTAAGGTCCTTTATGTGCTGGTGCCTCTCAATTCGCCCTCCATCTTATGGTAGCTGCTTATCCCATTGTTTAAACATTGGCTCTTCTGATGTGATTCAGACACTTTTCTGGTCTGAGGTATAGTAATGGAACCCCTCATATTCTCCAAATACAATTCCCCCCATGATCAGAAAGTGGCCACCTCATTTCAGTCTCGGGTAATAAACCTTGAAATTCTCCTCAACCACTTGCTCTCTTATCTGGCTTTCAGTGCTTCACTGAATTCATCAGTTCCAGATGATCCCTTGGCTCTTCAGGGATACCACTATCCTGTGGTACCAACACCCTTTTGTATGGATCACTGTGGCAGCCCCCGATGGGTCTCCTGACTCCACTGTGCCATTATTTTTTTCTTTTTATCGCATCTGTATTTACTCTTTAAAGCAGAATGTGATTGGGCACTGTATTTCCATTCATAAGCTTTGCAAGTCGCAAGACCTAGGGAGGTTCGGGGTTTCATTCTCAGTACTTTAGAAACAAGCCACATGTTTCAACTTGTGTTCATACTGCTAAGACAGGCATAATTACCTGCAGGGATGACATTCTCTTTAAGATAAAATTTAAACTATCTTATTTTTTTTTCATTTTAAGCATGAAGATATATCTCAGAATACCTCAGTGACAAATGATTTGGTCTACTAAGGAATACAGCTTGATAGCTAAACACTTCAGTCCACGAAGTTAACAGGTTATTTATGTCTTACAATAAACATTCCACCAACCTGCTAAATCAAACCTATAACATTACAGTATCACAAGCAGAAAGAAATGTTATCTTCTCCTTAGTTTTCATGCGATGCAGATGTTTTAAATGGTAACAAAAATAAATAAAAATCCTGGAAAATAAAGAGAATGAAGGTAAGAGAGAGAATGAAGGTAAGCATTGACCATGTGGTTCTCCCGAGGAAGCTTCATCTACTTCCTCCGTAATGAGGAGTCGTCATCCACTTCCAAGGGGTGGCATTTCTTCAGCTGCAGCAGCACTGGGGTCATCCATAGTAGGATGGCCATCATCAATATCTAGACCAAGCCTGATCACTCTGTAGATCCTGTTAGCATGTGTCTGGGGATTGTCCAGCCTGAAGCCAGAAGCCAGGAGAGTATTGCATACACTAAGAGGTCCTGATCCTTCACGGGCTTGTCATTCTTGTCAGCCTTTGCCTTTCGCCCTGAGGTTTCAGTACTGGAGTGGTCAGGGTTTATCTCCAGGAGTCCTTTGCTGCCATCAAGCTGTCTCTGAAGGCTTGGGCTTTCATGGTTCTCTCCATGTTTGGTGTCCATCCACATGCACTGTTGCTCACAATACTCATCAATGGGCTCAGTCATATAGATCACTTAAAGCCATACACGAAGGCTGAGTTAGTGACTTGGTCCTTGGTCTCAGGTGTGATAAAATGGATGTGTCTTTTATTGTCTCCGTTCTGAAACTGCAGTCCTTGAGAGAAACCATCCCACCCACAGAAGCTGGTGTGTAGTCTTGCAGTGGCTTTGAAAGCTTCTTCCAGTTTTGAGAGTCTTCATGAATTCTGAGCGCTGTATTTTTTGAGAACTGCTCATAAAATTTTTTGTAGTTCTCTTTATTTTCTGCAAGTTCAGTAAATAGCTCTAAGTATTTCTTGACTAAATTCTTTTTGATAACTTTCAAAATTTTGCTTTACTACAACATTTTATGGGAAATATTTAGAGGGAGATCCTCAGAACCCAGCACCCCTCTAATGAACTTCAGATACTCGGGGATTCACTCCTCACAGTTCTCCACATGTACAACTTGATGTTGTTCTTTTTCATTCTGCTTTTCAAAAGGATCAAAGGGAGCACAACTTGAGACAAAAGAGAAAGGCCCAGCATTCCAATTTTCTTCAACAGAAAAGTGCTTTACTGCCTAATATTCTTCCCAAATGTTGGATAAGCTACATCCCCGTACAATATGTTCTCCTTTCCCCTACTTCATCTTTCTCTTGAGTATATCATTTCATCTCATGCACAAATGTTATTTGTGTGTCTATCCTATATTCCCAATACAATGAAACACCCTTGAGAATAGGGGGGCTTTTGCCTTTATTATTTGTTGCTGTACCTCTACTGCCAGAAATAGCTCTTAGTTACCAGAAGATGCTCTGGTCAGCAGCATGTGTTGAAATAACCAACCATGTGTTTATACATTCCTTCTGCTCAAAAACCAAAATCAAAATATAATGCTTTTAAAATCTCCAATTGTTTCACTACCACTTTCCTCTTAAAGAAATAGAAGAAAATTAATTACTGTCATTTTTGAGCCCAATATGGTGAATTATTAGACAGGAAGTGGTTGAAATACAGAGTGATAAAAGACAATTAAACATGTAGTGATTGGAATAAAATCAGCAAGCATGCAGAACATTTATAATAGTAGGCAATGAACTTGAGGAGTGTTCCTAAGACTAAGGTCAAAAGCATTATGTAAAATATGCACAAGGCTTTGAGGTATTTGGATGACAAAGCCAAAAAGAAAACACACCAATAAAATTACAAATGCATGGATGATAAGGCAATAATCAGAAATATAATGGCATGAAACATTCCAGACCTTATAAAATAAATGAGATCATAAATTAATAGGTTAGTGTCTTCCAAGAGATTTAATGAACAGAAATAAATGTTCAATAGAGGTTCATAAAATTTAAAATCTAAAGAGTTTTTTAAATGAGTCCCAAATTATCCACTAGAATCGTGATCACCCAAAGGACAAGAGAAGGCTGAGGATATATATATATATATATATATATATATATATATATATATATATTGAACTATATTGATGTAGTTCAGTGGGAGAGCACATGCTGAGCACACACAGTGCCAAAGAATCTAGTCGCCACCAAAGTGAAGGTGGGGTGGAGACAACATTGGTGAGAGAAAAAAAAAACTTAACTCAGATTTTGTGGGAATACAGGCTGATATGGTAATTATGGAAAACAGCATATCAACTCCATACATACACATGCACAAAATGACTTTACCACTTCATAAATATGTCATCACAACCCATGTTCCATATAGTATTGCCTTTGTTAGGGTTTTATTGATATGAAGAGACACCATGACTACAGTAACTCTTATAAAACAAAACATTTGATTGAGGCTAGCTTACAGTTCTGAGGTTAGTTCATTGTTGTCATGATTGGAAGCAGGGTGGCATGTAGGCTGGAGAGGTAGCTGAGAGTTCTACATCTGGTTCCGCAGGTGGCAGGAAGAGACAGTCAGCCACTAGCCCTGATCTGAACATTTGAAATCTCAAAGCCCAACCCCAAGTGACATACTTTCTCTAGCATGGCCACACTTCCTAGTAGTGCCACTCCCTATATGCCTGTGGGTGCCATTTTTATTCAGACCACCACAAGTATTATTCACAGTTGTCAAGATATAGACACACCTATATATTCATCAATGGATAAATGAAGAACTATTATCCAGGACATAATATTAAATAAGTTAGGCAAGAAAGAGAAAACATGGTATAGGACTACTTACATGCAGGATGTTTTATATATCAAATATATAGAGATAGAGAATCAAACAATGATTACTAAGATTGGGGTATAGGGAGGAAATGAAGAGATGAGGGCCAAAGGATTTTAAGTAGCAAATATTTAAAAAACAAAATTTGAAGAACAATGCATAAGATTACAGGTAATAATAGTATGTGGTTTTGAGATTTTTTGCTAAATGGAAAGCAAATGGAGTTTTAAAATACTATAATAATAATCTGTTAAGCAAGATATATCCACCAGTGCAATAGTGGCAGGGTCGTGGGGTCTCTTGATTGAATTTAAGATCTTTTATTCAGGTGGGAATTCATGCCAGGTATTGTAAACATGGTCAAAACATGTGACTGCAGAAATAATTAGGGCAGAAACTATTCATGTTGTTTTGCTAAATGGTCATGTTAGCAAACTTCCTTTATATCCATGGATATGCGATGCTCTCAGCCTTGGTCAAAGAAGCTTCTAATTTCAACGGGTAATGAATAATGCAAAGATTCTGACTGTCCAGAGTGTTGAGAATAAGGGACTGAGTTCTCAAACACAGATGGAACATCCATGTCGATCCACAAGGCCCAGGGGACACCGAGGAAAGGGGGGTAGAAACAATGTAAGGGCTGGAGGACAGGGAGGAGTGCTGGGAAGGGTGACAGGTGTGTTGACAGGAGTGTTGAAAACATTGGCCTCTGGACATAGTGGATGAACACTTTGGGGCAGAGCTTCTGTGGCTATCTGCACAAGTCAGTTAAAAGAAAAACAACAAAAAAAAGTTCCATCACAGAGGTGAGCTCTCAAGATCTGGTCTCTTGAAGGGCTATTGACAGTGACTGCTGAAGGAGGGTCACTTTTCTCTTGAAAGAGGGCACTGTTATGCTGGCCATGCCCTGGTGGATGACTCTACCCTTTCACAAATGGGCAGAGGGTCAATAGCTTCTTAAGGAGGACATAATGTTCAGAGAAAAATGTGTTGGAAAATGTTTTAGAAGGATTAGAAAGGAGGGACTAGGAGAAAGACATGACCAAAATATATTGTATACATGTATGAAATTTTCAAAGAATTTTTGATTTGTAGTATAGTATTTTTATTGATTTTTATTGAGATACACATTTTTCTCTACTCCCCTACCTTCCTCTCCCCTCCCCTTCTACCCTATCCCAAGATCCCCATGCTCCCAATTTACTCAGGAGATCTTGTCTTTTTCTACTTCCCATGTATATTAGATCCATGTATGTCTTGCTTAGGGTCCTCATTGTTGTCTAAGTTCTCTGGGATTGTGATTTGTAGGCTGGTTTTCTTTACTTTATGTTTAAAAACCACTTATGAGTGAGTACATATGATATTTGTCTTTCTGGGTTTGGGTTACCTCACTCAAAAAGATGTTTTCTAGCTCCATCCATTTGCCTGCAAATTTCAAGACGTCATTACTTTTTTCTGCTGTGTAGTACTCCATTGTGTAAATGTACTACATTTTCCTTATCCATTCTTTAGTCGAGGGGCATTTAGAATATTTCCAGGTTCACAATGCTATTATGAACATAGTTGAACACATGTCCTTGTGGCACAATTGAGCAACTTTGGATATATACCCAAAAGTAGTATTACTGGGTCTTAAGGAAGGTTGTTTCTTAATTTTCTGAGAAATCGCCATACTGATATCCCAAAAAGCTGTACCATATATATTCTTAAATTCTACTCTGGATCGAAGAAGCCACTCTTTGCAGTGAACAGTGGTAAACGCAGGTGCTTATCTGACAAGACACTGAGAATAAGTGACGACTAAATTCTCACCCCTAAACAAGACATTCCTACCACCTGAGACACAAAGAACTCTTAAAACTGAACTGTTGTCTACTGATTGATCCTTGGGAGGGGGGACAGTCATTGTCTTCTATTGTTTACCCAAGAAGAATCCACCAGGTTCCAATGAGTTGTTCCAGACTCATGGTCACACATATGATCCTGTTAAATTTAGGTTGTCACAAACAAAACAAAGTCGAGGGTGAGGAAGAGATTGGAGGGGAGTGGTTAACAGGGATGTGTGGGAGGTAAGAGAGGGTGGGGCAAGAGGAATCAGGATGCATTCTGTACATGTATGAAATTATCAAAGAAAAAATGCAAATTTAGAAAGTTTAATAGACTTTTAAAATCCCTAGTCTTGCCACTGAAGGAAAAATCGGTGACTGTGAGATGATGTATATATCAATTCCTTCTGCTATATTATCTACTTTACTCTGTGTATTTTCACATTATCTTATACACTTAAACATATACACATAAACATTAAAATTTAAATTTTAAATTAATAAGTAAAATTAAGCAAACTGGGAGAAAAACAGTTTTTATCTTCTAGTATATTTTTTATATTGGTAATAAATGATAAGGCAGTTCATAGTACTCATGACGACACAATTTATAATTCAAACAGTTTGCAACTATTTCTGAGCCATTCATCATATGCCAGGAAAATATATGTTAAATGACTATACCTGTAAAGTAGTAATATTATAAAAGTATAACTAGAAGATTTAAAAGGCTTATAAACATACCCAGTAGGGGTGTGTGTGTGTGTGTGTGTGTGTGTGTGTGTGTGTGTGTGTAATTTCACTCACTGTATATTTCAGGAAACCAAGAAATTGATAGAGCCCTGATTTCAAAATTTTGGAGAACTTCAGTAGAAAACAGCTATCAGTAGATGCTGAGGCTATACAGCTACTTAGAAATAACAAAATAAACACATTAATCATTGTGAGAAAAATAGGATTCTCACAAACAGTAGTAATTTTAGTTTTTACAATTATAGTAACTAGAAAAGGATAAAATGTGCATGTATTGAAAGAAAGGGCTTTTGTTTCAAAGTAATTGCAAAATTTCAGATTAAAACTATCAGAAGAATGATCAGCAGGGACAGGAGAGGCAACAGAAGCAAGAAAACAAAAGACTAAATTCCTTTTAAATGCAAATGTAGCACTGGTAGAATTTTAAACACTATCTGCCTTCGATGCATAAAATCTAGTAATTAACATATCAAATTATATGCAAGACAAGTGTGGAAAATTGTAAAACTCGTTGGGTCCACATTTAAGATTTAAATAAAGAGAAAAATGTCATGCTGGTGGGTCAGAATACTCAATTTTATAAAGATTTTTCTTATAATAATTCTTGAATTCAAGAGAATTCATTGAAAATCTCAGAAGTACTTCTTACTGACCAGGACAAGCTGAATCTAAAGTGTATATGGAAGGATAAAGACTGAGAAAATGATGAAAACTAGAGGGGCCTTGCAGTGGCTAAACCCCGGGGTAAGAAGAAGGCAGGAGTAGACACTGAGCAGGCTCAGTGGGCTTTGGAGACAAGGAAAGGAAGGGACTCTCTGATAGATGGTGCTGGGACAGTTGTGTGCATGGCAAGGAATTGAATTTGTAATCTCATCATAATCAACAACCACATACTGCAAATGATAAGGAAGGATCAGAACCAAAAATCTGGTGTCAGGAAGGAAGAAGTTAAAATAATAAATGGAAGTGGTAACAGAATATATGGTTAACACATTTGAGAACTTCAGTGTTTGTTTTTTAAATGGGAGATGAAATTGGTGGGGGCACCAAGGAGAAGTTGGAGGATAAAGACTGGAGGGGTGGACTTGACAAAACACACTGTCTATATGTATGAAATTCTCAAGCAAAAAAAGTTCTTTCTAAAAATAAATAAAATAAGTCTATCAAAATATTGCTTAAGAATTAAATATATATGGGTTTGATCTGAAGCTTGGTAGAGCATTTGCTTAACTCACATGAGGTTCTCTACTCAGTACCCAGTACTAAAGAAAAAGAAAAGTAGATGAATATGACAAAACTTTAAAACTAAATCAAACGTCAATGGTAAGTCCCAGAAAATAATGCTGCCAATGAAGGAAGGAAGGATGGGAGAGCTCACAGATTATGGACTGGCTGAGTAAAACTTTTTTCTCAGTAAACTGAGATTGCAATAATGTTGATTTATCTTATTACTTATATGTCTATTTAAACATCTGTAAGTGCTACATAATAAAAGTATTTGAACCAAAGGCTATATATACTTAGCATGACAAGCAGTGGTCACTAATATGCATAGCTGTGTGATAAAAGTATTAGACATACTGTAGAGAAATTTTCCTCACAAACATTCACAGAAGAAAACTGCAGCCCATAGAGTGTGCCCATGCCAGGTCCCTGCCACTGCACATCACACACACACACAGAGTGAAAGCCAGCATGAGATACTGGACTCTTAGTGATAGTGTTGTGACAATGTGACTTCATCAGCTGTGGCCAGTCCACCATTCTGGCCAGAGATACTGAGAGCTGAGAGCCTGGGCATGTATCCTTACAAGGGCATGCATGGGAAATCTCTGTACCTGCTCCTCCAATTTGCTGTGAGCCTAATAGTGCTATAAAATATAAAACACAAAAATAAGATAGAAAACACAAAAGTATTCAAAGATGGATGTATATCATGATAACATCGAATTCTTAAATCTCAAAACAATAACATGACTAATTCTTTCCTTGACTTTAATTTTCAGCATTTTATTTGCAATTACATTTCTTTTATAATTTAGTACAGCAAACTAAAATGAAAAAATAATGCTAAAATATTAGGTATGCCAGTTAAGGTGCTACATACCTGTAATCTCAGTGTTGGGAAGGCAGAGTCAGGTGGATCATGAGTTTGATGCCATCTTGAACTATGTATGATTTGAATAAGAACAGCCCATATTTTCCTATGCTTGGCCCTCACTTGGTGGAACTGTTTGGGAAGGATTAGGAAGAATGGTCTTGTTGAAGGAGGTATGTCACTACGGGTAAGCTTTGAGGTTTCAGAAGCCCAGATGTTCCCTCTTAGCCCTCTCTGCCCCATGCTTGTGGACCAAGATGTAAGCTCTCTAATATTTGTCAAGATGTAAGCTCTCTGATATTGGTCTAGCACCATGCCTGTCAGCTTGCTGCCATGTCCCTGCCACAATGGTGACGTACTCACCCTCTGAAACTGTTCGGGCACAAGAAAAAATTCTTTCTTCTGTAAGTTGCCTTGGTCATGCCATCTTGTCAATAGAAAAGTGTTGTGGAATATTAACTTAAGATGTGGTAATTCATTTATGCTGTGGAATAATTGTTTAATGATACAAAGAAGAGTTACATTTGTTTGATTTAAATAAAATTAACCTGGGGTTAGGAGGCTGAATCAGCAGCTAGCTGACAGGAAGTGGTAGGGAGGAACTATATGTAGCTAGGGTTCTTAAATGGGGGCTGGGCAGAATGAAGCCCAACTTTTCAGGAGATATAAGATAGCATCCTGAGAAGGTTAGTTACTCGCTATTCAGCCTCTCTGAGTGAGCAGAATTTCACCTTAACCTTTGAATCCTGAGTTCTGTAGAGGGTTAGAGATCTGGATAAAGTTTCCTTTAGCAGACTTAATAGAGCCATTTCCTGAGGGAACAGAATTCCTGCCTGGTTATGGCCGCTGAGGCCATACCTGTAACTGGTAGCTGCAGAGTTGAAGTTACAGATTACGACAGCAGTTGCTTAAGAGACAGCTACTGAATTTAAAGAAGAACATCAGAAAAGTAGCCAAAAAAGGTTATGTAGTAAGATCTTATTGCCAAAACAAACAAGCAAAAACTAAATAAAATATCTGGGTGAGGGGTACGGCATATCTGCAATCTCAATGCTTAGAAGGTAAAAGGGGGTGCTGCATACCTGCAATCTCAGTGCTTGGGAGGTAAAAGGGGGTGCTGCATACCTGCAATCTCAGTGTTTGGGAGGTAAAAGGGGGTGCTGCATACCTGCATTTTCAGTGCTTGGGAGGTAAAAGGGGGTGCTGCATACCTGCAATCTCAGTGCTTGGGAGGTAAAAGGGGGTGCTGCATACCTGCATTTTCAGTGCTTAGGAGGTAAAAGGGGGTGCTGCATACCTGCAATCTCAGTGCTTGGGAGGTAAAAGGGGGTGCTGCATACCTGCAATCTCAGTGCTTGGGAGGTAAAAGGGGGTGCTGCATACCTGCAATCTCAGTGCTTGGGAGGTAAAAGGGGGTGCTGCATACCTGCATTTTCAGTGCTTAGGAGGTAAAAGGGGGTGCTGCATACCTGCATTTTCAGTGCTTGGGAGGTAAAAGGGGGTGCTGCATACCTGCAATCTCAGTGCTTAGGAGGTAAAAGGGGGTGCTGCATACCTGCATTTTCAGTGCTTAGGAGGTAAAAGGGGGTGCTGCATACCTGCATTTTCAGTGCTTAGGAGGTAAAAGGGGTGCTGCATACCTGCATTTTCAGTGCTTAGGAGGTAAAAGGGGTGCTGCATACCCGCATTTTCAGTGCTTAGGAGGTAAAAGGGGTGCTGCATACCTGCATTTTCAGTGCTTAGGAGGTAAAAGGGGGTGCTGCATACCTGCATTTTCAGTGCTTAGGAGGTAAAAGGGGTGCTGCATACCTGCATTTTCAGTGCTTAGGAGGTAAAAGGGGTGCTGCATACCTGCATTTTCAGTGCTTAGGAGGTAAAAGGGGGTGCTGCATACCTGCAATCTCAGTGCTTGGGAGGTAAAAGGGGGTGCTGCATACCTGCAATCTCAGTGCTTAGGAGGTAAAAGGGGGTGCTGAATACCTGCATTTTCAGTGCTTAAGAGGTAAAAGGGGGTGCTGCATACCTGCATTTTCAGTGCTTAGGAGGTAAAAGGGGTGCTGCATACCTGCAATCTCAGTGCTTGGGAGGTAAAAGGGGGTGCTGCATACCTGCAATCTCAATGCTTAGGAGGTAAAAGGGGGTGCTGCATACCTGCATTTTCAGTGCTTGGGAGGTAAAAGGGGGTGCTGCATACCTGCATTTTCAGTGCTTAGAAGGTAAAAGGGGGTGCTGCATACCTGCAATCTCAGTGCTTGGGAGGTAAAAGGGGGTGCTGCATACCTGCAATCTCAGTGCTTGGGAGGTAAAAGGGGGTGCTGCATACCTGCAATCTCAGTGCTTAGGAGGTAAAAGGGGGTGCTGAATACCTGCAATCTCAGTGCTTGGGAGGTAAAAGGGGGTGCTGCATACCTGCATTTTCAGTGCTTGGGAGGTAAAAGGGGGTGCTGCATACCTGCAATCTCAGTGCTTGGGAGGTAAAAGCAGAATGACTAGGAGCTCAAAACCAGGCTTGGTTACATAGTGAGTTTAGAATAGGCCTGGGCTACATGTGTCCCCAAATGCCTCTATGTGTGCGTGTGTGTGTGTGTGTGTGTGTGTGTGTTAGGCTCATCTTTTACAAACAAATTAGTCTCATTGATCCCCAAACTCCTGGAAACTTTTCTCAAGTTGGTACTGAAGAAGCGCAAACATCCAGAAAGATTTTCAACTTAAAGCTATGCTGTAGTGGGGAGACTGATACGGGATGCACACTGCAAAGGGGGAAATGTCATACCATCCCATTCTTCCCAAGCCTAGAGGCTCATCTCGTCACTGGAGAAAGAAAGAATACGAAGGCCCGAAGCATAATTTTCCAGTTAAGAAGTGGACAGGACATGGCATCTGGGAGAAGCTGAGGAATAAGGTGAATATAATAATAAAAAAAAAACATAGGAAATCCTCAAAGAACTATTTTTTTTAAAGGTTGCATCAATATGAACCTTCTATTTGAGGAAAGGCAACATTAGAAGCAGCAGGAAAAATAGGAGGGGAACCAGTGAATGGGTAAGGGGGAGCTGGTGCAGGGGAGGTTTGGAGCTCGTGCATGGGGAGGTGGGGGCTGGTGAATGGAAAGGTGGGGAGCTGGTACTTGGGGATGTGGGGAGCTGGGGAGTAGACCCGTTAGCACATAGCTGCTTGCAATTTGAGTTTGAAGCTTGATAATTATTTTTGGCAAAACCAATAGCATTCAATTTATAACAGATGTAACCAAGTATTTTTAACTTTAAAATGTTAAGTCAAAAGTTCAGTGAGTAAAGAAGCCATGAATGTAAGAAAAATAATATTCACTGCTATGAGACAAAGAAACCACCGTAATCACTGGTGGACATTAATTATTCTATATCAATAGGTTTTGTGCTGCTTATAAGGGTGGAAACACTAGCTCAATTGCTATATTATATTTAATTATGTCTTCACATAAATATGATGCGTGAATGCAACCATAAACTAGGGAAATTTCATATGAATCAACATTCACCCCAATAATCATCTTTAAATAAGGAGAAATAAATGTATGATTGAAGACATAGCCAAAGCAGTCCTTCAATAATAATGTCAAACCACCCAAACCTTATTGCTTTCTTTATTGCTGCTGGTATCCCTACCTCTAGATCCCTACTTCAAGCCTTCTTCCAGAGCAAGTACTCAGGACTATTCTGAACCAGTCACACCAGCTGCATGGAACGGGGTGAGCAGGAGAGCAGGGTGCTTCGCATAGGACAGCGAGAGTCCGCATGGACAGAAGCTACCGTAAACAGACAAGTGGTTTAAGCAGAAGACAGGAAGAGGGATAAGCTTTTAAGCAAACATGGCATGTCCTCATAGTATATCAGTCAACTCAAAGACAAGCAATTATGTCATATCTCGTAAATTATAGACATCATAGAATACATAGTTTGCACTGATTTTTAAGGTGAAAACACAGGGGGTCAAAGAAATTTTGATGATTTCTTTTAGAATTATTTGAAATTAATATCCTCAAATTAAGAGATTAAGCCTTCATTCTTCTCTACCTTTCCAGATAGTTAGGGGTAAAACTAGAGAGAACTGGAGAGACCCTGCAAAGTTATCTGGCTGCACACAGAAATTTCCCTGTCTTATCGCCCACTGTTGATAAAACTAATACTATTGTCAAAATACCTTAGACAATATTTTTTTTTAAAAAAAGAAAAAAGGGGGCCTGGAAAGATGGCTCAACATTTAAGAGCAATACTACTGCGGTAGCAGATTTCAGCTTGTTCCCGGTACCTGAATCCCATGGTTCTCAACCGCCTGTTATTTCAGTTCACGGGTCTCTGACACCCTCTTATGTTCTCTTAAGGCAATTGTACTCAGGTGTACACACTCACACAGAGACACACATACATAATACACATATTTACAAACAAAATATTTGAAAAGGACAAGGGTAGAGGGTGGATTATTTGAAAGTTAAGCATAGAAAATGCAGATTTTTTTTTTTTTTGCTCATTAAATATAAGTAAACCATTCCATGAGGAAAAGCAAAAAGTAATAAAACCAGAACTGTATACAGGAATAGCATAGCAAAGTTCAACATTTAAATAAGAGATTTTCCTTTTTTAAAAGCACATAGGAATTTTCAATTCTTATATAAAATTTAATAGTCATCAAAGCTTAAGCTTGCCAATCTACTCATTTTGCATTTGAATTTGAATATTTTTTTAAAGTTAGCAAACTGCAAAGCTAGCACATCTAAGAATAAGAATTTCTTAGCAAGGAGCTCTTAAAAGAGCAATGTGAAAAACTCAAATTCAAATTCATAATAGCGTCGAAATGCACAGATGCATTGTATATTATTTTGCATAACTTCAAATATAACTAGAAGTGACTCATTCTAGACTTGCAGAAATTTGAGAATGAACAAATAAATGCGCAACAACAAATGAGAGCAGTGCAGAGTGGAGCCGCCAGCTGCACACATTAGGACTCGGGATGCTCTTCTTCGTGGGACAGACCATTGTGCCATTACTATTAGACTAATTTTAATATTTTATGGAAGTCCCTAATAAGATGATGTTTTCCATGTTCCCAAGGCCCAAAAACTAACCAACAGATAATTAAATAATCAGAGAAGCAATGAAAACACTGCTGGCGGGAAGCACAGTAATAAAAACTGGAAAAAGCCATTCACAGTGATGGCAAGAGCAGGAAAATGGAGAAGAACAATGGCACAGGGATATTGGGGCGGAAACAGCTTCAGTGCTTTGGGGCTTGGAATGCTTGGGGATAAGCATACAGGAAGACATGGTGAGCAGGGCAAACCCATTTTATTTCCAGATGACGCCCAATAATAACTCAAGGTTAGCACCATATTGGTCAGAGACTACATTAAGAATGAATGTATGAATTAGCCCTGACCGAGTAGATTCATGATGCCTGCTGACTTTAAGAGTTTCTCTTTCTTATTCTATAACCAGATTGAGGAAGAGGCCAACACACAGGTCAATTTCGAGAAAGAAGGGAAAAGCTAGATTTATAACTCAGGATCGGACATTCTGAAACCATTTGCTTTGAATCGTTATGTGTGGAAGCAAGTGTCTGCAGTGCATGCCGTGGAAATGAGCACTATCAGGGAAAAGGCATGGTGGACTATGCTTGAACACTGATATCTCACTGGTGTTTCCACAGAACAGGGACAGGAGGAGTACACATTTAGCCACAGGGACACAGGGCTTCCTTGCATAGAGGAACACACTCTCATTCAGTGGGAGAAGTGATCCACAGCTCAGGCCAAATTCCAGTCACTGTTGAAGGATCACTTAGAGCAGAGCAGTTGCTAGTGGACCGGCAGCATGGGAGCCAAGATTCTTGCCATCATGTCGGAGACTGCAAGATGCTGCAGTAGGTTCAAAGTCAGCCTCTCACCAGCAACATCTGGATGCCTCTAGCAGATGCAGCTGGACACCTGGAACCACCTGGCTACCAGGTTGAGTGACCATCTCTCTAGTAAAGTGCAGTTGGACATCTGGGACCACCTAGGTACCAGGATGACAGTGTCATTCTCTCTGGAATAACCCCAGGGTGATTCTTGAGAGCTGTTTGTTTATTTAGGGGTCTATTGGAGTTCCCTCAAACCATAATAAGACCAATCTCCCCTAAGAAATGAGAATGTCCTCTGAAGTTTTCCTTTACCTTTGGTAGAAATGTGTGAAGGTAATGAAGGAAGCTGAATGAGTGGACCATTGTGTCTCTGTCAGGCATGTGTCTAAGCCAGTGGTTCTCAGTCTTCCTTACACCATGACCCTTTAGTACAGTTCCTCATGTGGTGACCTTCCCCCACCATAAAATTATCTATTGCTACCTCATAACTGTAATTTTTCTTCTGTAATCATAATGCATATATATTTGTGTTTTGTGGTTGTCTTAGGAAAGAATTGAGGCCACAGCCTACTTTCATGAATGAAAATATATATAGAGTACACAATCTCCTTGTTGACGCTGGTTTGGATCAATCAGAATGAAAGAAACTATCGAAGACTTGAAAACTAAAACAGAGACTATAAAGAAAACAGCAAGCCAAGGGAATTATAGAAACAGAAATCATGAGAAAATGATCAGGTACCACAAACGCAAGCATGAACAGCAGAATACAACAGATGGAAGGGAGAATCTCAAGTGCTGAAAATACAAAAGAGGAAATAGTTTCATCAGTCAAAGAAAACATTAAATCTAACAAAAGTTTAATGCAAAATATTTAGGAATATGGGACACCATGAAAAGACCAAATCTAAGAATAATAGGTATAGAAGAAGGAGAAGAACTTCAACTCAAAAGCATAGAAAATATATTTAACAAAATCATAGAAGAAAACTTTCCCAACCTAAAGAAAGATATGCCTATGAAGATACATGAAGCTTACAAAATACCAAAAAGACTGAATCAAAAAAAAAGTCCCTTCACTACATAATAATCAAAACACTAAGCATATAGAGCAAAGAAAGAATCTTAAGAGCTGCAAAAGAAGAAGGCCAAGTAACATATAAAGGTAGACCTATCAGAATTACACCTGACTTTTCATTGGAGACAATGAAAGCCAGAAGGTCATGGTCAAGCATTATGAAGATATTAAGAGACCACGGATGCCAACCCAGACTACTATACCCAGCAAAACTTTCAATCACCATAGAAGGACAAAGCTAGATATTCCATGACAAAATCAGATTTAACCAATACCTAGCCACAAACCAAGCCCTACACAAAATACTAGAAGGAAAACTCTAACCCAAGGAAGTTGGCTACATCAACAAAAACACAGACAATTGATGGTCTCATAGCAGCAAATTCCAAAGAAAGGAAAAAAGTACAAATTAACATCATCCACAATGAAAACTAAATTAACAGGAGATAGCAATCACTTGTCATTAATATCCCTTAATGTAAATGGACTCAACTCACCTATGAAAAGGCACAGGCTAACAGATTGGATACAAAAACAGAACCCATCCTTCTTCTGCATACAGAAAACACACCTCAACCTCAAAGACAAACTTCATCTCAAAAAAAAAAGGTTGGGTAAAAATAAACCAATCAAGTGGACCTAAGAAACAAACTGATGTAGCTATCCTAATATCTAAAAACATAGACTTCAAACTAAAATCAATCAAAAGAGACACAGAAGGACATTTCATATTAGTCACAGGAAAAGTCCATCAAGAGGAAATCTCAATACTGAACATCTATGCCCCAAATACAAGGGCACCCTCATATGTAAAAGAAACACTTTTAAAGCTTAAATCATACATTAAATCCCACACACTAATAGTGGGAGACTTCACCTCTCCTCTCTCACCACTGGACAGGTCAGTCAGACAAAAAATGAACAGAGAAATAGGGGAACTAACAGATGTTATGATTCTTTCTTATTTATTAGGACAGAGTTACATACCACAACATTGAAGACCAGGGGACTACTTACAGGAGTCAGTTTTTCTTTCTCATTGTGGGGGTTTCAGAAATCAAAATCAGGTCACCAGATATGGGAGAGGGTATATTTACTAACTGAGTCATCTTGCCAGCCCTAGTCTGAATTTCTCTTCTGTATTATCCAAGGCTTCTTGTTACAAAGACTAAGCTCAAATCCTGGCTTTCACTCAATGAGACTACAAGAAATTTAAATTCTTTGGTCCCTAGTTTTGTTGTTTGTAAAGAGTTTTCGTTATTGATGATTGTGAGGCTTTAATTCGCTATTAAAGATAATGCGCATTGTATCAGTGTGGCCTGTAACTCCAACAGGTGACACATCCTTAAAATCAGGAGTGTAAAGAGATTGTATTTAAATCACCAAATGCATTTGGAAATATTTTTATCCAAATATTTGAATTTAAAAATACCATCAAGCTTCCATGACATCAGATAGGGATCCTTCCTTTCTCCTCTCCAGAGGGCTGAAGATTGACTCTCCTTCTTTTGGACCCTGCAAATACCACCCTCAGAGAAGACTCTCTTTTCAGAGAAGAATGCACACTGAGTCGTGGCTGCACAAGGGGTGAGACTAAGTGACAGGTGAGTGTTCAGCCTGAAACCAAACATATATACCACCTTCTTAAAGGATCAAGAAACATTTTAGAAGAGGAGACAGAAAAATGCAACAGCCAGAAGAAAAGAAAATGAGCTGCAAAATGCCATCTCTGGGAAAAACCATGGCAATCATGAACTCATAGCAAGTGCAGATCCCAGCACTGGGTCTGCAAAAGGATAGTCTGATTAACAGTCAGATAGGAATGGGATTTGGGGAAGCCCTACCACATACTGCTGAACTACTTGTTTCTAATAGAGGAGAATTAAAATTTTCTAAACACATTGAGTTTTGAATTTTAAATTTGGCAAAATACACATTACATAAAAGGTGTCATGATGGTGCCTGTAAATGTTCAGTTCAGTAACGTCACATACAAGTGCATCATCTTGTCAACACCATCACCGTTTGTTACATCATTCACCCAGAAACTCTGTACCCATTGCCATGGCCACCCAATTTCCTCTCCCACAGGCCCTGGAGCCATTCTACTTTCTGCATCTATGAATCTACTAGTTACCTCACAGAAGCGAGATCATGCAACATGTTGTTCTGTGTCTGGTTTATTTCACTTAGTATAGTGTTTTCAAGATTTACCCATGCTGAAGCATATGTCCAAATACTATTTTTTAAAAGTCTTAATAGTATTTATTGTGCAAATTCTCTTTGTCCATTCATTACCAATGGACACTTTAACTGGAATGGCAAAATACTTTTAGAAGCAAAAAAATTAAGATGCCTCATTCTTATTCATATCATTGCATTGCTAACCCAGCCTGGTGCCAATCAACAAATGATAAAGAAAATGTACCACAGTCACATATTCTTTATTGCATTTTTATCCATAAAGAGAAATGAAATCATTTCATTTTCAGAAAAATGGATGGAGCCAGAGACCATGATGTTAAGCAAAATCAGCCAAACTGTGAAAATGGTACCATGAAGATTCTCTCACATGTGGACCCCAAAGGAGAGAGATGTATGAAGAGAAGGAGAGATGATGGGAGAAGGGGTCAGAGGCGGGAGTCAAAGAGTGGATGACGAAGAGGTAAATACGATCAAAGTACCATTTAGAGGAGTGCATACAATTGTCAAACAAATTTATTTATAGTTATATAAAATCTGTAAGTATATAGAAATTCCACATATTTAATTTAATGGATAGATACATTTTTAAACTTAGAAATTCCTATGTTAATTTATCATATTAATTTCTTTTTCATTATTGTCTCAGAAGCAAAAAAAAAATGATTCCTAAATGAAAGGAAACTTTCAGAATTTATTTGCTTTGAAAAGCAATATACACAGAGAACATTTTGAATTACTTTTATTGATTTCATTTATGTATCCAATATGCCAGTGACAAAAATATAAACCAAAAATGTTTAATTTTTTTATTCACATCTTAATAAGAACTGAAAAGGAATATATATGTGTATATATTAACATATAAAATAGTATACCACAAAAGCAGATACCAATGTGCCATAATTGAAGAAATGAAAGCTGTTCCTTTTAATTGTGGCCCTGACTTCAAAGGATGTGGTACTTTGATTATTGCTTTGCCCAAGTGCTATTCGAAGGTTGGGGTCTATCAGAGGAGCTCTGTGATGTTGACTTACAGTGATCGTGGGAGCAGAAAGCTCTAACCTGTCTCTGGTTTGGCCCAATGCTTATCTTTTGTTGGACAGAGGCAAGCAGGCTGGGAAGTCAACGGTAAGTGGAAATTCCCAGAGTCACTTTGGGAATAGCACCTGACTTTTCAAGGACAGGAGCTCAGGGAAACTGGCTAATTTCCCAGATGTTTTAAAAAGTCCTCAGATATCATATTCTAAAAATGATTTTAATGGGCATTAAAATATAGGACTTAGAGGCTATAAAAGCTTCTACAGAATCAGGTGGGCAGACACTTTTGTTAACGTCACTAATGCAAAGGTATTCTTAGGGTCTTTGATGAGTTGAAAAGCTGCCAGTGGGATGCATACCTTTTCATTTTAATTTTGTCTAAGACAAACTTAAAATCGCAGAATTTTTATCCCTTAGAGAACATGACCCATTTCCACATGGTTGACCTATGAATGTTACAGAGTAGTTCAAAGTTAAAAGTAGTTAATGTGCTCAAAACTGGAGTTTTGTCCAAGAGACTTAGGAGGATTTTCCTGCCCCAAGACAGATTCTTTTTGTAATCCTTTGTATGTCATGGGACCTTTTTCTTTTCTTTTTTTTATTGATTTTTATTGAGTTCTACATTTTGCTCTGCTCCCCTTCCTGTCTCTCCCCTCCTCTTCAACCCTCTCCCATGGTCCCATGCTTATTTTACTCAGGAGATCTTGTCTTTTTCTACATCCCTTGTAGATTAGATCTATGTATGTCTCTCTTAGGGTCATCTTTGTTGTCTAGGTTCTCTGGGATTGTAAATTGTAGGCTGATTTTCTTTGCTTTCTGTTTAAAAACAACTTATGAGTGAGTACATGTGATAATTGTCTTTCTGGGTCTGGGTTATTTTACTCAAACTGATGTTTTCTAGCTCCATCCATTTTCCTGAAAAATTGAAGATGTTATTTTTTTCTGCTGTGTAGTACTCCATTATGTAAATGTACCATATTTGCCTTATCCATTCTTTGGTCGAGGGGAATTTAGGTTGTTTCCAGATTCTGTCTATGGCAAACAATGCTGCTATGAACATAGTTGAGCACATGTCCTTATGACACAATTGAGCATCCTTTGGATATATACTCAAAAGTGGTATTCCTGGGTCTTGAGGAGGGTTGTTTCCTAATTTTTTGAGAAATTGCCACATTGACATCCAAAGGGGCTGTACCAGCTTGCATTCCCACTAGCAATGGAGGAGTGATCCCTTTAACCCACAACCTCTCCAGCATAAGTTGCCATCAATGTTTTAAATCTTAGCCATTCTTACAGGTGTAAAATGGAATCTGAGTTGTTTTGATTTGCATTTCTCTTATGACTAAGGATGTTGAATATTTCCTTAAGTGTATTTCAACCATTTTAAATTCCTGTTGAGTGTTCTCTGTTTAGGTCTGTACTCCATTTTTTTATTGGATTATTTGTTCTTTTGATGACCAATTTCTTGAGTTCTTTGTATATTTTGAAGATAAGACCTCTGTCTGATGTGGGGTTGGTGAAGATCTTTTTCCATCCTGTAGGCTGTCATATTGTCTTGTTGAACGTGTATTAATTGTTTCTCTCAATGTTTGTGCTACTGGGGTTGTATTTATGAAGTAGTCTCCTGTGCCAATGTGTTCAAGTGTACTTCCCACTTTCTCTTCTATGAAGTTCAGTGTGGCTGGTTTTTTTTTGAGGTCTTTGATCCATTTGGACTTGAGTTTTGTGTATGGTGATAGATATATTTTCATTCTTCTACATGTTGATATCCAGTTATGCCAGCACCATAAGTTAAATATGCTTTATTTTTTCCATTTAATACTTTTTGCTTCTTTCTCAAAAATCAGGTGTTTGAAGGTATATAGACTAATATCCAGGTCTTCAGTTAATTTCCATTGGTTCTCCTGTCTGCTTTTATGCCAATATCAGGCTGTTTTCAGTACTGTAGCTCTGTAGTAGAGTTTGAAGTCAGGGATCATGATGCCTCCAGAAGTTCTTTTATTATACAGGATTGTTTTGGATATCCTGAGTTCTTTGCCTTTCCATATGAAGTTGAGTACTGTTCTTTCGAGGTCTATACAGAATTTTGCTGGGATATTGATGGGCATTGCCATTTTACTTTGTTAATTCTACCTAGCCAAGCATGGGAAATCTTTCCACTTTCTGGTGTCTTCTTCAATTTCTTTCTTCAAAGATTTAAAGTTCTTTTATACAAGTCTTCCACTTGTTTGGTTAGAGTTACTCCAAGATATTTTATGCTATTTGTGGCTATTGTGAAGGGTGATGTTTCTCTGATTTCTTTCTCAGCCAATTTATCATCTGTGTACAGGAGGGCTACTAATTTTTTTGAGTTAATCTTATATCCTGCTACATTACTGAAAGTGTTTATGAGTTGTAGAAGATCCTTGGTAGAATTTTTGGGGTCACTTATGTAAGCTATCATATCATCAGCAAATACTGAGAGTTTGATTTCTTCTTTTCCGATTTGTATCTCATTGATCTCCTTTTGGTGTCTTATTATTCTAGCTAGAACCTCAAGAACTATATTGAATAGATATGGAGAGAGTGGACAACCTTGTCGTGTTCCTGATTTCAGTGGGATTGCTGTGAGTTTCTCTCCATTTAGTTTGATGTTGGGTGTTGGCTTGCTGTATATTGCCATTATTATGTTTATGTATGTCCTTGCATCCCTGCTCTCTCCAAGACCTTTATCATGAAGGGATATTGTATTTTGTCGAAAGCTTTTTCAGCATCTAGTGAGATGATCATGTGGTTTTTATTTTTCACTTTGTTTATATGGTGGATTACATTGACAGATTTTTGCATATCGAACCATCCCTGCATCTCTAGGGTGAAGTCTACTTGATCATGGTGGATGATAGTTCTAATGTGTTCTTGGATTCGATTTGTCAGTTTTATTGAATATTTTTATATCAATGTTCATGAGTGAGACTGGTCTGTGATTCTCATTCTTAGTAATGTCTTTCTGTGGTTTGGGAATCAGGGTAATTGTAGACTCATAAAAAGAGCTTGGCAATTTCCTTCTGTGAAATAATTTGAGGAATATTGGTATTAGTTCTTGTTTAAAAATATTGCAGAATTCGGGAAAGGAAACATGCAGGCAGAACACTGTATAGATAATAAATAAATAAAACTTAAAAAAAGAATATATGGATGTTTATAGGCAGGTGTTGTTGGGGTCTTTCTGTATCTCAACCTTCTTTAAGGTTTGCTGAGTCAAAAGACCCTTTATAGAATCTCTAAACTTGGGCGGAGACCCCCGGCGCGCAGGCCCCGAGCGGCGGAGACCCCCGGCGCGCAGGATCCGGTGGATGCCGGATAGGCCAAGCACGAAACAGTGAAGCCCACACTGAGAGCAGATCGCTCCACTACTACTAAATCAAGTAGGTTTTTGGGGGCCTGGCCTGCAGAGTGGTAGAACAGGAAGCCTGGTCCTGCCCCTGAAGACCCTCCTGAGTGGGGAGAGTGTTCTGGACCCATGGCAGGACACAGGAAACAGAGCAGGGGCATTCCCTGACCCCTTTGACCCCCCCATTTAGTCTGCGAGGGCAGGTACCCTCTGCTGGGGCTGCTCCTCCTCTGTGGCAACCTCTCTCTCCCTGACCCATCCCAGCTTGTGCCCAGGAGTCTCCTTCACTCCCCCTCCCTTCCGTGGGGCTGTGGGATCACCCAGTTTAGCCTGTAAGGGCACTGGGTCAGGAGCTCAGGGCAGAGGGCAGCGAGAGTTTCTCTGTTTTGGCAGCTGGCCTGCAGAGTATTGGCCCTTTGGTTGGTGAGGCCCGTGGTGAACGAGAAGCTGGGTCCTGTTCCTGAACACCATTCTGAGGGGTGAGAGGGATCTTGGCCCCCGGCAGGAGCCAGTAAACAGAGGGAGGGCATTTGGTAAGAGGAGCCCCTGGCTAGCAGGGAAACCTGATCTGGTGTTAAAAGACCCATTAAATAGCATTGATAGGAGGAGATGGGCAGGTGCCAAGGCAAAAATTCACCCAATAATCTGAAAAACAACATGAAAACACCAGAACCCAATGATCTTACAACAGAAGGATTTGAACACCCTAACACAGAAGAAGTGGAAAAAATTGACTTTATAAAAACAATAGAGTCCCTTAAACAACATGTGAAAAATGCCCTTATAGAAATGGATGAGAAGTATAACAAAAAGTTTGAAGGAATGAGTAAATACGTACATGATACCCTGGGAAACCAAGAAAAAACGATCAATCAGGTAATGGAAACAGTTCAAGAATTGAAAACTGAAATGGAAGCAAGGAAGAAAACACAATCTGAGGACCAGCTGGATATGGAAAATCTAGGTCAACGAGCAGAGCCCACAAAAACAAGCATAACCAATAGAATACAAGAAAGAGATAGAAGAAAGAATCTCAGATTCTGAGGACACCACAGAGAAAATAAATGCACTGGTCAAAGAAAACAGCAAAGCCAACAAATTCTCATCACAAAACATCCAGGAAATATGGGACACAATAAAAAGACCAAACCTAAGAATAATAGGAATAGAAGAAGGAGAAGAGTCACAGCTCAAAGGCCCAGAAAATATCTTTAACAAAATTATGGAAGAAAACTTTCCCAACCTAAAGAAAAATACTCTCTTGAATATTCAAGAAGCATAAAGAACACCAAATAGACTGGATCAAAGAAAAAAATCCCCTCGCCATATAATAATCAAAACAAAAAATACACAGGTTAAAGAAAGAATATTAAGAGCTGTGAAGGAAAAAGGCCAAGTAACTTATAAAGGTAAACCGATCAGACTTACACCTGACTTCTCTATGGAAACCATGAAAGCCAGAAGGTCCTGGATAGAGGTACTGCAGAAGCTAAGAGACCATGGATGCAAACCCAAACTACTATACCCAGCCAAGCTATTGTTCACTATCAATGGAGAAAACAAGACATTCCAGGATAAGAACAAATTTAAACAATACATAGCCACAAATCCAGCCCTACAGAAAGTAATAGAAGGAAAATCACAACCCAAGGAATCCAACACTGCCTACAATAACTCAGGCATCTAGCGACCCTTCACCAGCACAACTCAAAGAAGGGAGACACACAAACTCTACTACCAAAACCAATAAGAATAACCGGAGTAAACAACCACTGGTCATTAATATCACGTAATATTAATGGGCTCAATTCACCTATAAAAAGGCACAGGCTGAGAGATTGGATACGAAAACAGGATTTAACATTCTGCTGTTTGCAAGAAACACATCTCAACCACAAAGAGAGGCATCTACTCAGAGTAAAGGGTTTGGAAAAGGTCTTTCAAGCAAATGGTCCTAAGAAAAAAGCTGGTGTGGCCATATTAATTTCTAACAAAACTGAATTTCAAACTAAAATCAATCAGAAGAGATCGAGATGGTCACTTTATACTCATAACAGGAACAATTCATCAGGATGAAGTCTCAATCCTGAATATCTATGCCCCTAATATAAAAGCACCCACTTATGTAAAAGAAATATTACTAGAACTCAAGGCAGACATCAAACCACACACACTAAGAGTAGGAGACTTCAATACACCTCTCTCTTCAAAGGACAGGTCAATCAGACAGAAACCTAATAGAGAATTAAGAAAATTATTGGAGGTAATGAAGCAAATGGACTTAACAGACATCTATAGAACTCTCCACCCAAATAGGAAAGGATATACCTTCTTCTCTGCAGCTCATGGAACCTTCTCGAAAATTGACCACATACTCAGAAACAAGGGAAACCTCCACAGATACAAAAAAATATCAGTGTCCACCTGTGTCTTATCAGATTATCACGGATTAAAGTTAGAAGGCAACAACAATGCTACCCCCAGAAAGCCGAAAAACTCATGGAAACTGAACAGTCAACTACTGAACCACACCTGGGTCAAGGAAGAAATTAAGAAAGAAATTAAAGTCTTCCTTGAATTTAATGAAAATAAAGAGACAAGATACTCAAACCTATGGGACACAATGAAAGCAGTGCTAAAAGGAAAGTTCATCGCACTAAGTGCCCACTTAAAGAAAACAGAGAAAGCATACATCAGGGACTTAACAGCACACCTGAAAGCTTTAGAAAAAAAGAAGCAGACATGCCCAGGAGGAGTAGAAGACTGGAAATAATCAAACTGAGGGCGGAAATCAACAAAATAGAAACACAGAAAACAGTCCAAAGAATCAATGAAACAAAAGGTTGGTTCTTGGAGAAAATCAACAAGATCAACAAACCCCTATCAAAACTAATTAAACAACAGAGAGAGAACAAGCAAATAAATAAGATCAGAAATGAAAAGGGGACATAACCACAGACACAGAGGAAATTCAGAGAATTTTTAGATCTTACTACAAAAGCCTGTATGCCACAAAACTGGAAAATACAAAAGAAATGGACATTTTCTTAGGTAAGTACCATATACCAAAGCTAAACCAAGACCAGGTGAATGATCTAAATAGACCTGTTAGTCGCAAAGAACTAGAAACTGTTATCAAAAATCTCCCTACCAAAAAAAGCCCAGGTCCAGATGGTTTCAATGCAGAATTCTATCAGAACTTCCAAGAAGAGCTAATACCTATACTCCTTAATGTATTTCACAATATAGAAACAGAAAAGTCATTGCCAAATTCCTTTTATGAAGCTACAGTTACCCTGATACCAAAACCACACAAAGACCCAACCAAGAAAGAGAACTACAGGCCTATCTCACTCATGAACATCGGCACAAAAATTCTCAATAAAATACTGGCAAACCGAATCCAAGAACACATTAGAAAAATTATCCATTATGATCAAGTAGGCTTCATCCCAGAGATGCAGAGCTGGTTCAACATACGCAAATCTATCAATGTAATCCACCACATAAATAAACTTAAAGAAAAAAACCATATGATCATTTCATTAGATGCTGAAAAAGCATTCGACAAAATTCAACACCCCTTTATGACAAAGGTCTTGGAGAGATTAGGGATACAAGGGTCATACCTAAATATAATAAAAGCTATTTACAGCAAGCCGTCAGCTAACATTAAATTAAATGGAGAAAAACTCAAAGCCATCTCACTAAAATCAGGAACACGACAAGGATGTCCACTCTCTCCATACCTCTTCAATATAGTGCTTGAAGTTCTAGCAATAGCAATAAGACAACATAAGGGGATCAAAGGGATTCGTATTGGAAAAGAAGAAGTTAAGCTTTCGTTATTTGCAGATGATATGATTGTATACATAAGCAACCCCAAAAACTCTACCAAGAACTCCTACAGCTGATAAACAGCTTTAGTAATGTGGCAGGATACAAGATCAACTCCAAAAAATCATGGGCTTCCTATACACTAAGGATAAGGAAACAGAGAGGGAAATCAGAGAAGCATCACCTTTCATGATAGCCACAAGTAACATAAAATATCTTGGGGTAACTCTGACCAAGGAAGTGAAAGATCTATATGACAAGAACTTTAAGTCTTTGAAGAAAGAAATTGAAGAGGACACCAGAAAATGGAAGGATCTCCCCTGCTCTTGGATTGGGAGGATCAACATAGTAAAAATGGCAATTCTACCAAAAGCAATCTATAGGTTCAATGCAATCCCCATCAAAATCCCATCAAAATTCTTCACAGATCTGGAGAAGACAATAATCAACTTTATATGGAAAAACAAAATACCCAGGATAGCCAAAACAATCTTATACAATAAAGGATCGTCTGGGGGCATTACCATCCCTGACTTCAAACTCTATTACAGAGCTACAGTATTGAAAACAGCTTGGTATTGGCATAAAAACACAGAAGTCGACCAATGGAATTGAATAGAAGACCCTGACTTCAACCCACAAACCTATGAACACCTGATTTTTGATAAAGGAGCTAAAAGTATACAATGGAAAAAAGAGCATCTTCAACAAATTGTGCTGGCAAAACTGGATGTCAACCTGTAGAAGAATGAAAATAGATCCATATCTATC
The DNA here is from genome assembly GCF_037038515.1 of Microtus pennsylvanicus. Lineage (NCBI taxonomy): Eukaryota > Metazoa > Chordata > Mammalia > Rodentia > Cricetidae > Microtus > Microtus pennsylvanicus. The sequence continues at coordinate 137,281,412 of NC_134582.1, read as the reverse complement.
ACCATGCACAAAACTCAAGTCCAAATGGATTAAAGACCTTAATATCAGTCCGAACACACTGAACCTGATAGAAGAGAAAGTGGGAAGTACTCTACAACACATGGGCACAGGAGACCCTTCCTACGTACAACCCCAGCAGCACAGACATTAAGGGCCTCATTGAATAAATGGGACCTCCTGAGACTGAGAAGCTTCTGTAAAGCAAAGGACACTGTCGCTAAGACACAAAGGCAACCCACTGACTGGGAGAAGATCTTCACCAACCCCGCAACTGACAAAGGTCTGATCTCCAAAATATATAAAGAAACTAGACTGTAAAAGGCTAATCAACCCAATTATAAAATAGGGCACTGAGCTGAACAGAGAATTCTCAACAGAAGAAGTTCAAATGGCCAAAAGACACTTAAGGTCATGCTCAACTTGAATATTTTCTTTCACATGTTTGATTGCTTTTTCTTGGTTTTCTCTAAGGGATTTGCTGATGTCTTCCAATTTTTTGTTTGTTTTTTCCTTCATTTCTTTGAGGGAATTTCTCATTTGCTTTTTAAGAGTTTCAAACCTTCTCCTGAGGTTATTTTTTAGGTTTTTCTTCTGCTTCATCTATATTTGGTTGTTAAAGTCTTGCTATTTTAGGGGCTTTAGGTGTTACAGGTGTCACATTGCTCTTTGTGGTGTTGTACGTGTTCTTACCTTTACTACTCATCTTTTCTTCTAATAGGTGTGGTTGGGACTGTCTGTGATTCTGCTGATTAATCTTTTATGTGCCAGTAAATCCAAGGCTCAGATGGTTGTTCCTCATGGTACAGTCAGTGTCAAGGTTTTAGTTCCCATATTAGTCACTCCGTGTTCCTGAAGGTCACTCAGCATTTCCAGGCTATGCTCTGCTGCCTTGGAATTTTCTGCCTCAGGCATGCTTTAGCCTAGATTAGCAGCTCAGACCTGTTTCTGTAAATGTCCCTGCTCTGGATCAGTTCCTGCAGAGGTCCTTGGCTTGAGGTTGGTCCTGTAAAGGCCTTGGCTCCGATCTACTCCCTCGAAGGTCCCAGGCTTGGGTTTGCCCAGACCTGTAGAGGGTCTGGCTCAGGCTTATTCCCTCCGAGGTCCCAGACTCATACTCAGACTGGCAGAGGTTTCTGGTTCCTGCCTACTCCCTTTGATGTCCCAGACTGAAGCCTAGACCCACAGCTATCTCTGGTTCCTGCAAACTCCCTCAGAGATCCCAGATTCTTGCCCAGACCCACAGAGGTCCTTGCTAAAGCATAGTTCCTCAGAGGTCCTAGACTCATACCGAGACCCACAGGGGTCCTGGCTTAGGTCTACTCCCTTGAAGTCCCAGATTCATGTCTGGACCTGCAGAAGTCTCTCTCTCTAGCCCACTTGCTCAGCGGTTGCTCCCCTATACCTTCTCCTGTAGAGTTTGCTGTCTCACCTCTGTTATGGCCTGGGTTGCTGGCTCAATCCTACATCCACAAATGTCCCTGGTCTGGATCTACTCCCACTCCCATGGAGCTTACTTTCTCAGACCTTCTCCAGCCTAGGTAGCTGGTTTAATAGGGACCTATTTCCTTAACCATACATAATATTTAAGACCTGGGAGGGGGTAGCTCATGAATAGCACACTTGCTGTAAGGCACTTAATTCTAGCCCCCCTGAACTCTTCCAACTCCCACAGAACAAAAGAAGAGACGTAATGTGTTTGAAGAAAATAAGAAAAAAACTGAGGTGGGGCCCACTAACTTTTGAAATCCTGCTATGTCACTTTTGTCTCTGATGAAGCCTGTGACACAGCCCTTTGGTATCTGTGCACATTCTGGGTCACTCTGTTGTCCATCAGCCCTAGATTCTACTGGTCTATTCAACTTGGTCTCAAAAGTCTAACTTAACACTGAATTATTTGTTTTATTATAGGAAAAGAGATTTTGTTATACTCTAATGTTCTAGTGTTTTAGTCAGCGTTCATCTAGGGTGTATAGTTTTATTGTCATTTATCACACATTATTATAAAAGACTAGTAAGCTAGCATTTAAAATTCTTAGATAATTTTGATCTATCAAGTAATGCCCTTATCTGTCTAAGTTAAATGCTATTTCAAGGTTTAAAATGAAAATATTATACACTCTTTTACCTCAGTTACTCCTCAACCTTCTGTTCTGAAGAAAAACAAATTTGAATCTTTGAGTTGGTTAATTGGGCATTTATGCGTTTATGTATTGAGATTAAATTCACGGAATATAAAAGTGGTCACTCTTGCAATGCTATACAACTGCCAATCTATCTATTTGTAAATTGCCCCCATTATTCCTTGACAAACCTCTCCCCATTAAGCCTTTTCTCCTCCTTCTCGTCTCCAGTGATCACAACTCTCTGTAGTGTTTATGAAATTATCAATTCTGAATCATTTCCATAATCTCCTTTTAACAACACTTCTGCTGTCCTTAAGTTTTGAGTGTCATCAGGACACAGTATGCATCAGTATCTCATTCTGTTTCATGACCTAATAAAATTCGATTATTTTAATGTATCATATTTGTCTAGCCATTCATTCTGAGGGACACTTAAGGGGTTTTTATCCTCTGGCCATTGTTACGAGCTCTGCTTTAGATGTGTGTACATGTTTCTGTTGGGACAGATACGTTGAATTACTCTTTGAGGATTTATCCAGGAATGGAACATGGCAATTCTAAACTTAACTCATCAAAGATACAAATACTTGTCTTGTGTGTGCATTTTTAAAAGTGGAATGATAAATTTCCCGAAAGGATGCCCTTTCCTTTCAGTTTGCCTTTTGCTGGCTTTCAGTTCTTCTCTTGTTCTCTTTCCCAGCCATGTGACTTCTCATATGCTTCTGTGGATTGTCCAGAGCTATGCATTAGTTACTTACCTGCATGAATATTGAGGTTGCCATAAGAAAACCTTGTGAACATAGTCCATTTGAACAAAGAAAACCCTTACCATTTGTCTCATTTGACTAAATATATCCCTGAAGATTTTTTTCACTTTGCTTTCTATCTCTATAATTTTTTTAATCCGGATGATCATAATATCTTTCAACTTGTATCCCCCTCTCTCCTGATAAAGGCTCTATCAGTTAATAAAAAAGAGTACAGTTGTAAAACTGTTTCAAGTTTGTGGCATTTAACAAAGAAAGCCAAGATAATTATTATTTGGCCATTGAAAATCAAATTGGTAAATCTCAAATAAGGTATTTCCTTTTAACAAAACTTGCTTATAAACAAATAGTTCCTGTGAATATTTCTGCTACCCTATGGGCCACAGCTGGATGTTTTCAGAAGGAAAACAAAGGACAAAACTGTTCTCAGAAACACTGAGATGAAGGACTATGTAAAAGACCCTTGTTTTGATTGTCATGCCTACATTTTTTTTGTCAAAGACTTAAAGCCAAGAAGAAGAAAACAAACACCCTACATTTATTCTGTATCTGCTGAACCATTGACCAATAAGCAAATGATAATGGAAGCCAAGAAGACATGGGCTAACAAAAAGTAAAGTGTGATTATACTACTATTGACATTAAAACACAACCCCCCAAATAAAACACTAATGTGGAAATATTTTGAAAGGAGGAATACACTTCAGTGGCCTTGGCAGGGAGTCATCTGTGATGACTGCTATGGGGCTCTGGGTCACCTTAGCCAGATCAGCTGACTTTCCTTAAACCAATGTTTGTTTTCAGATTTTAGACACCTTGACAACATGGTGTTGTCGTCATGATGATGCCTCATATTTTCACCAGCTGTTAGTTGAGCTCAAGTCCATCTGTCCAGTTCAAATCACCGAAGTAAAGAACGGCTAGCATAGTTTTACATACTTATTAAAATTACTTTTGTGTATGTATACATAGGCATATGCAAATGTTCATTTCTGTGTCTGTGTGTGGAAGTCAGTGGTCAACCTTGGGTATCGTTCCTCACGAAATATCCACCATGGGTGACAAAAGTAATCTCATCTTAAGAAGGAAGCCAAAATGTAATAAAAACAGAAAATGGGACCTAAAATAGATAGTGACAAAGAAAAAAAAATCTATGCAGTAAATTGAATTCTACTCAATAAACCTATCATTCCAAATCTTTTTATTTTAAGATGCCTTTAAATAATAAAGCTGCACAAGTGTGTCTTTGTTGTGTTTTGCACAGATTAAAAGTGTCATCTTTTAATATAAATCATGGATGCAGATCCAAGAGCCCATCTAGTATACTGGCTCAAGCTTCCTGCTGGTGTTCAGAAGATCAAGCAGCGCTCCATGAGTTTAGTTCTGAATGGAATTGGCAGAAGAGGAAGTTTCCAGATCAAGAAACCAGGTATAAATATAATACTTAGTAATTCTAACAATCTTAATCTTATGTGGGAAACAGAGAGCTAGTTTATCCTACAAATACAGGTAGAGTAAACATGTATAATGAACTTCTGTCTTAGTTGATTAGTATGTTGAGCTCAATTTTTAAAACCTATTACATTTACTTTTTATGAGAGACACCTAGGAAATATCTACTTTTTTATGACAGATATCTACTTTAAACTGCTACAAAATGTATGCATGAGAAACCAATGGAAAGAGAATTCAATGGTCTGAAAACTAAGGCTTGTATTGTAAAGCTAGGCTTCATTTTTGATGGATTTAAATGGAGGCATTGTTCATTTATTTCACAGAGAGAAACTTTCCAAATGCCCTGAGCATAGTTTCATTTCATTTTCTGTGCACCAAGTTTATTATGTTCATATATTTTAATGACATGTTCTCATCTAATGGAAGTGTGAGTATAAAAGTCTTGTGTACCACATTAGTCAGAATGTTACCCACAAAGCTTATTTAAGGAATAGAAGAATAAAAACACCCTTCAAAACTGATGCACACTGTTTCTATCATTGTACCCCAGTGTCTGCTTCATTATCACTGGGGAGGAAACTATAGCCATCAGTTTACAATTGGAGCAAAACGTTCCCCTTGAAACTGAAGCCATCTTTTAAGGACCATGACTTTTTGCCATTCATTTGATCAATGAAAAAAGACATCTATTTCAATTCAATGCAGTCAAAATTAAGGTATTTTCAACTTTGCTTTTCTTTCAAAAACAAGTTTGACTTTAAAATTTAGAACAACAATAATCACTTCCTTCAGATTCAATACTACCTCATTTTTTAAAGAACATATTTGTAGATGTGAGAAAAATGAATGTATTTTAACCACAAAATTATCAAGTTTGACATGTTAGTCATTGGCTTAATTCTTCTATTAAATCTCTCTGCGACGCATCTGCAACCACATGGCGAGTCATAAAATAATTGTAAAAATCTTACAACCGCATCAAAGAGACAGTAAAGTTGACATAACAGTTACCCTCTCGGTCATATAACATTCAGCAGAAAGGAGGTGGTGAACCAAGGCAACACTGGTTTAGAGCAGATATTCTAATGGACTCTCAAGCTCCTCATACAGTATTTAGGACAACAATACAAACAAACTCTGTGCTTCTAGAATCTGTTTTTACTACTGTTAACTGTCTCAATAAATACTGGATCAAACACCAAAGACATAAAAAGGAAAAGAGTCATTCTCGTTGCTCCACCGTCATGAGAAAAGGCAGTCACATCAACAGATGCAATGCAGTAAGGGATGTTACAACAGGAGTCTGTGCACTTTGCTGTGGCGGCAGAAGAGAAACTACTCTCCTTAGAGCCTCCTTAGAGTTGCTGAAAACTCATCACAAAGGGAGAGCTGGAATGGACCTCGTCTGCTTTCACCCAGAAGTCAAGAGAAGAGGAAAGAGGAGGGAAGGAGTACTTCCAGCCAAGGCTCATTTGGGGGAAAGGTAAGAGAGTCTTGAGAAAGCACACACAGCATGTGCAGGAAAGTGAACCTCTCTCTGTGTGTCATGTGTGTGTGTGTGTGTGCCTGAGTATGTTTATGTAAAAAGGATTCTATTAAATTCATAATAGAACCCCACCTGCAGGGTGGAGTTGAAGTGCCCTTCTGCAGAAGCTTGCCTGAGTTCTCAAACTTCCTATCTTGCCTTGACCTACTTTCCTCATTCCTATTGAGTTTCCTCCAAGAAAAATTCCTTAATAAAATGCTTGTACCCAAGTCCTTCTAGAGTCTCCTGAGAGGAGACTGCTCTCAGATGGCAGTTAATAAGAAAACTATCATTGTAATAGCTTCAGAGTAACCCTCACAAAACTGAAGGTATGCGGTGTGGGAGGTCCTTCTTTCTATGCATTGCTTTTATTGGTTAATGAATAAAGAAACTGCTTTGGCAAGGCAGAACTTAACTAGGTGGAGAAAACTAAGCTGAATGCTGAAAGAAAGAAGGCCAAGTCAAAAGCCATGTAGCCCTGCCAGAGACAGACACCAGAACTTTACCCAGTAAGCCACAGCCTTGTGGCAAACACAGATTGCTAGAAATGAATTAAATTAAGATGTAAGAGTTAGCCAATAAGAAGCTATAGCCAAGTAGTGACTTGATTAATACAGTTTCTGAGGCTGAGCAGTCAGAAACAAACAAGCGGCCTCTTACTACAAGTATGCAATTCAGAAAAAAATAGCCAGGAAAGGAGAGGTGAATATACATTTAATAACAACTGATGGATATGGAGAAAAATAGCAGAAATAAAAATCTGTAATAATTTCACATAACAGACAGCTAGCTAGCATCTCTCTCCCATCCAGAAAACACAGATGGTAAAGAGCAGGTCTGCAGGAGTGAGGGAATGTGGCAGAGTTAGGGAAGGGGACATGATTCTGGACTTACAGACATAACCCATGAAGTCACTATGGAACATCTGCTCTGTATAGAGCATCTACGTCTATATGTGCAAGTCTGAATGCAGAAGCCAATTCTGAGACTTTAAAGCATATTTGAGCAAATGATAAGTTTTATTTCCCAATAGCACAAGAATTTGTGATAGTATTGACATTGATAGGTTTGATAGAGAGTTGATTTATTCTGTGTTTATAGTTTTGGGGATAAAATCCAAGTCTTCCAAGTACTAAGCAGGCACTGCTAGTGAGCTTGACTGTATTTTAGAATGCTTGACTTCTAGAGTCACAGTACACATGGCAGTATAAATTAAAGTTGAACTCCATTAGAGATACCAAAATATTTTAATGCATTATCAATTTAAGATAGCCTAGCATAGCTAGTAATGATATTCAAGTCAATACAGGCTCCTAGACACAGAACTTAAGCAGAATCCTTAAAGATTGGGTGACATGGGGACAGAATTTCCATACTAACTGAACGCAGTACATGTAAAATGGTCACCACTATAAAAATCATCATTCCTATGAGGCTAATGAATATAAAAAGGACAGTGGACATGCTCGCCAACATGTGGTTTAAAGAAGAAACATATTTGGGCCTCCCTCCTGTACCGGGTTAGTCAGCCTGGCCAGGAACTAGACTAATTCATTAGAAAGGTATATACAAAATCTCTTGTGATTAAACTCAAATGGGTAGCAACTGGGAACCTAACCTACTAGCTATTGATTTTGGCATATGGTCTACAAAACAGAAAACCTCTGCACTAATTCTGAATGGTGCTGAGGCAAACGGGTGTGTAGGTGACTCCAGAGTAAGCTAGCTTTTGTTATTTGAGGTGTATACTAAAAAAACAACTGGCTGAATAAATGTGGTAGAGCTATCTTTTTGAGACCTCCATACTGATTTCCATAGGGGCTGAATTAATTTACATTTCCATCAACAGTGGACAAGGGTTTTTTTTTTTTCCCAGCAGCCTCAGCAGCAGCATTCAGGCTTTAGAAATGCCTACTGACCTACTGACTTCCTGTCGTTATCTTTGGCGGTCCCTAACCCTGTCCTTGGAGGCCACATATTGACTACAAGCTTCATTCCATACCAACTAACTCTCTCCCTTGGCTGATTTGAACAGAGAAAAGGAATTCTATGTTCTTATTGTAAAGGGCAGTTACAATTTGAATTATTGGGTAATACATAACCTTCAGAAAATACTTTGCTGAGAACAATGAGAAAGTTGGCACAGTGGATTTATTCTTGTTCTATTTAATTAGATGGTATTAACAGCTATAAATCACCAAGCAATGATGACTTGCATGCCTGATGTTTTAAAATGTAGACACAATAGTATAGCTGAGATTTTTCACAGTTGACACAGTAGTTAAAAGGCTCTGCAAAAATAAAACCCAACAGTTCCTGATATTTGTAGTGAATATTAATTTGGTTTAAATTATTTGTTAAAAACTTTAAAGAAAAGTGCCCATGAATTAGGCTGAACATTGATAGCTAGTGTGTTATATGTAGACTGCCACCCAAGCACTTTAAACCCATCCACTAATATTCAGTTTCATATCTACCTGGTGTCTCTTCTGAACTGAGTTTATTATAGCACTCTGCAGGAACGTAAGTAGTTCCCTAAGATGCATACAAATTAGGCAAACAGTAGTGGGTGAGCCACTGTAAAGTCCTCATAAGTCCAGACAACTCAGGGCCAAGGATAGCATAACATATAGAACAGCAATTCTCAACCTGGCATTCTCAACCCCTTTGCAGGCTGAACGAACCTTTCACAGTGGTCCTGCCGAGAAGTCCTCTCATCAGACATGGAAGGGGAATAGAAGCTCTCCCACGGCACCTGTGGAGTTGTGTGTGTCAATAGATTATAGAAACAAAGCTTGAAGAGTGGATTTTAGCACCCTAGGGCTCATCTAGTGAGCTGCTCAAGATGGTCATAAACCTTGTCTCACTGGGATAGCTCACTGAACTTGCTCTCCTTACTCACTCCATCCTAGGATTGGTTTGCTCTGTTAAAGCAAGGCATAAGTTGGACCATGTTTTGTTCTTGGTTGTTTTTTTAAACTCTTCTAGTCTTTTGGCTCTTTGCTATTGGAGGGGCCCACCATCCAGTTCACAGATAAATCGCACAGAGGCTTATTCTTTCCTATGAATGCTCAACCTTAGCTCTGGCTTGTTTCTTGCCAGCTTTCTTAATTTAAACAAACCCATCTATCTTTTGCCTCTGGGCAATGAAATAATTTTATGGTTGGGGTCACCAGAATATGAGAAACTGTATTAAAGAGTTGCAGCATTAGACAGTTGGGAACCACTGGCATAGAGGGATGGTTATGTTCCTTTGTCCATCTTCTCTCAAACTCTCTAGATAGAGAAGCAAACTCCTGCCCAATACTGTGCCCGATACTGTCAGTACCCAATACCGTTTACCCTTGACCTTCCAAGGGAGGATAGCCTAGACACTCTTCCTTGATGTTACTTCTGTTTACCTTTCTTTACGTCTTACTCTGTGGCTTGCTGTGTGCTGGTCCCTGGAGTCCTAATCCTGCTGCTTGATCTTCTTCTTTCAAATTTCCCCTCCTATTTATTCACTCTGCTGCTAGCTCCACCCATTCTTTCTCCTGATTTGCTATTGGCTGTTCAGCTCTTTATTAGATCAATCAAATGTTTTAGACAGGCAAAGAAAGTAACACAGTTTCATAAAGTTAAACAAATGCAACATAAAAGAATGCATCATTAAACAAATGTTTCAAGTCATAAACAAATGTAATACATCTTAAAATAACATTCTACAAAAATGTTTTCCAGAAGGAGCTGCTTCTCCTTTGCCCTTCTGTGTTCAGATTTCGAGAACTTTCCTTTGTTTCTTGTTGTCTATACTAAGCACATGTGTTGGGGTCCTCAGGCCTTTTGTGTTTATTTTCTTTCAAAGCTATGACAAATTACCATTCACTTGGTATCAAACAACACTTATGCATAGCTAGTGTTCATTTTTGTGTTGCTATGGCAAAATATATGAGTAACTTAAGGGAGGGGGAGTTTATTTGGACTTTGTAACTTTAGAGGGCTCAATCTATGATCACGAGGGATCACCATGTGCATGGAGAGAACATTAGAGGTGTAGAAGAGGATGCTATTCACCTCATTGCACAAGAAGGAGGCAGAGGAACAAGATAATTCCAAGAACCCAACACAAGTGACCTCCCTCCACCCAGTAGGCCAACCTCCTAACATTCTGAGAGTCTCTGAACATAGCACTGCCAGCTGAGGACCTTAAGGCTTGTAGAGAATGTTTCATATTTAAACTAGAGCAGTTCTTAAAGTTAGAAGTCTCACAGGCCAAAACCAAGGTTTCAGTAGGCTTGCCCTCCTTCTGAAGACTCAAGGAGAATCTACTGCCTTGTCTGTCTGTCTTCGGGTATACTTCACATCCCTTGACTCATGGCTTTGGGTCACCTTGAACTCAGCTTCCATCTCCTGTTGGGATTCTCTTGCCTCTCTCTTATATTGGGCTCAATCGCACCCTCAAGGCTGACCTTTCTGCTTTAGAATCATTAATCTCATATACAAGATCTTTCTCTCACAGAAGGTAAACTCCCAGCTTTTGGGAGTTAGGCTACGAACATCTGCAGAGAACATTCATCCACCAACCGTGCTTGCCTCTGAAACTAGCTTGCCAGTCTCATTTATATTCAAGCAAATGGTTAGGGTTAGGGTTAAATACCTGCTTTTTCCTTCTTGCTCTATAGACACATCTGAGCTGTGAGGCTCAAATATAGGTAAATAGCAGAAGTAAGAGTCCTACTTTGAATGGAGATTAAAGCAGATATTCTAATGTAGCTTTGACAAAGCTCTGTGCTGAAGATTATAGCAAACACACAAAATCAGTGTATTTTCTCTCTTGTCAGCAATTCTGCCCAGTTTGTTTGCTTTACTGATCAGACAGCAGAAAAAGAAAAAGGCAACGGCAACCAAGTCCTTATTCCCACTTCATTAGACATGTGGCAAACCACTTAGAGATTATTATGTGATAAAATATGTCATTAGTTATCTATTCTAAATTCAGATCTTGAGAAGACAGTTTTTTTTTCCCAAGTTGAGACACATCTGTATAAATCTACACTTAAGTTCAAATAGCTTGAACTATCGGCAAAAATATAATGAACTTTCCAAACCTATTTTCACCATTTGACACTACAGTGCAGTAAAATCTCAGCTCCCGGTTGTTCTCAACTCTCTATCAGCACTGGGCCAGAAACCTTATGAGTGCTGATCAGCGAGTCTCCATATTGATTCTCTTCAGCTAACAAGTGTGTGCTGTATTGTTCAAACTGTCACACGTCTGCAGCCAATAGAATCCTCATTAGCCATAAAGAGTTGTCTTCATGACATTCATAACTGAATATTTAAATCAATAAGCGGTGCAGAAATGTCCTTGGTGACAGCAGAGCAACTGTGTTAAAGAACAAAATACTTGCCAGTGTGGGAGCTTCATCATCTGTTCGACTGAGGACAGCATTATTTGATTAGAACACGCCAGAGGATTAATGGAAATTTTTAAATAATGTGATGGTTAAGCCTGAAATTACATTGGCCTGAATCGTGAAGCAGCTCAGGGATTCCATGGCCTAGAAATAGTGCAGCTTGCAGATGGTAACAGAAGGCCCCAGCCCACTCCTGCCATGTTCCTTTCTTAAGCCTTCCTCCCGCTCATTCATTTATTCTCTCACGCTGCATCTATCATGTACCCAGCAGTGGGGATGTGAATGTAAGCAAGACAACTGAAAGGGAAAGTCGGTAAATTTTTCCAGATAGCCCCTGGCTAAAGCCAACAGTGTAGCACCAAGTGTTTGCTTTGTGAAGCCAGAGAGCCTCTTTGTTCCCTTGAGTAAATTATTTTACCTGTCTATGACTCATCTCTCTGGGTGTTAAGTAAGGATAATGATAACATGTAATGCATAGTACAGACGATTCAGGCACCTAAAGATGCGCCTTCCCATTGTCCATGCCTGCCCCACCTCCTGCCGTCTCATGCTCAGACTCATCTCTGCTCTGTCCCGTTGTGTACACCCACCCACCCCCACCTCCTTCAGGTTCAGACACTCATCATCCCTGCTCTATCCCATTATCAGTGCAGGCTCATACTCAGACACCTCATTTTTGCCCTGATCTTAGTTAGTCCATCTCTACTGGGTAGCAAGAGCTGTCTTCTTTACATATGAATCATTCCACATTTCTCCCTCCTGAAAAACAAACCCTTCCTGTTGCCCTGGGACCCACTCCTTACCAACCTACAGGAGACATGTGCTTCTGACTTCTCATTCTGCCTTCTGAGCACTCAGTGTTCTGCAGCTGGACTCTAGGTGACCAGCTGTGGCTGCGGAGCACTTGCCTGCCCTGGCCTCCACTGCATAACCTGCTTGAAACCTTCCCTTCCCTTTTCTCAAGTGGGAGAGCACCGCCCGAGAAAGAGGGAGCAGGGAGGGGTGTGTTTTGGCTTTGCACCTACGGCATGACCAGGATGTACCTTGCCATTTTGATACGTTGCCTATAAAATTATAGGACTGAACCAAATGTGCACTCGGGTTCCTTCTCACTCCTACCCTTCCTTTTCTATTGCCAAACAAAGCTGCTTTCCTTCCTGGATTCTTTCCATGATCCCCCCTAGAAGTATTTTTACATAACTTAATTTCCTTACATCTTCCTCCTGGCTCCATTTTGGGTCCCATAAAGGTAAAAATTAAAATAGAAAGAGAACTAGTGAGCGATATTTCCTTCTTTAAGGAAAACTTAAAACAAAATTGAGATGAATAAATCCATACAAAGAAATCTGGGAATGAGAGAGCAGAGGTCTGAAGAGAACGATCCAGACCCTTACCCAGACATCCAACCCAGCTGCTCTGGCTCTTCTTTCCCATCATTCCCCTCACTCCTGCCCTTTGTGCTTCACTGGCAGGGTTAACCCCTCTTCCCACAGCCTGATCTTTGAGAATACTGCTCCACCCACCAAAGCACATGACCAGATCTCCATACTACAGGCTCCCAAAAGCAAGAGACTCCTCTCTACCATGCAGACTGCAGTTGTTATGTCAGTAACTTTGCAATTACTCTATTGCCTTTGTCTGTCCTTTCTTCGGTTGTGTTCTTAAAGCAGGCATCTTCTTAATTTAAACATTTCAGTAATCAGTGTACATAAATGTACTTCTTCCTAAACATTCTTAAAATTCTGAATAAATACATATATAAAACAAACTGGCTAGAACACACTCTTTACAGAGTCAACCCCAGTAATGGGCCCATTACTATGTAGCCAGGAGTCCCGTGTCTTCTATGCAAGGTCTTTGAGGTTTGCTCTCTTTTCACGCTACTGTGAAGGATTAGGCAGGAATACTTTACTCCCCGCTCTCCAACCCCCTGTATAACTGTGCTAGTCTCTAAAGTGGCTGGAAAAGCAGTGCTTAGAATGAAGACTAGGAGAGAGGTCACCGTCACCCTGGTACTCAAGTGTTGTGGACCTCTGTCCCCTGGGCATGACATGGCAGTAGCCATGAAATCAGAGCAGCTGTGATGACCCATGAGACGGTCACAGATTATTGACACTCCCATAGATGAAAGGAGGGTCATCCGATCCTCACCGCCTTGTTCAGCCTCTTGCTCTATCGGCTCCCCTAGCCCAGCCCAGCAGCAAGCAGTCCTGCTGCAGTTATGCACTCTCTTGTAGAAATATAAAGGAGGTCGAAGGCTAACTGAAGGGAAGGCTCTAGCTATGGAGCTTCAGGGAGCGTGGCCCCTATGCTGGGGTCTCTATGGGGACACAGCTGGTCTTCAGGGAGCATGGACCCTATGCTGGGGTCTCTATGGGGACACAGCTGGTCTTCAGGGAGCATGGACCCTATGCTGGGGTCTCTATGGGGACACAGTTGGTCTTCAGGGAGCGTGGCCCCTATGCTGGGGTCTCTATGGGGACACAGCTGGTCTTCAGGGAGCGTGGATCCTATGCGGGGTCTCTATGGGGACACAGCTGGTCTTCAGGGAGCGTGGCCCCTATGCTGGGGTCTCTATGGGGACACAGTTGGTCTTCAGGGAGCGTGGCCCCTATGCTGGGGTCTCTATGGGGACACAGCTGGTCTTCAGGGAGCGTGGATCCTATGCGGGGTCTCTATGGGGACACAGCTGGTCTTCAGGGAGCGTGGCCCCTATGCTGGGGTCTCTATGGGGACACAGTTGGTCTTCAGGGAGCGTGGCCCCTATGCTGGGGTCTCTATGGGGACACAGCTGGTCTTCAGGGAGCGTGGACCCTATGCTGGGGTCTCTATGGGGACACAGCTGGTCTTCAGGGAGCGTGGATCCTATGCTGGGGTCTCTATGGGGACACAGCTGGTCTTCAGGGAGCGTGGCCCCTATGCTGGGGTCTCTATGGGGACACAGCTGGTCTTGAGCCACCCACACTCTCCTAAATCTTCATTCATGCTCTTGTTAGTAACCCCAACTACACTCCTTGCTTTGCCAACCTGGACTTGGAGAGAATTATTTCTTTAGCCTGTCTTTGTGGCCCTATATGGAGTAGAGACATTTGTTGGCATGTCTTCAGGCAGAGCAATGCAACCCTGAGGCAGAAAATAAATTTGAAGAGCATTATCCTTCTGTGGATATTGACACAAACACCCTCAACAAATGCTAGCAAATTAAAGCCAGCAATATACATAAAGGATTGCAAACACACTGCCCGGTACCTCCTCTCTCTTCCTATCCCATCCAGCTTACATCCAGATCCCCCCACCCTCTGTTTCTCTCCCCCCTCCCTTCCCTGGTGGCAGAGAGCCTCCCTGCTCTGCCTGCTTGGGCGCTGGGTCCTAACCCCAAGCGTAGGGTAAAGGGGAGCTCGGGGGCTTCTTTGTCCCCATAGCCCGCCTGCAGCAAGCAGGGTGGGCCCTTTGTCTGCGAGCGAACCAAGCAGCAAGGAGTTTCGATCAGGGCACCTAGTGAGACATCATTGTGGTGAGTGAGTGCTGCGGCACCCGGGAACAGCCCGCCTACACTTCCTGATCAACCTACAGGGCTACACTGCCCGGTACCTCCTCTCTCTTCCTATCCCATCCAGCTTACATCCAGATCCCCCCACCCTCTGTTTCTCTCCCCCCTCCCTTCCCTGGTGGCAGAGAGCCTCCCTGCTCTGCCTGCTTGGGCGCTGGGTCCTAACCCCAAGCGTAGGGTAAAGGGGAGCTCGGGGGCTTCTTTGTCCCCATAGCCCGCCTGCAGCAAGCAGGGTGGGCCCTTTGTCTGCGAGCGAACCAAGCAGCAAGGAGTTTCGATCAGGGCACCTAGTGAGACATCATTGTGGTGAGTGAGTGCTGCGGCACCCGGGAACAGTCCGCCTACACTTCCTGATCAACCTACAGGGCTACACTGCCCGGTACCTCCTCTCTCTTCCTATCCCATCCAGCTTACATCCAGATCCCCCTACCCCCTGTCTCCCTCCATCCCTCCCTTCCCTGGTGGCAGAGTGCCTCCCTGTTCAGCCTGCCTGGGCGCTGGGACTGAACCCGAAGGTGAGTGCAAAGGGGAAGGTGGTAGCTCCTTTGTCTCCATAACCTGCCTGCAGCAAGCAGGGTGGGCCTTTGTTTGCAAGCTAACCAAGCAGCAAGGAGATTGGAACTGGACTCCAGGAGAAACATCACGGGGGAGTGACATCACTTGGAAGGTACATCAGTTGGCAAGAAGACCTGATCCTGTAAAAGAAGATCCATAGGAGAATATTGGAAGGAAGAGATGGGGAGACGCCAATGCAAGAATTCACCCAACAATCTGAAAAACAACACGAAACCACCAGAAGCCAGCGACCTCACAACAGGAGGACATGAACACCTTAATCATGAAGAAGGAGAAAATACTGACTTCACGACAGTGATTGACACCCTTAAACAGCATAAAAAAAAACGCCCTTATAGAAATGGATGAGAAGTATAACAGAAAGTTCGAGGAATTGAGTAAATCAGTGAATGATACCCTAGGAAAGCAAGGAAAAACAATCAAGCAGATAATGGAAACAGTTCATGATTTGAAAAATGAAATGGAGGCAAAGAAGAAAACACAAACAGAGGGCCGGCTGGACATGGAAAATCTAGGTAAACGAATAGAGACTACAGAAACAAGCATAACCAGCAGAATACAAGAGATAGAAGAAAGAATCTCAGAGTCTGAGGATAACATAGAGAAAATAAACGCACTGATCAAAGAAAACAGCAAGTCCAACAAACTCTCATCACAAAACATTCAGGAAATATGGGACACAATAAAAAGACCAAACCTAAGAATAATTGGAGTAGAAGAAGGAGAAGAAGTGCAGCTCAACGGTCCAGAAAATATACTTAACAAAATTATAGAAGAAAACTTTCCCAACCTGAAGAAGGATGTACCTATGAAGGTTCAAGAGGCATACAGAACCCCAAATAGGCTGGATCAAAAAAAAAACATCCCCTCGCCATATAATAATCAAAACACAAAATATACAGAATAAAGAAAGAATATTAAGAGCCGCAAAGGAAAAAGGCCAACTTACTTATAAAGGTAAACCTATCAGACTTACACCTGACTTCTCTATGGAAACCATGAAAGCCAGAAGGTCCTGGATAGATGTACTGCAAAAACTAAGAGACCATGGATGCAAGCCCAGACTACTATATCCAGCCAAGCTTTCGTTCACCATAAATGGAGAAACAAAATTTTCCACGATAAAAACAAATTTAAGCAATACGTAGCCACAAATCCAGCCTTACAGAAAATAATAGAAGGAAAATCACTAACCAAGGAGTCCAACAAAGACCTCAATAACTCAGACATCTAGAGACCCTTCACCAGCGCAACTCAAAGAAGGGAAACACACAAACCCTACTACTTAAAAAGTGACCGGAGTTAACAACCACTGGTCATTAATATCACTTAATGTCAATGGACTCAACTCACCTATAAAAAGGCACAGGCTAAGAGACTGGATACGAAAACAGGATCCAACATTCTGCTGTCTACAAGAAACACACCTCAACCACAAAGACAGGCACCTACTCAGAGTAAAGGGCTGGGAAAAGGCTTATCAAGCAAATGGACCTAAGAAACAAGCAGGTGTGGCCATACTAATTTCTAACAAAGTTGACTTCAAACTTAAATCAATCAAAAGAGATGGAGAGGGACATTTTATACTCATAACAGGAAAAATTCATCAGGAAGAAATCTCAATCCTGAATATCTATGCCCCTAATATAAAAGCACCCACGTATGTAAAAGAAACATTGCTAAAATTCAAGGCAGCCATCAAACCGCACACACTAATAGTAGGAGACTTCAACACTCCTCTTTCACCAATGGACAGGTCAATCAGACAGAAACCTAACAGAGAAATTAGAGAATTAATGGAGGTAATGAAGCAAATGGACTTAACAGACATCTATAGAATATTCCACCCAAATAGGAAAGAATATACCTTTTTCTCTGCAGCTCATGGAACCTTCTCGAAAATTGACCACATACTTGGTAACAAAGCTAACTTACACAGCTACAAAAAAATATTACTAACCACCTGTGTCTTATCAGACCGCCATGGATTAAAGTTAGAATTCAACAACAATGCTACCCCCAGAAAGCCTACAAACTCATGGAAACTGAACAGTCAACTACTGAACCATACCTGGATTAAGGAGGAAATAAAGAAAGAAATTAAAGTCTTCCTTGAATTCAATGAAAATAAAGAAACAACATACTCGAACTTATGGGACACTATGAAAGCAGTCCTGAGAGGAAAGTTCATAGCACTAAGTGCCCACTTAAAGAAAACAGAAAAAGCACATATTGGAGACTTAACAGCCCACCTGAAAGCTCTAGAAAAAAAAGAAGCAGACTCACCTAGGAGGAGTAGAAGACTGGAAATAATCAAACTGAGGGCTGAAATCAACAAAATAGAAACACAAAAACAATCCAAAGAATCAATGAATCAAGAAGCTGGTTCCTGGAAAAAATCAACAAGATTGACAAACCCCTATCCAAACTAATCAAACGGCAGAGAGAAAATTTGCAAATTAATAAGATCAGAAATGAAAAGGGGGACATAACCACAAACACAGAGGAAATTCAGAGAGTCATTAGATCTTACTACAAAAGCTTGTATGCCACTAAACTGGAAAATGTAAAAGAAATGGACACTTTCTTAGATAAATACGATTTACCAAAATTAAATCAGGACCAGGTGAACAAGCTAAACAGACCTGGCAGTCGCGAAGAACTAGAAGCTGTTATCAAAAACCTCCCTACCAAAAAAGCCCAGGGCCAGATGGTTTCAATGCGGAATTCTACCAGAACTTCCAAGAAGACCTAATACCTATACTCCTCAATGTATTCCACAATATAGAAACAGAAGGGTCATTACCAAATTCCTTTTATGAAGCTACAGTTACTCTGATACCAAAACCACACAAAGACTCAACCAGGAAAGAGAATTACAGGCCGATCTCACTCATGAATATCGACGCAAAAATCCTCAACAAAATACTGGCAAACCGAATCCAAGAACACATCCGAAAAATTATCCATTATGATCAAGTAGGCTTCATTCCTGAGATGCAGGGCTGGTTCAACATACGAAAATCTATCAATGTAATCCATCATATAAATAATCTGAAAGAAAAAAACCATATGATCATTTCATTAGATGCTGAAAAAGCATTTGACAAAATTCAACATCCATTTATGTTAAAAGTCTTGGAGAGATTAGGGATACAAGGGTCATACCTAAATATAATAAAAGCTATATACAGCAAGCCGACAGCTAACATCAAATTAAATGGAGAGAAACTCAAAGCCATCCCGCTTAACTCAGGAACACGACAAGGCTGCCCACTTTCGCCATACCTCTTCAATATAGTGCTGGAAGTTCTAGCAATAGCAATAAGACAGCATAATGGGATCAAGGGGATTCGAATTGGAAATGAAGAAGTTAAACTTTCGTTATTCGCAGATGATATGATAGTGTACATAAGCGACCCCCAAAATTCCACCAAAGAACTTTTACAGCTGATAAACAGCTTTAGTAATGTGGCAGGATACAAGATCAACTCCAAAAAATCAGTCGCCCTCCTATACTCAAAGGATATGGAAGCAGAGAGGGAAATCAGAGAAGCTTCTCCATTCACGATAGCCACAAACAGCATAAAATATCTTGGGGTAAATCTAACCAAGGAAGTGAAAGATCTATTTGACAAGAACTTTAAGGCATTGAAGAAAGAAATTGAAGAGGATACCAAAAAATGGATGGACATCCCTTGCTCTTGGATTGGGAGGATCAACATAGTAAAAATGGCAATTCTACCAAAGGCAATTTATAGATTCAATGCAATCCCCATCAAGATCCCATCAAAATTCTTCACAGATCTGGAGAGGACAATAATCAACTTTATATGGAAAAACAAAAAACCCAGGATAGCCAAAACAATCCTATACAATAAAGGATCTTCTGGAGGCATTACCATCCCTGACTTCAAACTCTATTACCGAGCTACAGTAATGAAAACAGGGTGGTACTGGCATAAAAACAGAGAAGTCGACCAATGGAATCGTATAGAAGACCCGGACTTTATCCCACAAACCTATGAACACCTCATTTTCGATAAAGGAGCTAAAAGTTTACATTGGAAGAAAGAAAGCATCTTCAACAAATGGTGCTGGCACAACTGGATGTCAACCTGTAGAAGAATGAAAATAGACCCATATCTATCACCGTGCACAAAACTCAAGTCCAAATGGATTAAAGACCTCAATATCAGCCCGAAAACACTGAATCTGATAGAAGAGAAAGTGGGCAATACCCTACAACAGATGGGCACAGGCGATCGCTTCTTAGGTATAACCCCAGAAGCACAGACATTAAGGGCAACATTGAATAAATGGGACCTACTAAAACTGAGAAGCTTCTGTAAAGCAAAGGACACTGTCACTAAGACACAAAGGCAACCTACTGACTGGGAGAAGATCTTCACCAACCCCGCAACAGACAAAGGTCTGATCTCCAAAATATATAGAGAACTCAAGAAACTAGACTTTAAAATGCTAATTAACCCAATTAAAAAATGGGGCGCTGAACTGAACAGAGAATTCTCAACAGAAGAAGTTCAAATGGCCAAAAGACACTTAAGGTCATGCTCAACCTCCTTAGCGATCAGGGAAATGCAAATCAAAACAACTTTGAGATATCATCTTACACCTGTAAGATTGGCTAAAGTCAAAAACACCAAGGATAGCCTTTGCTGGAGAGGCTGTGGAGGAAGGGGTACCCTCATCCATTGCTGGTGGGAATGCAATCTTGTGCAACCACTGTGGAAGTCAGTGTTTCGGTTTCTCCGGAAATTCGGGATCAACCTACCCCTGGACCCAGCAATACCACTCTTGGGAATTTACCCAAGAGATGCTCTATCACATGTCAAAAGCATTTGTTCAACTATGTTCATAGCAGTATTATTTATAATAGCCAGAACCTGGAAACAACCTAGATGCCCTTCAATGGAAGAATGGATAAAGAAAGTATGGAATATATACACACTAGAGTACTACGCTGCGGTAAAAAACAATGACTTCTCGAATTTTGCATGCAAATGGATGGAAATAGAAAACACTATCCTGAGTGAGGTATCCCAGGCCCAAAAAGACGAACATGGGATGTACTCACTCATAATTGGTTTCTAGCCATAAATAGGGTTCACGGAGTCTACAATAGGCGAATCTAAAGAAGCTAAGTAAGAAGGTGAACCCAAGGAAAAACATAGAGTTATCCTCTTGGATAAGGGAAGTAGACAAAATTGCCGGGGGGAAAAGTGGGATCTTGGGGGTGGGGTGGGATGGGGGTTAGGGGAGATGGGGAGAGAAAAGGTAGAAGGGAAGGAGGGTGGACTTGGGGAAACAGGAGGATCAGGATAAAGGAAGGTTGGATAGGGGAGCACGGAACCACAATTCTTAGTTAAGGGACCCACTTTAGGGTGGGCAGGAGACTTGACCCTAGAGGGGCTCCCAGGTGCCCAAGCTGAGGTCCCCAGTTAGTTCCCTGGGCAGCTGAGGATAGGGAACCTGAAATGACCCTACCCTAGAGCAATACTGACGAATATATTGCATATCATCCTAGAACTTGCATCTGGCGATGGATGGAGATAGAGACAGAGACCCACACTGGAGCACTGGACTGAGCTCCCAAGGTCCCAATGAGGAGCAGAAGGAGTGAGAACATGAGCAAAGATGTCGGGACCACGAGGAGTGCACCCACCCACTGAGACAGTGGAGATGATCTACCGGGAGCTCACCAAGGCCAGCTGGACTGTTACCAGAAAAAGCATGGGATAAAACTGGACTCTCGGAACATGGCGAACAATGAGGGCTGATGAGACGCCAAGGACAATGGCACGCAGTTTTGATCCTACTTAATGTGCTGGCTTGGTGGGAGCCTAGCCAGTCTGGATGTTCACCTTCCTAGATATGGATGGAGGGGGGAGGACCTAGGACGTACCACAGGGCAGGGAACCCTGACAGCTCTTTGGACTGGAAAGGGAGGGGGAGAGGAGTGGGGGGAAGGGGAGAGGGGTGGGAGGAGGGGGAGAAGAGTGGGAGGAGGGGGAGAAGAGTGGGAGGAGGGGGAGGGAAATGGGAGGCTGGTGGGAGGAGGTGAAAATTTGTTTTTTTTTCTTTTCTTTATCCTCCTTTGATCAATAAAAAAAAATCAAAAAAAAAAAATAAAAATCAGTGAAGAACCTTAGTAGGCCTTTCTCCAAGAAGACATACAAATGGCCAGTCACCACTTTATGCTTATTATCTTCACTCATTAGAAAAAATCAAGATCATTGTGAAATACAACTTCACAGTTACTAGAATAAAAAGGAAAAGAAGATTGCTAAGAACATGGAAAAAAATGGAGCTTTTGCACATTGCTGATAGGAATATGTAAAACAGCTCCTTTTTAGTAACTAAAAACTACAGATACTAAAACCACTCCTGTATAATAAATGGTTGAAAACAAAGGCCTGAACAGATGCTTGTACAAGAGCCTAAGGCTCTATATGTACAAGGATGAAAAGTATGCAGTCATATAGGAATGAAGTCCTGATGTAGGTTCAGTGGGCATACATTATGCTAAAATGAATGCATTATGCTAAAAGTAATAAGCCAAAGAATAAGCCAATTTTATCAGGTTCTATGTATGGGCTGTGTAGGACCCATAGGTAGAGAAAATGGATTAGGAATCAGGAGGTGTTCAGAGAGGATAAGTTACTTCTTCGGGAATAGGAGTTTTATTTAGGGCTCTGAAAGTGGATTTTAAGTCCTAGACAATGGAATAAATTAGTGCATCGTGTTTTCTACCCATTTTAAAGTATGTGTTATATAACACAGTTAAGAAACTGCCTTAAACGCAGAAATGATTTAATTGCCTAATTATATGCCCTCCTACTAATCAGCTTGGTACTTAATTTCCCCTCTTTTACAATTAAGCACCAACACACACACACACATATAGTATTAGTAAACAACATTGGCTATAATGCTTATATATACTCTGTAGCCCTTCAGGCAATCATTATGTATTCTTTGGTCTCTGGCTCCTTTTTGTCATCAGTTTTTCACTGTCGTCCATGTTACAAGCTCTTATAGTTTGTCGTAAGCAGGATTCCTTTTGCTGCAATAAAATACAAAGACTAAAACCAAAAAAAAAAAAAAAAAAGGATTGCAAACATACCCAAGTGTAATTTATACAGAGGACCGAAGTTTGATTTAACATCAGGAAATCAATTAATGTAATAAACTATATTAAAAAGATAAGGAATAAAGCCCATATGATCATCTCAATAAACACAGAAAATCATTTCAGAAATTCCATTACCACTTCATGCTAAAACTACTGAACAAATCAGGAAGACAAAAAAGTCCGTTAAACTCAGGTTGGAGACCAGATGCTTTGTTCCATTAGAGACAAGAACAAGACAGGATGTTCTCTCTTGACATTTATATTTATTATAGCCCAGTTGTAGCTGGAGCAAATAGGCAAAAGAAGGAAAGAGAGGAATGAAAGATGGGAGGGAGAGAGGAAGGAAGGAAGTAAAAGAAAAGAAAAGAAAAGAAAAGAAAAGAAAGAGAAAGAGAAAAAAGAACAGAGGAAGTGCTCAACACATAATTGATATGGTCTTACATAGGAAATACCTATTAAAATCTAAAAAAAGTTATTAAAAGTAACAAAATTGTTTGGCAAAGTATAACATCAATACATATAAAATAATTATATATTATATATTAGTGGTGGACAACTCAAAAGCAAAATTGAAAAATAATTAAATTTATAATGAAAATGTTAAAATACTTAAAATTAATGTAAGATTTACATTGTTATTATGAATATAACGTGGGAAAAAATTAAAGAACATCATGATGAATGGAAGGTAATGTCTGTGCATTTTGGAAGAACTGGCTGTTAAAATTGCATGACTTCCCGATAGATTACTTTTTACAAAAGAACACACAAAGTTGTTCAGGTTGAGAGTGGAGTGGTTCTTCGAGGAATTAAGCAGAGCAGCTGGAGGTGAATATGATAAGAATACATTGTATGAAATTCTCAAAGAATTAATAAAACTGGAAGAAAAGAAAACTATCTCCGCAGGATAGATCCCTACAGTAACTCATGAGGTCTTAAATCGCCTCATTTCTGAAAGCCCATGAAGCTGGCATGCGTCTCTTCCCGTAGTCACTGCCTTTTCTGGCTTATTTCTGGAAAGTTCTTTTCACACCTTTTCCTGTCTTTTTATCCAGAGATATGGATGTAATTCCCTGCTTCTCTTCACTACTCTTTAATAAATATAATGATCTCTCCCAACACATACACACACACAAACGACATGATTTTCAAAATTAATTTACAAATTCAACACACCAAAACCTTTGCTATTTTTCCAGGAATTGATAAACAGATTCTAAAATGTATACTCAAGATAGATTTTAGACCTAAATGAAGCAAGAGCTAAAATTACAAAACTCCTAGAAGAAAACATGGGAATAAAATTTAACCAAATTGCATTTCTTGAACATGCAAGAAAAGTAAAAATATACTGTACTTCGTTGAAATGTCAAAATTTCAGAGTTTCAAATTAAACCATCAGCAAAGACAAGGCAAAAGAGAGGAATAGATTATTTACCATTGATGAGGTATTTGTATGGGTAAAAGATAAAGAACACAACTAAAAAATAAAGTGGTTACCCAACTTAAAACTGAACAACGAATAAATAGTTCTCCAAAAACTTAAGCAAATATCCAATAAACATGAAAATATATTTTACATTATTATCCATGTGTATTAAAACCACATGACACTACTTCACACCCTTTAAAATACCTATGATTAAAAATATAGAAAGAAGCATTGGCTGGGACATGGAAAAAATGAAACCTGAGCAGCTGTTTCAGAAAGCAATTTGGCAGCTCATCACAGCACCAAATATAGATTTGATATTATCCAAAACTCAGAGAAATGAAAACATGCAGCCATGTGAAGGCTTGCATGTGCTTCATTGTAGCATTATTTATTAGAGTCCTAACTGGAAACAATACAGAACATTAACTGAGCAATGGATAAATCAATTCTATACACTTACAAAAGGCTACTACTTGGTAATAAAATGAGACATAGTCATTCATA
The DNA here is from genome assembly GCF_037038515.1 of Microtus pennsylvanicus. Taxonomy (NCBI): domain Eukaryota; kingdom Metazoa; phylum Chordata; class Mammalia; order Rodentia; family Cricetidae; genus Microtus; species Microtus pennsylvanicus. The sequence goes on along the minus strand of NC_134582.1, from coordinate 137,256,925 downwards.
CTATATTATTAATAAGGCTTTGCCACATATTATAAGACTTGAGTTATAAGCATTGTCCTAAATAGGTTCATTTACGTACACAGAAATTGTATTACCAGGAACTAGAAAGCCGGATGATAAGGAAATAGCAATTGGCTGCTAATGGGTGACTGATGGCTAATGGCGGTGGGAGTTTCTTCTCCGGGAGATGAAATGGGATAGTTGTACAATGTTATGGACACATCTAAATAATTAGGCTTCATCTTTGCCTGGATGGAGTTTACACTGTGTGAATCTTATCCCCAGTAAACCCTTAAGAAGAGAAGTGAAAGAGAGGAGTTCATTGTGCTCGTGTTCTTCTTCACTAACTTGCCCCCTCTGCGTCCTCCTTTCTTCCACAACAGCCCTTGCTCACGCAGGCAGACCAAGCCCGGCTGGGTCCTAATGTGAAACGCTCAGGGTCATCTCATTTGGTCTGAATATTCTCTCTGAGTCATGTGCTCTCCTACACACACACACACACACACGCACACGCACACACACACACACCACACATATGGACATACACAGACACACCACACACACAAAATAAAGACACACACAGACATAGAGACACACCACACACCCAGAGACATACACACCCAAACACACACACACAAACATACGGACACACACAGAGTTATCCCCACCACCACCCCTTTCTATTTCTCAGAATCCTCTGGCATTCAGATTTTCACTCTGCCAAACTATCTCATAGGTCAACAGATTCAGACCTACAGGTCATACGTCAGACTCAACCCAGGCTTTCTTGTTTGTCTTTGCACTGTTCTCTAGCTAAGAGGAGCAGCTACCTTTGCAAAGACTGGATTACAGAAAAATAATGTGTGCCAGAGCCAAGTGAGGGCTGCAAAGTCTAACGTGCTCACTTGCTCTCCAGCCCTCTACAGAACAAGCTTGCTGACTTGCCAGTCTGTCTCAGAGAAAGCTCCAGGGCAGGAGCCAGGCCAGGGGAAAGCCTCAGCCTCTCTTTCAAATCACGGTTAACAACAAAAACAGCAAACCCCTGGAGCCAGTTTGTGTAATTTTACAGAAAATACATTTTTAAGAGTTTTACAAGCCAACTAAAACCTCTGACTTGCTGGGATTGGTTACTAGAGAAATCTCCACCCAGAAACCCACAAATGCTACAAAACAGGCCTTTTCTACTGTACTCAACACATTGCTAAAGACAGTCATGGAAATTTCGCCTTTGCACTTCCTGGAAACCAGAAGGCAGGTTTGGGGATTTGCAGGTGGAATGGTGTGGGGCAAAGCTGAGATGGTTCCAGAGAGATGGGGGGTGGGGGAGGGAGGATATGAAGTTTCCTGATCTAGCAGGACACAGGCATTGGCCCCAGTCTCTCTGGTGGTTCTCCACCCTCATCGGGGACCTGGACCTTCTCTCTTGGACCAGCCAGCTTTATGAACATGAGTGCTGACCAGAAGCTACAGTCCGCAGGAACTGATCCTTGCAGAACCAGCGAGGGGCCGGATGGGGTGGAGATGGACAGGGCACTGCCGCCAAGGCATGGAGGGAAAGCCTCAAAGCTTCAAGATCACCACTAGGGGGAAGACTGGTCACGCTTAGAAGGAAGGCATTAAGGGATCCAAAGGAATGAGGATAGAGGCAAGAGCAGCCATAAAGAGGACAGGAAAGATGAAAGAAGAGGGAAGAAAAAGGAAATGGCTGGCTGGTATTTTCTCTCTTCTGCAAAGGGATACTGGATGCTGAGGAGACTGAGACTGGGATCAGAACTCTCAGCAGCTTTCCAGCAGGCTCAGCACTTGGCTCGGTTTCATAAAGCAGGGCATTCTGAGGCTAATATAAGGCACCACACTCCCTCTGCAAACCCAGGGCACACTGATGGACATCTGTGGGGAGGCCTCGGCTTGGTTGTTTTCTCCTCTCCTGTCTTCTCCCCTTCTCTTCCTCCTCCTCCTCTTCTTCTTCTCCTCTTCTCCCCCCCTCCCCTTCTCTCTCTTTTCCAGCTCACTTTACCCCTCTGTGTCAGCAAGGCTAGTCACAAATTCTTGATCATCCTGCCTTAGCATCCAAGTTGTGAGTTTACAGGCATTCACTACCCTGTCTATCATCTTTTTAAGAATTCTAATTCTCAATTATGTCTAAAGCTTTAAGGTTCAATATATTTTATATGTATTTGCACTTATATAATTTATTTGCTTGTTTTTAAGAGATGGCAAGTAAATGCTATTCAAAAGTGCCTGTCTAATAAAGCACATGTATTTCAATTTATATATATATATATATATATACACATATATATATGTATGTGTATTTGTATATGTATATGTTCTCCTGTGCTATTGAATTAATCAACAAAGAGACAATCAAGAGTCATAAAAATTCCAGCTGAAAGCTAGAGGATAGCTCAGTGGTCAAAATATTTGTTGCACAAGAGTATGGGCCAAAGTCTAGACCTTCAGAACCCACGTGAATGTGAGGTGGACGTGGTGACCTATCTGCAATTTCAGGGAAGGATGAAACAGGTGATCTCCAGAACCAACAGGCTAGGGAAACTAGTCATGTTGGTGAACTCTGGGTTTTATTAAGAGACCCTGACTCATTGAATAAGGAGGAAAATGATTGAGGAAGATTTGGGACAGAGATCTCAGGTTTCACACGCAATTTTCACACACATGCACACAAGCCTACACACACAAAAGCCTGTATGCATACGTACATGGAAAAAGAAAAAATGTCAATCTAGACATTAATGGAATAACATGAAGGAAAAAGGGGGATTCTATTAAGTAAATATTAATCTTATTTTCCCTACGATAAAGTAAGCTATGCTATTATAATGCCTAGCTGTGAATTGAATGGGCTTTTCTTAGGGCAACTGGGAACCTAAATTCCACATGGAATAGTGTTCTCATGAGGGACAAAAATCCAAACAACTCTTCATGTGGAATGTTTAGGAAAAAAAATGTTTTTACAAACTGTACAGAAGAAGTTGAATGGATCAGCTGTTTGAAAAGTTGTTACCCCTGCTTTTGTTTCCATGAAAATTTGTGTTTCCATCATAGAGGTATCCCTGTCTGTGTCTTTGTCTCTGTCTGTCTCTGCCTCTGTCTCTGTCACATCTAAATCTCCTCATCTTTTCTCTCCTTTCTTCCCTACTTTCTCTTCCCATCTCTACATCTCTCTTGCTCCCTCCTTCCTCTATTTCCCATGAAGACCTATTCTGGCTTCATTTCTTCCACAGTTGTACAATGAATTTCTAGTGGATATAGTTCAAGGTTGTTGTTGTAATTTTGCTGCTGTGTTAATGTTTTCTGGTTCCAGAAAAAGTGACCCTAAACTAATGCAAACTGGACACAGCCACAGAGCTTGCTAAGAACAGAACTGGCAACCTACACGTTCTACACCCAAGGCTCTCGTTCTATTTCTAGAATAAAAAACGGGCACAACAGAACATTTTTCTCTAATAAACAAACCCACCATAAATCTACATAGTTAAATCTGTTATGCCCATTTCTAATGTGGGACTGCCTGGAGCTAGCAGAAATGGGTTGTGTATTTTGGTATGGTAATTTATATGGAAATGTACATGGCACCAAAATTTAACACATAAGTAAAATAAATACTGCTTGTAATATTCCGGTAGAACCATTAAAATTTTCTATCACCCACATTTACACAGCTGGAGAATAGTATTTTACAATCAACAAGTTTTCTTTAATTTTGCCTTTAAAATGGATTTTTATGGGTCATTTATTTTATTTTTATTTTTACACACTGTTCATTGGTTAGTTAATATTGCCTTATAACTATTAGTTAAAATTTGTCAGTATGTGGAGGTAATCATATTTTTAAAAAGGTAAAAATCTGACCCAAAAGCAAGAGACAGGAAAATTATGTAAAACAAACTCATGTAGCCACCCCATTGATTTAAGATCTCTCTCCCTCTCCCTCCCTTCTATCCTCCCTCCCTCCTTTTTCCATCATGTGCCCTCTTAGTTCAGACAACTAGAACTTATGCTGCAGAAGTCACTTTGTCTATAACCCTCACCTCCAACCGCCATAGCCTTCCATTTCCACTGCTGTTAAAAACTAGGTTGTGAGCCGGGCGGTGGTGGCTCACACCTTTAATCTCTGCACACGGAAAACAGAAACAGGTTGATCTCTGTGAATTCAAGGCCAGCCTGGTCTACAAGAGCTAGTTCCAGGACAGGCTCCAATGCTACAGAGAAACCCTGTCTCGAAAAACAAAACACAAACAAAAGAAAAAGAATTAGGTTGTGATTCTTAGGAGAAGAAAACCCTTGTTCTGTCCAAGGAGTACATGCATGGATATCGCAACAGAAGGTGATAGTTTCAATCCAGGGACAAATTATGGCTGCAACCTTCTTCTTGAGACTTTACTAAACATTCTGCGAGCATTGTTTCATTTACTCTTAACAATACCTCATGACAGAGCTGCCATCGTATTCATATTGATTACAGAAATATCTTCTGATCATCTGTTATTTATGCCACATCTAGGGATCAGAGATACATAATGGAACAAAAAATACTCATAACTTTACTTTCATAGAACATATGCTTTGCTAGAGGAGACAAATTGAAATAAGTGAATAAAATACATGACGCTTTGGTTACAGTATCTGAGAGACATGTGGGGTAAAAAGTAAAAACTTAGAAGATGGAATTTTACGTAGAGAAGTCAAGAAAGACCTCACTGAGTAGTGTAACTGGAGAGAAGGTTGGAAAAGGTGAGACAAAAAGTATCTGGGGAAGACCATGCCAGACAAAAATATCAAGTTCAAATCGCTAGCTAGGAGTTAGCTTTGCTATAGGAGCAGGATGAACGCCAGCATAGTAGAAGTACAGCGCTTGAAGAGAAAGTAGAAGTCGCAGGCATTGAAAGAAGTACGGTGTAGAACTTGTAGTTCATGGGGAAGCTTGCTTTTTCTTTTTGTGCAAGAACAAAATTGAATCAAAGAAGTCACCTGGCCTCTGTGTTGGTGGTGTTGTTCTGGCTATGAGAACACTAACTGGGAAGCAGTGAAAGGCTGGAGCAGAAAGGGAAGTGAGGGATTTGCTGCAGTAATAAGAACTGGCAGAAGTCTGAACCAGCCCACTGGCGAGGGGAGTGGGGACAACTGGTCAGGTTTGTGATGTATCGTGATGGTCCTGATGCGGGATAAATCAATAGATTGAAAGCTAGCCCAAAACAAAGGCGGAAGCAGGATGATTCCAGGAGTTTGGGGTGCAGGAGACCAGAACTAAAGGGAATACTGCTTACTGAGAGGGCTCAGCCGGAGACGTGGGTTTGAGGAAGAGGCCTTCTACTTTCTTGTCTATCCAGAAAGCGACGGTGACAAAGTAAAGAGCAGAATTTCAGATTTGGAATTTGCATGAGTGTGTGGCTGTTGTGATCAGATTCCTTTTCTACCTAAGTGATGTCTCCTTATTCTTTAATCCATCCATCCAGTCATTCATTCAAATGTTCTAGTGTCTACTATTGACACGCAGTGAGCGGAATCTTGAGTAAACTGTGAATAAGATGTTGATTCCTTCCCTTGTAATTCATGATCTGGATTCTAGAGGGAGAAGAGTAAATAGCTGCTTTACAATCATATCTGTATGGATATATTAATAACCTGCGAGAGTAAAGCAGACACTTACATACAGAAACAGGGGTGTTCGGAACTTAAGCAGCTTTCCCATGATTGCATAGCTAGGGAAAGAGGTTCTTACCATGAACAAGGTTGCCTCTTCCAGAGGCCACAGGCCGGCATTATGTGAGAATTGAATGTCAGCTCCATTCTTCTCTGGGAATTCTATGGCTGCTCACAGAAAGACTGGCAGGAAGCCTTTTTTAGGCTTGGAGTTTCTGTCAGATGAAGGGTTTGGACCAGATGATTCAGAAAGCCCCTCTGGCTTGGTGACTTGGATTCTTTAATATAGAAAAGATCTGTGGAAGCCCATCCCAAACATGATCCATGGTTCTCCAAATCGGGCTTGTGTTGGGACTTGGAGCGATAAAACTCTCACCAAGTCCTCTGTTACTTTAAAGAACTTGAGGATGCAGTAGAAGCTTTGAGTGGAAGGTACCAGCCTCCGACTGGGGAGACTGATCCAGAAAGAATGATGGAGAAATCCAAGAGTAGAAAAACCCTTTAGATGTCCCCTGAATTTAGATGTCCCTTAGGCCTGATATTTTCCTGTAGCTACGGTGGACAACAAAAGGGACTCATGCATCAGAGTGTGAGCTTGGAGAGTGTGGATCCTCTATCAAATTAGGCTTTAACCTTGGTAGTCCACCATCCCACGTGGGTAGAAGCCTTCTTGCTCCAAATTAAATTTTCAAAATGCACTTCTTTTTCCCCAGAGCACAAACCTTGCCAAAACCATAAAACATGCTTAAGTGGTCATTCTCTCTGCAAGCCAAGCTCCCAAGACGATGCATACTGGGTGCCCATGGCAGAAGGAACAGCTTAGGTTTGGCCAAAGAACCCAAATTTTAGCTACCATTTTTAGCTACTTTCTTACATTTACTTTGAAAATATAACTTTTTGCATAAAATTCTTTAAACTTCCATAAATCATTCACAACCACAGTGTTCTCTCTGGAACTCTGATAATGGCATAAAATGCCTGTAAAATACTCAATAATGGAAAATACAGAGTGCTTTTCTGTTCACTAATTAAATTCTTTGCAGTGTTGGCACACTAAGTTGATAACATTAAGTACCAAATATTAGGTACCAAAGTAAGAGGACTTCACATTGATATTCTAATTTTCAATGTCTGATTTAATCATAGATATAAAAACACCTCATTTTGTAATCATAGGACCTGAGTTCAGTTCCCAGCATCCACATCAGAAGCCTCATAAACATCTGTAATCCCAATCCCATAAGATCTGATGCCCTCTTCTGACCTCTGAGGTCAGATGTACTCATGTGTACATACCCCCCCACATAATTAAAAATAAATTTTTAAAGCAAAAAAATACAGATTTAGTTGTCTGATAGAAATAATATAATTGAGGGTGTACTCACCGCTCACTTTGGAATTTACATGTCAGCAATAATAAATATGGGCTGAATTAATTAAATTGAAGAAAGTCTTGTACATGCGTGTTTATTTTTCACACATAAAATTTTCATGGGCATAAATCTTGTAATCAAATTTAAACGAAACAAGTTTAAAATACAAGCAATAGAAATGTGCGTATTAAGTAGCCACATATTATTAGATACACAATGGAATTATTTTGATGATTGTACTCTCTCATAAATCTATCTCACTGCTCTAAGAACATCCAAATTGTATTAGCAGCATAATCTATAAGTCTGGCCTTATGACCTCCACATGGTGACACCTTGCACTAAGAATGTTGTTTATAATTGACATATCCTCAGTGTTCAGCTGAGAGAGAGAGAGAGAGAGAGAGAGAGAGAGAGAGAGAGAGAGAGAGAGAAAGTGATCTGGATGCTGGTGATTTCCATTGCAAGAAAATGGAAAACAAAACTTGCATGTCAAGAAATGCAAATGCATCTTGGGCTGTGGAGATGGCTCAGTGAGTGGAAGGTCACTCTGCAAGCATGGGGACCTGAGTTCAAATCCTCCAAATCCACATAAAAAACACAATAGCTGTGTGTTCCTGTAACTCAGCTTTAGGGGTCAGAGATAAATAAACCTGGAGAGCTGGCTGACCTGCTTCTGTGAAAGATCATGTCTTAAGGTAGGAAGGCAAAAAGTAATAGAGGAAGGCATCCAGTATCCTGCCCTGGCCTCTGTATACATCTTCACACTTACCTGTACCTGTGCATTCACATGTACGCCCTCCACCCACCCCCCATGCATGTATGTGCTAGGTATCTTTAAATGTTTAGTACCCCACCTTCCTTTCCCCCTGCCTCTCCTCTCCAGATGCCTTTTTCCCTTCCCCCTCTGGCTCATTATCTTTCCTCTTCTTGTGTTGCTCAGGAAGTATTCCTCCTTTAGGATGCTTCTAACTATGGAGAGTCTATCCATGAATGCATTCATTTGTAGTACTTATTGATGACCCAATATGTCATTAGCCTTTGGGTATCAAAGATGATTGATTGATAGTATCCCAGGCATCAAGAAGAAGACAATCCAGCTGACACTGGGCCACACTGCCAGTGAGCATGGTTGTCAGCCACTAGAGTTAAAATTCAGCACCTGCCCCTTACTATGAAAAATCCCCAAGTTTTTCCTTTATGGCTTAGACGTTTCTGTTGCCCAGCATTCAAAGCAACGCAAAGAAAAGAATTGGTTCTGTAATGTGTTTTAGGTTAATGGATGGGTAGATGAGATTGTGCTCCTTAACAAATTAAAAAAAGAAAAAGAAGATCTCACTTAGATGAGATTTTTCACTACCCTATTTCCCCTCAAAGGATCGTTCTCAATATCAAATCCAAGTGTGATTTTGGTTTCCTAGATAAAGATAGTCGTGTTCTTAGAGAAGATGACTTTCTGAAATAATTTGGTCATATTTAATGTAACAGTCCCTCAGAAGAGATGGGCAAACTCCCCTGCGCACGCCCCCTGCAGGCCTCTGATCGTTCTGAACTTTTTTTTTTAACCCTTTGGAAGTTTGATCTGTTAAAGAATTAAAACATCTTCGGGAGAATTCGGTCAGAGAAAAGAGCGCCAAAGGGAGATGATCCCTCTAGAAAGCAAGTGAGCAAAATGCCGAGGGTCTCTGTTTTTGAGCAAACCAGGTAACATCCAGATCTGTAGCAGCTCAGAACACTAGGGAAGAGGAACCAGGAGCCTTACAAAGAGCCCAGAGGGTCCGGAGTGAAGCCCAGAGGCATGCTGCTCCTGCGTATCACCCAAGCGCGTCCCTTGTCACCTCAAAGAAGCTGCCCAATTTCAGAATCTAGCAACTGCGTCTCCAGAAGCACTTATCATCAACTGCAGCGACCGAAGCGTCACACCCTGTTCCTCCTTCCATTTATGTTGCCTCGGTGGTGGCAGGAATGCCTCAGATGGCCCCAACCACACAGTTCGATCTAATAATCTCCGAGGTCCTGAATCTGGGCGTCTAGCTGTTGTTTGGGGACCAGCTTTACCTCTCTCAGTCCTCCAGCTATCACAGATTGCGTGCCCTTCAGCGCAGCCCTAGTGGAAAGCCAGGCAGACTCCTAGTCTGGGGCTTTCCAGGCTCCACTAATCCCTTGGCTCCACACTCCAGGGGTGCACACCAAGGTCACTAGCATAGGTGTGACCGCATCCCTTCCCTTTCTGAGGTCTCCGGGGTCCAGCTCCTCTCTGCTAATTCACCCCGCCTACTTAGGGATCTCCTTCCTTAACACCCCAGCATCTGAACTGCATCTTGCTTTTGCCTTGCTGGTGCTTGCCCCCTCTGGAAAGGATCGCTTTCCCATTCAGGGGCTCCTGGAAAGTCTCCCTTTGGGTTTCCAGGAGCCAGAGGGAGGAGACAAGCCTCCCACTGGCTCAGGGGGAGCGGCAAGGGAACCGACGCAAACTTCTGCTGCACTTACTTCTGGCCGAGGCTGCCGCCCCCGTGCCTCTGCTCTCTCTCCCACCAGCAGCTGCTTCTGGGCGACCGGGAGTCACCACAGTGCTCTCATTCCCCACGCCAGCGGCGGCTGCAAAATGCGCAAGAGGAGAAAACTGGTCTCTCAGTGACAAGCGTGCCCAAGGTCTGGGTCCAGAGCGGAGTTCTGGCTGCAAGCTTGAGTCTCAGCCACCTTCAGCAGCCCCGGGATGCTGTGTTGGGCACCGTATGCCCTACTCCTCGGCTGGGCTGTTTCTGTCCAACTTGCAGTTTTAGTGCATGCCAGGACTGCAGCACTCTCTCCGTCCTCCCGGGGAGACGACTTTCAATTCACCTGGAGGCTGGCGAGGATCCCTCGCGGGCGCGCATCGTGACCACGGGTGCCGAGAGGGAGGTGCGCGGGAGCCTTGGCTGCCCGAGTGCGCCTCCAGCATCCTCGGCGACGGCGACGAGGAGCGCACAGCCTTCTCCAGCCGCTCTCCTCGGGACTGCAGTCCTGACGTCACCTGCCCTCCCTCCCGCCCCACAGAGGAGCGGCAGCGGCGGAGGGTGGGGTGCCGCGAGCGAGGACGAGGGAGTGTGAGTGTGCGTGTGTACACGCGAGCGTGTGCCCGGCAAGGCTGGGGACTGATAGGAACCGCAGCTGGATCAGAAATCCGAGCTCTAGGCAAAGCGGTGCCTAGGGGCTACTGTGAACAGCTGGGGGCGCTCGCTTCCCGGCTGGGGTTGAGTTTGGGTGAGACCAGGAGAAAGAGATTAAGGTAGCAGCGGTTAAGGCGGTGGGAGAGATGGGAGTTTAAAAGGATGCGCCCGAAGTTGGACCGTCCACAGGACGCCTGTTTAAAAAGCTGCGCTGGAGGCAGAGAGGAGTAAACATGGTGGGACAGTAGGTGCTTACTCCACTAAAAGTAACAGAATCTGGGTAGAGTTGGGAGCTCGCAGCCTTGGCTATCTCTGGCTGCTAATTCACTCCAGGCTTTAGGGTGGCTAGTTAATTCGTGCAGTGTGTTCCTCAACTAATTTCCTTCTTTTTTGTGAGCCTGGGGAAACTGTGGTTAGAAACCGGGAAAAAGTACCCTTGAGTGCAAAGGGTCAAGGGCAAAGAGTACGCGAAGTCCATCCTCTGGGTCCTGTATCAAAGGCCACTGAGATGAGAATTCTGAGCCAGAATCCCGTGCATCATCAGGATGAAAATAGTTTGTCTTTGCGATCTACAAGACTTTACTCTCCAAAGGTAGTTCCGTAGTCACCTAACTTTCCTCCTTGTCTGAAATTGCCTTGGTGTTGGGATGGACAAAGATTATTCCCGGAGCATTTGCCCCCTTAGTGCGACCTTTGCAAGCCTGTCATGGACTCTGCACTCCTTGGGCTGCAATGACCAACCAGGAGATGTCTGCTGACTGCCCGAGGACTCCCGGTGGGAGCGAAATGTGCAATGCGCTCCAGCCCAGGCCAGATCTGCTGCCAGTATCTTGGCGTCCAGAGCAGGAGCACTCTGCAGTGATTGCTCACGCAGCCAGCAATTTTGCCCTGGTGAGAGGCAGTGAATTTTAACTTCAAGCGTCTTCTTTCCTTTTAATCTCTGCTGTGCTCATATTCATTAAAATAGTTTCAATAGAGAAGGTGGGAAGAGGAAATTAAAAGAGAGAAAAATGTCTTAGTTCAAAAGTATTTTTTAAATATTCGACTTTCTAAAGATTCTGAAGTAGAATCAGACGTCAACAAAATTGCTCCAATCCCAATTCTCCAATGGAAGTTTAATAAACAGAAGCAAGTCTAGTAACCTTGGCTATTGTGCTATGCTTAATAATTTTTAAAGCTCGCATATTAAAACATTGGAAATGCAGCTAGTCAGGTAAAATTAAGGATATCCTTAATAACTGCAGGTTGAAGTCCACAAACAAGCAGCATAATTAAAATGGAAAGATACAGTACACTCCTAATGAGAACAAGGGAACAGCAGGAAAGGACACAGGGCCATCAGCCTCCAGGTTCTTCTGCAACTGCCCTATTTTTTAAGGTGTAATTTTGAAAGCACGCTGACACCGTGAAGGACTTATATAACCAGATCCCAGCTATGTTCATTTCAAAAGCATAATTTCTCAGTAGGAGTCACTGTTCCCTGAAAATGCTAATTCAGATTAATAGTGTGGGAATAAGCTAGCCACTGACAAATTAGTGATTTGAAAACAAATTTGAGAAGTGACAACTGTGAACCTTCTAAGATGGGTTGTGACTTTTGTTTGTATGTATTCAATGCAGGAAGCTAGAGATGCTCTGTCGTCTACTATGACAGCCTGATTGACATGTCCCCCCAGTGAACTGTGGCCATCGGACATGAAGGACACAAACAGTTCCTTCCCTTATTTTCCTCGCATCCTGGGCACACCTTGAGGACAACCATCAGTGTACATTGATGTGATTGGTTCTTTGCATGTTTAGTTTCCTTCCAAGCTTACAAATCCCTCCCCTGTGGGCACTGGTTTGCTTTCCTTGGGACCCAGCGTGCTGTCTAGTAAAGTTTCCCTGGGTTGTTTTTAAAGAGCATAAAATAACTACGCTGAAGAATCTGTCTTTCAAACAGAAAGGCAAGTGGAACAAAACCAAGGACCAGAAAGGAATCTGAACACAGATCATCAATTCGTGCTCCACAAACACAGCAAGAGGACTGGCAAGAATTAGAATCAATAAATAGTTTATGGACCCTTAACACAACATACAACTGGATAAGGGTGGAAAGAAGATTTAAGGTGAGGCCTGAAGCCCCGAGAAACTGATAGGGAAATGGGGCTACTTGATGTTTGCCATGATCAAGGATATGTTTTTTCAGAATATCATACTAAAAACTTGAGTTTCAAGAGCAAAGATCAATAAATGTAATGATACCAGAATAAAAAGCTTCTGCACAATTAAAGAAGCATCATCAACAGAAATGATAACATACTGACTGGGGGAAATGTCTCCGAACCACACATATTGAATATGGCTTACTACCCAAGTTATGAAGAGCCTTTATAATTCAGCAGCAGATGAGCAAATGGCCCAATTTCAAAAACGGGCAAAGGACCTAAACACACATTTCTCCTCCAAGGGAAACATGCTTTAAAGTGCCAGAAGGTGTGTTGGAGAGATACCTCACAGCTAAGAATGTTCTGCTCTTCCAGAGGTTGAGAGTTGGCTTCCCAGCAACCACATTATGCTACTTACAATGAAATGTAAGCCTCGCTGGAAGGGATTCAGCACCCTCTTCTGTCATCCATGGGTACCTGCACACATGGGGCATGCTAACACACCATACACATGATTAAATAAAAATTAACAATAAATCTAAAATCAAGGCCAGAGAGTATGGGTTAAGATGCTTAATACTATTAGTTATCAATGAAATGCAAATTAACACCACTACAAGATAACACTTGATATTTGTTAAGATGGCTATGATTGAAAAGATAGACAATAAGAACCGTGGGCAGGGATGTAGGAAAAGGAAATTTCCATGTTGGCAAGAATGTATTAGTGAAGTTGTTACAAAAATCATTTTAAAAGTTAGTAACAACAATACTACTATATAACCCACCAATTCATCCTCCTGTAAATAGCTAAAGAAGATGAACTCAGCATCTCATAAAGATGCCTGTATCTCCTCTATGCTCACTGCAGCCCTTTTTTTTACACCAGGCATGGGTTAGAAATAACTTAAATGTCTGTTGAAAGATTAATGAGTAAAAAAATAATAGCATGTGTATGTTGGAATACAATTTAACCTTAAAAGGGAAATCCTGTTACTTTCCACACTATGGCTGGACCATCTAGGTGTATTACAGACATATTTTCTTGTGTTGCAGCACTTCCATTCATCTGGATGTAGCTACTGCTGATGAGTTAGAAGACAAGGTTGGCTCAGCTTACCCTGAGATGCTCCCTAACCAGTGTGAGAGGAGCCACAGTCCAAGTCCAGCAGACCACAGTCTAGTGACTATGACTGTGTGCCCAGCACAGAGCACCTACATTCAAGCATCGAGCACATTACAGGGACTGAATATGGAATGAATGCCCTACCGCAGACAAACACATGCAGCTATGTTTACAAAGAAGCAAGAACACTTAGAGAGTCAGAACTGGAGAACCCTGGGTAGGAAATGCAGCTTGAACCCACTGTCTTTCCATGCAATGTTCCACAGTCATTAACGTTCCTGAACCAAACTGACAAATGCATGCGGGAAAAACTTTGCAGAATCTTGATTCTATCCTTCTAGAACCTATCTCCTGGGAAGACTAAAATACTCTCCCTTGGTCGCTGATAAAATTTCTCACTTTCCACAACAACAAAGAAAAGAAGAAGAAAAAGAAGGAGGAAAAAAGGCAAGAATGAAAAGAAATCTAGTCCTGGTGATACATGCCTATAATCCCAGCATTCAGGAGGTGGAGGAGGAAGGGCTGAAAGATCAAGGCCAACTTTAGGCTATGAAACAAGACCCTCTTTGAAAAATAAACAACTAAACAAAAGTCCCCAAATCAACACCAAGTTTTTAAGAGGAAGAAAAAGGTAGAATAAATATTTTTCATATAGCACTTAGCTTGCAGTAATTCTCCTGAAACACTGTTAATCTGTAGTTTGTGCATATTGTTGACAGATGTGTATGTGTAGAATATCTGAATATGTGTATGTATTTTCTATCTTAATAGGAAAAATAAACCATATAGATTATAATCAAAATGATATAAACCCATCCAAGTAAAGCAGTTACATGAGTTTATGAGAAAAATCTGTTAAAATTTTTCTTTTTAGAACATAATGTATCAGACACAAAACACTAGCCTTCTCATGAAATTTCTCTGAGGACTCTGGTTTGCCCTTAATATTTAGTTCCTTGTGGTATATGAATATATATTAGAGGTATTAGGTGCCTCTAATCCTGACAGAGTTAGCTTTTGAGACCATTTTTCTTTTTAAGAAATGAAAGTCCTGCATCAGACAAAGGTCTGATCTCCAAAATATATAAAGAACTCAAGAAACTAGACTTTAAAATGCTAATTAACCCAATTTAAAAAATGGGGCACTGAACTGAACAGAGAATTCTCAACAGAAGAAGTTCAAATGGCCAAAAGAAACTTAAGGTCATGCTCAACCTCCTTAGCGATCAGGGAAATGCAAATCAAAACAACTTTGAGATACCATCTTACACCTGTCCGAATGGCTAAAATCAAAAACACCAATAATAGCCTATGCTGGAGAGGATGTGGAGTAAGGGGAACGTTCATCCATTGCTGGTGGGAATGCAAACTTGTGCAACCACTTTGGAAATCAGTGTGGCAGTTTCTCCGGAAATTCGGGATCAACCTACCCCAGGATCCAGCAATACAACTCTTGGAAATATACCCAAGAGATGCCCTATCATACTATAAAAGCATTTCTTCAACTATGTTCATAGAAGCATTATTTGTAATAGCCAGAACCTGGAAACAACCTAGATGCCCCTCAATGGAAGAATGGATAAAGAAAGTGTGGAATATATACACATTAGAGTACTACTCAGCGGTAAAAAACAATGACATCTTGAATTTTGCATTCAAATGGATGGAAATAGAAAACACTATCCTGAGTGAGGTAACCCAGACCCAAAAATATGAATATGGTATGTACTCACTCATAAGTGGATTCTAGCCATAAATAAAGGACATTGAGCCTATAATTTGGGATCCTAGAGAAGCTAAATAAGAAGCTGAACCCAAAGAAAAACATGTAGTTATCCTCCTGGATATTGGATGTAGACAAGATTGCCAGGCAAACATTGGGAGCTTGGGGGTGGGGATGGAATGGGGGTAAGGGGAAAGGGAAAGAGAGAAGGGAGAAGGGAGGATGGGGGGAGAGCTTGGGGGAATGGAATGGTTGGGATGGAGAAAGGGTGGATATGGGAGCAGGGAAGTAGATATCTTAATTAAGGGAGCCATTTTAGGGTTGGCAAGAGATTTGACTCTAGAAGGGTTCCCAGGTGTCCAAGGAGATGTCCCCAGCTTGTCCCTTGGGCAGCAGAGGAGAGGGCACCTGAACTGGCCCAATCCTATAGCCACACTGATGAATATATTGCATATCACCATAGAACCTTCAGTTGGCGATGGATGGAGATAGAGACAGAGACCCACACTGGAGCACTGGACTGAGCTTCCAAAGTCCAAATGAGGAGCAGAAGGAGAGAGAACATGAGCAAGGAAGTCAGGACCACGAGGGGTGCGCCCACCCACTGCGACGGTGGGGCTGATCTAATGGGAACTCACCAAGGCCAGCTGGACTGGGACTGATGGAGCATGTGACCAAACCGGACTCTCTGAATGTGGCTGACAATGAGGGCTGACTGAGAAGCCAAGAACAATGGCGCTGGGTTTTGATTCTACTCCATGTACTGGCTTTGTGGGAGCCTAGTCTGTTGGATGTTCACCCTCCTAGACCTGGATGGAGAGGGGAGGACCTTGGACTTCCCACAGGGCAGGAAACCCTGACTGCTCTTAGGACTGGAGAGGGAGAGGAAGGGGAGGGAAATGGGAGGAGGTGGAAATTTTTAATAAAAATAAAAAAGAAATCAAAGCCTTAATTGAGGCATTGAAATTCCAAAGATATAATAACTTAAGCCAAAACTAAAAATTGACATAATAACCCAATACATTTGGGGTAATTTAGTGAAGTTTTATATTAAAATAGTAATTGTATGGCTAAAGGGCTCCAGTGAGCAAAAGTGCCTGCTGTGCAAGCTGGGGACTCAGTTTGACTCTGCAGTCCCCACCTGATGCCAGCGTGGGCAGGGCATAGCAGTGCTCACCGTTAATCCCAGCACTTGAGAGGTAGAAGCAGGAGGATCTCTGTAAGTTTGAGGCTACCCTGGTCTACATGGTGAGTTCCAGGACAGCCATACGTACATAGTCAGAGCTTGTCTCACAAACAAGCAAAATGCCAGGCATGGACGCTCACTGTAACTCCAGCGTCGTGGGCTGAGACTAGTCAATCCCAGGACCTGAATGTATAGCCAACCTAGATGATATGGTGAGCTTCCAGTTTAGTGAGAGACCCTGTCTCAGTGGAATGAGGTGGAGAGTGACAAAGGAAGACGTCTATGTCCTCCATGTGTGCGGGCACCTACACACACATACATGAACATTCAAAGAGAGAGACAGGGAAAGAGTGACTAGGAGACAAATAGATAACCAGTTCTCTGATTATCACAGCCTGGCAATCAGTTTGGGATTAAAGTTGCATTTATCTGTACTGTTACAGTAAAAATCTCGGCACTTTACATACACACTTGCGAACCAGTCCCTGGACCTGCCCTCTATGGCTTATGTGCCAGCCTACAGCAATAGACCAAATTCACAGTATGCATTCGGCAAGTAATATCTTTGCCATGCCATAAAATCTGAAGAAGGACAGTAAAGAGACAACCAACTGTTTTCCGCTGGACTCTGGTGGGGTTTCTTTAAAGGGAAAGTGGTTTTTTATAACCCGTGCTCCCATGGATAGATTTACCTATGTGTGAAGAAAATGCTGCAACCATAAAGCTTTTGCTTTTCCCATCAATTGGATGAAGACAAAAAGGTTCTAGCCAGAATGGACTCTGCACATCCTCAGTTCCTGCCCGAAAGAATGGACTTGTACCCTTTCCCTGTGAGTTATGTCGAGACACAGTGGTAACCTGAGTAAGGTAGGGAGAGCAAAATTCATAGGAAGAAGGTAGAATTTCTTAGAAACTTTCAGGAAGTAGTTCAGTAGTGGTTTAGTTACACTGATTTGGTTCTTTTTACTTAGGACAAATCAACTTCAATCTAGATCTAAAGGAATGCTTGCTGGAAGCCAACCATGGGAACACATGCTTGCAATCCCAGCCCTTGGATGGCAGGTTTCAATGTCAAGCCAGTTTGGTCTACATAGGTCAACCTGAACTATTTAGCAAAACCCTGTCACCAACACTGTCACCACCAAAAAGGAATGGGGGCGGAGGAAGAAAGATAGGAAGTCACTAGCTTTCGCTTGTGTCCACCACTCATTTCCAAACACTTATTTCTTGAGCCCTCTTTTCAGGTAATGCCTTCCACTTCTGTACAGAGTAGGTGGGGCTTTTCCATTTCCATGGTCTAAATCATATGATTAGAGCCTGGGCACCTCCAGGCACAGCAGCTTCTCTGCCTACGTGTTTATAAAGTATATATACACTTGCTGAACTCTATAAATAATAATAACAGTAATCACCCTCTATACAAAATTAGAATGCCAGCATATTCAACCAGTTTAGTACGCTGATTTGCTTTAGTGCTTCGTAATTATCTCATGAAACCTATGGTATAATGGGCACTACATTATACAGTCTTCCAAAAATATGCCACTGTAGATCCCGGCAAAGAGGAGCACCTGCAGCTTCCCTCCACCCACCTCTGTAATACAGAAATGGCAGGGTGCTACTTAAGTTGTATTCACTGACAACTATTCTAAGCAGTCATCTTTCCAGTCTCTTCCACCCCAAACTCCTTCCTTAAGGATCTTTAAAAATCTACATGTCCACAAGGAGCAACTTGAGCAAGAAAGTGGAAATGTATAATTTCCCCCACACCCAGGACACGGTGTAGATTGCACACTGCCACTCAGTCTTCCAGGAGATGCAGGGTGAAAGACTGCGCAACCCAAGGCTTACCCAGTGGTAGTTACCAGTGGTCGCTGGTTCTAAGCAATCAAAAAATTAACCTTGTTTAGTTTTTTTGACTGGATCTCACTGTGTAATCCAAGTGATCCCAATCCCCCAGTCCCTCTACCTCTGTGCTCCCAGCATGGAGCTGACAGGCCCACACCCTCACAGCCACTTCAGTCTTGGCTTCCTGGGAAAGGCAGTAGCCTCTCTCCCTCTCTTCTCTCTCTCTCTCTCTCTCTCTCTCTCTCTCTCTCTCTCTCTCTCTCTCTCTCTCTCTCTCTCTCTCTCTCTCTCTCTCTCTCTCTCTCTCTCTCTCTCTCTCTCTCTCTCTCTCTTCTCTCTCTCTCTCTCTCTCTCTCTCTCTCTCTCTCTCTCTCTGATTTGTTTTCCCAACTCAGAGAAAAGAACAAAGACATCACTGAAGACACAGTAAATAAATGCATTCTGCTTTTCCCTGTGCAAGGCTGATCTCTCCCTGAAGCGAACTTGCCAGGTTGAGGTAATTAAGTTTGTGCTACAGCTTAGATCATTGAGGAGACAGGTGACATGGCCAAAATTCTCATGCCATTTGAAACCACGTCATGGAAAGCCGTGTACTACATAAAATAGAAACCCTCACACCCTCTGAGAAGAGGGAACTCCTAGCCTTCTCTGCGTTTTGCCTCAGGGTTTTCTTCAATGCAGTCATGTTATTTTAATGTGCCAGAGTGCAAACGCTGGCCAGAGATTTCTGCAGTCAGAATTCCACTGTCTCGAGCAGTGTGTTCAGTCTTCTGGGCTAATTGGAGAGAGCACCGGGTAATACAATTCTTTTGACATTGGTGCAGAAATACCTGAGGGAGTGCCCCAGAGGAATCGCTGCCCACAGAGGCAAAAGTGGAGTCTGCACTCAGAAGCTTCCATCCTGGCTCTCTCCAGCAGAGCAAGACCCATCCATTTTCACAGCTGTGGCTCACCTTGGAGTGTGCTATCCCCTGAAACATTGTCCAATCCACCGAAATAACTACCGTGTCTGTCTTCACCAGCAGCTACTTCTAAAGAAAAGGAGCGATCTTGAACTCATCCTCAGATTTGCATGTAAAAGGCAAGGCAAATGAGAAGTGTGAGAACAAGTGCCTTCCAGGAAGCACCCATGGAAATGACGAAAGATGCTGGTCTTGGCAGTGCACGCTGGTATTTCAGCATTGGGTTGGCGGGAGGCCAAGGCAGGAACATAGTGAGTTCAAGGTCAGCTTAAGCTATGTAGGGAGACCCTGTATCATTTACAATAAACAGGGCTAGGGAAATGGGTGAGAGTGCTTGCTCCACAAGTATGAGGGCCTGAGTTCAAATCCTCACGGCCTACATAAAAATTCAGTGTGGATAACCTCAGCCCTATGGGAGGTGGAGACAAGGTGCTCACTGGGTTTGTTGCTGTCAGCCTAGCTGTGGCTTCCTTGGGAGACCCTGTCTTATGGGAATACAGTGGAGACTGATGGTGCAGAAACTTGAAGCATTCTCTGGCCTCCGCACATGAATATGTATACTCACCCGCATACGTGTGTGTGCCTGCATCACACACAGGTCATACACACTCACCCACACAAAACAGGAAAATGTTCAATAAGTATAAAATGATTTTTAAAGTACATAGTCAGTAACAACTTCTGAAGTTCTTAAACTGTCGGAAGACATATTCTGTTCATGGCTGAATAGGGAAACGACAGAGCTGAGGAGACAGAGCGGAGGAGAAATGTGTTTATAGGAAGTGGTGGGGTGGGGTTGTTTCTGGATACAATGTAGACCTGTTGCCTTCTCAAGATCTGCGGGCATGGTGGTCAGCCAGACAAGGATCAGTAAAGAAACAGGATTCCCTCTATTTTAGGAATCAAGTGATTAAACGTCCATAATTAGATGCTGGTGAATCACTGGGAAAGTTAAAGCGTTCTTAGCTAAGCTCCCAGTAAACAGAGAGCAGAACTCACTGGTGATGCTACCCTGGCAGCTTCAAGTTCAAGATCACCTTCCACTGTGGCTGAGCAGTTGCTACTGCTTCTCCAGGCCTGAGGGGCAGGATGGGGAGCTGATGTCTGGCAAGCTGGAGTTCTGGAGTTTGCTGACTTCCCCTGCAGCAGAAATAGCCAGGGTTGGCTGGAAGATGGCTGCTATCAGAGTTCTGCCATACAAAGTGTGTGCTTGTACGTGTGTGTGTGTGTGTGTGTGTGTGTGTGTGTGAGAGAGAGAGAGAGAGAGAGAGAGAGAGAGAGAGAGAGAGAGAGAGAGAGATTGAGTGTTTAGTGAATCTTGTCCTGATTTTTGGTACAAGGCTCTTAGGAGATTGTCTTAGCCCTTCTAAGGTCTCAAGTAGAGACTGAGTGACCAATGAAGAGGACCAACCCCAAGTGGCCCCCAAAATATATTCACTCCATTCCCCCAAATCATGGAGGCTGGGCTGTACCACCGAGAAACAGATGATTTTGAGAATAAATGTATGTCGTGGTAATAACCTTCTCAGCCTGCTTGCCTTGTGTCAGGATCCAAAAGAAGAAAGATTCTAGGCGAAGCCAAGATCTCCGTTTCATGGTCCCTAGCATTGCTATTGCCTTTACTGGTGATAAGTGTACATGGAGCAGGGAATTCCCTTCCATGAACACACAGGAAAACCAGACAAGGAGGACCTTCTGGGAAGTGCAGCCTAGGCAATGTCTGAGAGGGCCGGTGAGGGATCTGGTCGGAGAGGCCTAAAAGGAGGATCACATGCTCTGGAGAGAGAGCATGGCCAGCAGCCAGTGAAGTTAGGAAGGAACTTCCCATCCAGGTCCTCGGGGCCACAGAGGAAACCATAGAGTGAGAAAACGTGAGTTCCAGAAGGAAGCTGAGAACTCACGGGAGAAACTCTCACACAGACTTCAAAAGACACTCAAGTATGTGGAAGATGAGCAATACTGCCGGCCATTCAGGACAGGGAGCCAAAGCATAGCAATCAAGGCTTTGAACAGGTTGGAGGCAGGGGCAGGGAAATCAGCAGACTGGGGAAGAACAATACTGCCAAGGAACCTGGAGCAATGAGCTCCTTCTACCTTTCTATGAATCCGTGAACTAGAAGGAAGAAGAGGGAGGTAAGAAAGGGCTAGGGGAGGATGGTTCTGAATGCAGGGAAGTCCAGGATCTGAGTGGAGGCCACCTGCCTCCACAGAAAAAACGCTGCATGGCTTCCAAGAGTCTTCAAGAGGAACTGCAATGTACTAAGATTCTAATATGTGCCCCCCAAAAATATCAGGTTGAAATGTAATCCTCTACATAATAGTGTTAACCCCGAAACCTTTAGCTGAGGATGGCTCTGGGACAACCAATGGGATTGTGCATTTATGGAAGGCTTGAAGAACCTGTTAGGTTCCTTTTGCCCTATAGCACAGGAAGAAATCAGCAAGGTGTATCTTTGAAGGAAAGAGAAGCCCTCAGCAGTCACGTGTCTGCCAGTGTGTTGGACTTGGACTTCCTGCTCTCCAGGGCTGTGATTAAACAAGTTTTCTTCTTTCCCAGTCGTTCACTGAAGGTGTTCTGTTTTATCAGCAGGAACAGACTAAGACAAATGCTCTGGAGGTGGTGGACTAAGTCCCTGAATAGAACATGGTGTAGTGTCATGAAACCACCAAGTACTGCTGGGTGTGGGGCCGCAAGCCTTTCATCCTTCTACTCTGAAGGCAGAGACAGGAGGATCTCTGAGTTCAAAGTCACCCTGGTCTACAAAGGAAGTTTTAGGTCAATTAGATTTATATGGTGAGACCCTGTCTAAAAAAAAATGGAACTGTGCATGCTCATATTCCTCATGTGCATGCGCATGAGACAGAAGGAAAGAAGCAGGGAGAGAGGGAGGTAGGGAGAGAGGGAGGTAGGGAGAGAGAATCATTTCTAAGTCCCTGCTCTGTGGTAGCTTGGAGGAACTGGTTGCATATTTTTAGACTATATATCCACATAAAGCTACATGAAAGAAACATTCTTTTCAAAGCTCCAGGCACCTATGAAGAAATGTGCTGTTCCCACAAAACTTCCTTGCTCATTTGCTCCACAAGACCGCCACTAACGCCTTCAATTATAGCAGCCGTGTTAACAATGCTGTTGGCGTCTGAATTTTCTCCCAGTACTCTGAAATCTTAAGAAATATACATTTAAAAAGAAAAAAATATTTCCCAGGAAAAGCCCCAAATGTAAGCACTAACTTCTTGAGAGACTGCCAAAGAGGGATCCTACTGTCTGTATTAGCCTTGGGTGGTCCCTGCTCCCTTTCGCTGTGACTCCCGGGGAACTCAGGCAGGCAGGGCAAAGGGAAGTAAGGAATTTCTCTGTAGATGTTGAATGGAGGTTTTTCTTTTTTTATTTCTTAGGATCTCTGTTGGTTTGTTTGGTTCTAGTTTTCACATTTGCCTCCACAATTCTGAGTTGCATCCACATTTCTAAAATGATTTTGCAAGAGAAACTGAAAGAAATGGAACTAGACATACAACATGGATCAAAACACAGGACTTTCTTCCCTTGAGGAATGATGAAAGAACCGCTATCCTCAATATTTAGACAATTCTTTTAGCATGCAGGCTAAGTCTTACTGTTTTCCATCAAAGATTTTTAATATTTGGTTTCTACAGGATGCATGTCATAATTTCTTGCTGCCCAGAATTTTGAATGTCATTTCATTTTTAGTAGGTTCCAGGTTTTCTTACTTTTTATTTTTTTAAAAGAAAAAAAATCTATTACTTACTCAGATTTGAGTCAGGTCCTTGTACATCATAGGCATGCAACTTACCAAGGAGCTAATTCTCATCCCTTTCTTTTGTTCTTGTTTTGAGATAGGGTCTTGATCAGAAAACCTGGCTGGCCTCACACTCATGGTTCTAATGCTCCTCAGGGCTGCAACAACAGGCATGCACCCCCACATCCAGCCTTCCACAGCAGAGTACAGGCAGGTAAATGAAAAATATATTCTCTTGTGGGGTATTTATATTACCGATGAATATGCTGGTTATTTTTTTTTTTGTCAACTTGACACAAACTGGAGTCACATGGGAAGAGAGACCCTCAGTTGAAAAATTACCTCCATCAGATTTTCCTGCAGGTCTATTTTTCTAAGATTTACATGCTTAATGATTGATACAAGAGAACCCAGCCCATGTGGGTAGCACTATCCCTAGGCAGTTGGACCTGGATTGTCTAAGAAAAGTAGCTGTGCAAGCCAGGGGAGGCCCCAGCGAGCAGTGTTCATCTATGGTTTCGCTTCAAGTTCCTGCATGGAGGTTTTGCCTTGACTTCGCCCTCAGTGATGAATCCTTTTCTCCCCAGAGTGGCTGATCATCATGGCATCCATCACAGAAACAGGGAAACAAACTAAAACCGCGGGAAGGGAAAGACTTGATGCCTCTGAGAAAAGCTGTGATGGCCAGCAGTCTTCACAAATGGCAGCAGTGCTGGCGACAGGAAGCAGCAGGAACAGCTGGAGGCAGGTTGAAGAGATGGCAGCTTTGCAAAGTCAAGCACCAGCAACATCAAAATAGGCACGCAGTGTGGAGACGACCATAGCTGGAATTCCCCCTCAATCAATTTCCTGCATGGTTTAGAAGCATTAGAGGAATGTTAGCCCTGGGCTTATTTTTCCAACTGAAACTATGTTGAATATGTAAATGGAGCTGGAGAGAAATGCTATCATCTTAATAACTTTGAGTCTTCTGACCATGAGCACAATGTGTCTGGAGAGAAATGCTATCATCTTAATAACTTTGAGTCTTCTGACCATGAGCACAATGCATCTCTTCTTCGATTTTAGACCTCTTCAAATTACTCCCACCATAGTTTTTGGCTTTTGAGTGTGTGGATATGGCAGGTTATAGCTTGGCTCTCAGATATTTCATAATTTTTATGCATTGTAATTGACATGAATTTTAATTGAGACTTTAGAACATCTGGCCTCTGTGAAGATAGTCTGAAAGATGATGCCTCATTGTTATATCAAAACACATTGACTTTTATACTTTGACATTTCTATCTTGTGACATCTATAAACTTATTTATTGGTTTCAGTGACTTTTTATAGTCCATTTGATATTGCCCTATGACAAATCTGTGAACAGAATCAGTTCTTAATGCTTTTTGACCCTGATGTCTTTTATTTCTTTCCCATGTCTGGTTGTATAGAAAAGAAATTACATATTTTGAGCAATAGATTTGGTAAGAATAGTCGACTCTGTCTTATTCCTTATCTTGGAAGGATATGTTCAGTTTGCCACTAAGTGTGGTGTCATCTATAGATGCTATAGATAGGTCATCTAGCAAACAGAAAAGAAAATCAGGAATGAATTTGGGTTTTTAAATACTCTTTTCTATACCTCCTGAATATATTCCTATGGGTTTTTAATAAGATGAACTGTGCTGATAAAGCTTTAGACGTTAAGTCAAAACAGCATCCACGGCATCAACATCAGTTGGTCATACAATTTGCCTTTTTTAAAAAAAGAAAAATCTTTCAAGTAAGCTGTCATGAATACACGGTCAGGAACATAGACAAACAAGTGTGTGTTTCCACAATGCCAGAATTTATTAAATAAAAATAAATTCACAAGGTACATCAGTTTCTCTAGCATCAATTTCTTGGTTAGTTCCAATTTACTCAATAGCTAACTTGGAAAGATTTCTTTGTCTAATTCCAGTCTTAAGTACCAAGATTAACTCTCACACCACATATCCCACATTCTACAGTAAATCTGCCTAATATCTGTATGTACATCTAGATGTAGGCTGCAGAACAGCTACAAAGGGTTGGAGATGCCAGAGTAGAGTTCAAAGAGTTCCAAAGATTATGGAGAGAAGCAGAAATGTAAAGCTGACAAGAATGTCACAAAAGCTGCTGTGAGGATAGAGCAAATTCTGACGTTGTAGAGTCCGGTTGCCACTGGGTCACAGGTTTGAGCTGAGCCAAAGATTGAATGAGGTACAGAAGCAAGGGGAGGAACTAGAGAGGTCATAGAGTCAAATGGCAGGACAAATAAATGGCTGAACAGCAGGTCTGGAGAGCTAAACAGACGAATGGACAGCAATTCAAGCAGGGCTGCATCAGGAGTAGAGACAGCGCCAACTGAAGCCTCTGAGACATTTGGGAGTCCTCTGCCTGCCGGTCTCTCAGTGCACACAGCTCACTGGGTACTCAGATGACAATAGTTGAGTTAAGGTGCTCTCAGGTTGAGCATGATGCCCCCATCCCACAGTCTTGTCTACCTGATACGTTCCTGGGCCTGGTTTTTCTGGTATGTTTTTCATGTGCCCACATTCTTCTATCGCCCCAGTTTACTCTGACAAACATATAGGGTAACACCCTTCCTACTTTTAGCCCTAAGTTATTTACCAGCCAATGCCTTGTGGGTGGTGCTGGACAGATGGCACTGTTTATGTGCCCACTGAGATGCAGAGTCATCCTCCATCCTCAAACTGGAGTCGAAAGTTGCTTGTAAAGTAGAGTCTTTGTGTTGCACAGTCCAGTAACTTTGGGCAGGCCGTGGCCTGATCTCAGCAGAGGGCAGACTAGGAGCTGTCTTTATGTGAGCCGGTAAAGGAGAAGAGTCAGGATAAAAAAATTGACTCTATCTTTTTTTTTTTTTACAATTACAAAGTAATACCATTCATTTTAATTTAAATAATAATGGAACCTATTGCTTATAGATTTGATTATTAGTGTGGTAGTTTGAAAGAAAATGACCCCCATAGGCCCATAAGGAGTGGCACTATTAGGCGGCATGGCCCCATTGGGGGAAGTGTGTCACTGTGGGGTTTCCTCTGCTCAAGCTACACCCAGTGTAGTCAGACTCCATCTGCTGCCTATGGATGAGGATGTAGGACTCTCAGGTCCATCTCTAGCACTTTGTCTGCCTGCATGCTACCATGCTTCCTGCCATTATAACGATGATCCAAACCTCTGACACTGTAAGTCAGTCCCAATTAAATGCTTTCCTTTATAAAAGTTGCTGTGGCCATGTGTCTTTTCACAGCAATAAACAAGTGGTCTCTAGCGAGTGGAACTATTTGGGGGTGATTTGGAGGTTTGGCCTTGTTGGAAGTATTTTCTATTCTGAAGAGACAGAAAAGAACAGGAACATTTGAGCATCATGAAGGTAGGGACAAGGTCCCTGAAAAGCACAGAGGGAAAGACAGGCAACAAACTGCAGAGAAATAAGGCAAGCCAAAAGCCACTCCAACCCTACCACTCCCCAGTGTGTGTGTGTGTGTGCGTGTGTGTGTGTGTGTGTGTTGGGGGTATGCAGTTTCCATTACATAAGAAAAACAGTCAGTCCTAGCTTCAATGCAAGCCCACAACACTCACAGGCTTCAACATTAGTGTGAAGTTTGGTGAGATGGTGAGTATTGTTTTCTCTAGTGAAGAGGTCAACCTAGAAAGCAGTCTCATTTTGGCACTCTGCGTGACTCAGGACCATGGCCAGGCACTACTGTGAGGCAAACCCTGATGTTTAACCCTGGGGATATACATGATAACAGGGAAAAACCCGAGTTGGGAAGCCTTAATTTAATCTGTCACAGCCTCAAGGTGAGAAACTTCCTTGGGACATAGATGTGGAGAGGGGATAGGGCTAATGCTGACAAGACACACAAGCAACAGGAAGGTGAAAGACAGGCCACTTTTGGTGGCTGGGAGCAGACCTCATCCACTGAGACAGCCCTGGAGTAGTGGCATATCTCAGCCTGGTTCAGTAGCTGAGGCAATCTCTAGAGATACCTACCTGTCAGTCACTGCTGTGAAGATGCCAAGTCTACAGGCAATCACGATTTCATCCTTCAAGCAAGACACTTAGTTCTTAGGGTCTCTTACAAGTATGAAGGCAGGTTTTCTGTCTGTAGAGGTCTCAGTGCCATGATTGTTTCTTACACTCTCAACACACTTCAAGAGACCCTGTTCCAGCTAGAACATTAGCTGCTTAGGGTTGGGAGCAAGATCTGGAAATATCTTGAGGATTAGAGGACCTGTCCGGGTCACAGACGTGAAGCTAAGTATGACCAGCAGAGGACACTGGTACCCAAAGAAGAAAAGCTACTAAGGTGAGGATGATTGACAGACACCAGCCAATCATCCACTTCAAGTTCAAATACTAGCTAAGACAAAGGAAAGACAAGACCACAGTTCAACTGACCACCACCTCTGCAGCTTTCCCTGTGGTTGATATGCCAGCCTTGGGTTGTCTGCATTTTACTATACACTCAGAAATATTTTTAGCATATTTTAAAATGTTTTTATATTTGTATTCCCCTTAATATATTCATTTAATTTTATTTAATCTTTTTTGAATTATTGGCCACTGAGTTTTTTTTCATGCCTTCCTTTGTCTCGTATGTTTTTTTCCTTTTATTCATCCTATACTTTTTTGTAATATTTTTACTTTACTGTACACCTTTTTAAATTATATTTTTACTTCTTAATTCTTTTTTGTATTTATCTAATTTCATCAATGAACATTTAAACTTATGGAAAGTCATTTTGCCTTTTATTTTTTCTAATTTGTTGATCTTTTTTCTTTTCATCTGTAGCATTATTTTCCATGCCCCTTGTCATTTTCGGTTATTTATTTATGTAACTTTCCTTTTTATTTATGTTTTCTTTACTTAACCTGCTTCTCTACTTTCTCCTGTTCCTATCCACTGCTGTTATCTCAGTTTCCTGTTCAGCTACTATAAATATAACACTAATCTTGTACTAGTTACTTTTTAATGCTATGATAAAATATTACAACCAAGAAAACTTATAGAAGGGTTTATTTGGCCTTATGGTTGCAGAGGGGTGAGAATCTGTTGTGACCAGGAGACATGGCAGAAAGCAGCAGGAATAGTAGATGCTGGGGTCCATATCCTCAAACACACAGCTGAGAACAAATTGGAAATTCTCAAAGCCTGTCTTCAGTGACAAAATTCCTCTAGCAAGGTCACACTTTCTAAGACTCCCCAAACAGCACCACCAACTGGGGACCAATATTCAAATGCGCAGGACTATGGGGGACATTCTTATTCATCACAAACCCCAAGACATTCTGTACTAATTTTTCAGTTATCTATTTTATAGTCATTGGTGGTATATTAGTGGACATTACTTGATTATAAGCCCGTTCTTATGCCTTGTTGAGTGCTATGATACAAACATTGAAGTTTGTTTTTCCTTTCTAAGATGTAGTAGAGATAAGCCTTTAAGAATAGACTGCTCAATAGTATCTCCAATAGAAGTGATGCAATAGCCCAAACTACAGATGCATGAATATAAAACACAAGAAACACTACAAAGGTAGCACAACTCCTTCAAGAAATAATTCCTCAGACTACTGAGAACTCAAGAACAATGGCACTGGGTTTTGATCCTACTGCACGTACTGGCTTTGTGGGAGCCTAGGCAGTGTGGATGCTCACCTTACTAGACCTGGATGGAGGTGGGTGGTCCTTGGACTTATCACCCACACGGCAGGGAACCCTGATTGCTCTTCGGGCTGACGAGGGAGGGGGACTTGATTGGGGGAGGGGGAGGGAAATGGGAGGCGGTGGTGGGGAGGATGCAGAAATCTTTAATAAATAAATAAACTTAAAAAAAAGAAAAAAATAATTCCTCAGTTACTGAATTCACACTGAAATAGGGTAAAATGCCAGAAGAAGATTGCAAAATGTACTAGTATAAATTATCAGTGTCCTTAAAGATGATTAAAAAACCAGATTAAACCCATACAGGATCTGGAGAAGAAAGTTATCAGCACAGAAGAAAAAGCCAATAAAATGGATGATAAAATGTTCACAAACATGTAAGAAAACACAAGGTTGTTTCCAATTTGAGGAAAGATAAATAGAAAATTTTTAATGAAAAACTAAATAACTAAATACAGTAGAAAGCACTAACAATGGGTTTGAACAAACAAGAAAAAATGATCAGGAATGGATGATAAACTCACAGGAATACTGAGAGTATATGAAGATATGAAGAGGAAACAATGAACATATCCACAACATCTAAGACAGCCAAACACCCAACAGAAAGAGATCAAATCTCAAGAGTTTGTAGAAAAGAAGAGGGAACTGGTATAAAAATAGTAAAGTGACAGAGAATCTATTCAATGAAATTGTAGTAGAAAATTCCCAAAATCTATGGAAAGGGATAGTCATGCACACACAAGAGGCATTTAGAAACCAAATAGACTTACTAGTGAAGAACCTCTCCATGACATGAGTAGAGATGTTAATAAAAGCCAAAAATAATATGAACGTAATAAGAAAAGGCCACTTACACACTTACAAGTAAGCATATCAGGATAATACCATATTTCTCATCAGTAACACTGAATGCCACAAAAGTCCAGAAAGATTAATCTTTTAGGATTTATTTTTATTATCTTAAAAATACATGTATATGTGTATGGGAATTTG
Source organism: Microtus pennsylvanicus (assembly GCF_037038515.1). NCBI lineage: Eukaryota > Metazoa > Chordata > Mammalia > Rodentia > Cricetidae > Microtus > Microtus pennsylvanicus. The sequence continues at coordinate 137,227,288 of NC_134582.1, read as the reverse complement.
CATGTGAATGCAAGTGCCCCTGAAGCTGGAGTTAGAGGTAGTTGTGAGCTATGTAACACATGTACTGGGAACCAAATTTGTTCCTTCTGCAAGAACAGTGTACGCTCTTAAGCACTGAATCATCTCTTCAGTCCCTGGAATAATGTGTTGTAAGCCCTGAAAGTATATAACTGCCAACACAGACTTCTATATACAGTACAACTATCTTTTACATTGGACATACAAATAAGAACATTTCAAGATAAATTCAAACCAATGGAGTTCAAGACCATCAAGCTGATACTGTAGAAGGCACTAAATGGCACTCTCTATTCTAAGAAAGAAAACAATACACTTGGATAAAAATTCAAATTCACAATTATGAGAGCACAGGAAAGAATAAATTTCTTGAAATGAATAGATAAACAAAGAAGATAAAAGGGAATCCATAATGCCCAGCAATGTAAACCATCAACCCCCAATATTAATGGAGAGAGGTAAAAAACAAACAATACAACAATCTAAGAACTAACAAATTTTCAGAAATCAGTAAAGATCTTTCTATAGTAACCATAAGCATAAATGGCCTCAGCTCACTAATAAAGAGCTGGATGATTGGATTAAATAACTAGACCAAAGTTATTGTTTGAATCCCTAGAGCACAGCTCACTAGTAAAGACTCAGAGTGAGAATCCAAGGGTAGAAAGGAATCTGCAAGGTGAGTGGAAGCCAAAAATAAGCCAGCATGGCCAACAATGCTTTACCAATCTAGGGCATGGTTCAGATTCCATTGTTTAAATGGAAATATGACTCAAACAGGTGGTTAGGAGTACTCAGTCTTGGTTCTGGAAACTGAACTCAGGTTCCCTGCAGGAACAGGAAATGCTATTAACTGCTGAGCCATCTCTCTAACTTGTACCTGCATTGCCTGTTGTATACCTGATATTGGTCATTTGTGTCTTCAACTTTTGTTTCTGATAAATATGTCCAGAAGTTTATTAATTTTATTAGTATTTTCAAAGGAACAGACTTTGGGTCACTTATTATTCTTTCAGCTGTTTGTTTTCCAACCTATTACTGGTTTTCTGTCTACTCAGGATTTAATTGGCTTCAATTTTATTAGTTTCTGAAGGTAGAATCTGAGGTCAAAAATTTATAACCAATTTTATAATTTAATATTAATGCAGATATTCAGTGCTATAAATTTTTTTCTGTTTTTCCAGTTAGTACTTTAATAGCATCCCACAACTTTTTATATCCTATTTTTTTCTTTTAGGAAAAATATTTTATAATTACTTTTTGATCTTTAAGTTGATCCAAAGCTTCTTTTTTACTTTAAAATCTTAACTTTATTGAAATAATAAATAATTTTAATATGTAACTTGAATTTTTGTATAAATTTTTATTTTTGAGATTACAATATAATTGCCGCATTTCCTCCCTTTTCTTCCTTCCCTCCAGTCTCTTCCATGTAATCACCCTTGTTATCTTTCAAATGCATGGCCTCTTTTTTTTATTGTTTAATTGAATTCTTAAAACATAAAACACAAACAGCTCAGTCTGTATAATGTTAATTGTTTGCATTTGTTATGGGGGCTTCTGACCATTTGGTATTGTACAACCTATTGTTGAGCTCCTCCCAGGAAAGATTGTTTCTCCCTCTGTGAGCATTCCTTAGTGCCCAGAGTTCTTTGTGTAGGGTTGAGGCCTGGTGAGTTAGCCACCTTCCATGTTAGTGTGTCTGTTAATGCCTTCCTTATTCAGATCACATTTAGTCATGTTGGTGAGACTTCACAGATGTAGCTTCTCTGATGTTTCTAGGAGACAGTATCTCATAAGAAACTTCCTGTTTTCTTGTTCTTACTATCTTTCTGCACCCTTTTCCACAATGATTCCAAAGCCTTCAGTACAAGAGTTGCTTTGTAGATGTATTAATTGTAGCTAGGCTCCACCACTCTGTATTTTAATCAGTTGTGGATTTCTGTAAGAGTCTCCATCTGCTGCAAAGAGAAGTTTCCTTGATGAGGGGTGAGAACTACACGTACCTGTGGTTATAAGGACAAATACTTATAGTATAGTTAAGAATGATCGTGGAACTAATAGTAATATCTGATGAATAATTTCATGTACTATTTTATCTTTATTTTTACAAATATGGAAATTTCATTTATTCATTGTTGCTCATACAGCACTTTGTGAACATCTGAGACATTGTTATAAAACTCTTTGTATCTTCCTCTGCTAATTCCAACATCTGTTATAGTTCATGGTCCAATGTGATTGAATTTATAGCCTTATTATATAAGCACTTTACTTAAAATAAGTAATATTTTGACTGGTGTCAGTAAGTACTCTTCGTGCTAATCTGTTCAAGTAGATTTTTTTTTCAGTTGTCTCAGTTTTCTTGGATGCATATGTGGTCCAGTACTCTGCAGAAAACTAAAAAATACTGCCAAGAGATTTCCAGTGTTCTGTTTGAGTGGGGTTCTCCTCTGGTGTTCTATTCTTCACAGTCCAGATTGTCAGCTCCCTCACTCAATTCAGAAAAGCTTACAGCCAGCCTCAAAGTTACTTTAGAGAAAGAAAAGCCCAACTAAGTGGTCTTTCTGAATTGCTGCCACCAGCCAAAATGGAAAATGTAGTTTGGGAGTACCAGATAAAGAGTCTGCAATCCTTGCATAAGGAGTGAAGACTACTATCCTTACCTGGAGATGTTCTGTTCCTTGAGATGATGGTGGTTTGTGACTCTTTGCATTTGTGAGAATTCACAAAGCTATACACCAAAGAGAGTGCCCTACCATATGTAAATCCAAAACTAAAACTAAAATTAAAATTTGAAACCTATGTACTAAATATTAAAACACTTACCCCTTTCCATGACTCAGTCCCATGGAAGCAGACAAGCAGTCATATTCCTTAGGCCAGAGAAATATTCTCTTGAGATATAAAAGACCCCATGGAGGATGGAGAGGATTCACATCCACTGACATTTGGGACAATTGTTCTGAAACAGCTGGACTTTGACTCTGACACTAGCATGATGCCCACGCTCTTATGACCCGAGAGCCCATACACATCCAAGATCCCATCCTAGTTTCAACTGAGTTTCAAGTAAGAAGTCATTTACTTTTAAGGAAAACACCACTCATGAAACATGAAGAGCAATGGAATCATTGAAAGGATTAAAATTCAATAAATATGAGGGACTGTAGAAAGTTGAAGAAAACTTAAAGACATTTACCTTTAATACTCTCAAAGGGCTGAGAGAATATATTAATTCCATTTTTTTAAAATGCAATAAGGAATAAACAGGAAGCAATTAAGAACATCTGGAAATTAAATATAGCAAGGATAAAATAAAACATACCAGAAGGGCTAGAGGATAAAGTGAGGCTTATTTTCTGGAAAGTAGAACTGAAGGCAAAAATAAAGAAAAATTCTAAAAAGTTGCATAATTCAAAACCCTACAACCAAATAAAGAATGCAACAGAAATAAAAAAAAACCTAGAGAGATTCAGACTATAGAAGTACAAAGTAATTTCTAGAACTGAAATTATGTACCCAGAAAAAAAATAAATGAGAAAGACTCAACCAATATATCATAATGGATAATTAAAATATCAGGGGTTGGGCTGCCAAGATGGCTCAGTAAAGAAAGGAAATTGCCTCACAAACCTCATGACCTGAGTTCGAACCCTGAAACCTCCAGTAGAGGGGGAAAAACTGGTTTTGTCAGGCAAGTTGTCCTCTGACCATTATATACACTCTGTGACATAGGTTGCACACACAGAAACACACACAAGTGCATGTACTTACACACACAATAATAAAAATAAAATATAACAGGAAATTAATTATAGCCAAAAGGTTTCAAAGAGAAAAGACTGCCTATTTAAATAATGAGAATGTCATAAAATGAAAGGCATTAGAAATCATAAGATGTTGTGGCATATTACTTTAGGTAAAGATGTGCTGCCTTCGTTCAATTATGTATAGATGTGTTAAATGCATTTGCTGTAGTCTTTAAGATACCAGTCCACTTGGGCATGGCCTCTTGTGCTATAAATACTGACAAAAGCAAGCACTTATTCTCTTTCCTGGCTTCTGGATTCCGTTCCTGTTCCCGATTTGTGCAGAGGACAACTGTGAGTATACCCCTAAATAAAAAAACCTTTATTATACTCAAATCTGAGCTACTGTGGGATTATCTTATAGCTTCTGTCTTTTTTGTATATACTGCATTTGTTTAATGATGTAAAGATGTGTTCTTTTGCCTGCCTAAGGCAAAAGATTGATCTAATAAAAAAGCTGAATGACCAATAGTTAGACAGTAGAGGGATAGGTAGGACTAGTGAGCAGAGAAAATAAATAGGAGAAGAAATCTAGGCTTGAGAGGAAAGGAGAGAATGAGAGAGAACAATGGAGAAAACAAGGGAGTTGCTTGGGTCCAGTTAGCCAGTCAGCTGCCAGCCAGCTAGACATGGAGTAGAATGTACAGAATAAAAGAAAGATAAAAGGCCCCAAAGCAAAACTTAGATAAAGAGAAACAGTTTAAGTCATAAGAACTATTAAGCCAAACATTCATAATTAATATTAAGTCTCTGTGTCATAATTTAAGACCTGGTTGGTGGCCCAAGAAAAACCCTGATACATTTGGTGTTCCAATAAGGGGAACAAAAATGGAAAATGGATATCCCTCCCTTAAGTGACTCTCCTATACAACAAGCACTGGAGCAGCTGGCACTCTAAATAGAAACAGTGTGCCAAGTAAAAATGTCTGCCGCAGTGCAAGCACCAACTTCCTAAAGCTGAGGCAGTTGGGTGCAGCACCCAGTTAAATGTAGCTCCCAGTTGAACACAGCTTTTGGCCAGGCCCATGGGGCTCTCACTGACCAGAACAGGGTGGAGACAGTAACCAGCAAAAATCCATGTGTGAGTTTAAAGTTTGGCTCAAGCAGTCAGAGGGCACTACAGTGCACAGGAAAGTAGGTCAAGACCAAAAGAATATCTAAGAAGGTGTTTAAAAATGTGCATAAGTGCTTAAGAAAGAAAACAAAATGTGTTTAGACAATAATAGACAAAATGGTTTAAAAAATAATAGTCTTTAAAGAAGTAGTAAACTAATATAAAGGGGGAAAGCCATGTGAAGATGAGAACTATACAGGGAGTCTGGATCCTGTATGCTTTTGTGTTGATTTTGAATTTTTTGAATGCTGATGCATGAATGACAGAAATTGGGATTGTAAAATGAACTGCTGAACTAAACCAACTTTGATACTTTAGAGATGTTTTAAATTTAAAATGGAAGTCAGAAAATGTATTATGTTGGGGAAGGAATGGAAACAAAAGACTGCAGATTCCTTCAAGGTTAATAAAGATCAGATTTGATCAGGGGAAATCTCTTAAAATATTGACTATAAGCATAAAGAAACTAAGAAAAACTACAATACAGGTGATGTTTTTACTGATTTCTCTGCACGGGAACAGTTCTGAGCTTGGACAACAAATGTTACAACTAGTTTTACCAGGACTTGACAATTGTCTCAATTTTCTCAGGGTGCCCTAAAGATACTGTTGTCCTTAGACAACAGGAAGCAGTCTAGGTAACAGAATGTCCACATTCCCAAGAGTGGGGTGAGTGCCTTTTGCTCATTTGGTGGGAAATGAATGCTTATCATTGTTTTATGGAGATATAGGAATATAGGATAAAAAGGCAACTATTTAACCTCAAATACTTTACATTGGTGTGGACTTTGGTATATTGATAGAAATTTAAAGTTACTTTTGTTAATATATATATATATATATATATATATATATATATATATATATATATGTTTCCACTCCTGTTTAGGGTATTGTGCTAATGCAGACCATTTAAAAACATAATGTATAATTAAGAAATGCAGGTTAGTAGTTATATATAGTAAACAAACTTATAGCAATATTAGGTATGTTTTTAAGGTTAAACAGATATATTTTAGATATGTAGGTAATATAACCCTCAAGAACCTACAAATATGGCATTTAAAATGCTTTTTTAATCTAAGACTTTTCATGACAGTGAGACACATCTGCTTCTGGCAACACCAATATACTTCAAAAAAGGATGATGGACATTGAAGAACCTCCATATGCAGTTTGCTTTTAATGTAACAAAACTAGTCATTTGAATAAGAAACTGTCATTGTCTTGACTTCTGACAGTATACTATTCAAACTGGACACACAAGACACAAAGGAAAGAAACTGCTGCGCTTTGCCAAACAAGGCAGGACAGTTCTTCAAAATTCTTGATTCATACAAAAGTCTGCCAGATATTCTGTAGGACACAGAGGAAAGTGACTGCTGACTTTGCCAAAACAAGGTATGACATTCCTTCAAAATTCCTGCTTCATGAAAATGTCTGCCAGATATTTCAGGCCTATAGGCCAAAAATGGTTGCTCAGCAGCATAGAAGAACATAGGATAACTGTTTACACATCCAGATGTCTCTGTCATTTCTATAGTTTTTGAAGTGGCTTGCACTAAATAAACTTCCTGTTTATTCAGGTAATATTGTATCCTCCTGGGGTCTTTGATGGAGTTGAAGACTAGATAGATATAGTTACATTTTCCTTAGTTATGATAAAAGGCAAATTAGCTGCAAATCTTTATACTCACCAAGAAAGGATAAATAATGGAGTAATTTCTCTGAATTTGCCAAATGCAAATGGACTTGGTATTGCAAATGTAATTCTTACTTGATCATTTTTCTTGTTGTATATAGTCTTACTGTGGTTAAGTTAAAACCTTTTTTATTTAGAAGGGGGAAATGTTGTGGGATATTAGCTTAACTAGGTAAAGATGTGTTACATTTGTTGATGCTGCTTTTGTTAATGCTGTAAAGATGGGCTGCTTTGCCTGCCTAAGACACCTGATTATTGGTCTAATAAAAAGCTGAATAGGCAATAATTAGTCAGGAGAGGGATAGGTGGGGCTAACGAACAGAAAGAATAAATAGGAGGAGGAATCTAGGCTCAAGAGGAATGAACAAGCAACAGAGGAAGAGGAGGAGATGCCCGGGGCCAGCCGACCAGGCAGTCCCTAGCTAGCCAGACGTGGACAAGCAGGAGAAACAGGACATATAGAAGGAAGGGGAGGTAAAAAGCCCTGAGGCAAAACATAGATGAAGAGAAACAAATTAAGTTGTAAGAGCTAGTGGGACATTCATAACTAATGATAAGTCTCTATGTCTTTGTTTAGGAGCTGGTTGGTGACTCAAAAGGTAGGACAATATCTTGAGAACTGTGAGGACGAGTTAGAGCCATACTCAGAGAATCCATCAAAGCATACATGCATGTAAATATGGCTTTCAGCATTTGGGGTCTCAGAAGTGTTGCTTGCAAATTTCCAGTCACTACATCTTGGAAAACAACTGTACATCATCACACCGAGGAAAACAAACTGGAAGAGGCTGATTACTTGCTGTTTTGCAAGCAGAAAATGGCATAGTCCTTCAAGTTCTAGAGTTCTTGTGGAAAGATTGAGAAGAGTTCACTATGGGAACATTTATAAAAGAGGCAAATAAAAGCAAAACAAATATCAACCACAGGAAAATGTTTCTTTTAAGAAGAAAACTATAAATACGATTTTTCTCAGTAATAAGTAGCCAAAACCCTAACATTGTTCAATGAGTTTATCAAAAATTGTAAGTATGTACAAAACTGTAACCCAAACTAATAACTGTATTGACATTTATACATACATTTGGAGGGTGGATGAAGGTGAACATTGAGAAGTGAGGCATTCTTAGGGGAATTTCACAGGCTCATTTTTCATATAAGAAATTCAACCTTGTCTAAAACTGATAAAACAATCAGTATTTATACTGATGGAGGCACTTACCTCAGGGGGTTGCTGAAGGAAGAGAAGAAGCTGCCTCTGACAGGCCCAACATGGGGACGGGGTGGGGCACAGAGAGCTGCTTCTCAGTTGTCATAATTAAAGAAAAGGTTTTATACAAGCTTTACTCTGATAAAAATATAATTAAAAATTTAATTGTTACGGGCACTGTAAGAATGCCACTTTGACCCTAGAGCATGCATTGGCTTTTTAGAGCTCATTCCCTATGGAGGGAGACCTTGCTCAGCTTAGATACAGGCCTTGGCCCTGCCTCAAGTGATGTGACAGACTTTGTTGACTCCCCATGGGAGGCCTCACCCTTTCTGAGGAGTGGATGGGGAGTGGGGTGGCGGGAAAAGTGGCAGGAGAAGAGGAGAGAGAGGGAACTGGGATTAGTATGTAAAATAAAAAGGTTTTTTTTTTAAAAAAATAATTTAACAAAAGAATGGCACTGTGAATAGAAAGGCAAAGAACAACATAAAAAACCAAAACAAAACAAAAGTCCTGTCTGTTTTTCACAGTTGCTAGACAAAAGAGCCAGCCTTGTTAGCGCCCAGAGGAGGAGGAATGTGCTGCATGGCTCTGGAGCTCTGGGTGACTTCTAATATTGTTCTCCTGGAAAGAAGATGTGAAAGAAAAAATGCCCAGAGTTTGCTGTTTTCTTTTCATTCATTTTTGTGGTTTTTTTTTTTATAAAAAAAGAAAATAGTCACAGCACATTAATGGGTGTAAACTTGTTTCCGTAAACAGTTGAGTCTCAGCCTGTATCAGAAGGTTGGTTGTGACATTTTGAAATTGCTGAGTAAATGTCACCAACAACAGGGAGCTATGGAATCTGATTTCTGCAAAGTCAACTCCTTAGATTCTCTAATGAAAAGTGCAGTCCTTTGAAAAGGTCCCACAATGGCATCCCATGGACACAGCCGTATGCAAAAGTTCATGATGTTCCATCCTTGAAATTTTTCATACGAGTGCTTAGTGGGAAGTGACTTTCACAGGTCCTAGAGCTGGAGATTCTTAAGATCCCTGCAGGAAGAATATTTCTGACTTTCTAATGTCTGTTGCTTCATCCTGGTCTATGTTTTTATTGAATTCAGGCCTATTAAGTGCACAAGACCATGGGCTTGATAACGGTAGTTTAGTACAAGTAAGCCAAGCCAAGAGAGGAGCCATAAACTCGGACCTGCAAAGGCTGGGAGGAGGGATTCAAATGAACAACAACAGATTTTTGGACCAGAAGATAAGAACATTGCCACCAATCCTGAGGACCCAAGGTCAACTCCCAGAACCCACATGATGGAAGGTGAAGACCAAGCCTTACAAGTTCCTCTGACCTCCACACAAGCACAATGAAACACACACACACACACACACACACACATGAACTAATGAATCAAAACACTATTTTAAAATTATTATTGGCCTATATTTTGGAGTATTCATCATGAATTCACACACATACATATATTCTATTTTTTATTTTTTATTCAATTTTTTATTTCTTATCTTTTGAATTTATTTTTTTCATCCTATTGTTCTCACCTATGCTGATTCAGAAGATAAATTTCAAAAATGCATTTCTAGTCTTTGACTGGTGACAGTTGTCCTGATGTCCTTCCCATATTCACACTAAGAATTTCAATATTAACCAAGGGCATTCCAAGCCTGATGAACAATATAAGGGCACAAGATGCTGTGACCCAACCTACCTCTTGTTTCATAGATCACATGTTATCACCACCAGCCTTTCCATCATGACCTCCTTTTTGATGCTTTATTTGTTCTGTTTCCACACATTACTTTAAAATGTCAACCTTCCCAAATAAGCATTAGAATAACCTATTACAGTTCTGCTGTACTTTTGTGTGACTTCTTTACCTGCATTATCATATATGCATGTTTTATCCTCAGACATAGCTGTCATCCCAACTTTTATACTAATCACCTTTCAAATCCATTTAAAATTTTGCTTTTCTCCATAGTGAGGTGTATGTCTCTCCATGTGAATATGTGCATGTGACTGCAAGTATCTGTGAAGGCAAGAGGCATCAGGTCCTCCTGGATCTGCAGTCACACATGGTTGTGAACTGCCTGGCTTTACTGCTCAGGACTGAACTCAAGTCCTTAGCAAGAGCAATATGAGTTTGTGATGGTCTGAATGAGAACGACCCCTGTAGGTTCATATACTTGAATATTTGGTTCCAGTGGGTGGACTATTCAGGAAGCTGTGACCTTGGAGGAGGAATGTCAGTGGAGGTAGGCTTTGGGGTTTTAGAAGCCCAAACCAGCTTCTCTCTCTCTCTCTCTCTCTCTCTCTCTCTCTCTCTCTCTCTCTCTCTCTCTCTCTCTCTCTCTCTCCACCTCCTGCCTGAATATCAGGATGTACCTCTCAGCCACTACTCCAGCAGTAGGCTTGCCTACCTGTCATTCCTCTCCCCACCATGATGATCATAGACTAATCCTCTGAAACTATCAGCAAGCCCTTAATCAAATGCTTTCTTTTATAAGCAGCCTTGATCATGGAATCTTTTCACAGCAATAAAACAGTGACTAAGATAGTCACTGTTTAGCTGCTGAGTCATCTCTCCAGGACCTTATTTCCATGTGACAGAAATGTTTATCACATATATACATATGCCTAAAATTATGTAATGTCTACTTTTGTGTATTATCGATATTATAAAAAATTTACTAGGAAGTATTCTGGAACTAGTTAACTTCATTCCTTCCATCTATTCTTCCTTCCTTCCTTTCTTTTGTTTTTTTCTTTCTTTCTTTACTTTTGGTCATTGAGTCATCATTATGTTCTTGATTGCTTTTTGATAGTCTGCAGCACAGCATGAAATATAAAATATCCCACAGTTTGTTTTTCTAGTCTCCATCAACAAGACTAGACAAACAATTTGAGGCAGCCATAGAGGCACAGCATTCAGATCTCCCTTATGAGAGAACTTGCTGCAAGGAGTGAGGCTAGCCGGCATCTTTACGGGATTCACACAGATGCCATGGCTGCACTGCTTCCATCCGGTGATTGAACAGACAAGGGCATCTGAGCCTTGGAGAATCTGAACAGCCCTGCAGGCCTGACAAGGCCAACATCTCTCATACCCCTAGTGAGCTAGTCCCTGGAGCTTTCGTGGCCCTCTGTGTTTGACAGCAGGGAATAGTGGCAGCAGGCAGGAGGAAGAAGCAGCAGCAGGTGGCACCCTCTTAATGTTAAAGCTCTTGTTAGGGATACAAGTACCAGGGACACTTAGCTTTGTGGTAGCAAGTCTTACAGCTCTTGTGTAAGCCCTTTGCTCTAGCTTCTGAGCTTATTTATATATGGAAGTTCCTCAACCCTTGACAGGGGCCAGTTTTACAGCTCCCAAGCACAGAGTATCTGAGATCCTGGTTATGAAGGCAGGACAGCTGTCTGGAACCCTTCCAAGTGTATGTCTTCTGGCCCTATGCAGCCCCCTATGCAGAACTCCCTCAGCTCTTTCTAACTCTGCCATCCCTCGTCTTCCTGCTCTGGTCACTCCCAAAGGCTGTCCTGCTGCATCTTGTCATGGTGATTGTTACAGCCTCAGGAGGCAGCTACTAAACTTTTGCTGCTGCTTCAGCTGCTGTTGGCTCCTTGTCCATCCATTCTACCTCTTCTGCAACTGACAGAGAAGCTACTTCAGTGACCTGGCCTGATGTTAACTCCACCATCAGCACCACTGCCATTCTGCTGCCTACACTCCAAAAGCAAATGATAGATAGATAGATAGATAGATAGATAGATAGATAGATAGATAGATAGATAGACTGAGAGACAGACAGATAGATAAAAGCCCAGCTCAGATAAGTATTATATTGAATCTAAGGTTCACTGAGGGAGGCAGCATAGAAAGGTGTCTCTTAGTTCAGTGCATGAGCTGCACAGCCTGCTTACGCAGCCAGAAAACAGTTCCTTGCAGGAATCACAGCAGACCTTCCTTTGCTGTGCACACTAATCCTGGCACTTTTCCTTTAGTACTTGTCATAATAGGTGGCTGCTAGGCCACCAGGGGACATGTCTCATCTTGCCTAGGTAGACATGGTTGCAGGGAACATCAGGTGCAATTTTCTTAAAACCCTATGGCTGAGGCTACACCCTCGGGAGCTGGAATAAAGCAGTTGTGGCAGGGGCCATATTCCTCCGGGAGCTGGAACAAACAATTCTAATCATTATGCAGCTTTCCCAAAGTACTCGTGCCATGTTCAAAACAGTGGGTGTTGGCAAAAGAATGATTCAGCTGGCTGCTTGACTGACAATTCTTATTTTAAATTTCTTTTATTTTATTTATTATTATTATGGCATATGTGTGTAATATGTGGGTGAGTATGCATGCATGCCTGTAAAGGGCAGAGGACAACTTTGCACAGCTGTTTCTCTCCTTCCTATATGGGTTTTGGAGACTAAACTTAGGTTGCCAGGCTGGGTAACCCAAGTGTCTTTACCTGCTGAGTCATCTTCCCTGGGCCTTGTCAGTCATTTTGCTTAAGACAGCCAGGGCATCAAGAGAACATCCAAAGGCTTCCAATTAAGGAGTCAAAATGGAAGAGGTGTGGACCAAAATAGAGGAAGAGGTCAGGTGGGGGTTACTTGAAGGAGTGGAGGAAGGGGGAACTGTGTTCAAGATGTACTGAAAACAAACAAATAAATAAATAAATAAAAATTAAAAGAAAATGAGCATTAGAAAGTGTGCTTCCAACAATAATGTACTAATATTAATATTGATTTTAATAATATTGGGCACCATGTTTACCAGTGCTTAACTCTTGCCCAGTATACAAGAGAAAGGTGAGTTCCCCTTAGCTCTCTCCCTGGAAGCGGTGGGTGCCCTACTGCTGAGGTAGCCACTAAGAACAAGAAGTCGCTTGATTGGAACTTAATACTTTGGGCCATGCTCACAACAGGACTCACGACTGCCTTGGCTCCTGCAAATACACCTGATGACACTTGCCTCAGAATGCTGGGAGCAAATTGAAAAGAGCCAGAGCCTGTGAAGTCTAATATAAAAAGGTCTTGATAAATGCCATTCTCTGATGACATCTTTTCTGTGTTTGATTGCTGTGTTCTTAGTCTGACCTAATTCCAAGTGAAGGCAAATGTAACTGTTAAAAAAAAAAACATGTGATAAGGCTTGCCCAGAGTTGTTATCATCTGGCATGGACCCTCCATCAGCATCAGGGTCTCATGCATTCAATAGGCAAGTTCCAGACAGATATGTGTAGTGGCAGAATTTTGGCAGATCTGAGGATTTTCTAGGTCAAACAGAAAGATGTAAACTACTGGCAAGCAGAGCAGTTCTGAGGCCCAGTTATGGGTAAGACACCTGTGCCAACATCTGTGGGTAGGGAGATGACATTTGGCAGAGTTCTGGCTGCTCTTTTGTCAACTTGACACAAGCTCAAGTCATCTGAAAGGAGGGACCTCAACTGAGAAAATGCCTCCTTAAGACCCAGCTGTAAGGGATTTTATTAATTAGTGATTGGCAGGGGCTGGTCCAGCCCATGGGTGGGTGGCGCTATGCCTGGACTGATGGTCCTAGGTTCTATGAGAAGAAGGTTGAGCAAGTCAGTAAGCAGCACCCCTCCAAGGCCTCTGCATCTACTCTTGCCTCCTGGTTCCTGCTGTGTTTGAGTGTCTGTCCTGACATCCTTCAAGAATGAACAGCAATATGGAAGTGTAAGCCAAATAATCCCTCTCCTCCCCAACTTGCTTTTTTAGCTATGGTGTTTCATCACAGCAATAGAAATGAAGACAGCATCTGATCAGGATCAAATAGCAAGAAGGGGGTACAGGACTAAGGCCAGCTCCTGGAGAGGTTCATGCCAACTGAAGGTTTGGAGAAATAGGTGCTTCAGACAGGGGCTTTAGGATATTCTGTCAGTGCTCTCCTAGGGCTTTTTAAAAAATGTGGTCCTGGAGATAAAAGTGGGATCTAGCATCTCATAAATCCATTCTATCTGAAGCCTTTGTTCTTGGATCATATGATGATCTTGTCTCTTTGAGATGAAAAGGGAACACAGGAAGAAGGTTGAAGGATGTGCCAAGTCCATTAGGGACTGCCTCTGGACCCCCTGGGGAGGGTCCTCAGCTTTCCCTTTTCCTCTGGTGTTTATATAGATGATACTTATGACTAAGCATCTACCAAATCATCAACTGACTCAAGCCTTAGAGAAGACAGGTGGGAGAAAGTCACTCAACAAAGTCATCTGCGGTGTGTGTGTGTGTGTGTGTGTGTGTGTGTGTGTGTGTGTGTGTATGGTTTTTCAAGACAGAATTTCTCTGTAGCATTGGATCCTGTCCAGGAACTAGCTCCTATAGACCAGGCTGGGGTCTTGCACTCACAGAGATCTGCCTGCCCCTACCTCCTGAGTGCTGGGTTTAAAGGAGTTCACCGTCACCACCCGGCTTTTTTTTTTTTTGAGGTCAGAGAGGATTCTGTAAATATTTTCTGAGTTGCTGAGTTGGAAGCCAAGCACTAGATTCTCCAACTACATATTAAGTAAGATTCAGTTCCTTCTGGTGGGAAGACAAGGCAATAACTATTCTTTCTAGCCACAAAAGTCAAAGCATTGGAAACAAAAGTATGAAGTATGATGACAATATTCAAAGACATTGAAACAGGGTGAGCCCCCTCAAATACCCAGTCTCCCTTTCCACCACATCTAACACAGAAAAATCAGCATTTCTCAAGACTTTGTGAAAAATTTAGGATCAGACTAAGTCAGGTGGGCAAAAAGAACTAAATTCATTGCTTAGTTGAAAAGTAGGAAAGATTAACATAGCCGGGTTGAGCCAGGGAGACCTTATGAAGTAGAAAGCCATGAATACAGGTTCAGTGGGGTTAAAACAAAACTAGAACCCTTGTTGGCTTAACATACTCAGAGCAGGAAGTAAAATTCCATAGGAAACTGTAGTCAGCTGCTGTTGGCTATGAACTTTTTGGCCAGTAGAATGAACCACATTTGGTAATGGAGAACAATTAGTGGGGGTCATGGGTTTTAAATGCTGCTGACACAGGCATAGAGATTATCAATTTAAAGCGGAGGTTTGAAAGATGAAGACTAAATGCGTACTTCCCATAAGCTTTTCAAAGGCTCTTCCCAAAGCACTGACTGGCTGCAGAACCAGAGCTTTGCGAAGAGTCCCAACAGCCGCCAAGCTTTCCTGCCAAGCCCCTGCCGAGATGACTGTCCCAAATGCCTGAAGGGCTCTCGGTAGACTTCTGGGAGGGCTCCCACTGAGGTCACCTAGGACTCTGATTTATAGTCTTACGGGGAGTTGGAGTGTGTGCCTGTGTGTGTGTGTGTGTGTGTGTGTGTGTGTGTGTGTGTGTGTGTGTGTGTGTGTGTGTAACATGTATATGTGTACACTCCATGGGCATGCATATAGATGTCAGAGAGTGATATCATGTATATTCCTGCTGTAGGAAGCCGCTTGTTGGTTCCCAGCTGCCCAGACTACAAAATAACCACTTAGAAACAATATTATTTAAACCACTCCTTGGCCAGTCACTTAAGCGTATTGCTAGCTATCTCTTATATCTTTGGCTAACCCATTTCTGTTATTTGATATTTTACCACGAAGTTTGTGGCCTCCTGGCAAGGCTGGTGGCTCACGTTTTTCTCCTCTGGTGACTCCATGTTGTCTCTCTGATTCCGCTTTCTTTCTCCCAGCATTCAGTTTAGTTTTCCCTGCCTACCTCTGTTCTTCCCTGTGCAGGCCCAAGACAGATTCTTTATTAACTAATGGTATTCACAGCATACAGAGGGGAATCCCACATTATATTCCTCTATCACTCTAAGCTTTATTCTCTTGAGACAAGGTCTCACTAAACCTGAAGCTCATTGTGTGGGCTTGGCTAGCTGTTGGGCATGCTCATGGGATCTGCCTAACTATGAGCTCTTTCCTTAGTGTTGAGGGTACCAGCATGTGCGACCAGCCCAAATTTTATATTGGTGCTGGGGATTTGAATTCAGGTCTTCATGGTTGCACAGCAAGCACTCTTACCTACTGAGCCATCTCTCCAGCCCCATTCTTTCTGAACATTAAAGATGCCACTCCAGCTTTATGGTCTTTGTTCTCTCTCTCTCTCTCTCTCTCTCTCTCTCTCTCTCTCTCTCTCTCTCTCTCTCTCTCTCTCTCCTGAGGTTTCTCCTTACTGACATCAAAACTCATACATATAGTAAATACCTTCATGGAGAATTTATCAGTGTTTCTGAGGAAAATAGAAGATTAAAGTATCATTAACATGGGTTATTTGTATGGGTTCTGAGAATTTTATGTCTTCATGGTCAGGAACCCTGGGCCATAGGCATACCTCTTAACTACCATTGAACTTCAGAAAACCCTGTCAAGAAGCTTCTGTGACATGGAGAGATCTTGGTCATATCTAGTAGGTAACACCCACTATGGCGCCAGTTAAAAGAGCTTTCCCATGACCTCTTGACCTACAGTTCTTTGCCATGAAATGTCTAAGAAATATCAAGATTTTTCTAGATTTTGTTTTACATCTATACAATAAACCTGAACTGAATTGTAAGATCTTCTTACAAAAATAAACTGTCATGAATGAGGCAGAAGTTCCTGAAATATCCACAGGGATTTCAGAAAGAATAAGTGAAGATGTGGCAACTTGATTCGGTGATATTATTCTTCTTACTTGGAGCCAGCACACTCCTGATAAGCCCATAAAAGCGTGCTGATGCCTATCTGGACAACGTTCTGATAGCTTCCTAATGTGCAGAATCACACAGCACTCACAGAAGCAGGATTAGCTGTACCCAAGCCTGCTAAGAATTCCTTTTCACTCGGAGAATGAAAGACTACTTGAGTTACAGTGCTAGAAATAGAAGCAACTGATTCTCAATGGGTTTCTCATTTTAAGTAAGATAATGTGTTTCTAAACAGTTGGATAAAAGAAGAAACTGCTGTAAAGACCGAAGAGTCTGAAAGTAGAGAAGACAAGTCGAAATTACACAGTTAGAATTATGTCTTTCATTTCCTGGATTTGGATAACTCCACAAGACTTTCACTGGGCCTTTCTCTGCCCTAGATCAGAATATGTTTAATATATCAAAAAGACACAGTTACTGAAATACCCGCCTGACAAATTATCCCCACTTACAAGTACAGTGATCATATATCTTAGATTTTTCTGAGCCAATCCCATTTTAAATTTATTCCATCCTACTCTATGAAGGCAGTACAGTTGATGATTAATCAAGCACAATTCTCTATTATTCAATTTAGATATTAGAAAACTTATGGCTGGACCACGTTCTCTGATTTAAGGTTTATAAAATATGTTACTCTGAATTCTCACAAAATGTTGTAATGACAGCCTGCCGTGTTTATAATGTATGAGAATCTGAGCTGATTTAGCTTAGATTCACAGAAAAACGGGAATGTAAAAGGACTTGTAAGACAGGGTAATTTATCCTCCTCTCTTAGGTAGACAGTCCCAGCTGATGAGAATTTATCCTGCTTCTAAAGATGGTCCAAAAAGCAGACCACAAACCTCTTTGAATAGTCATTTCTAAATGAGAAATATTTTCAGATCCAGTCACTCCACACTAGGGATACTTAACCCATCTAACTTGTAAGAGGGTCAAAAGGTCCAAAACTAGCTCCTTCCTTAAGCCATTCCTAATGTCGTCAAAATGACTATACATCATATAAGTGAACTTGTCACCATTTAAAATCCTTGTTTGTGTCCCCACTTGGTCTTTTCTCTCTCTTGACTCTTACTCCCATAGCCATTTTCATTGCTGTATAATTTAGAGGTTTCTGAAGCTCAAACCCTGTGGAGGAGCTCTGTGATATCATTAATGTTGTCACTGAATAACCCCTCCATATCCTTCCACTAACCCTGCAAGACACTGCTTCTACGCTGATCCACACATTATTACATGGTGAATCTCCCTCCAGTGTTATTTGGGATAAGGAGGTAGAGCTGGCATTATTTCTATCCTCTTTAAAAACAAGCAAACAAACAAAACCACCACCACCAACAGAAACACTCCCGGGACCTAGACTGACAGATCACTAGGTAAAAGCACTTGCTGCACAAACATGAGGATCTGAGTTCAAATCCCTTGCACCCACATTAAGAAGTGGGGCTTGGCTACATGTGTACCACAACCCCAGTGCTGTGGAAGGGGGTTGGGTAGAGACAAGAAGATCTCTGGTGCTCATCAGCTTACCTCTAGCTTCAATGAGAGGCCATATCTCAAGGGAATAAAGCAAGGAATGATAAAAAGGACACCCAATAGCCTCCTCTGATATGTGTGTGTACATGTGTTCATACACCATATACATACCCCACACAAATATAACCACCCCAACACACAAACACACAAGCATTCGTTTTAACGTTTGTGCCTTCTTAACTATAACTGCTCTTTCCTTTCCTTCGCGTTCCCTTTGAGATCCTCCTAGTTCCTTCCATTCATTGATAACATCTGGCTCATGGACCTGTTCCCTTTCCCAAATCTTGCCATAGTGCTTGTCATGAATATAGATGTTCTCTACAGTACCTTATTCTCATGACCACATGTTTGTTTGCTTATTTTTGTTTGTTTTTCCCATGGTCTCTCTCTGGGTTTTGGGGTCACTTTTGTGCCTTTGGGGTCTTCACCTCCAGTTTATTCTATTTTTGAACATAATTTACTTCTCTGAGTCTTTGACTGAAGTTCATTGATTACCTGAGCTTCTCCCACATCAGTCCCCTGTTGGCTTGCACCAGGCATTTGCTGTGACTGCATTGGAACCCCTCTCTGAACTTGCTAGGATTCACCTTCTCTGAAATTCACCTTTCATACTCAGAGAAAGAAATTTCTAGATCTGTAGTTTAGCTTTTTTCCAGAGCCACAGCCTCCAATCCCAGCTCTAGCCACTGTATTGGTCAGTCACTAGACTGTCATTCTAAATCAATTGCACTCTCCTTTCCCATCTACCAAGCACCCTGCCTATCGTTCATTCTTTCTATTTGGTAGGTACTCCATAAATTGCTACTTGAAGAAAATTAAAGCTGCCTGATATGGCATTTCTAAAATATCCATTCCCTTTATAAATGAATATTTATTTCACACACATTCTGATCTCCTTCTCTTTAACCCCAGTCCAAAGCACCAGCTGTGTTTCTAACCTTCCCAGTGTCACCGCAGGACTTTAAGCCTTCTCCCATCCTATTATTCTTTGTTTGCAGGCAGACAGTCTGTACTCTATTACGGCTGATTGCAACCTCACCTCTGTACAGTGGTTCACGGTGTCATGTTCTAACAGGAAGGTCTGACTTGTGACCCAAGGATAACAGGAACTTGCCACATTTGTAGATGACAAGGTCATATGGTAATGTCAAAAGTTTGGACCCTCCGGTGAGCTCTATACATCAATAAAAGATCGAGTCCTCATGGAATTTTAACTCGAATTTGTGAAGATGAAAATCCAGTTAGTACTAGCCACTATCCAGGTATCCTGTAGCAAAAAATGTCATCTGGATTGCATTTGCAGATGTCAAAGCAGTCCTGTTGATGAGGGAAATTCTTTTGGACAGTACTCCCCACTCTATGGAGTAACGTATCTCTTTAAAAGCCCAAAGTTCCTCATGTCTCTGGCTCCCAGCACAGTGTGATTGTTTCTGCATGTCATCACCAACTCTGGCCTCCTATGACTATCAATATGTATGTAGAAATTTGTTTCCAGACCCAGCTTTTGGTTTTGCTACAAACACAAAAGTCGTTAACACCAATATTTATCTTTATGTGGTAATTTAGTGTACCAGTAAGATATTGTCATTTTCCTATCTAAGCACAATAGATGAACGTGGAGAGATACAGGTAAGGAAATGGGATAATATACCTTCAAGAAAATGTTTTTACTTTCAACATCCTAATCATTTCAAACATAATACATAATACAAAATGATCCACCCTTATAGATGTGGCAATTATCTTGCTTTCAAGATTATCATAGATTCCAATTCTGTGTGTACTTGAATGTTGTATATGTGTATGTATACATGTTTTGGACGCATATGCATGTGTGTGGAGACTCAGGTGTTCTTCAAGTACTGCTCATCTTGTTTGCTTTTGAGACAGAAACTCTCCCTTGCTGTGGAGTTTACAAGGTTCGACTTGTTGGCCCCAGGGATCCTGGTCCTATCCCTCCAGTACCAGGATAGGCAAGGACCACCATACCTGGCTTTTTTCCCATTAGGACAAATGTCCTAATGCTTGTTATGAATTGAGCCATCTCCCCATTTGAGCCATTGTTTTTCAGAGAAACTATAGTAAACTATTTTGTTTACTTCTTTTAAAAAAGAAAGCAAACTATCTTTATTTTCATTGTACATACCAATTTAAGTTCCCATTCCCTCCCCTCCTCCCATTTCCTCCACATACCCCCCAGTCCCCATCCAATCCTCAGAGAGGGTAAGACACATTGCTTTGGGGAAGGTTGAAGGCCCTCTATACTATATATAGGCTGAGCAAGGCATCCATCCAAAGAGAATAGGATCCCAAAAAGCCAGTACATGCAGTAGGGATAAATCCTAGTGCCATTGCCAATGGTCCCTCAGTCTGCCCCAGCCATGCAACTGTCAACCATAACCAGAGGGACTAATTTGGTTCTATGCTTATTCCTTCCCAGTCCGGCTGGAGTTGGTGAGCTTCCATTAGCTCAGGCAGACTGTTTCAGTGGGTGTACCCATCATGGTCTTGACCTCTTTGCTCATATTCTCATTCCTCCTACTCTTCAACTAGAATTTGGGGGCTCAGTCCAATGCCCCAATGTGGGTCTCTGCCTGTTTCCATCAGTTGCCTCTCCCCTTCTCCCCTCCTCTTCTCTTCCATCCTCTCTTCTTCCCCTATCCCCATGCCTCCAATTTTGTCAGGCAATCTTATCTGTTTCAACTTTCCAGGTGGATCTATATATGTTTTTCTTAGGATTCACCTTATTACTTAACTTCTCTAGGATCATGAACTACAGGCTCAGTGTCCTTTGTTATAGCTAGTATCCACTTATGAATGAGTACATACCATATTCATCCTTTTGGGTCTGGGTTACCTCACTCAGGATAGTGCTTTCTAATTCCATTCATTTGCATGCAAAATTCAAGATGTCATTGTTTTTTTTTTATTGCAGTAATACTCTAATGTGTAAATGTGCCACATTTTCTTTATCCATTCTTTGGTTGACTGACATCTAGGTTGTTTCCAGGTTCTGGATATTTCAAATAATGCTGCTACAAACATAGCTGAACAAATGCTTTTGTAGTATGGTTGCGCGTTAATGCATGAAACAATCCCACACCAGTTAGAATTTAAAGGTGTGTTTATTTTGGGTGGTAAACTTACAAAACACCAACCGTCAGGAAAGGAGCCTAGTCGCTGGAGCAGGAGCCGGAACCAAGCACCAGAACCAAGAGAGAGAGCCAAGGCTTGCTGCTCTTTTTTAAAGATTAATAGACCACGCCCCAGTGGGCTGATATTTCAGCGGCTATTGGCTGAAGGAGCCGAAGGTCCTCCTGCAGCAGAGCATCTTTTGGGTATATTCCCAAAAGTGGTTTGTTGGACCCTGAAGTAGGGTGATTCCCAATTTTCTGAGAAACTGCCACACTGATTTCCAAAGTGGTAGTACAAGTTTGCATTCCCACCAACAACGGATGAATGTTCCTTTTACTCCCCATCCTCTCCAGCATAAGCTATCATGGGTGTTTTTTATCTTAGTCCTTTTAGTATTGAGATGGTATCTCAGAGTTGTTTTGATTTACATTTCCCTCTTGGCTAAGGAAGTTGAACATTTCCTTGAGTATCTTTTTGCCATTTGATATTCTTCTGTTGAGAATTCTCTGTTTAGTTCCATATCCCATTTTTAATTGGGTTATTTAGAATTTTGATGTCGAATTTCTTGAGTTCTTTATATATTTTGAAGATCAGTCCTTTGTCTGATGTGGGGTTGGTGAAGATACTAACCAAAAAAAATGAAAGACCTATTTGACATGAACTTTAAGTTTTTGAAGAAAGAAATTGAAGAAGATACCAGAAAATGGAAAGATCTCCCATGCTCTTGGATATGTAGGACCAACATAGTAAAAATGGCAATTCTACCAAAACAATCTATAGATTCAATGCAATCTCCATCAAAATCCCAACACAATTCTTCACAGACCTTTAGAGAACAATAATCAGCTTCATATGGAAATACAAAAAAAAAAAAAACCAGAATAGCCAAAACAATCCTGTACAATAAAGGAACTTCTGGAGGCATCACCATTCCTGAAATCAAGCTCTATTACAGAGCTACAGTAATGAAAACAGCTTGGTAATGGCATAAAAACAGAGAGGTTGACCAATGGAATCAAATCGAAGACCCAGATATTAATCCACACACCTATGAACACCTGATTTTTGACAAAGAAGCTAAAATTATACAATAGAAAAAACATATCTTCAACAAATGGTGCTAGCAAAAGTGGATATCGACATGTAGAAGAACGAAAAAAGATCCTTATCTATCCCCATGCACAAAACTCAAGTCCAAATGGATTAAAGATCTCAATATAAATCTGACCAGGCTGAACCTGATAGAAGAGAAAGTGGGAAGTAGAATTCAGTGCATGAGCACAGGAAACCACTCTCTAAATATAACCCCAGCAGCACAGACACTGAGAGCAACAATGAATAAATGGGACCTCCTGAAGCTGAGAAGCTTCTGTAAAGCAAAGAACACAGTCAATAAGACAAAAAGGCAGCCTACAGTAAACTCTTAAATGTTTTTGATGAAACATTTTATTGTACCCAGAGAATCAGATTAGGATACAATAGAGTGAACACTTGGATGTTTGACCTTACACTATTATATAATATGTTACTGGGAAATCACGGCAAGAACGCCTTTTAAAAAGTGAATATATTCAACTCTACTCAAGTTTATGCTAGTTAAGACCTTTGCTGTGTGACTTAATTGTTTTGTTCAAAGTGAATCCTTAGGAGGCCTGGAATGTGACTCTTAAATATAAATGTTTAGAAAGCATGTTCCAAACTCATGTATCACGTTTATGATCATTACTGGTCATTTGGAATACACTTCATTAATGTCAGGGTTAAAGGAAGAGAAATTGGAGACTCTAGCCCTGCCGTTGACTGGCTGTGAGCCTGGGCACTTTGTTTAGCTCAGGAGCCTATGTCTCTCTAGGGTCCCATCAGATCATCAGAACGCATTTTCTCCAGACTTTCTTTGTGCTCTAAGAGCAATGCAGCATGGGCCTTGGGGTAGAAGAAAGGAATTTTCTGACATTGTCAATTATTCTATTTAATGTTAAGAGTAAAATATTTCCAGCCATGAGTTTTCCACCTCTATAAAATGTCTACACTTTCACTCTTTATGCATAGAATTCTGGAATCTCCATCACTTAGAATTCAAGAAATAAATATATGGGTTCAGCCCATCTGCAGGAGTAATGTATGAATATGGAAGAGAAGGTATGTAGGAGGAACAGTCTGCAGGGAAGGATCCACAGGCTCCTTTGATCTCATGAAAACCAGTGGTGTCTGTCACCTACTGTCTTTAAGTGTGGTCCTTTATTCACCTCACTTTACTGTTCTTTTTACCTGTTTATATCCTCTTTATATGCAGACATGAATACATGACACCCTTTTACATTATTATAAATATGCAAGCATTATTTGTAAGAGTAATTTTAAAAGCACTTAAGTTAGTTCAGTGCCCCCTCCTAAGAGCTGGACCCCAGGCACAAGAGCCTGGATATACTCCTAAGCTGCATCTTGGATGTCTAAGGCAAGCAGGTTAGATGTAAAATGCTGTCTGGCTTATTATTTTTCAGTATTAGGGTGATCAGTGAGTGTAGAAAAGGGCACAGTTCAAGGTGGAGGAAAGAGTATTTTTCTCTTGTAATATGAAACTTTTAATTATTTTAAATGTGTGACTTGGTGAGCTTGGAGCCAATCCACCTCCAAGTGAAATAAAAATAAATGAAAATTGATGGTGCAATGGTTCAGTGACTAAGAAACTTAGACCTACTGCAAACTGAGTAAGTCCCTCTAGCCTAAACAGTGCAGCTTCTAGGGTGTGTGTGTGTGTGTGTGTGTGTGTGTGTGTGTGTGTGTGTGTGAGAGAGAGAGAGAGAGAGAGAGAGAGAGAGAGAGAGAGAGAGAATATGTGAGAGTGTATGGTGTGTGCATCTATCTGAGCATGTATTCCCATGGTGGGGGCTAGATTCAGTGGCTAAAAGCTCTTGTTGCTCTTACAGAGGACCTGGTTCAGATCTCAGCTTCCACATGGCAGTACATAACTGTGTAAAATTCTAGTTCCAAGAGATCTGTCCCCCTTTTCTGGCCCCCTGGGGGACCAGACATGCACGTGGTGCACATACCTACATGTGGTAAACAGTCATATGCATAAATAATTTTAAATAAATACTTTAAAAAGATATCATCATTAGGATCATTATCATTTCTTTGAAGACAAATGTAAAAGGCATTTCAGTATGTGTTATATGTGGCTGTATTCCTTTTAAAACCTTCATCAAGCATGTTTATTTAAGGACTACTAATATACAAAACTACACCCATGAACACTTTATACTTCCATTCCCTCCTCTAAATAGATAAATAAAATAAAAATCATTTTTAAAACAATTCGGCACTAATATGTGAAAGCGATCCTATTTTCCAACTCAGTTGGACATTAAGGGAACTCTCTGTTTTGCTTGTCTCTTGTGGATGAAGGTAAATCCTGCTGGATACCACGGAGCTGGAACTTCACCACTATTCCAAAGATGAGGATGATCTGACTGGAATAACTGAGCCAATGAATTGTTAAAGAAAAGGGGATAGTTGTTGTCTTCAATTCTTTTCCAGTTGTCATAAAAATAGCCGACAAAAGCAATTCAGGAGAGAAAGGGTTTGTTTCTGTTCACAGTACAGCAGTATAGTCCATTATGGCCAGGAAATTAACGCAGAAGGAGCTTGAAACAGTTGGCCACAGTGTATACACTTTAAGGAGAGATGGGAAGAAGGAAGTAGTGAGAGAGGTGAGAGAAAGAGTGAGGGAGAAAATAGAGAGAGAGAAAGAAACACCAGGCACTGGTATACTCCTTTAGTTCTAGTACTTAAAAGGCAGAAGCAGAAGTATCTCTGTGATTTGAAACCAGCCTGGTTTATATAGCAAATTCTGGGTCAGTCAGGGCTGCATAAGACGACCCTGTTCTTCCGCTCCTAACCCCAAAGAAGTAAGCAGAGGAAGACAAGTGCTGGTGTTCATCAGTTTTCTCCACTTTAAAAGGCCCCGGATCTCCACTCAGGGAATGGTACTATACACTGTTAAGACTAATTCCCACATCAGTTAATCTAACCAAGAGATTCCTGGGGCTATAGGGATGGCTCAACCATTAAAGGCTGGGCTTCTAGCCAAAAGAACAAGGGAATTCCTCATAGACATTGTCAAAAGCTGATGTTAATCTAGAAAGTCCCTCAAGGGTGCTTTTAGGGATTCATCTCCTAGGTAATTCTAGATCCCATCAAGGCAAGAAACACAAACCATCACAAGTGTACATTAATGCACCTATTAGTGCAAACACTAACAAAAATTATACAAAAACTATTGCAGAGAATATAGACCTGTGCACACATGTATGTGTGTGTCAGTTTTTGATGCAAAATTGGTCTGATGTTTGTTACTGGAGGAGAAGGTGGAGCAATCACTTCATGTGCATTTTGTGTCTGCTTTCATCATAATTCCTACTGCTGTGACAAAACACCTGAAAGGACAATTTAAAAGAGGGAGGGGTTTATCTCAGCTCATGTTTTCAGAGGTCTACATCGTGATCAGCCTGCAAAATATCACAGCAGTGTGTGGAGTGAAGGCTTGGATTACTGCAACAGCAGAAGTCTGAGCATTTATTAGCTACTAAACAGGCCAGGCACCTTCTGGAACAAATAAAATATTATTGGACCTTCGAGATTTTCACTGCTTGGGGGCCAGCCTCCAGCAACGCAGGGCTCTAAGGGAATCAGCAGGTCGGTGACCCTTCTGTCTCTCTTGATGTTTTCCTTCTAACTGTCATTCTTGATGCTTTTCTTCGAACTCTCTCATTCTTGATGTTTTCCTTCTAACTCATTTCAACTCTATCTTGATTCTTTCCCTTAAAACTTATACACCCCAGCAAAATCTTTCAGGCAGTATAAAAATTACAATGTGATCACACTGTGTTTTCCAAGTGAATGATTACAATAAATACAAGTAAAAACCAACTTTTACCCATATCCCTTAACAAATTTAAATATTTTATGTATTATAGGTGAAAACCATATTATCCCAAGAACACATGTACATTCATACCCAAGCAACTTGTTACAGATTAACAGCATATAAGTAAGCAAGGTATACTTTTACTGGCAAGCTGGGTTTTGCAGTTACAAAAAAAGAACCATGTGAATACAATACTTAAGATAAAATATGGCAAACCCTTTGTCCAAAAAGAAGGCAAATCTGATGTTCTTGAATAAAACTTTAGTTTTAGTTAACCGTCTTTGATAAAATGTTTAAGTATTTTTAAATTTTTAAATGATTTTAGCAAACGTCTTGATATTTATTCATCTATTTCTAACATTTACAAAGAAAAAACTGAATTATATTGATGTTATTCATGTGGTTGTTTAGCATTCTTGAGTCATATCTGCCCCTTTCCATGAAGTCTTTAGAAGTAAGAGCACAAACTTGGCACTTAGGGCATTGTTGCCTTCTTTAGATTCTTAAAATACATTTTGCATATTTATCTGGATCTCCAAAGTATTAAACTTAGAAATAATTTGTTAGTGTATTAAATAAAAATGAAAAACCCAATTGTCTTATTGTCCATAAAAAGTTCTGAATGTATGGAAATACTGATTGAATGCATAAAACAAGCAATTGTATCAAGGTTTATTTTAAGATGTGCTTGACTCTAAATTTCTTTCCTGTAAAATTATCACATTTCATTTTCTTTTGAATAATCCACAAATTTGATTAATTCTTGTAACAAAAAAGATATAATATTGAAATTTTCACATATTCTCAAATTTGTATAAAATCAAGAAAACACATGAGCCAGGCATGGTGGCGCACACCTTTAATCCCAGCATTTGGGAGGCAGAGGCAGGTGGATCTCTGTGAGTTGGAGGCCAACCAGGTCTACAGAGTGAGTTCTAGGACAGTCAGAGCTGTTACACAGAGAAAAACCTGTCTAGGAAAAAAAGAATTTAAAAACTTCATTTTAATTTCCTTTTTGTAGTTCTTACTGGGTCAATGTTTGTTACTTTCAGGCTTAAAATCTTAAGGCTAATATCTATTTTCATTGCTGGTTTTCATGTTATGTGAACTGTTCCATTTAAAGCCCAGAAGGAAAAGACTAGTTCTCTAAAATTATAAGGACTAAGAGAAATAGTTAATATACTTAGATATTGATTACAATGAAGTCCAATAGCTCGCAAGTTCAGAATCAGAGGCAGTGGGAAGTCTGGATGAGCGGTATAAGTGAGAATGGCGACTGGGAGTTAGAGACAGGATAGCCAGATCTGCATCCTTGACTGAAAAGTGGCAGATGTGGCAGTCATTTAGTTAATTATATTTTGCTAAATGTGATACACAAAATCCCCAAAGTCTGTACTTCTACCATACAAGGTTGGGAATATTAGCTCAAGCTACATACTGTTCATTTATTCTTTTCATGTGTTTATTTGTATATTTGTTTAAAGCACTATGTATTTAAATAAAGTTAAGAATCATTAAAAAAAACAAAGGACCAATCACTTTATTACTTATCTCAAAATGTAACCTTATAAGAAATCTCAAAAGAATCACAAATCTAAACTTTTATATATAAAAACAATGACTCAGCTCTACTTTAAATCTTCAGGGTACATACCCACCCATCAATAGCTTTTTTGTATCAGGGACTGTGGACAAAAAATGGGAAAAAGGAATTAATCATCACTTTTGATCATCAACTAGTCCTAGCAAGAAAAGCACCTCAGCTAGTGATAACCGGGCTGCTTTGTTCTTGTTCCCTGATTTTAACGAGTTCCTCACTCAACCAAGCTCCTTGGTGGAAACTCATGGGTTCTCGCTGTGTGACCCTTCCTTGTTTATATACTTATAAACATCATTATTATTATCATCATCATCACTATTAAACTAACATCATCATTATTATAATCAGTTTAAGAAGAAATCATCTTCATAATAATCCAGAGGCAAAAATGTCCAGTAGAATGTGTAGATGGAGCGGTGGGCTGTGTTCCCACCCAGCTCCCTCATGGCTAGCTTAGCCCTGGAAATAATAACAGACAAATTGTATTCTTTTAAACACTATCTGGCCCATAAGCTCTATCCTTTGGCTAACTCTCATATCTTGCTTAAACCATTTCTATTAATGTGTGTAGCACCACGAGGTCGTGGTTTACCAGGAAGGATTCTAGCCTGCTTCTGTCTCGGAGAGGAGAGCTATGGCGATTGACCTCACAGCCTTCTTCCCAGCATCTTGTTCTGGTTACTCCGTCTACCTAATTTTCTGTCCTATTAAAGGGCCAAGGCAGTTTCTTTATTTAACCAAGGAAATCAACACAAAACAGAAGAGTATCCCATATCAAGAATGGGATATTTCCATGAGGTAAACATACTATATTACAGGCAGTGGGGATCTACTCATACCCATTTGCACCAGACCAGATACAAGAGAAAGATGGCAGCAGCAAACATGAAAAAGCACAGAAGAAGCAAAAGACATTCTGAAGTCTGTGGTCTCATGGCCTTGCCTATCCAAGACTGACCCATCAGGGATTAACCTCCTAGTGGGTTGATACCCTCAAATCAATTGCCATCAATTGCTCCTCTGACATGGTCACCAGCACAAGGTGCCCTTGTCTTGATTTTCTGCTAAAGCTTTAGGATGTAAACTAAATATATCCTGAGGAATTCCTGTCTGTCATTTTAACCTTTTAAACATGAGCTCATGACGTTGAGGTAAGCATGTCCCCAGATATGTCTATTATCTTTTCTTCTTAAATTGACTTTAAATTGAGCGTGCTCACAGGTGTACTCCTTAACCTAGTACACTCAGGAATGGAGCGACTCCTATAGAAATACGTATAATCTGCCAGAATAAAATCCTTATGCTTTCCTTGTTTGAGCAGAGTCTTGCTCTGGAAATAACTTCTACACTGTCCTTACCTGCTGCAGGTAATGAATCTCCACACTCTCTTTTTTTACCCCAGGTGAATTTTATTTTATTCTTTTAATTTTAATTTATTTTTTAATTTCATTTTACATTGTATCCACAGTTCTTACCCCAGCCCTTCTCCAACCCTCCCTGCCTCCCCCACCCCCACACACTCCCCATTCACTCCTCCCAATGGGTAAGGGCTTCCATGGGAAGTCAACAAAGTCTGGCACATTGACTTGGAACAGGCTGAAGCCTCAGCCTTTTGCGTTAAGGCTGAGCATGACATCCCACCATAGGGAACGAGCTCCAAAGCTCCACTCCCTTATGTCTCTGCTGTGCTTCTTAACACTTTGCTTTTACCAAGATGTGAATCCATTGTGCTCAGCCACACAATGAATTGTGAGTATTGAGGAAACCATTCACAAGACTGATGATGTGCAAAGGGAACTATGGTTTTATAGTTTTTTACAAGAGTAGGATTATGACAACAGCTACACTTATTTTTAAACTCTACTTGGACATATTTGAATGGATGAATTTTCTCTTTCAGTTTTCATTGTTTATATAAGGTGGCAGTTGTTTTATGTTATTTTACTTTTAGAGTTACAGGACATCAAGATAAGCTTGCAGCTAGCTTAGAAAAGGAGTGAGTCTTGGCAGGTATGGACACAGCATTTGAAGGGACTTAGGACTTTTCTTTGGGAGATATTGGGGACATTGCATAGCTTAGGTGGAAGTAAGTTGTTGCCATGACTTTCTAGGAGGTTTTGTGTGCACAAAAGTGGGGCCGTGGACACTGAGTCCAGAAAGGTATTCTTCGATAGGTAATCTGACTCTCTCAACTTCAAGTTATTTATCTTCTTGAAAATACTGGGAAGTTAAAACTCCATTCCTTAGACTTTCTTGCTGCGAGGTGTCTGGACATAAATTTGTCTTTACGAAGTAGTAATTCTCACATGAGGTTTTTCTGAAGGTGGAAAGGAGGCACACACCTCCCTTTGCAACAGTGCAGGAAAAAGGGAAGCTTTCACCGGACAGGGAGTTTACAGAAGCCAAACATTGCTATGCACCATCCAGTCACCTGACCTCTAGAGAGGGGTAGTGGTATAGGCTGTAACTTTTCCAGCAGAGATTGTAGCAGCCACTCGCTCCTGGGTTAAAATAGAAGATGAAATTCCAGCAGAACATTCTGGCTTCCACATCTCCAACACTTTTTGTTTTATAAAAGTTTTATTTCTTTATTAAATCCTTTTATGTTTATAAAACATATGCTACTGCATATACACTGAAATAAAGATATACAATTAATGTAGAACCCAAAGAAATACTTGCCTGTGTACAAGAAAAGGAACATGAAATGTTTGTAATATTTTCAACAGTGATGCCTTACATGCATAAAAATAAGAACTTATGATATATTTATACTATGGTATAAATCTATTTAAAAGGATGAAGGCCAATTTATATTGCCATTAAAGTACTGCAACACATTAAAATTGGTCAGTCCCTTAAAGGGAAATTATGTAATAATTTGTGCCAAACTCATAGTAGTAATAGCCTCTTCAGGAGACATTAGGGTGACAACTGATGATGACAAGAGAGGGCTTCAGTTTTGTGAGTAACAATTAAACATTTACGATTAGAGTAATATTCCATGTTACTGGATGGCATCAAAGACAGTGAATCTTAATGTAATGATTTATTCTGGCTGTAAAGAATAAAACAGTTATATACTCTGAGAAATGAGAAATAAATGAAGAGAATTTCAAAAGTATTGGAGCTCCTTACATGAAAATCTAAAGACCACAGTTGCAAATTCCCATACAAAGCAGCTAAAGGAAAAGGAGGAAGATGCTGGAGAAAGAAGGCATAGCACCCGCTGACTTTTGCTTTTGCAAGAACAGAGAGACAATGTGGAGCACATGGATTTTTTTTTCTTGAAAATGAAACAGATATTTAAGTTTAAATTGTTCGCTAAGGTAAAGAAAATCAATAAAAATGGAAATTGACTATGTAACTTTCAAATCACTAGAGAAAAAGATAAAATAAATGTGATTCATTAAACAAATCCAGGCAGCAAAGACACGGTGTAAAGTAGAAAGTGTTTCTACCCCATCTGAGTCCTGCTGGAGCTTGTGAAGGTGCTGGTCCTGCGTAAAATCAGTGTGAAAATACCAGAATTGACTCAGAAGCCCAACAACTGCATTGTGATAAACAATATAGCAAGAAATAAACTAAATTACTAACAACAGTCGCAAGGGAAAGAGAAAAGCTGTATATTTACATAGTTTGAAACAAAATCTCTCTCTAGTTGTGGAAGGTTTGAAAATTCACCCATTACCTGTGTGCTGAGAAGAGAAGGGACAATTGAAATGTACTCTAGTTAATTTAAAATTTTTATTGCTTTATTTATTAACATTAATAAGTTAAAGTTAAGAACAAGAAGTACACTTGAACAAATAAAGAACTAATATTGCGGGCTGGAGAGATGGCTCAGAGGTTAAGAGCATTGCCTGCTCTTCCAAAGGTCCTGAGGTCAATTCCCAGCAACCACATGGTGGCTCACAACCATCTGTAATGAGGTCTGGTGCTCTCTTCTGGCCGGCAGGCATACACACAGACAGAATATTGTATACATAATAAATAAATAAAATATTTTTAAAAAAGAACTAATATTGCTCATAACTACAACTATAGACTCCCATATAAAAATTTGTGCTAAACCCAATGTCACATCAATCCAAACTTCACTTATTACCAATATGAGTGAGGCTAATTTACAAATCCACTTACATAATTAACTATTCAACTGTGCTTAGTAAGAAAAAAATCAAATGTATGGATGACCGCCACAACTTTACTTGATAAAATTCAACATCCACACTTTACCAACAACAGCAGCAAAAAAATATTTCAGTAAACTAAGGAATAGGAGGCTATGCTCTTGCTGTAGTATAAAGAATCTAATAAAAAGAATAAAAACTGGCCAGCGAGAGACAAGTTCAGCTTTCCCAGAGCAATGAAGGGTGCGACTGGCTCGATACAGCCTTCTGATTTCATCTCACATAATTCCTGAGGCCTCCTGAGGTGACACTCTCCACAGACATCAATACAGACCCCATCTGCAGCTCAACTATGGACTCGGACACGGACTTGGCAACAGCTTAGACTCGGAGACATCCTGGCTCTGGGTGGAAGAACCACCATTCAGGTGGGAATGGTTCTGGCAGTCATGTGGTCACAGGACACCACCAAGGCCTCAGGACAGACCCCCAGTCACGGTAGGACCACAAACCCCAACATGGTCCTTAGCAGCTACTGGGTTTGGATGTCATCACTGCCCCCAGCGACAGTCTGGCCCCGAGACACCAATTTGGCCCTTGATCTTAAGTGTCTTCGTGGTTTTTGATGGTAGCAAGGGCTTCGGACATCACCTCAGACCCTGGCTGCAGTAGGGCCAAGGACACTGACATGGACCTCAGCGGCACCTTGGGACCAGACGTCACCATGTCTGTAGCCACTACAGCACTTGCTGGCCACTACAGCAAGAGAGGTGGACCCTGCACTTGCGAGAGAGGACCCCCACCCCTCACCACAAGTGAGGATGAACCTACCCAGATGGCATGCATGTAGGGGAGCTGACTCTGCCGCAGCACCCAAGGTGGGTAGTTCCAGTGGCTCGATCTGACCTGCCTGGCTAAACTGGCTTTGGGTTGACCCACCCTAGTATCTACCCCATCTGGTAGCTGGAGCTTGTGAAGGGACTGCACAATACCTGCAAGATTTCCAAGACAGGATACTCCAGTGAGGATCCAGTGAGGATGGTGTACCAAAAACCAGAGGCCTTGAACCAGACCAAACATGGCGATGAACAGTTGCCAGTCAAGCTGATGGGATGAACCAGTACACTATATGACACACCGAACCCTCCAGTGCCATCAGGACTGATGAAGAGGTGATGGAGAGGCAAAAGAGAAGAAACCGAGATTTTTCTGTTTCAGGTGTGGTTTTATTCTATTTTGGTTTATTGGGTTTTTGTTGTTGTTGCTTTTGTTTATTTGCTTGCTTGCTTAGTTTTGTTTTCTTTCATGGGAGGATACAACAGAAATGAGGGAACATATGGGGGGACTGGGAGGTGAACAGAATTGGGGTTCATGATGTGAAACCCCAAAAGATTTAATTAAAAAGATTTGTTTAAAGAATAAAAAGTAATATAGTCAACAAAAAGACATCAATGGTAGCTTCCCTAGAATTCTCCACAAAGATTAAAACAATGATAAGCCTTTATGTGACATTATTCTGAAATTACCAAAAAAAAAAATTGGCCGAAAAAGGTGGGAGGGGGAGATATGGGAAAATAAAAAGAAACAGAAAAACAGAGAATCAAAGGTAAGAGGTTGGCTGAATGCCAGAGACACAAAATAAACATATATCTCTCCTGGCCTCTGCAGGCATTTGTACGCATATGACACAGATTCACACACACACACACACACATACACACACATGCACATACACATTATATTTATATATATATATATACATATATATAATATTTGGCATATAAATAATGAGACAGTTAAATAGTGGTTATTTTGTTTAAAAAGTATTCGTTAACATTCTGAATTATGATTTGCACAGAAATTAAAATATGAAAATCATAAAGTAATCCTGATGAATATTAAAATTTTGGACTCAGAAATTATCTTATTGGCA
The DNA here is from genome assembly GCF_037038515.1 of Microtus pennsylvanicus. Classification (NCBI taxonomy): domain Eukaryota; kingdom Metazoa; phylum Chordata; class Mammalia; order Rodentia; family Cricetidae; genus Microtus; species Microtus pennsylvanicus. The sequence goes on along the minus strand of NC_134582.1, from coordinate 137,193,468 downwards.
ATAAGACAATTTTATATAACAAAAGGAAAAAGCTGACAGTGTGTTTCTAAATTAAACTTCTACAAAATAAAGAGACTTTTTTATGTGGAAGATGAGGCGCTCTGGAGAAATCTTTAGGCTCTGTGACCGTTGTTCCATATGATCTCTGCACGCTCCTTCTTGAGCTGTGTTTCAGCTTTCACAGAACACAGCCCGATGAAAGCAGAGCTTTTATTTCACTTTTTATAAAGTTGTGCAAGCTATGTCCATTGTCAGTTCCATTATAATCCATCCCCAAAAACATACCTGTGCTTACCCTGGGCGCTGTGGAAAGTGTGAACATGAGACATGAAAATCACACCTGTGGGGACAACTGAGTGAACAGGAGGCCACCCTGAATCGGGGGGACTGTGAACAAAATGGCAGCCCTCCCTCTAAGGAAAGAAGGATCTTGGGGAGGAGGAGTTCACATGAAAGCAGGCCAGAGACGGGGGTGATGAGGGTGTAAGGCAAGAAAGGTGGCAAGGGAGGCTTCGTCCCCACAGCCTGCAGGAGTGACAAGTAACTGGTGACAGTTTGCATGCTTCTTGCTTTGGAGCTACGAGAGAGTGAATTTCTGTTTTACAGCACACAGTCTCTGGCACTTTATTATAGCAACACTAGGAAATGAATACAGTTTTTTAAGCACTGTTATTTCAGTGCTCCATGTACTAGCACGTATAACATGCTACATACATGGGGAACTTCTATTCATCCATTAATACTTTGAGAAATGAAACTCAACCATTTCCTATTTTCAATAACACTCTCCATAACTTTCAAATTTGATAGGCAGAGCTCCCTTCCTTTGAATTACAAAGCAAACTATTATCAGTCTTGTGCTATTTCCCAGTATGTGTGTTTGTGTGTGTGTGTACGTGTGTGTGTGTATGTGTGTGTGCACATGCGTGTATACATGCATCCGTGAATGTACATGTGGAAGCCAGAGGTTGAGGTTGGGCATCTTTCTCAATAATTCTTCACCTTATTTTTGAGACAAGGTCTCTCACTGAACTTGGAGCTCACCAATTTGTCTAGACAGACTGACCATGAGCCCCAGAGACTTGCCTTCCCTGCTCCCCAGCGCAGTGCTTAGAGTCATACACCACTGTGCCCAGGTTTTATGTGGTTTCTAGGAATCCAAACTCAGGTCCTCATGTTTTCACAGTAAGCACTTTACCCACTGAGCCACGTTCCATGTTTTGCCTCATCTTTTAGGACACATCTTCCTCAACACCTACAACATTTACCCAGTTGTGTCCTCCCCAATCTTACTCCTAGCCAAATGCTGGAGTCAGAAGTTCCCTCAATAGCTGTCCTGGAAAAGGGGTCCTGCATAACTATTTTCATTTAACAGATGGCACCAAGGCCCGATTTATTGTACATGCTCATCATCCCCACAACATGCTGTAGAAAAGGTCTAATAGATTCAGTTTCTAAACCAAAAAAGAAGTGGGATTCAGCTGTGTTCAGGGACTATACATTCACCAACTTCTCAGAGTCAGAGTCACTGGATCCGTCTATCCTCTAAGGCTCTTTCTGTGTGCTATTATCTTAAACATGTTTTATTATTCCTTGTTATTCACTATTCTACTTTCCAATAAGCTTCTAAAGATGCATCATATTTTACAATCATTTTTCACAGAATAAAGACTACTAAATCCTCCATAAAAGATGAACTCTCAGACAAATGATTGCCTCTTAATTGAATGTCACCCTTACTGAACTAAAATTCTTACTATTGAATTAAATATAATGTTAGTGTGGCTAAGTAGCTAATAGCAATGACATTTTGGGTGAGAATTCAAATCTGGGGACTGTTATACTTAATTAGAGACAAAAGAATAAGGAGAATATCACACACAGCTTGTAAAGTGGTGTGCAGGAGCAGGAGGGGAGAGAGTCTGCAAAGGTTTGTTCATATCCTATGTACTTTTCAAACAAATTTGAAATAGGTGTAAGATCTAACTGAGATCAACACTTCTTTCTGTGTTTTGGAGGAAAATCAGAAAAACTGTCTAGCTGTTCTGGATATACATTCTTCATGGCAGCAACTGGCTAGAGCATGGTAAGAGCGGCTGCCCTTACAACAGTTCTTTCTCTCCATAGTCCCCACCGTTCATTCCCTAGCGTGACCTAGTACCCTTTACCACTTCACTCCCTCAAAGTCCCTACCAGGTCATAGTGGGATCCAGTACACTTTACCAGTTCACTGCCCCAAAGTCCCTACCGGGTCATAGTGGGGTCCAGTACACTTCATTCATTCCTTCCCCACAGGCTCCACCATTTCCCTGTGTAAACTAGGATTCTAAATTTACTCATACAACTGCCTCGCTCTTATAGACACCAGAGTGTTAAACTGTATGGCAGATTATGCAATGGTGTTCTCCATAAAGCATCTTTAGACATCATGTTTAGTTTGTTAAACTGTTTCTGTAATCTCAAGGAAGAAAGAAACAGAGAGAAGTTGAGATGCAGTGGGAGAGTACACAATGCTGACTCTTCTCAGGAAGAACCCATTTTCCTGAATAAATTGGAAGCATGGGGACCATGGCAGAGGGTTGAAGGGGAGGGGAGAGGAAAGGATGAGAGCAGACAAAAATGTATAGTTTGATAAAATCAATTTAAAAAGAACCCATTTTGATGTTCTCCGTGATCGTACCTATGAGAGAAGAGGAAAGGGCAGATTTCTCTAGCCTCTTTCCAACTGAGGGTTATGTCATTTGCCTTGGCTATCACTGCTAACCATCTGGCACTGCTCAGCTCTGAATTTATTAAGGATTCTGGCTTCTTTAGAGTGATGGACTAGAGCAAAGACATTAAATAACCCTCCTACTGACAACATCCAAAAACTGTCAATAAAATAAATGTTATAGTAACAGCAGCGATGTGCAAGGTCTACAATTTTTCATGAAACGATTCTTACAGGTCAAAAGAGTGAAGCAGTTTATGCTAGAGAGGATGTGAGGTAGAGGGAACATTCCTGCATTGCTGGTGGGAGGAAATGATGTGGGGTAGAGGGAACATTCCTGCACTGCTGGTGGGAGGAAATGATGTGGGGTAGAGGGAACATTCCTGCACTGCTGGTGGGAGGAAATGATGTGGGGTAGAGGGAACACTTCTGCATTGCTGGTGAGGGGAGAGGATGTGGGGTAGAGGGAACACTCCTGCATTGCTGGTGAGGGGAGAGGATGTGGGGTAGAGGGAACACTCCTGCATTGCTGGTGAGGGGAGAGGATGTGGGGTAGAAGGAATACTTCTGCATTGCTGGTGGGAAGAAAGGATGTGGGTAGAGGGAACACTCCTCCATTGCTGGTGGGGGGAGAGGATTGGGGTAGAGGGAACACTCCTGCATTGCTGGTGGGAGAAGAGGATGTGGGGTAGAGGGAACACTCCTGAATTGCTGGTTAGGGGAGAGGATGTGGGGGTAGAGGGAACACTTCTGCATTGCTTGGGGGAGTGTAAACTGATACAGCTTCTTTGGAAATCAGTATGATTATTTCTCAGAAAATTAGGAAACAATCTATCTCAAGACTAACAATACCACTTTTAAGTATATACCCAAAGGATGCTCATTCATACCACAAGAGCATGTGCCCAACTATGTTCATAGCAGCATTGTTCGTCATAGCCTGAACTCTCAACTGAAGAACAGAAAAATAAAATGTGATACATTTACACAATGAAATACCACACAGCATAAAATAATGACATCTTGAAATTTGCAGGAAACATCATATTGAGTGAGGTAACCCAGACCCAGGAAGACAAATATAACATGTACTCACTCATAAATGGCTTTTAGACAAAAAGCAAAGAAAAACCAGCCTACAATCCACAACCCCAGAGAACCTAGACAACAAAGAGGACCCTAAGGGATACACATGGATCTAATCTACATGGGAAGTAGAAAAAGACAGGATCTCCTGAGTAAGTTGGGGGCATGGGGATCATGGGAGAAGATAGAAGGGATGGGGGAGGAAGGAAGGGGAGTGGAGAAAAGTATGTAGCCCAATAAAAAAGGAAGCAAATTAGATACACAACTTTGGACTCACCAAGATAGAATAGATAATGGAGTATTTTCTCTGAATTTGCCAAATACAGATGGACTGAATGTTGTAAAGGTAGTTCTTACTTGATAATTATTCTAATTGTATATAGTCTTACTATGTTAAACTAAAACCTTTCTCTTCATTTAGACAAAAAGAGGGAAGCTCGCACAACATTTGTTTAACTATGCAAAGATATGCTGCATCTGTTCAATTATGTAAAGCTGTGTTGCTGTTTTACCATGCCTGCCTAAGGCACCTGAATGGTTTAATTAAAAGCTCAACAGCCAATAGTGAGGTTAGGAGGTATAGGAATTTGGTTTCCAGAGGAAAGATAAAGAGATGACAGAGAGATGCCAGGGGCCAGCCAGTAAGACACAGAAAAAGCAGGAAAGTAGGGCATACAGAATGAAAGGTGGCAAAAAAGCCAATGGGATAAGCCTAAGTGAAGGATGAACATTCCTCATTAAAAAAAGACAAAAGAAAAGTGAAGCACCAAGAAGGAGCATGACTCAGTTGTGAACCAGAGTAGGCACTTACATTTAGGAGATTCATTTGGCCTTTAATTGTGCCACATCTCCTTAACTCAAGAATACAAAACACATACATGAGCCATAGCATCTTTATTGCATTGTAGATGTCAGCATTCACCCTACACACCCTTTCTTCAGCCCTGTCACACATATCGGACTCCTACAGACAGAGAAGTCAAGGAGTCTGGATTACTTTAACACATAGAGGTGCAGCATTCCACACTTTCCAGTCTCTTACAGTATTCTAATCGGGAGGGCTGACACACATCTCCCGTCATGCAGGTGGTGATTTTCCCAGAGCAAACAAGTATACACCAGCTTCAATGTTTATCTGCACTCCTTTTCTGCAGGCTTACATCAACCCACACCTGGTGTTAACTCTATCCACAAGTATCTTGTCAATGTGTCAAACCCTGCTGTGAGCATTAATCTTGATTGTCAACTTGATTAGACTGAGAATTGCCTGAGAGATGAGCAAAACATTCCTGCAGAAATGTTGGGGATTTCCAAAGAATTTTAGATTACAGAGGCTTTGACCCAGGGAACGAACTAGTATTTGGTAACACGAGGTATCACTAGGAGGTGTTAAAGGCAAAGATTTCTTTGGGTAAAGTAAATTACTGGGGACATATACTTTGGGGAAAGTAAGTCACTGTGTTCTTGCCCTGGCTGTTTTATGTACCCATCTTCACTGTACTTCCTGGACACCATAATGTTAACTACTGTGCTTCCTTATTCTCTCCCCACAATGATGGGCTAAATCCTCTGAACACATGAGTTCCTCCTTTAAGATGATCTAGGGATTTCAATCACAGTGATGCAAAATTAACCACTACACATGGTTCTTGTCACTTTTATTTTCTAAGAGGACAAAACTGAGCCGTGGGTAAAGCTCAATAGATAAATGAGCGTTTAATTTCCAAAGCTGTAATCTGGAGAAGGCAAGGAAGGAAAAGGAATTTTTGGATAAAGTAGTCCAAGATTGGGCATGATGGTGCACGTCTTTAATACCAGTACTTGGGAGACAGAGGTAGGCGGATCTCTATGAGCTGAAGACCAGTTGGGGCAACACCATGAGAATCTAACTGTGTGGTGGTTGGTGGGAGAATTGAACAAAGAAAAAAAAGAAACCTAATATAGAAGGGGTAAATAAAATGCTGTATATTAAAAAGCCTTAATGTAGGGTACTAACTACACTTAAAGATAAACACTAGTCTAACCAAACTTCAGTGGAATTATACATATAAAGCAGGTATGGTGATCATGTCTGTAATCTCAGTAGTTAGAAGGAGGCTAACGCAGGAGACTCAAGAATTTAAGATCAGCCTGGGCTTTGTAGCAAAAAAGAAAAAAGAAAAGAAAAAAAGGAAGAAGGAAAAGAAAAGGAAATATAATAATTAAAAATAAAAAGAAATCTGAATCTCTTCCCGTTTTTCATGTATTCTTCCATCCTGCTTCCCTCTTGTCCAGAAAGGCACCCCACAGAGTGAAACAGAAAGAGGAGAAGGTAAAGGTGGATGTGGAATCCTCCCCAGGAGGACTTTGGGGGAAGAGGTCATCAAAACCAATGTGCTGTCTTTACAACTCTTTTGCAAATTTGAAATTGTCTTTCACACTCAATAAAAGGGATGGGCCAATGAAGAAAATGAGTATTATTACATCAATATGAGCAATAAAACAGCCATAGGATTCATGAGCATTATTTTGAAGGAGGAATACTTGAGTGCAGCATATCAGCAGTACTTGAGTTCAAGTGAAAATTGGGAAACTCTAAGTATAAATTAATAAACCCATCATCGCAGTGTCAGGTTCCAATTATATCTTTCAATCATACAGAGATCTGGCAAATGAACAACAATGAAGGATAAAAATATCAAAGCTCACATTTAACAAGCATGGTCTCACGGACAAAACACTACCTGCAAGAATTACATAATTAATACTAACTTTAAGCTCAGACAAATATTAATGAATAAAGACTGGTCACACCGATCCATAGACACATATACAATAGACTTCTGAGAATAGATTCCACATGGACCACATTTTCAGACCCAAATGCAATTAAGTAAAAATTGCTAATGAAATGATAGCTAGGCAAGCTGAAAATTAGAAAAGTCACAATTCAACATGAAATATGGTTCCCATAAATGACCATAATGAGGTTTCATGAACATTTAGAATTGGATGATCATGAACTTATTTAATGATATTTGCTTGCATGGATCCAGAGCATAGGCTAGCAACATGTGATGGTCAGTTTTGTCGATTGAATACAAACTAGGAAGTTACCTGGGAAGTGAAAGCCTCCATTGAGGAACTATCTCCTTTGGATTTGCTTGTGAGAATGTCTGCACGGCATTTTCTTCATTGCTACTTGATTTAGGAGGGTCCAACCCACTCTGGGTGGTACCATCCCCAGGCAGGTGGGACTGGGCTATATCTTACAAAGGTAGCTAAGCAAGCAAGAGAAACCAAACCAGAAAGAAAACTCCTCCTGTGGCCTCTGTTTCAGTTCTTTTCACCATGTTCCTATCAGGAGTTTCTACCTTGTCTGCCCTTGAGTCAAATCAATTCTTTCCTTTTTAAGTTGGTTGTGGCCAGTTTTTTTTTTTTGTTTGTTTGTTTTGTTTTGTTTGGGTCAGTATTTTATCAGAGCTTTCATTGCAAACTTGGATGCTTCCCATCAGCCCTTACAACTACCACCATCTTAATGTTAATACCCAATCTTTTAACCAATATTTTTTTCAAATTTTAAACATATATCTGTAGTAGATTAATCTTAAATATTTATCTTGAGAACCTTTTAAATATATTCATATTTCATAACTGAACTCAAGAGCATGAATATACTACAAGTATATATTTTCCATTCTGTTGGTGGGAATAAGTTTTGAGTCTTGTTCTTACTGTTATTATTGAACCTATAATGATTATTTTTGCACGTATAACTCATTCCTGTTGGATATATACTTTGGAGTAAAACTGCTGGATCTCGAGGCAGGAAATATTTTGGCTTTAGGATACATTGCTAACTTTTCTTCTGAGTGTCTGTACCATGTTACACTCCCACCAGCCTCATATGAGTTGGTTCATGAAGTTACCAAAGTGGGTATTGTCAATCTTGTTAATTTTAGCCATCCTGGTGGGTGTATGATGGTTTTCATTTTCTCATGACTAATGGCATACAGCATGTTTTCATAAGTGTATTGCCATTTATATGTGCTCTTTTATAAATCACCTATGAAATCTTTTGCCCATTTCTTGTTTGAAGCACAGCTTTGTTGAGATATAACTCATGCACTGTAAGCATCACCCCACTAAAGTGTAGATATGTTGGGTTTTAGTGTGTTAGATGATGCATCTTTACCATTACCTAATTTCAGAACAGAAATCATGGTCAACAAATGGTGCCAACATGGACAAATATATCCACATAAAACCTGAAAGAGCTTTGGAAGTAATTCTAGATATAAAAGTACAGAGTTAAGTACGACTTCTTGGTAGCAACATTTTCTCAAGTGGGCTCTGTTTGCTAGAGAGAAGCATGTCTCATTTAAGAGAGGCTTCCTGATTCATCTTTATCTGTGAAAACCTTGCAGCTCTTATAAGAAGTAGCACCATTAAACACTTAAATGGTGTTTGTGATAGCCAATAGCATGCTTCTTGGTAGTGGCAGGGACCTTGAAACTTCATAGAGTTGTGGCTCTAAACATGGCTCCAGCTGGTACCTCCACCATGAGGCTGGATTCTCAGAAAGCTAAGGAATGGCTGGATCCAGCCATCAAAGCCAGAGCTTTAATCCTAGCCATATAGTTTAGCAAATTAAAGATTCATGGGATCAGGAAAAAAAGAGATATACAGTAAAGATAGATTCAAAGATGAAGAAAACCTCTAAATGGTTTTTAGTGTGTTTAAAAATATACATAGGCTCGGGAGAGAAAAGAAAAAGGCCAGAGTCCTTAAAATGAAAAAGAAACAAAGTAGTTGGGTGTGGTGGCACACACCTTTAATCCCAAAACTTGGGAGGAAGAGGCAGGTAGATCTCTGTGAGTTCAAGGACAACATGGTCTACAGAATGAGTTCTGGGACAGACAAAGACACACAGAGAAGCCTTGTCTCAAAAACGCAAAAATTAAAAATTAAAAAAAATAAAGTTTAAAATAAAGCTAAGTAAAGATGGAAAACATACAGAGAGTCTGGATACTGTATATTATTGTGTTGTCTTTGAATCGTATGACTGCTGAGGAAAGATCAACAGCTTCTAAAAGACATTTGATCACAAATGTTGCTGGAGTAATACAACATATATATTTTAAAGATGCTTTGACTTCAAAATTTAAGTCAAAAGAAATGTTACTTTAAAAAAGAGATTTTGCTTTTGTTTCTAAGGGAAATGAGAGGCTGTAGATTCATTCTGGATTAAGAAAAATCAGGTTAGATCAAGGAAGACCCTCTGAGACAATTTTCTTTGTTTTAGAGTATTGATTACAAATTGTTGTGGATAATGGCCAGGAAGAAAGCTAAAGAAAAGAGATTAGATTCAGAAATCTTGTTTAAAAAAAAAGGGGGAGGGGGGTTGTGAGACAATGGTCTTGTAATTTGTAAAGATTTGTCACTTGTATTTTAATAAAATTCTGATTGGCCAGTAGCCAGACAGAAAGTATAGGCAAGGTGGCCAGGCAGGAAGTAGAGGAAGGGCAATGAGAACATTAAATTTCTGAGAAGAAGAAAGCTCAATCTGCAATTGTCACCTAGATGAAGAAGAAACAAGATCAGAATGCCTCACTGATAAAGGTACCAAGCCACACAGCTAACATAGACAAGAATAATGGGCCAATTTAAGGTGTAAGAATAAGTTAAAAAGAAGCCTGAGCTAATAGGCCAACCAGTTTATAATTAATGTAGACCTCTGTGTGTTTCTTTGGGACTGAATGACTGCAGGACTGGGAGGCAAAGAAATCTCAGTCAACAATGAGTATTCTTTTTATTATTGAATAGTATTCAATTATGAGGACATACTACAGTCTTCTTTATTCATTATTGTGGTCATTTATGTTATTTTCTCTTTTGTGCATTCTCTACATTTGTACATAGCTTTTTATGAACACTTTTAAGCTACTTTAGGTGTTATGCACCTAGAAGAAAAATTGTTAGGTTATATGACAACTCTAGCTTATTATTATTGCTTTAATTTTGTTATTATTTTAGAGTTGTCTCTAAAGATTGCAATTGACACCTTAAAAACTTGTTTTTATTAATATTAATTTATTTGAAAAGGACAAGAAAACACAGCCAAAACAGCTCCACTGCCTCTCCTTTCATATGACTGTCACAAAACAAATTGTGTTTCTATATATTTTAAGTCCATCAACCATTTCCCAACCACTAATTATGTAGTCATTGAAAACATGCACAAACAAGGCTCTGTTCATATTGGCTTTCATACCGTCCTATATAAATACCTTTATTGGTGCTTTATATTTCTATGTAAATGTGTCTAATGTGTGTTCATTTCAGTATGAGAACATCTCTAAGGCAAGTATAGCAGTGACAGATTCTTCAGATTTTGTCTATCTGGAAATGTTTTGATTTTGACTTGATTTTTGGAAGATAGATTTTCTTGATTTAAAACTTCATGTTGACAATGCTTTTCAGTATTTGGGTAAAGCAGCATCTCAGTGCAATCTACAAGCCATAATCTGAGATATGAAACCCACTATTACTGTTAATGGGATCCCATTGTATGTTCTGGGGCATGGATGTGTTCTCTTCATGCTTTCAATTTTTTTCTCTGAATTATAACTACTAAATGTTGTGTTTGGATCTCTGAGTTTGTCCTATTTGAAATTTCCTAAGTTTCTTATAAATATCAATTAATATTTTCATAAATTTTTTTATTTTTTACTCACTGTTTTTCTTTCTTTGTTTGTTTTTTAGGTATTTTTCACCCTAGCTCTTTCTAACATCCTTCTGAGGCTGTACTGTATCTCATCCAAGCCTTGGTATGTCAATGTTTAGTTAGTACCTGTTAATTTGAGTTCATTCTGTTCTCTTATTTTCATAAGACTGGAGAATTCCAGTTGATTTGATTTTTGGCTCACTGATTTTCATTTGAAAGCTCAGATTTTTCTGATGACCCAATCCACTGAATTATTATTATTTTTTTACTTTTCAGTTCCAGACTTTCTATTATTAATTATAGCTTCTATCTAGTGATCTTATATATTTGCTGTAATATCATTACCATTCATCCCTTAAATTCTTCACTTTCTTCTTCTTTAATTGTTATACAGAACCTGGTCTAACCCAAGGCCCTTCCCATGCTAGGCAAATGTGATCTACCACGTAGCCACACCTGAGTCACTGGATTTTAGCTCTGTGAAAAAAACTCTGTATGTGACCCAGGCTGGTCTTAGACTTATTATATATCCTGTCAGCCTCAAAGTTGTCATCCTCCTGCTTCTGCCTTCTGAGTATTGTGGTTTCAGGTCTGTGCCAGCATATTTAGCTCCTTAAATTCTTTAGGCATAATTTCCTTTAATCTTGCAAACATATTTAATAGATGACTTTAATTTTTGCATATTATATATAACATCTGGGCTTTCTTAGCTACTGTCTTAGTGGGATTTCTATTGCTGTGATAAAATGTCATGACCAAAAGCAACTTGGAGAGAAAAGAGTTTATTTCATCTTTTACATCCAGCTAACAATCTATCGCTGTTGGAAGTCAGGGCAGGAACTCAAACAGGGAAAGAATCCGAAAGTGGGAACTGAAGATGAAGCCTTGGAGGAATGCTGCTCACAAGCTTGCTCCCCATAGTTTGCTCAGCCCACTTTCTTATAACACCTAGAAACACCAGTCCATGGCACTACCCAAAGTGAGCTGGACCCTCCCATATCAATCATAAATGTAGAATATGCTTTACAGACTTACCTTTAGGTCAGTTTTATGGAGACATTTTCCTGATTGAGATCCCTTCTTCCCAGATGACTCTAGCTTGTGGCAAGTTGACAAATGAACTATACAATAGTGTCTATTACTACTTTTTGCTCTTGTCTTCATGTACAAAAGCCATACTTTTTTGTTTCTGTTTTCATTTATAGTCATTGCTGAATATCTGATGTTTCAAACATGCCATGGGACCATTCAGAAAAGCAAACCACCCCATCCCGCACAGCTTGTGCCTTTGCTATTGGTAACTGTTTACTTAGCAGCTTTGGGGCCTGGTTCTGTAAGGCCTTTGTTTGTTATGATGCAGTCACTATTGTCTGTGCTGAGTGTCCTAATGAGGGGATGGATATCTTAAGTAGTGGGCCAACAAGCCTCCCAGCCTTGCTGCAGCATATCTCCAGAGCTTCAGAAGGTTATGCTGTGTCTTAGACCTCACTTCCTATTTCTACAGGGCCTCAGGGTAAATCAGAGGTGGTGGTATGAGGTCTTCTCGGGTCTTCACTGAGCATTGCACAACTATGCTATACACACATGGCCTTCTAGGTGCTCAAGAATATATATAAGAACTTTCCAAGCTGCCTGTGAGTTCATCTTGTGAATTTCCTTGAAGTCTTTTAACCAGCACTCTGTGAGCTTCAACTTGTGTACCCACTCCAGGTAGCAACAGTGTTAAGCAAGTTCAACTGATCATTGTTGACAAACACCCTTGAGACAAGCTGAACACTCGGAGCAGACTCCGAGTCAGGTGAAACAGAGACAGTCCCTGAGAATGGAGCTTGGGCATGAGCGGTCAGACAGGTCAAATTGTTTTCATTCCCTGGGGACAGAGGTTTGGGAGCTGCTCCAGCTTGGTTCTGTACCCTGTCTGGTAGATGCCAGGCTGCTGGTTCTCAGTTACCATGGTTACAAGGCTGTTAGTTTTCAAGGCTACTGTGGAGCTGGGGTGAAGGGGTGGGGCAAGTTAAAATGTCACAAAGCTTACTGTTGTTTCCAAAACGCAGCTGCTTTTTGTGGGGAGATGGTTCCTTAGAGCCATAGAAACCGCTGGTGGATTTCCAGAGCTCTGAAAATGTTCAATTTTGACAACACTTGTGGTTTCTTCTGAGAACTGGGTTGCACGGTCCTCTCCCTTCCCAGATATGTTTCTGCTCTTTGTTTTGTATTTAATTTTCTGACTTATTTTTTACGAGTTTCTTATTTACCTTTTTGATACACTGAAGATACAAGCCTGCAGTGAAATACGTGCTTGGTGAGCGTCTTCTCCAGGCAGCCTCTGCCATTCCTCGTTGGGGTTTCCTTGTACACCAGGCTCAGCTGAACAGTGTAACTGCAGAGGCGATGCTTGTGACTTCACCTCCCAGGTAGTCAGCAGTATTTTACTGACTAAAGATAGAGAGGAGGAGGTGTCAGTCCATGGCCATTTGGGACTATTATGTGCTGTGGAATAACCCTCTGTACACTGTGAAAATTTGTCACTTGAATTGCTTTAATAAAATGCTGATTTATTAGTAGCCAGGCAGGAAGTATAGGCAGGCAACTATATGACGGGAAGGAGACGGGTGGAGAAGCAAAACAGCCACTGAACAAGCAGGGCATGTAAAAAATGAGGAAACAAGCCATGAGCCACGTGGCAAACATAAATAGAAACATGAGTTAATTTAAGTGTAAGAGTTAGCTGGTAACAAGCCTGAACTACCAGCCGAGCACTTAAAATTTATTTTCAGCCTCTCAGTCAGTTATTTGGTCCAGGAAGCATCTGATTACAATTATGTACAACTGAGATGCTCTATTCTGTGTGAGTTTACACAATAGGATAATGTGAGTTCATGCTCTTTGTAAAAAGTAAAGTAAAATAAAAATGCTTTTAGAAACTACCAGATTTCTTCTCTTCTCTCATCTACTTATGACAGCCTCTATTGGCTATGCCTGCTGAATCCTGTAAATTCTTTCCTATGAGTTTACATCTGTGTGTGCACATAGTTATTTACATGCATTTATGTGCAGAGAGACTTACAAATGGAGTATTTTAGCTATGGGTTTTGTGGCTATGTGGTTTTCTATCACTGTTATTTTCAAGGCTACATTTTGTTGAAGATTTGCCTCACTTCCTCTTCCTGTGCTATGAAATATTGCTGGGATGGTTGGTTGTTGTTGTTGATATGACACAATCTAGAAATACGTAGAGACATGCCTTGATTAGGTTAACTGATGTGTGAAGATCCAGCCGAAAAGCAGGATGCACCAATCCCTGGGTTTGCGTTCTGAAGCATTATCGTGGAGAAAGCATGCATGGGGCTAATCTGTTGCTCTCTGCTCTTGACTATAGATTGATGTGACCATGTTTTCAAGCTCCACAGTGACTGCAGACTCATTCCATGCAAAAGCATGGAAAACTGCCCAGAAAACGTTTACTTAATTGTGTATCCTTCGCCTCCAACAAGAAAGACCACCTGTAGCAAACACAGATTCCCCTGTGCAGAGGCAATGGCTGCAGGACTCCTCGAGTTTCATGGGCTCTTCTGTGCTAATGTTACCTCCTTTTATTAATATTTTATTGTAGACTCAATGTGTATTTCTCTTGTTCTCTTCTTGCTCATCAATGTTTATACCATTATTGTTTATCGTCTATGCTCTTTCTAGCTAAAATTCTGATGGAAACTTTTATTAAGATAGTAAAATGTTGCTTACAATCATTTTGAAATGATCAATAAACTTGAGTTAAATCTAACATCTTAATCATATTGAATATGCCCATCCAGAGAACAGCACACACACACACACACACACACACACACACACACACACACACCTTAATATGTAGAGGGCTGATTCTTTTTTCTTAACCTTTTTAAAAAAAAATCTTTGTGCCTTTCACTCCATGCATCTCAATCCCATTCGTTTCCTTTCCCTGTGTATCCACCCTCTGCCCTTGTAGCCCTGCCCAACAAAATTTAGGAGAAGAAAGAAAGAAAGAAAGAAAGAAAGAAAGAAAGAAAGAAAGAAAGAAAGAAAGAGGGAGGGAGGGAGGGAGGGAGGGAGGGAGGGAGGGAGGGAGGGAGGGAGGGAGGGAAGGAAGGAAAAGAAAGTAGTGTGAGGAGGGAGAATCTTGTTATTGAAGCTGTAGTGTGACACAGTGAAACCCACAGTAAACCTTTTGTCCTATATCTGTACTTGAATGTGTTCATACTTTAAATGAAAGTGTTCAATTCAAAGAGTCATTGGCCTGGTTTGAGGCCTCTGGTTTCTGTCACACTGTTAATGCTGGGCCTTCACTGGAACCCCTCTTGGTTATCCTGATGTTGCCCTGTGTTACGGAGATCCTGCAGCTTTCAGTCTGCAGTACCAGTTCCTTCACATGCTCCAGCGGATCACAGATAGGGTGGACCAACATATACCCCTGGTTCTGGGTCTGGGTAGTTTCAGGGTTGGTCAGCCCACAAGCTCTCCTTGTCCTCACCATCAGGGTGAGCTCTCCAGCGTTGCCCTGGTGAGTTCACCCTTTGCAGGGATGAGCAAGGACGGGGCCAGTTCTGTTTTCACATCCTCAGGTCGGATCTCCCACAGGTACACATTCAGGGCCAGCTCTGTTGTGTTGCCAGGGTGCCGTGGGCGCCGTGGTGTAGGGGCCACTTTCCTGAATGCTGCAGCAGATGAGGGACAGGACCAGCTCTCCCACTCTTAGGACCTCAGGACCAGCTCTCCAACCTGCCTCAGGCATCGATGAAGCAGGGGGTCATCTCTCACTCACCCATGCCACCCATGACAGGTGAGTAATGCGGGAAGCTCTTCCATGCTCACAATTTCAGCGCTGGCTCACCCACACCTCTGCCAATGGGCTTGACTCTATTGCGCTGCCCAGGAGAGGAACAGTGCCTGCTCTCGCAAGTGTTCCAGCTGGGGGCAGGCAAGAGAAGCTCTCCCACCTGCCTCGGTGATTCTAAGACCAAAATCTATAGATGCTCAACTCTATTAGATAATATTATCTATGCACATTATCGCATCTACTGTAAATATACTTTAGATTATTTAAAATACCCACTACTACATAAATGCTAGTTATATCACTATTTTGTATTGCTAATAAACAAAGTGTGTATATATTCAGTATAAAGGAGGTTCTCTAAAAAAAAATTCTCAACCCACAGTTAGCTTAACCTATCTTAAATGTGGCACCCACAGTTAAGGATAACTGAATGTATGTACACCCCAATCTCTCTCTCTCTCTCTCTCTCTCTCTCTCTCTCTCTCTCTCTCTCTCTCTCTCTCTCTCTCTCACACACACACACACACACACACACACACTCACAGTCACACATGCATGCCTGTGCACCATACATGCACATGCCTACCACCTACACACACCTTGACTGACATCCTGTAATCTTTTTAGTTTATTCATTATTCATTTCATATTAGTGTTTAAAGCATGGTTGCTAATTTCAAATAATGTCTTCTAATCTGCTTCCTCTCTAACTGGTAGCCATGATTGCTATCTGTTCTGTGTGATCAGGGACCCCATGACAGTAGTTAATTCCCTTGCAAGTTCTAATAGTTTTTCTGGTTATTTATGCAATGGTTTCTTGATTTATTCCAATACTTTGAGCCATTTCCTAGCGACAGTGAGACGTCCTTCTTGCCTTTTGAGTAGTTACATTGGAAATGGTTTTATTGTCTCACATTCAGATAGACTGTGAGGGTTTGAGTCAGTTCTCCTCTATTCTGGGTCTGTAAAGAGTGTTTTAATAATTATGATGGAAGATTCAGCTTGATCTATCTTCTCATTTGTTAATGCAGTAAATTCCATCAATAAGAAGCAAAATGCCAAATCACCTTTCAGTTCATAAGATAAAGCTGATTTGCTTACCATGTATTTTTAATATATCACTAGGATTGATTTATTAATATTTTATTTATGTATTTGCATCTATACTTTCTAATGGAATTATAATTTTTCTTTCTTGCCATACCTATATTTAGGGTTCTGCTAGTTACATAAAGTAAATGAAAGAGTTCTGTTTGATTTAAACTCTCTTCAGTAACAGTAATCATCTACTACTAAGGGTTTTGCAGAACTTATCAGCCAGGCCTATTGCCTTGAGAAATGCTTGAATTTTACTCCTTTCACTATCAACTACTGATATTGTGCAAAAATAATTTTAAAAAAACTTTAACCCGATTGTTCTTAGGTTATCATTTATTTTGTGTGGGTTTCCAAATTTGAGTCCTTTCAAATAGAATTGAATTGGTTTAGACCAAAAAAAACAAATTTTAAAAATCCTAAATTTGTCCCCTACAATGAAAAAAGTCCCAGAAAAGATGAATGCATAGAGTAGATGTTTCTTGGCTTCCTGTTACTATAACAAATACTTGAGAGAGTCAGCTCCTGGAGGGATGGGCCATGGTTTATCTGAGAGAATCAGCTCACTGAGAGATGAACCATGGTTTATCTGAGAGAATCAGCTCATGGAGGGATGGGTCATGGTTTATCTGAGAAAATCAGCTCCTAGAGGGATGGGTCATGGTTTATCTGAGAGAATCAGCTCCTAGAGGGATGGGTCATGGCTTCTCTGAGAGAATCAGTTTATGGAGGGATGGGTCATGGTTTATCTGGAGGCATCAGCTCCTGGAGGGATGGGTCATGGTTTATCTGAGAGAATCAACTCCTGGAGGGATGGGTCATTGTTTATCCGGAGCATCATCTCATGGAGGGATGGGCCATGTTTTATCTGGAGCATCAGCTACTGGAAGGATGGGCCATGGTTTATCTGGAGGCATTAGCTCATGGAGGGATGGGCCATGGTTTATCTGGGAGCATCAATCCATGGAGGGGTGGGTCAGTCTATGGAGAGATGGGTCCTGATTTTGGAGGATTCAGTCCTTGGCTGGTCAGCTCTATTACCTTAACCTATGGAAAGATAGCACATCATGGTGGAGAATGCATGAGGCAGTCAAATTGCTCAACTATGGCAGCTAAGATATGAACCGAAAGAAGAAAGCAAATAGACTCCCATAAGCCCCCATTGTGGTGCACCCCAGTGACATAAGATCTCCCATGAGGCCCCCACCTCGTAAAGGTTCTATCATTGTGCAATGGCATCTGAAGCTGAAGAGCAACCTTTAACAAGCGGACTTGGGGAACACTTTTCCAAACCATAGCAAGAACTGTGATTTCAGTCAGCTTCTCTACTGAAGACCTTTCAAACAAAAATTCCATTCTAAGATGTGTCTTGCTCAATACTGAATTTTATTCAGATTATCATCTCTTAAACCTGTATCCAACGATCCTCATCAAGGTACTTGAATACTAGATTGAAAAGTAAAGCCTTCCCCCATGGTAAAGCAATAAAATGTGTTTACAAAAAGTACAGATATTGTTCTAGAAGCACGAGGGGCATTCCTTCACAGTTGCAGACGTGCCAGTGAAGCCACAGGCTCCCTGGGTGTGGAGCTGGTCCTGTGGTCAACACCACTGATCTTGGAGCTAACACAAGACAATCAAAGGAAACCTGGTCTGCAAATAAAAGAGGGGTATGAGTCTTCTGATTCTGATGTGCATTGATGTGCTTAGCTGTACCTCAGAGCCGCACGGGAAACACATAAGCACACTAACCCAGAACATACCCAAGTACACTGATAGGAGTCCCTGAGTTGATATCTACCGGGTGGCATTTGTGTCTAAGTGACAAACCTCTTGTCAAGAGAACACAACAGACAGTTCCTCTCCTGCATTCAGCATTGCAGCCACACACAAATAAGATCATGGTACATTAAGAGAAAAAGCCCTTCCTTCTGAGCAGACACTTTATAGATAAAGTATATTTTAAGAGAAATATTACCAGGGGCATAATTAGTTGTGGTGGAATTAAAATTCGGTGTTTAATGGCAGACAGTAATGCTTCACCTGTCCAGGCTCTGAGAGACCATGTTAGAAGCAGGCTTGATATTGTGCTTAAACAGCCTTCGGAAGCACCGGGCGCTGCTTGCTGAGTCACCATCCTCACAGTCCTGCTGCAACCTAATCAATATTTAACTACTTGGAGCTTTTACCTCTTCCCCAAGAGGACCACATCCCACAGTAAAAAACTAAAACCCTTATTTTCTTGATATCCATTCCGAATTTTTCACTAGGTCATCCCATACCCCTACTCCTAATAAAAATTTTATATCTCATAACTATTCCAACAAATACCCAAGTGACAGTTTGTTCAGGGGAGGATTCATTCAGAGGCAAACTGTTGACTTTTCTGGTTATCATTCTCTTTGCAGCCTCTGAAAAATTAGTGTGCTTAGAAGAACTCACCATTTAATTTTGATAAGTGATCTGCAAGGTGAGCTCAGAGATTCTGAAGATCCAAATTAGGGCATAGTCTGCACATGAGTCCCGTTAGGAAACTACTACAGTAAAATATTAAAATGGGTTTATTGCCTAGTTGTTTTTAGCATTTGTCTTAATTATTTAAAAACTTATTTTTACACACTAAGCAATGCTTCCTGTAAACACTCCCCTAGTTTTGCAGATGATAACAAAACTTCAAAATTAGCTGCTTCTGTTCCACACTCTGCAACATTCTGCTGGCTCTTCACTATATTTTGTCAAGGTCTGGTTCTTTCTCATAAAATCCATCAAGTATATACTGACTTTTGAAAATAATTAATTTTTGTTTGTTTTGCTAAGGGAGAAACCCGGGGTTTCTGTGCGGGCTAAACCAATACTCTGGCACTGTGTTAATCCCCCAGCCCCTAAGAACCTGTTCTTTAAATAGAAGAGCAATAATATGAGTATATGGTAAGGTTTTTTTTTAGCAAGTATTTAACTTTAGTTTAGTAACTTGCCTCTTACGTCTTAGACAATTCAGCAGCTGAGCGACAAAGGGTGACATGTGACATTCTAGAAAGCCTGGGGCTTCCAGTTTTCCAAGTGTCTCTCAGTATGCAAGACCATAGGTCCGTGAAACACTGCTATTCCCTTCCTTCTCAGCTGTCTTCACTGCCATGACAATAAATCTGCAGAAAAGGCTGATGTGGGGGCCATGGAGTCTTGGTGGGAATCCCCTTATTGGTAACTACTGAATTTGGACTTCCACGCAGGTCACAACTCCTGTGAATCTCAGATTCTCAATCACAAAATGTAATTGTAGCTCCTATACGTGTAAACACCATAAATGGCAATTCCTCTAGAGTCTGAGTCTCAAACTACCAATTACTATGTGTTGTAGTTTGCTTCTGAAATACCACAATTAAGTTATGTGCTTCAGATGGTGATACAGTTTGGAGAGGCTGTGGATTTCATAGGGCAGAAGGACAGACTTGTGACCTGAACAGTTAGGGGCAGGCCTTCAAAGATGATAGCTTGGCTCCAGGTTCCAACCTTGCTCTCTGCTTCCAGGTCTGTTGTGATGTGAACAATGTCCCCTGTCATGAATGGAGTTGCTCCATGCTGCCCTCTCTACCAAGTAAGTCTTGAACCCTCTGAAATGGTGAGCCAATGTAAATTCTAACAGCCTGATGGTAGAGCTTTGTTCTAATTGAGCAGCAGGGTTACAGAGGCCAAAGCACAACTTTATCATCTAAAGCATGCCAACCAAGGTGTAACATGCTGGACAAAATACCTGGAGGCTCTATAATGAAGGAACCTGGAAAAATTCTCTTTTTTAAATTCCAGTTGAGTTGATTCTGTAACGAAATTTTCCCAGGTAGGAGAGAGGTCAAAGGGACCATCATCCCTAAGGCTTCTGAGAAGAATTTGACAAGAAGAGAGGACCCATTCAGATGTGACAATTAGTCCCAAAGGTTTTTTAATTAATTTATCTTTTCTTAAAAAAAATCTTTTCTTTTTTTTCTATTTATTTTACCAGACCCTCTGATTTGACTTTAATTTATAAGCTATTACTTCACATACTAAATGATACTCCATTAACTTAATGAAGTCAGTGCCTGTGGCTTGCCTATCTTCATTTTTGTTTTCATGCATAGTTACTTCTGAGTGCCTGCTAAGCATGGATTCCCGTGATCAAGGATGCCTCGGAATAAAACACTTGGAGGAAGTAGAGCCTTTTCAGGAGAGCTAAAGCAAATATTTTCTGTCTTGTATTCGTCTTCCTTGGTTTCTCTATTGAGATCATCTAGATGTATTGAATGATAAGATTTAGAATTTTATGGCATTTTAATTTTTTTAAATGTTAATTTTTTTAACAGCTTAATTTTATTTGTGTGTGAATGTCTCTGTGTGTGAATATATGCTCAAAGAGAGGACCAGACATTTCTTTCTCATCCTAAAAACCTGGAGGTCCATAGAGTACACAAGTCCACCTTGGTGACCTGTGCTGAATGTGTCCCTGGTGTGTGGCACATAATTGTTGCCTTATAACCATTATCAGAGGAAACCCCTTTTGGTGAGATTTTGTGTGCCTCTGATGATAATAATATTCTCAGAATCAGAATGTCAGTTTACATGTATGGTTGGGTTTTGCCAGAGTCAGTAAATGTAGGTTGAGTCATCAGTGAGAAATCTTAAAAAATAATTGTACTCAATCATTCATTCATTTTTTTGGTGTCTTTTTGTATCTGTGTATGTGTGCACACATCTGGAGGTCTAGCTTTTTTTAATTTATTTATTTATTAAAGATTTCTGTCTCTTCCCCCCCACCGCCTCCCATTTCCCTCAACCTCCCCCAATTAGCCCCCCCCCATCAGCCCGAAGAGCAATCAGGGTTCCCTGCCCTGTGGGAAGTCCAAGGCACCCCCACCTCCATCCAGGTCTAGTAAGGTGAGCATCCAAACTGCCTAGGCTCCCACAAAGCCAGTACCTGCAGTAGGATCAGAAACCCATTGCCATTGTTCTTGAGTTCTCAGTAGTCCTCATTGTCCACTATATTCAGAGAGTCCGATTTTATCCAAGGCTTTTTCAGCCCCAGGCCAGCCGGCCTTGGTGAGTTCCCAATAGAACATCCCCATTGTCTCAGTGTGTGGGTGCACCCCTTGCGGTCCTGAGTTCCTTGCTCGTGCTCTCTCTCCTTCTGCTCCTGATTTGGACCCTGAGATTTCTGTCCGGTGCTCCAATGTGGGTCTCTGTCTCTGTCTCCTTTCATCGCCTGATGAAGATTAATATTCAGGAGGATGCCTATATGTTTGTCTTTGGATTCACCTTCTTATTTAACTTCTCTAGGATAGCGAATTATAAGCTCAATGTCCTTTATTTATGGCTAGAAACCAAATATGAGTGAGTACATCCCATGTTCCACTTTTTGGGTCTGGCTTACCTCACTCAAGATAATGTTTTCTATTTCCATCCATTTGTATGCAAATTTCAAGAAGTCCTTGTTTTTTATTGCTGAGTAATACTCTAATATGTATATATTCCATACTTTCTTCATCCATTCTTCCACTGAAGGGCATCTAGGTTGTTTCCAGGTTCTGGCTATTACAAACAATGCTGCTATGAACATAGTTGAGCATATACTTTTGTTGTATGATAAGGCCTCTCTTGGGTATATTCCCAAGAGTGGTATTGCTGGGTCCAGGGGTAAGTTGTTTCCGAATTTCCTGAAAAACCACCACACTGCTTTCCAAAGTGATTGCACATGTTTGCATTCCCACCAGCAATGGATGAGTGTACCCCTTTCTCCACTACCTCTCCAGCAAAGGCTATCATTGGAGTTTTTTATTTTAGCCATTCTGACAGGTATAAGATGGTATCTTAAAGTTGTCTTGATTTGGATTTCCCTGATCGCTAAGGAAGTTGAGCATGACCTTAAGTGTCTTTTGGCCATTTGAACTTCTTCTGTTGAGAATTCTCTGTTCAGCTCAGTGTCCCATTTTATAATTGGGTTGATTAGCCTTTTAAGGTCTAGTTTCTTGAGATCTTTATATATTTTGGATCAGACCTTTGTCAGTTGCGGGGTTGGTGAAGATCTTCTCCCAGTCAGTGGGTTGCCTTTGTGTCTTAGCAACAGTGTCCTTTGCTTTACAGAAGCTTCTCAGTCTCAGGAGGTCCCATTTATTCAATGAGGTCCTTAATGTCTGTGCTGCTGGGATTATACGTAGGAAGTGGTCTCCTGTGCCCATGTGTTGTAGAGTACTTCCCACTTTCTCTTCTATCAGGTTCAGGGTGTTCAGAATGATATTGAGGTCTTTAATCCATTTGGACTTGAGTTTTGTGCATGGTGATAGATATGGATCTATTTTCATTCTTCTACAAGTTGACCTCCAGTTTTGCCAGCACAATTTGTTGAAGATGCTCTCTTTTTTTCCATTGTATAATTTTAGCTCCTTTATCGAAAATCAGGTGTTCATAGGTTTGTGGGTTAATGTCAGGGTCTGCTATTCGATTCCATTGGTCAACTTCTCTGTTTTTATGCCAATACCAAGGTGTTTTCAATACTGTAGCTCTGTAGTAGAGTTTGAAGTCAGGGATGGTAATGCCTCCAGACAATCCTTTGTTGTATAAGGTTGTTTTGGCAATCCTGGGTTTTTTGTTTTTCCATATAAAGTTGATTATTGTCTTCTCCAGATCTGAGAAGAATTTTGATGGGATTTTGATGGGGATTTCATTGAATCTATAGATTGCTTTTGGTAAAATTGCCATTTTTACTATGTTGATCCTCCCAATCCAGGAGCAAGGGAGATCCTTCCATTTTCTGGTGTCCTCTTCAATTTCTTTCTTCAAAGACTTAAAGTTCTTGTCAAATAGATCTTTCACATCCTTGGTCAGAGTTACCCCAAGGTATTTTATGTTATTTGTGGCTATCGTGAAAGGTGATGCTTCTCTGATTTCCCTCTCTGTTTCCTTATCCTTAGTGTGTAGGAAGGCCATTGATTTTTTGGAGTTGATCTTGTATCCTGCCACATTACTAAAGGTGTTTATCAGCTGTAGGAGTTCTTTGGTAGAGTTTTTGGGGTTGCTTATGTATACAATCATATCATCTGCAAATAACGAGAGCTTAACTTCTTCTTTTCCGATATGAATCCCCTTGATCCCCTTATGTTGTCTTATTGCTATTGCTAGAACTTCCAGCACTATATTGAAGAGGTATGGAGAGAGTGGACATCCTTGTCGTGTTCCTGATTTTAGTGGGATGGCTTTGAGTTTTTCTCCGTTTAACTTAATGTTAGCTGTCGGCTTGCTGTATATAGCTTTTATTATGTTTAGGTATGACCCTTGCATCCCTAATCTCTCCAAGACTTTTATCATAAAGGGGTGTTGAATTTTGTCAAATGCTTTTTCAGCATCTAATGAAATGATCATATGGTTTTTTTCTTTCAGTTTATTTATATGATGGATTACATTAATAGATTTTCGTATGTTGAACCAGCCCTGCATCTCTGGGATGAAGCCTACTTGATCATGATGGATAATTTTTCTAATGTGTTCTTGGATTCGGTTTGCCAGTATTTTATTGAGAATTTTTGCATCAATATTCATGAGTGAGATAGGCCTGTAATCCTCTTTCTTGGTTGGGTCTTTGTGTGGTTTTGGTATCAGGGTAACTGTAGCTTCATAAAAGGAATTTGGCAATGCCTTTTCTGTTTCTATATTGTGAAATACATTAAGGAGTATAGGTATTAGCTCTTCTTGGAAGTTCTGGTAGTTTTCTGCATTGAAACCATCTGGTCCTGGGCTCTTTTTGGAAGGGAGATTTTTGATAACAGTTTCTAGTTCTTTGCGACTAACAGGTCTATTTAGATCGTTCACCTGGTCTTGGTTTAGCTTTGAGATTTGGTACTTATCTAAAAAAATGTCCATTTCATTTGCATTTTCTAGTTTTGTGGCATACAGGCTTTTGTAGTAAGATCTAATGATTCTCTGAATTTCCTCTGTGTCTGTGGTTATGTCCCCCTTTTCACTTCTGATCTTATTTATTTGCGTGTTCTCTCTCTGTCGTTTAATTAGTTTGGATAGGGGTTTGTCGATCTTGTTGATTTTCTCCAAGAACCAACTTTTTGTTTCATTGATTCTTTGGACTGTTTTCTGTGTTTCTATTTTGTTGATTTCAGCCCTCAGTTTGGTTATTTCCAGTCTTCTACTCTTCCTGGGCGCATCTGCTTCTTTTTTTTCTAAAGCTTTCAGGTGTGCTGTTAAGTCTCCGATGTATGCTTTCTCTGTTTTCTTTAAGTGGGCACTTAGTGCCATGAACTTTCCTGTTAGCACTGCTTTCATAGTGTCCCATAGGTTTGAGTATGTTGTCCCTTTATTTTCATTAAATTCAAGGAAGACTTTAATTTCTTTCTTGATTTCTTCCTTGACCCAGGTGTGGTTCAGTAGTTGACTGTTCAGTTTCCATGAGTTTGTCGGCTTTCTGAGGGTAGCATTGTTGTTGCCTTCTAACTTTAATCCGTGGTGATCTGATAAGACACAGGTGGACACTGATATTTTTTTGTATCTGTGGAGGTTTCCTTTGTTTCCGAGTATGTGGTCAATTTTTGAGAAGGTTCCATGAGCTGCAGAGAAGAAGGTATATTCTTTCCTATTTGGGTGGAATGTTCTATAGATGTCTGTTAAGTCCATTTGCTTCATTACCTCCAGTAGTTCTCTTACTTCTCTATTAGGTTTCTGTCTGATTGACCTGTCCATTGCTGAGAGAGGTGTATTGAAGTCTCCTACTACTAGTGTGTGTGGTTTGATGTCTGCCTTGAGTTTTAGTAATATTTCTTTTACATACGTGGGTGCTTTTATATTAGGGGCGTAAATATTCAGGATTGAGACGTCATCCTGACAAATTGTTCCTGTTATGAGTATAAAGTGTCCATCTCAATCTTTTCTGATTGATTTTAGTTTGAAGTCAGTTTTGTTAGAAATTAATATGGCCACACCTGCTTTTTTCTTAGGACCATTTGCTTGAAAGACCTTTTCCCAACCCTTTACTCTGAGTAGATGCCTGTCTTTGTGGTTGAGATGTGTTTCTTGCAAACAGCAGAATGTTGGATCCTGTTTTCGTATCCAATCTCTTAGCCTGTGCCTTTTTATAGGTGAATTGAGACCATTAATATTAAGTGATATTAATGACCAGTGGTTGTTTACGCCGGATATTCTTATTGTTTTTGGAAGTAGAATTTGTGTGTCTCTCTTCTTTGACTTGTGCTAGTGAAGGGTCGCTAGATGCTTCAGTTTTTGTAGGCAGTGTTGGCACTGTTGGATTCCTTGGGTTGCGATTTTCCTTCTATTATTTTCTGTAGGGCTGGATTCGTGGCTACGTATTGTTTAAATTTGTTCTTATCCTGGAATGTCTTGTTTTCTCCATTTATAGAGAATGAAAGCATGGCTGGGTATAGTAGTCTGGGCTTGCATCCATGGTCTCTTAGCTTCTGCACTACTTCTATCCAGGACCTTCTGGCTTTCATTGTTTCCATAGAGAAATCAGGTGTAAGTCTGATCAGTTTACCTTTATAAGTTACTTGGCCTTTTTCCTTTGCAGCTCTTAATATTCTTTCTTTAACCTGTATATTTTGTGTTTTGATTATTATATGGCTAGGGGATGTTTTTTTTTTTTGATCCAGTCTGTTTGGTGTTCTGTATGCTTCTTGAATATTCAAAGGAATATCTTTCTGTATGTTGGGAAAGTTTTCTTCCATAATTTTGTTAAAGATATTTTCTGGCCCTTTGCGCTGTGACTCTTCTCCTTCTTCTATTCCTATTATTCTTAGGTTTGGTCTTTTTATTGTGTCCCATAATGAATGTTTTGTGATGAGAATTTGTTGGCTTTGCAGTTTTCTTTGATCAGTGCGTTTATTTTCTCTATGGTGTCCTCAGAATCTGAGATTCTTTCTTCTATTTCTTGTATTCTATTGATTGTGCTTGTTTCTGTAGGCTCTGCTCGTTGACCTAGATTTTCCATATCCAGCTGGTCCTCAGTTTGTGTTTTCTTCCTTGCTTCCATTTCAGTTTTCAATTCTTGAACTGTTTCCATTACCTGTTTGATGGTTCTTTCTTGATTTCCCAGGGTATTATGTACGTATTTACTCATTTCTTCAAACTTTTGGTTATACTTCTCATCCATTTCTATAAGGGCATTTTTCACATGTTGTTTAAGGGACTCTATTACTTTCATAAAGTCAATTTTTTCCACTTCTTCTGTGTTAGGGTGTTGAAGACCTTCTGTTGTAAGATCGTTGGGTTCTGGTGTTTTCATGTTGTTTTTCGGATTATTGGGTGAATTCTTGCCTTGGCACCTGCCCATCTCCTCATATCGATGCTATCTAATGGGTCTTTTAAAGCTGGTTCAGATTTCCCTGCTGGCGAGTGGCTCCTCTTACAAAATGCCCTCGCTCTGTTTCCTGGTTCTTGCCGGGCGGGGGGAGGGGGGGTTGGAGGTAAGGTCCCTCTCACCCCTCAGAAGGGTCTTCAGGAATAGTGCCCGGTTCCTCCTTTGCCAGAGACTTCGCCATCCAAAGGCCTACCTCTTTGATTTAATTGTGGTGGGGTGATCTGATCTCGCTGCTCGGGTCCTAGCCGGTCCCCACCGGCTGCCTGGGGCGACCTCCGTCCGCCACGACCTGGTTCCGCGGCCGCGACTGTTTCTCTCCGCTGCCGCGACCGGGTTCCGTCCGCTGCCATGACCGGGTTCCGTCCCAAAAAAATTTTTTCTTATTTTATATACCAATCCTAGTTCTCACTGCCTCCCTCCTCATGCTCCCTCCACATTCCCCCCATCCCACTCCCCATCCACTCCTCAGAGGGAGTAAGGGTTTCCATAGGGAGTCAACAAAGTCTAGCACAGCGCTTTGAGGCAGGACCAAGTTCCTCCCCACTATATCTAGGCTGAGAAGTTATCCCTCCTAAGAGAATGAAGCCAAAAACCCAGTTCAAACAGTAGGAATAGATGCTGGTCCCAATGCCAGTGGCCCCACAGCCTGCACCAGCCGCACAACTGCCACACATATTCAGAGGGCCTAGTTTGCTCCTATACTGGTTTTCCTATCAGTCTGGAGTCAGTTAGCTCCCATTTGCTCAGGTAAGCTGTTTCAGTGGGTATCCCCATCATGATCTTGACCCCTTTTGTTGGTCATATTATTGCTCCTCCCTCTCTTCAACTGGACTTTAGGAGCTCATCTCAGAAGAAAATGTGGTACATTTACACAATGGAGTACTAATCAGTGGGGAAAAAAGACATCTTGAAATTTACATGTAAATGGATGGAACTAGAAAAAAAACATCCTTAGTGAGGCAACCAAGACCCAGAAAGACAAAAATGGCATGTACTTACTCATAAGTGAATAATAGACCCAAAGCCAAGGATAACCAACCTATAGTCCACAAATCCAGAGAAGCTAGGTAACAAGGGGAACCTGACATGACCCCTAGAATTGGGAAATAGACAAGATTTCCTGAGAAAATTGGGAGCATGGGGATAGCAGGGGAAGGAAGGGTAAAAAGAGAGGAGCAAGGGAGAGGGAATGAGAACATGAAGGAACAGGAAGGTCAAGATGGGGGAAAGACAAGGAGGAAAAGCAAGGAAAAAGATACCCTGATTGAGGGAGTCATTATGGGGCTAGCAAGACACCTAGTACTAGAGAAATTCCCAGGATTCTACAAGGATGACACCAGCTAAGACCCTAAGCAAGAGTGGAGAAAGTGCCTGAACTGGCCTTGCCCTGTAGTCAGATTGATGACTACCTTAACTGTCATCATAAAACCTTCATCCAACAACTGATGGAAGCAGAGGCAGAGATCCACAGTGAAGCACTGGCTGAGTTCTCCAAGTCAAGTCAAAGAGACAGAGAAGAGGAGCGGTAATAAGTCCCCAAATTCTATATTGCCTTCCTTTACTAAGAGTGGGCTAAATACATGCTGTTTTCCTTGCAACTGTAGTCGAGGCAGTGGGGACTCTTCAGTGTTTGGTGTATAAATCATCTCCCTGTAACTGGGGGGATGGAGAATGCTTGAAATGGAGAGTCATGTAAAAAAGAAAGAAAACAAGATTTTCAATTAAAGCCTAGCGATGGCCCAAAGATGAATAGCTGTGTGGAGAGAACAAGTCAACTGCCATGCAAATCTCCTGGAGGTAGCTATTACACCATGGCCATTTTCATACCCAACCCTTCTGCCTTGAACTGTTGTCCTGGCCATAGGTAGCTAAATTAGAGACAAGCACTCAACTCCACAGAGCGTTCTTGACTGTACAGCAGTTCTCCTGGCCGGGGGAGAGTTATGAAAGTGTCACATAAAACAATGACTCATGGGCCCTTACTAGATTCCCTTCCTTAGAGACATTGTTTGTGGCACCTATTCAGGGACCCAGCACCAACCCAGGGAAAGAGAAGCAAGAACACACATAGAAAATGGTGTTACCAGTAATAATGGCCAAGATCAAAAACACTGATGACAACTTATGCTGCAGACGTTGTAGGGAAAAGGGAACACTCCTGCATTGCTGGTGGGAATGCAAGCTGGTGCAACCACTTTGGATGTCAGGGTGGCGATTTCTCAGAAAATTAGGAAACAACCTTCCTCAAGACCCAGTAATACCGCTTTGGGGTATATATCCAAAGGATGCTCAATCGTGCCACAAGGACATGTGCTCAACTATGTTCATAGCAGCTTTGTTTGTCATAGCCAGAACCTGGAAACAACCTAAATGCCCCTTGATCAAAGAATGGATAAGGAAAATGTGGTACATTTACACAATGGAGTACTACACAGCAGAAAAAAATAACAGCATCTTGAATTTTGCAGGAAAATGGATGGAGCTAGAAAACATTATTTTGAGTGAGGTAACTCAGATACAGAAAGAGAATTATCACATGTACTCACTCATAGGTAGTTT
The DNA here is from genome assembly GCF_037038515.1 of Microtus pennsylvanicus. Lineage (NCBI taxonomy): Eukaryota > Metazoa > Chordata > Mammalia > Rodentia > Cricetidae > Microtus > Microtus pennsylvanicus. The sequence continues at coordinate 137,164,154 of NC_134582.1, read as the reverse complement.
TTAAACATAAAGCAAAGAAAACCAGCCTACAAGCTACAATCCCAGAGAACCTAGACAACAATGAGGACACTAAGAGAGACTTCCATAGATCTAATCTACATAGGAAGTAGAAAATAAAAAAAGACAAGATCTCCTTAGTAAATTGGGAGCATGGGGACCTTGGGGGAGGGTTAAAGTGGGGAAGGGAGAGGCAGGGAGGGGAGTAGAGGAAAATGTAAAGTTCAATAAAAATCAATTAAAAAGAGAGAAAGGTGTTAGATTCAGCAGCAGAGGAAGAAAGAAACAAGCATGCTGTGGCTGAGTCAACCTAGGTACCAACTAGGTGGGGAGATTAATTACTTTTCCATCACTTGGCCTGGAATTGTAGGAAACATAGTTGAAGGAGAAAGACTTATTTTTGCTCTCTTGGAGGTCTGACCTGGGGTGCTTGTCCTCAATACCTTAGCAGACAATCACAGCAAAGGAGTATATAAAAAGGAATATGCCATTCTATGGTGAACCCACACTTGGGAAGAAGGCAGGAAAAGCTACTGCCTCTAAGGACATTATTCCAGAGGCTTACTTCCTCCAGGGAAGTCCCAGATCCTTCTGTTCACCATTTCCCGAAAACGCTGCCATAACAGGTATTCATCCAGGAATAAATCCTGTCATGGGATCAGCAGTCTTATGATCTAAGTGTCTCACAAACATGGCCAGAAATGTGTCTCACTAATCTAGGGATTCTCAACCAACCAGGTTGACAGGCAAGATTAGCTGTCACAGTGGGGTTTTGCAAGATGATCCTCTGTGGTGTCAGAATAAAGGGGAGGTGGGGAAGGAAACCAGTCTTAATGGTGCTACTTTTCTTAAATCGGTGCTCTTCTGTTATTACTTGTGGACATTTAAAAATAGATATATTAGAGTGAGCAGGCTCAAAACATTTTTGTTGTTGGATCAAAACAGCGGGAGCAGTGGGGATGTGTACAAAGGATTAGACATTGCTTATGCAAGGACAGCTACCAGAGTGAGGTTTCTGAAAACCTCTCTTGATCCATTTGAGGCCCAGAGCCTGGGACTGCAGAGACTGCACTCTGCTGTGGTCCTTCCTATGAACAAGTATACCAGGTGTCTCCAGAAACAGCTTCAGCAGCAGCTCTATAGATCAGGAGACTGAAGAGATGGGAAAATCAAAAACAAACCTCAGAGGAAACTCCTGTGGCCACAGGGAAAGTGTGTTAGCTGTCTTGGGCACCACAGAGGAAGAAAAGAATTTAGGGTAAAGCTAGTCTGCCATTGACCTTCATTAAAACCCCATCTTTTCTGTTTCCCACATGTGTAGATGTACACCTCAGAGGTGGTTAACTAGAGAATTTTAAATTAAGCTTCTGACTTGCTACATAATTGATCTCCCTGGGGGTCATTTATTATTAACCTTTAAATTAATAAAAAATAAAATAATAAATAAGCAAAAAAAGTACTTTCGAGGAGAGGTTTCTAAAAGTCATCAAACTTTCAGATTTTCATTCAGTTTTTTACTATTTTATAGTGGCTAGAAAATTTTCCAATAGAGAAAAGGCTGCCCTAAAGAAATACCAAGCCATCTATCAAGAAACCAAAACAAAGGAAATTGCCAATTGAAGATATAGGAAGAATTTTAATGATGTTCTTTAAGATCACTAAGCAAACATGAAATAATTGTGAGCATTAAGAACTAAACTGCATTTTATCTATTGGGTTGTAAATGTCATAACACTGCTTCTTGTTGTAAAGCTGCTTTCTTACTGCCTGGCTGCCCAACCCCAAAATAATCACACAGAAACTGTATTAATTAAATCACTGCTTGGCCCATTATCTCTAGCTTCTTATTTGCTAACTCTTAGATCTTAATTTAACCGATCTCCATTAATCTGTGTATTACCATGTGGCTGTGGCTTACCAGATAAAATTCCATCAGGCTCCAGTCAGGCTACATGGCTTCTCTCTGACTCTGCCTTCTTCTTCCCAGCATTCAGTTTAGTTTTCCCCACCTACCTCTATTCCCTGTGCAGGCCCAAGATAGTTTCTTTATTAATCAATGGTATTCACAGCATACAGAGGGGATTCCCACATCACCTCCTCTTTTCTGTTTAAATAAAAAGGAACATTTTTTAATTCAATGTAGTAAATTTCATATAACAAAACAGGTATCAAACAAGCATTACAGTTACAATATTTATATCTACTTTATCTTTTATCATAACTAAGTATAATTATATCTATAAATTCTCTAACTCCATCAAAGACTTCAGAAGGTTATAATATTATCTAAGTAAACAGCAAGTGCACTGTAAGCAACTTCCAAAACTATAGAAGTGACAGAGACATCTTGTTGCCTAGACAGTCATCCAAAGTTCTTCTGTACCATTGGACATCCATCTTCAACCTACAGGCCCATAGTATTCAGCAGACTTTTCTATGAGGTAGAAAATTTCAAAGACAATTCTGTCTAAATGGCAGTTTGTCAGTCACTCTCTTCTGTGTCCTGCAGAATGAATGGCAGACTCTTTTATGAAGCAGGAACCCCAAAGGATCATCTCATCTTCTTTAGGCAGCTTCAGCAGTCATTTCTCAGTGGGCCCTTCATGTCCAGTTCATGCAACATAATATCAAACAGTCCAGGCAAGAGCAGTTTCTAGCCCAAATGACTAACCAACTCCAGAAGGAGCCTCTTCAATACCCATCTTCTTCTTGAAGTAGATTGGTGCTGCCTAGAGCAGATGTGTCTCATTGTTGTGAAAAGTCCTAAGTTAAATGCCATATTCTGAAGGTCTCTGAAAGATCTGAAGAATAACTAACTGAAATACATCTCTATATATCTAGAAAACCTAATTAAGATGACTACAAGCTTGACTATTATAGATAACTGTCTATTAACTTATGTTTCTTAATTATACATTGCATTTTTAAATGAGCTGCACAAACAAAATACCTTAATCAAGAGCAAAAATACATATACACAGTAAAACAAAATTGACCTTAAATTTCTATCAATAAAGCAAGATCCATACCAATGCAAATCTCTATAGCATATCCCCCTTTAAATGTAAAGAAATATTTATAAAGAATATGGGCATAGTTCTTTCCAAACTGCTTCCTGCTGTTTATTGGTCAAAGTTATTTTTTGAGGGACATTCAAGTAGACCTTTCAGGTGGGAGATCTTGGTCCATCAAACCACATTAGTCTGGAAGAATTCCACAGGTTCTCATCCTTTGTGGAAACAAAAGAAGAATCTCTTTTCCAAAGCAATATATTTTTTAGACCCAAATTCTGAAGTCAAGATACCTTTATAAATACACATGCTGGTTTAGCTTACCAGCTCATACAATGAAATATCTCTCTCTACTTAGCTCCTTCACAGTCAAAAAATTCAAAGAAAACACAACAATATACATAATCCAGACTCTCTGTGCATATTTTATCTTTATGTGGCTTGTCATTTTTTTACTCCTTTTAATCTATGACTGTCTGTAACTGTCTATATTATTTTTCATTTTTCCCCCAAGCCTACATACATATAACCAACACTGTGGCCCATTTAGAGGTCTTTTTTATATGGATTTGTCTTTATGGCATTTCTATAATTATTTTCTGACCAGAAGTGCTTCTTAAAATGCTAAGCAATTTTTAAGGACTTAAGCTCAGCATTGCTAGAGCAAATACAGCCTTGCCTGCTTGCTCTGTCCAGTCCAACATGGTGCAAGTCTATTCACCACCTCTGCAAGCCACGCATATTGCCCCAGTTCCAGGTATACAGTGGGTCTATGTCACGCCATTAAGCAGGTTGTAGCAATCTGCTTTTAAATCCCATTTAAATGTTCCATAGCCAGACCTAGTCAGAGTTTGCACTGGCAGCACAGCCCAGGAAGTCACAGTTTTAAACAGTGAAGCTTTTTTTTCTGCTACTGCAGAACCAGGAAAACCTCTCTTAAAGGAGCCACAGCATGCCACCAGCAAGCAAAACCCATTCAGGAAAATAAATGAGGCTAAGCTTAGTTTTTTAGTGTCTAATATTCCTTTCCAAGCTCTCTCAGGTTTTTATGTGGATATAGTTACCCACGTTGGCACACCAATTTGTTGTAATAGACCTCTTGTTGGTACCTGGTGGCTCAGCAGCACAGACCCAAAAATCACTGCTTGGCCCATTAGCTCTAGCTTCTTATTTACTAACTCTTAGATCTTAATTTAACCCATCTCTACTACTCTGTATATCACCACGTGGCTATGGCTTACCATGTAAAGTTCCATCCAGCTCCAGTGGGGCTACATGGCTTCTCTCTGACTCTGCCTTCTTTCTCCCAGCATTCAGTTTTCCCTGCCTACCTCTATTCCCTGTGCGGGCCCAAGACAGTTTCCTTATTAACCAATGGTATTCACAGCATACAGAGGGGAATCCCACATCAACTGCCAATGACAGATTTTAGAACATGTTAGACTAGATAAAGAGTCAGTGATGCATTCTTTCCATATCAAAGTCTTTATCCCCACTATACTAATGACATGAATGTTAAATGTTGTGAGCTATGAACTGTGCTGTATGAGTGTGTGCTATATTTACATGAGTGCACAGGATAATGCACACAAGAGCAGCACTACAGGTCCCTTTCTCTATTGTTTTCCATCATATTGTCTTGGTAGTCAGAAGGTGATGGTTTTGGCTTGACTGGCTATCTGGTGGACTCTTGGTATCCTGTCTCGGACACCTGATGCTGGAGTTACAGGCATATAAAGCCATATTCTGCCTTTTTTAAAAAGCATGGACTCTATTGATTTGAACTCAGCTCCTCACACCTGAAAAGCACATACATACCAAGTTGCCCCTCCCATTTTATTCTTCTTGTTACAGAATTCAGGATGCCCTTGCTCTAAAGATTCATCCTATCATCAAAGGTTTGGCAGGAAGCTTCCGAATACCTCTCAGCTCAGCCCATTTGCAGAGCTGTACTCAGCAGGGCGGTGTGCTCTGAGTGCATTCCTACCCTTTGTGATGAGCATAAACTGAAAGCAATTATGGTCTTTGGGCTGGAAGAGTTTGCACTCTAGCAGAGAAGATAAAGCAAGCACATAAATAATTATAACACAAGCCCAACTCTGCTATGGACTCAAAAAGAGACCTAAATACAATTTGGGAGAATATTAAAAAAAAGGTATGATTACTTCCTTGTGGAAGCATCTGTAGACATATAGCTGATGTGCATGGACCAAGCACTAGAGGGTATGTTCTAGGTAGAGAGTCTGGAGGAAGTGGACAAAGATGGAGCAGAGAAGAAAAGAAGAAGGAAGAGGGGTACCAAGAAGAATTATACCTTTCAGGACAGTAATGGAAAAACTGGAATCCTGGTAGTTTGAGCGCTAATCCAGTCTCAAACCTCTGTCCTCTTCCTCTTCCTGACACTCCTAAGCTACTTGTTGTGTTTGTCTATTTACCTCCTTCAGGTCAGACGCTCCATGAGGGAAGGGCTTTTCTTTACCTTTTTGTAGTCAGAAAGCCCAATAGGAATTGTCCCACAAATATCTTAATAATAAATGAATTCCACACTATAGAGACTCTTCTGCATGTTCAACATCTTGCTGTTAGTGGCCATGTCTAATTAGTAACTAAAGGGGAAAACTGGATGGTGAAGCAGTAATCTTACTGATCAGTTCATCTGGGTCATGCTGGAACCTGCCTCTGCCACTCATGCAATCAGAGCAAGGTTTAACTTGGGATCACTCAGGAATGAATGCTGCCTTCCCTTACAAATGTATCAGTGATGCTTGCCCTATAGGGCTGTACGGGGTGGACTAAAGGGCCATGTGCCAGACCATGTGCACACTTTCTAGACTGTAGAAGCACTTGGATAAGTTCCTGTATTATTGAACATTGAATAGTGCTTGTCAATAGCACCTGGAAGGCTGTTAATATGTCAGCATGACATTGGCTTTATGTTCAAGGCACAGAGGCTGGGTAGTAATTCTCTGCTTTATTTTGGAATCAAAAATCATACCAACATGATTCTTGTTCAGGTGGGTGGATTTTTTTCAAAATTGGACAGTACAAACAGGAAAATGCAAATCACTCAAATGCACAGAGAAATGGATGAGTATAAGCAAATACGATTGTAACCAATACTGAGGTTATAATTGGAATATGGAGAACTCTTCCTCTCGACCAAACTAAGACCCAGGTTTTCATCGTGGCCTTGCTCTACCTTGCGTAGTTTCTCTTTGAGGTGTCGTCACCTATGGAGTACAGTCTCTCCAGGTTTTTCAGCTTAATTATAATTAAAAGTACATTGTATGCATTCTTTTGTGCCTTACTTTATTTAACTCATGCCTCATTTCTGAGGTTCATGAAAAGGACATCTTTACATTACTATAAGAATCTCACCAAACTAACCCACCACAATTTATCCATCCATTAATGTTATGGTTCTTTCACTATTGGTAGATGATGGTTTATTCACTTCTAATTTAAGACCGTTGTCAAAATTTCATTTAGAATGTTTTTATATTGGCCTCCAAATACACAAATGCTTCACTTCGTTAGGAGTATGCCTGCGGACGGGATTTCTGCTTCATTAGCTGTGTGAAGTTCTAATCTCATTGGACACTATTGTTTTCCAAAATAATTGCACTAATTTCTATTCCCTCCAGCTATGAGTGTGACGTCTCATATTTCACATCCCAGTCAACGTTTGCCATCAAGTTTGTTTTGTTTTGCTTTGTTTTCACCAGTCTGTACTGGGATCTTAATACAATGGAAGCTTGAATTTCCTGATCCTTCGTGACAATGAGCACTTCGCATATCCTTATTGGTTGTTTGGACTTCCATTCTGTGAAATTTATGTTAGGTTATCTTTTTAAAGTTGATTGGTGGGTATAAGTTTTTAATTAATGTTGCAAATATCTTATTTTGTGCCCTGCATTTTCATCTTCCTTCTTTATTGACTCTTTTCTTAAGCTGACTTAATTTGAATCTGTGCACAGCGTTTTCTGCCTTTGAGTATGTGCTTTGCATGCGTGTTCATAGGAACATGTACATGTGTGTGGAAGCTCGAGGTTAACAAGGGCTCTCTTCCTCAATCACTCTCCATATTATTCAGTGAGACATGATCTCTCACTGTGTCCAGATCTCACTGATTTGGCAAGGCTGGCTGCCGGATCCAAACTAATATCCATGCTTGTGTGGCAAAACCGTTGCCTGCTGGGCCATTTCCCTGGCCCGAACTTTTTATATACCATATGTTAAAACCTGCCCAAAGTTATTATGTCTGTAATAATATAAATTGTTTTCTTGAATTTTGGTTTATAACTACCCTGGAATGTACTTTGCTTATGGAAAGGGCAAGGGGTCACTTTTGTGGTTTTCCATTTAACTACCTGCTTGTCTCAGAGTTATTTAATAAAGAGATTGCAATTTCCCTGACTGTTCTAGAATACCTTCTTTGCCATAAATTGGGTCAAAATATGTATGAGTCTGGGGAGTTAACACTTCCTTTCTAGAGTCTAGTTATCAGTTGCAATGTCAGTTAATATAGTTTTTCAAAATGTAGACCTACTTTACAAAATAAAAATTCCTTCTCCTTTCTCCCCCTTTTGAAGGTACCAAATACTTTGGGGGTAATTGTATGCATGCATATTAATATTTACTGGTCAATATGAGAATTAACCTATCAGAATTGACCTACATAGACTGATAAAGATTTTAAATCTTCAGCATGTGAACTCTTTCAATATAGGATATTACTCCATTTCAATATATGTATATATGATATTACTCCACTCACATACTTTAATTTCTCCTAATAAAACTTAAATATTCCTTATATTATGCTTAGACACTTTCATTAGATTTTCACTAATGTTAAAGGTACTTTTCTTTAGATCAGTAAGTCAGTTACAATGCAGTAACTTGATTAATTAATTGATTAATCGCCTGTGCTTTTCAGACAGCATATTGGCCCCTTGAAATGTATTATGCTCCTTAGTCCTACAGCACTGTTATACTACAGGACTAAGTGCTCCTACTTAGTGCTTCTACTATTGTGCCGATTTTACACGTGGACATATTGATGCTATAAAGAGGGTCAAACTTCACCAGCCTCTCACAGTTTCTAAGCGGGTGCATCAGAATTTCAGCAGGGGCCTTTTGAAATCTCACTCCATATTAAGCTATGTCAGAGGAAGCATGCCATGAAAGAGATGAATGTCCATCTTAATACATGGGGGTAAGGGAGAAAGTGTCAGCACGTGGGTCATGGGCAAGCAGCACACGAGGAAGGGAGGCACATCACACTCTCAGGACACTGAATGTGTAATTAAGTGGGAATCATAAAGTAGAAGATGCTGAACACATCTCTGAATTTACCATCTTTATTAATAAAAAAATATCAGTAACATAGCCTGGGAGCCCCTAGGGGCGGTGGCAGCCTCTTCAGACACAGAGGCCGCATGGGCAGTTTCTCACTTGCTGTTTTAGAACTGAGTTTGATTATAAAATCATCCCCTTCCATCTTGCCTTCCATTCAGATTCTCATCATGGTGTTTCCCTCTGACACTTACAGCTGTTTGCCCAGCCACATTAAGGGCTACTTTGGCTCATCTACCTTGAACATGCAGGCTGTATCAGAAATGGTTTATAAGCAGAAATTACTAACAAAAGTGCTTTGATGGGTTTCTAACCATCATTCTCCATTTCAAACCTCATAGCTGAGAATCCAGCTGACCAAGGACTCCAGGAATCTTGATGACAGGACAGATGGTCCAAGACTCTTAATGTCTGAATCTAGACTTCAGGGGGATGCTGTGTAGAGATGGCCGTTTACCTCCAATGGTCAGGGAATGCTTGTTGCATAAGTCATTGACTCTGAAGAGAGATCTGTGCAAGGTGAAGAGTGTTAAATACAGCTTGGAATAACTGGCCGTCCTCCATTGTTCCTTTCATAATAGCTGCAATAGCTCATACTGCTAAAATAGATCTGATTATGTAGAAAAATATTAAAGAGACAGCAAGCATTTCCTCAGCTAGCTTACCTTACCTAAAAAGTAAGCAAGGAATTTTTCCTTTTAGTTTATGACTACACATAAATTAAAGGCTTAATAAGATACAAACATTTAAATATGGAAGAATGTCACTTAGCACAAATCCTCATTTTATAGAAAGTTAAATATAATGGAAAGATATAAAAAATCTGGGTGCTTCACTGTTTAACATAAGGACTATGACTTACTATGTACCATCATACAGGTTTCTGTTGTAGGAAAAATGTAATAGATGTTACATGCATGTATGTAGTGCTGACACAAGAAAGTGTAGCTACAAACTGGTAAACAGACACACATATTTAATAGACATTGTATCTTGTGAGAAACGCTTGTTAATTGATACCAAGGAGTAAGAAAAGCTCCAGTATGTTCTAGCTTTAAGATTCTTTGTGAGTTAATTCATTGTTTCAAAGTACTCTGCCCCATTTTGTACAATCTCTGCATCTCTTTCATTGTATCCTTATTTGGAAACATGTCTAAGATTCTTTTAATTATTTATTTCATGTTTCTTGAACTATAAGCCCATCTTATGATATTTTTATTTATTCTTTCACAATTTTACATATATGAGGCTTTTTAAATTCATTGTTAGGAAGCTGGTGAGATACTTTCTTACACTAACTGTTTTCTGTGGGCTATTCTACGCATACACACAAAGAACTCTCTCTCTCTCAGAGACTGTTACTGGAGTATGCTTTAAAAAATAATTGAGAGTCGTTGTAGCACTTTTTACAATTAAATTATTGGGAATAAATTTAGAGATCAAAGTCTGTGAGATCAGAAATGGACATGCTTTCGGCACTGCATTGGGACCCAGCTTACTCCTGCAAGTCCTCATTCTGGGCGCTAATGATGAGAACACCTCCGACCCTGTATCTCTGATGGCTCCAAGAGACTAGAGTTGGAGTTTAAGCAGGGAGCACCGGCCGTGGGACTAGAGGAATGAAGGAAGTGAGTTCATGAATCAGGAAGAGGTGTGGAGGACCTGAGAGGCAGGGTTTGAGGTCAAGCTATGACTTAGAGCAGCGTGGAAGTTTCTCTGGGATTCCATTTCTGACATTGTTCACATGCACCCATCTCCAATTCTTTCTGCTCCTTGTTGCTTGACTCAAGTTAGTATTCCTCCCTTATTAAATATGAACAAGACCAAACAACACACTGCCTCTAAGGGTTCTGACCACTACGGGAAAATGCAGGCAGTAAATTTGTTCGAACACTTCTATTTGTCTTCTCTATTTTCTACCCTCTGCACACACCAGAGCATACAGAGGAAGATATGGTCTGCACATATACATCCACAGAGTCTTTACACAAAAGAGCAAGGAAAGTTCTTTCTTTCTCATACCTCATGGTGTCTAGCACAAAAACTTCCAGAGTCTTTACTAAGGGAACCAATAACCATCCCCATATAGAAATGTACTGAGGATAAATTAAGCTAATGTGTGTTAAAAGGTCATGTCTCCTTCTCCTAATAGATTGTCTGAGGTTTGCACAAATGAAAGAAACAGCTACTTCCACAAAGGCTATCATTATGGAGCAGGTTTAATTTGCAAATCAGCACACAAGTATGTATTCTGCATATTCCATTAATGGAGGCTGTCAAACTGTGGGTCCATTGAATTAATTACACTTGACATCTTTAACAAACTTGCACAGATGGCAATTTGTAGCTAATGCTAATCTCTGACCAAACTATTTCACCATCCAAATTTGACTTATTGTGAATTAACTTTCCCTGTTTGGGACTTGCTTCTGCATAGAAATATTTGCTCATGAGTAATTTAAGCACAAATAACATCTGTAAAGAGTAATTTTTACAGTCAAGACTATAACAAAAGCAGACTGATTTTCGCTTTCTATAAAAGGTATTATTTTAGGAACAAAGTTCATATCCTGGGAAATTATCATGTAAATGATATTGTCTACTCATTTTTTCATGCTCTATTTTAGGTACTAGCAGAAACTAAATGACGGTTTTTCAGAGGGAAGCTCTCATGGAATTCTGATATGTCTCACTTCTGAGAATATAGGTATTTTCTGTCTCATTGGAAAATGGAAAATCAGCATGCAACTTTGAGAGGAGATCACAGCAGCAGGGATGAGGATGAGAGTCAAACAGAAATGGGATGAAGACAGCAACACCAAGCTGACTTGGATTTGGATGGCAGCCTGTGATGACAGGTAGTTCAAACTCTGCACACATCTACAGGAGGAGCAGGAGCTGTGCATCATAGGACTTTGTGAAGATTTTTTAAAAAAAAAAAACTGCCTTAGATCAGCTTCTGCTTAACAGTGTGAGTTCCTTCCTCTGATGCCGCTGCCATAAACTTGGATCCTATCATAACTTAGATAGGATAATTTTTTAGAAAGGAAAAAATGTTTAAAAGGCTGAGCATAGTGGTGCATATCTTTAACCTAAGCACTCAGGAGGCAAAGGCAGATGGATCTGGTGAGTTTGAGGCCAGCTTATATAGCGAGTTCTAGAATTCTCATAACAAACAAATAAATAAAAATGTTTATTTGGTGTTTGACATTTTCCAAGTGTGGTTCTAAACATGTCATTAATAACTCATTTTGACTCTCATAACCACCTGAAGATTACTGCTTTTATTTGTCTTTACAGGTGAAGAAACTGATACAAGAGTTAACTCCTCACCCGGTGGGCACATCAAGAAAGCCTCAGTCAAGTCCAAATTCCAGGCCACAAGATTTGTACCCAAGTCCAGCACGTGACGGCCTTTATAGGAATGAAGGGGAAACTCAACAGCATTCTCTGTTCTCAGAACTTTATTGGCAAGGGTAAAATGAAATACAGTAAATTTTAAAATTATGTTCATATTCTAAATTATTATTTAAAATAAAACAGTGTTAGAAGTTTCTAAAGAATTGGGAAGTTTCTAAAGGGAAAAGGGAGAGATGGTGTGAGAGGCCGAAGTGGGGTTTTGTGGTCATGAAAGCAGGAGATGGTGCAGGATAGGAAGAAAGAGAATCCTACTGAGGAAGGTGTTCAGTATCAGTGCAGCAGAATGCTAAAGCCAAATTGAAGCCCTAACGGCCAAATTCATCAAGTTCAAAGGTGTCTTCTCTAACATTCCAGGCAAGTTAATATTAAAGCCATGCCATGCCTGTCCCTACGTTGTGTAAAACAACACTTGCTACTGACATTTCTTCCAAAGTGGGACATGTTGCACTGACAAGGCTGTGCCTCTGCACGTCCAATCTATTAGCTTGCCAATGAAAAGTTCTATGGTGAGGTCTTAGTCATATGTTCTTGTCCCCTGCTGTGTGATGCTCTGCTGACAGAAGACTCTCAGATCTCAAAACCTTTAGAATTGCCTCAGCTGTTGACCCTGACTCAAGGTCATATATTTTCCAGCAATGACCAATCTGCTGTCCAGTCTATAGTCTATGGAGAACATGATCGTTGCAACCAGAATGCTGTGACGGGACCATTCCAGCATCTGAGCTTATCCTGGAACAACTACTGAAACTACATTATATAGATATAACAAACTAGACCTTACCCAATGTTTCCATCTGTCCAATGACTACTGTTCTTCCCTTCCACAGTGCTGATCTCAAGAACTCTAACAAATGTCCACAGACTGAGTTTCAGCCCTGCACCAGTGTATTTGTCATTGTTGTGACACCCTGACTTGTTGGAACAACTAAATGCAGACACAATTTAGTTAAGAGCAACGGATCCCAGAGCGATGGGTCCATAGTTACCTGGTTCTATGTGGTGTGTGCATGTGACAACGCAGGTTTTGCACTTTTAGATGTTGGAACAGGAGAAAGCAGGGGTATCGAAAAGAGCCAACGTGAAAGGACATGCCCTCAGTGGCATACTTTACCCTGGTAGGCTTATCTGCTATCTTTGCCACGCCAAGAATGCCACTCTATTTCACTCATTCACTAGGAAGAGCTCCCATCATCTAGATCTTTACATACACACCCACAGGGGTGTTTCACACATCCCAACACCAAACTAACAATCAAAACTCAGACTTAAGCAACAGGAACGCCAGTGATAACAAGTATCTCTTTTACACTGCCATGTAATACTACATGTTGATTGATTCCAAGTTTCAGTAACCTTGACGCTGGCAAATTTATATTCTCTTCCAGTCACACAATCTAGGTGAAGTTAGACTGACTAATAAACTTGACTATGTAAAAATGGCGGCAATCAGGCTCAGGCATAGATAGCACTATGATAAGAATGTTAATGAGCGTTTCACAAGACTTGACTCTGATAAGCCAAGATAACATGGCCATTACCGTCTCCTGATCAAGAGTTACCTGAAAACTAAAATATTTTCACTAAAACAAAAATAATACTAGGGGTTATAGAAGGGTCTTGTGAAGAAATATATTTTCTCTAGTTAATTTTTTATGCTTAATTTGTTCTTTTTCAAATGGTAACAGCTATATAGACTATAAATGTATCAGAAGATAGACCAAATGTCAGCTCCCCAACTTATATGGGTTCGTTGATAAAATAGAGTGCTGCTATTTTAAGAAGTGATTAAAATCAACTATTTTTAGACCCCCAATTTCATGAGGACTCTTCTTTCTGTTCCATTGTTCCCTGACAAGCAAATTCCTTCCCAAGTACATTAAGCTGAATGGGTTCCCAAGAAGCCCCATGAAAACGTCATCCCTTTGCCAGCTCCACAGGGAGTCTGTGTGGTACTCCAGGTTGGAGAACACTCTTCAGAGGCAGCACAACACAGGCTGACTACTACTGAGCACTGGGCAAAGCCCTAGAGCAAAGCTGGTAAGAAGCGAAGATGAGAGCATCCACACATGGAATTCTGATCTACTTGAAGACTCTAGGCACATGGAAAGGTATACACCCGCTTTTAAAATTCTGCCTGTACACAAGTAGAGGCCCCTCTTCTCTGTCTTGTCACCTTTTCCACGTAGATGCTTGCTACAGAAGTCAAAGTCCTAATGAAAACAGACATGGGTGCCTCTTGGAGTAGGTTTAAACATCCGTAGTCTAATTGCGATGGTTCAAAGAACAATTCAGCAAAGTATGGGAAAGCTATAAGGACACGAAATGTAATTGTCTTGTTTTTTAAAAAGTAATGTGTGCTGAGGAAATGACTCAGTCAGTTAAGTAATTACCCAGCAAACATGAAGACCCAAGTTCTAGCTTCAGAATCTACATAAAAAAGCCCAGTGTGGTGCTACACACTTGTAATCTCAGCACTTGGAAGTGGGGACAGCCAAATTCCTGGCGCTTTCTGGTCAGATTGCCTACCATAATCAATGATCTCTGGACTAGGATATAAAGTGTGAGACCAAGGAGGATGGTGCCTGAGGTCTGACGTCCAAGGTTGACCTCTGCTTTCCAAGTACATGCACATACATGTACCTTCACACACATGTGAAAACACAGAGAGAGAGAACTATAATAGGCTGCAACAAACACAGAGCTATTTCTTATTTAATAGACCTAAAGAAATTGACCATGTGAGCACAAAATTTTCACATTTAAGAAGAAAGTATAGATGTGACTTTTGTTAGAGAGAGAGAGACAGAGAGAAATACTAAATTTTTTATGAATCCAGAAATGTTTGCTTATAATCCCAGCACTCAACAGGCTGAGACAAAAGAGTCATAAGATCAGCTCCAGCATAGACTATGCAGAAAGTTCAGGCCAGTCTAAGCTACTTATCAAGACTCTGTCTACTCCCCCATCCCCACCCCCATCCCCCCTACAGGGTCCTTGTGTTTGGTAAGAGGAAAGATGGTTTACCTAGGATTCCTCCCCCAACTCCTCAGAGTGTAAAGCTGTATTCTCCCTTTTATCTCTGTTGGAATCCAATAGAAGTGTCTCAGGGGATTCCTCAAATGACAATAATACTAAATCCTGTAATCCTGTAACTCAGTGACTTTTCCACGAATACTTGGCCATGTGCTGTGGCTGAACTTGAACAGTCTAAGGTGTGACAGCGCAGATGGCTATTTTTTTCTTTTTCCCTCTACACCATTTCACAGATAGAAGATTCATCCTCGCATAGACCTTAACAACCCCAGTGGGTGGGGTTTTTATTCAGTCAAGAATTCTCACTTTTTCACTTCAAGTTAGCATTTTTTATGAGCTCTGTGTTGCATATCTGCCCAGATCACTACTACTGCACCCTAGGGTTGCTATTAAATAGAATGAGAGTGATAAGAGCCAGGCCAATAAGTAGTACTGAATGGCTGAAGGTGGGTGGTCCCCCATGGACACCCTGGACATCCCTAGAGAGAGTGAATAAAGACCCTAATACCACTCACAACTGCACACACGTTAAGATATATAAATTGCTTGTTTCTGGGTTCTTCCACTGGATGGCTTTAGACCACAGCTGATCAAAGGTAGCAGAAGTTTGAAAGCAGGAACCACAGAAAAGGGGAACTAACTTACACACTGGACTGGACGAGGGTGAACACATGCAAACCATCATAAACGTGCTTGCTAAAACTATAGATGTACATGATAAAAGTTCTGCCCTGCAGAAAAACCAACTACAGGATCGGAATTCTCAGCCACCAGCAGAAGACTCCACATGAAAAGGAACTATTTTAACCACCCAGGAGGTCCTAAAGAAAAAGAAAAGTCAGCAAGTCCTTGGTTAAGTATTTCTGAGAAACAGAGAACTGAAAGAAAACAAAGATTTCTTACCGCAGAGGTCTCAGATTCTGGAAAGCACTGGTGGTTGCTCTGACCTTCCAGAAAGAAAGAGAGGTTCCACGGTCTCCCACAGCTGCTAGCGTCTATCTTACAGGGGATAATTTGGAGGCTAGTCCCAAGGACTGTGTTGTGGGAAAACTCAGGATCATTTTTGGAAATCTAAGCTTTCAAATGTTGTAATTGCTTTCTAAATTGTTGGTGTGCTCTACCCGTATTTTAAAATTCTTATTCCGCACACTTTGTACACATGCTCTTTTATTTGACAGTACTGTGGCAAACATTTTCAAAATTCAAATGATTGTTGACTACATTAGAACAGTACAATTCTGTGTGCTGAAAGCTAACACACTTTGGGTGGCTCCTGGAGATTTCAGTGTATGGATTCCGAATGACGCCAGCTTGGATCCATATACCTCTCAGGCTTGGAAGCAAACAACTCTTCAGAACATGAATTAGTTAACTCTCACTATCATTCCTTCACGGCGGTGAAAAGGAAACCCAAATCCCGGTCCTCTGAAGCCAGAGCACACCCCATGCCATGAAGCAGCTTGACACAAAAGCCCTGGTGATGCCTGTCAACCTGCAGCGGCCCCCTCTGATGCGCTGCTGAGAACAGAACCTGCTTAGACCAAAAAGGACTAAAAGCAACTACAGATCAGGAGTACAATGTCACTGCTGTGGCGGGAACACATTCAGTGTCAGGAGCACGCACTAATCAGCGTCTGAAGCCAGCAGGAGACTCCCCGAGTTTCTGATATAAAACAGAAATAGAGCTTTAAGACAAGAAGCGGCTGGGGTCCAGAACTTGTGTAACTAATACCGTCATCATAATCCTTAGACTGGGGGTTAATAGCGCCAAAGGGAAGATGGTTTACCAGAAAAAAAAATAAAGATAACACTCTTAGCATTATAGTTGGCACACTTTGGATTTTCTATAAACAGCTTGTCATTGGATTAGGACATAAAGATGTAGGTAGATGGCATTTTATCAAAATGCTAGTAATTTAGCAGGGCATAGTAGTGCCCACCTTTAATCTCCACTCTCAACTCTCAGAGGCAGAGACAGGTGGATCTGAGTTGAAGACCAGCCTGGTCTACAGAGCCGATCAGAGATACACAGAGAAACTTTGTCAAAAAAAAAACTTGTCAGTGGTCTCCAGATTTCCTTAGGTTGTTACTAAACAGCAAACACACAAACACTGGGAACTTGCCATCAAAATTCAGCACACTTCAAAGACAGGGAGAAAACAGGAAGGAAACTAGAAACAAAATTCTAGTTCAATAGGCCACAGGATCGTGTTATTTTCCAAAAACGACTCAAAGATTCTTGTTATCTCCATAAGGGCAGAAAATGGCTGCAAAATCTTCCCAGGAGACTGACAGATGTGGTACAGGGACCCAACAAGTAGGAAAATAAAATGTGTGTGTCTGTGTGTGCGTGTGTGTGTGTCTGTGTGTGCGTGTGTGTGTCTGTGCGTACGTGTGCATGTGTGTGTCTCTGTGTGTGTGTGTGTGCGCGTGTCTGTGTGTCCCTAAAATGCAAATTTTAAAATGCAAATTGCCCATGAAGAAATCAACATGAAAATCTCAGCCCAGGGCCTTAGGCAAAAGATCTTGGCTTTCCATTCAAAGTATAATGATGTCTAAAGAAATTCTCAGGGTGCTGAGTGGCCACTTGACCTTATTTTCTCTGAACTTCTGCATCTGTCACCACTCCCACATTAAGACACAAACTGTCCCCATCAAGGGCATATTCAGCTACCTAAAAAAAAGAAAGATTCACTCTGTTCCTGCTATGTGGAGTTCCGTATCTATTTCTCACCCTTAAGGCAGCTGCAGTATAGTTAGAAAAAAAAGGCTGCTTGCATCAAACTAAATCCCCTCTCATATCCTTAGGCTCCTCATTCATACAAAAGCACAATGCTTGCTGGTTTCAGATGGGAATCATTTTCTTTCCATGGAACATTAATACTGATCCTAGCCTGTTCACGTGTGGCCCCATCTACGAGGACAGCACAGATCTGTGACTGTATTATAATATTCTGCCTCACCCCCACCCCCGGGACGTGAACTGTCTCCATACCAGAAGCCTTGACCTTCATTTCAGCAGAGAACTATAAGGAATGCTTCTTCCTTTGGGAGCTGTTAGACAATAAGACACATCTTGTCCTGCATTGGCCTCTGGCTTCAGCCTGTCCTGCACGCCTGTAAATCACACATGCTGCAAGACACTGCCCAAACCCTTTTCTTTTCGTTCCCAAACCAGTGGTGGATAACAATGCTAGAGTGTTGTCATATCCCTTCTAGAAATGGTACCCTGGTTTCTGGCCATCGAAGAGGACTCTGTCCCTAACCCAGAAATCCTTCAGGATGAGAAAGTATCTCTGCCAAGGAAGTCTATCCATGTAGTCAAAGCCTCTCTCGGGGCTGCAGCCACTCCGGCTCAGTCACAAGCGAGCACAGCAACAGAAGAATTTAACTGAAGTTGACACATTCTCATTAGAGAGCCTGAAACAAAAGCACATATGGATCTTTCTGAATCATTGAACACACACTAATAAATTATATTCTCATTTTCAGAGGCTGTGTCTCTGACTGCCTGAGCAGGTAATAGCTGCTCCCAGCCCTGGAATGCTAGGGCTACTCAAGACCCTAGAACACACTAGAACTCCTTCCAGGGAGTTGGTATCCATAAAAGAACAGGAAGAAAACCAGGGTTGAAACCATTGGAAAGTATGACATGGCAAAAGAAGATTTTGTTTCTTTCACTCTATTCTCCGAGGTATTAGCAATCCCATAACTTTCTTAGGTTTTATTTGAACAAAGGGAGTGAAATGAGAAGATTGGGGTGAAGGGGGCTGATAGGACACAGGAACCTCCCCGAATACAGACCTGCACTTTACACCCCCTCCATCTAAATCTCAGGGATGGCCTTGTGAGGCCATTCTCCGGTCTCCAGTTCTGAACCACTTGGGAAGGCATAAAAGAAGTGAGGTGAAAAGGACCTTGGCGGAGGCTCCTCTGCCATTGCTATGCCTCTACCCAACTCTGTATATCGACAGCTGTCGCGAGGCCCTTTGCCCTGGGGAGCTGAGCTGTCATGCTCTTGTCTGTCACTCTAGACACATTATTGATCAAGCCAAATCCTTCCCATGCCTCACTGGTCGAGGTGGGGGTGAGATGAGTCATGAGTCCCTAGGGAAGCAAGTAAGCACAGACACTCGGCAGTACATCTCCCTAGACTCCAGCACTTCCTACCAAAAAATAAAGAGGAAACTGAAAGGAAGATTCTGTGGGGAAATATTTACAACAAAACAGTCAGCAATTATGACAAAATGCAACGCTAACTGTTTTCTATAGGAAAGACCCTGCCTGTGTGTATTGCCAGGTTCTCTGGCAAAAAAAAAAGCAGGGTCAGAGTTGGACCCACCAGACTCTCCCTGGGGCTGAAGGGGCGGTGAGTGTCATGATTCAACCCCGCCCACTGGGCACTGGGGAGAAACACACCCACTGACTCTGGAGTCTGTCAAAGCAGGAACTTGTTTAATGGTAACAAGCATGGACTTATACAGGGTTGTGATGGGGCTAGAGAAGCCTAGGATGGGCCAAGGCAGAGCAAGAAGCAAGAGCCAATAATATTCTGCCACGTTAGTGGTGTCTGGGCAAAGGCAGGTAGCCAGAGACAGGTCTCTAAACTTGAACTAGGCTGAGGAAGTTACACTAGCCCTCTCCAAACTCAAGTTAGGCTTAAGAAATTACACTGGGTCTGGCTTACCTCACTCAGAATAGTGTTTTTTATTTCCATCCATTTGCATGCAAAATTCGAGAAGTCCTTGTTTTTTTACTGCTGAGTAGTACTCTAATATGTATATATTCCATACTTTCTTCATCCATTCTTCCATTGAAGGGCATCTCGGTTGTTTCCAGGTTCTGGCTATTACAAACAATGCTGCTATGAACATAGTTGAGCATATACTTTTGTTGATAGGGCATCTCTTGGGTATATTCCCAAGAGTGGTATTGCTGGGTCCAGGGGTAGGTTGATCGCGAATTTCCTGAGAAACCGCCACACTGCTTTCCAAAGTGGTTGCACAAGTTTGCATTCCCACCAGCAATGGATGAGTGTACCCCTTTCTCCACATCCTCTCCAGCAAAGGCTATCATTGGTGGTTTTTATTTTAGCCATTCTGACAGGTGTAAGATGGTATCTTAAAGTTGGACATGGGATATACTCACTCATATTTGGTTTTTAACCATAAATAAAGGACATTGAGCCTATAATTCACGATCCTAGAGAAGCTAAATAAGAAGGTGAACCCAAAGAAAAACATATAGGCATCCTCCTGAATATTAACCTTCATCAGGCGATGAAAGGAGACAGAGACAGAGACCCACATTGGAGCACCGGACAGAAATCTCAAGGTCCAAATCAGGAGCAGAAGGAGAGAGAGCACGAGCAAGGAACTCAGGACCACGAGGGGTGCACCCACACACTGAGACAATGGGGATGTTCTATTGGGAACTCACCAAGGCCAGCTGGCCTGGGTCTGAAAAAGCATGGGATAAAACCAGACTCGCTGAACATAGCAGACAATGAGGACTACTGAGAACTCAAGAACAATGGCAATGGGTTTTTGATCCTACCGCACGTACTGGCTTTCTGAGAGCCTAGGCAGTTTGGATGCTCACCTTACTAGACATGGATGGAGGTGGGTGGTCCTTGGACTTCCCACAGGGCAGGGAACCCTGATTGCTCTTTGGGCTGACGAGGGAGGGGGACTTGATCTGGGGATGGGGAGGGAAATGGGAGGCGGTGGCGGGGAGGAGGCAGAAATCTTTAATAAATAAATAAAAAAAACAAAAAAACAAAAGAAAGAAATTACACTGGGCCTCAAGCCCAGGCCTCATGATGTCCAACAGTGTAGCTTCCTCAAATCCTGCCTTTCCCTTCCTAGGCAGTTAAACTGGGCAAAATTTAAAACCCTGCTAATTCTGATACCCTCCTCGAAGGCCCCAAGGAAACCTGCCTATGACATTACCCAGATTCCTCTGCATAGGAAACTTATACATGGCCTTTTATTGAAATGAAATTGTATAAAATGACTGAACTACTCCAAAAGAAGATGGAGAAAGGAGGGCAAAGAAAAGTTACTGGTGATTTCCAAAGAGCAATAAAGAAAGCAACCTCAAAACTCCTGATTTTCTACCCCCACACACACGCACACACACACACACACACACACACACACACACACACAGCCCATTTCTCAAGCTCCTAATTTTTGTTCTTCTTGTAGGCACACTTTAAAGGGAGCCCTGCAGAAAAAGACAACAGAAACAAATCTAAAGATCATCTTCAGAATCATGACACAGAAAATTGTATGGTTTTTAAATGGCAGCACGGATGCCTCAAGTAACACAAACATAGAAGGAACAACCACAGTGAAAATAAAATTCAAAGCAGCTCCTTAGTCTGCTTTGAAGGATGCTCCATTGCCAGCCCCTGAGAAATGGAATTCCTGCTGGTCTTGCTTCCAGACAGAACATAAACTACATGATCCCTGAAGTTCCTCTCAGTGAAGCTCGGGCATGAACTGTTAACTCCACACACAGCTGAGCCCCCGCACTGATGTAAGCAGAAAATTGGACAAATTTCAGAAGTTTTGTCTAACCTTTTCAGCTTAAATTCCCACTACTTTAATAGCTACAGAGAGCTCACTTGTAGGAGTACAGCTAAGCGGTGAGGTGCTATGATGCCCAAGCCCCCAGGGCTGCTCCTCTATACTGTGGGAGACAGGGAGGATAGAGAGAAAGAGCTGACTTAAATTATTTGCTATATGTGTCAGTGAAACATATGTTTGACGTTTTTGCAGAAAGGCAAAAATCACATAACAAAAATACAATCAAACCCTGCTTTGAAGACGACAGAAGTTCCAGTGGTAAGGCTCTGTTTTCAGTGGTCAGGTAAGGAAGATATGTGTAAATCACATCGTTTATTGTGACTTTGCTGCTCAGGAATGTGGGGTCTTCAAGCCCACTGTTTATTGCAGCAGAGCAGTTGGTTCTTGAAAAACTGTTCTCCCTACTTGGGAGGTGGTTTGTGAGAAACATTAGCATCATCTCTGCTTCATTACAACACCCAGAAGGTCTAGGCCATCTGTTTCAGAAGCTGACCTTCATAGTACCAGAACAGAACCTTCGGATTTAGAAATGTGTACAGGGACTGGAGAGATGGCTCGGTAGTTAAGAGCACGTAAGACCCTTACAGAAGACCAGAGTTCAGTTCTCAGTATCCAATTTGTGGCAGTTCACAATGACTCCAGATTCAAGGGATCTGACACCCTCTTTTGGATATTGCAGGCACTGTCCTCACACACAGAACCCAGATTATAAACAAAATTAGAAATAAAAATAGGTTCTTTAAAATATTCTTAAAAGAAATTGTATATAAATAAATTTGGCTGCAATCAGTTAGTCCTTATTACCAAAAACAGTCAGAAAATTCTAATTAATCAATTACTATATGTTACTACATGGTGGAAGTCCATTCTGGGTATGGAATTATTTACCTCAGTTGCTCTCTCTCTCTGTAATGATCTTGGTCAAGAGAATCATGTCCCCATGACACCTACCTTGTTCCCACTCCTGTTTATTTATATTCGTGTTTGAATTTTTCAGTCCTGGTGAGTGCTGGTTCCTCTGCTTTCTGGTGATGCCATTAATGTATCACATCAAAAGCTCAGGCTCATTATGAGCAATTGCATCAAGTTTAGACACCAAAACGACAGCGTTTAGCTTGAGAAACCTTGCTGCAGTGTAGAAATTGATAGGTGGAGGCTCTCTGGCTTCTCAGGACCAAGTGAAAGAGATCATGTCTACGGACCATCATTTCACAGATATTTTGACTACTGTGATCTTCAGAATTTATATCCTACATGGAAGCCTGGTACTGGGTAGTCTGAGGCAGTGGTTGGCACTCAGGCAGCACTCAGGGAATGATGTCCGTTATTACAATTTCTCACAATGCCTTCTCACAGAGGGGTAGAAAAGAATTCGTGGAAATGTATAGACTTAATTAAAAATATTGTCCAGTTTAATTTTTGCCAAAACCATTGTGTGTTATCTAAAATACTTTTTCTGCGTAGTTTTCTGTCTCCCACCAAAACAGCTTCTGGGCAAAAGACTCATTTGCACTTAAAAAATGGTATTTGGTAGGTTACATAAGAACATAAGATATTTGTCTCATAAGATGTGGGACTTTCAAGATGAAAATATAACCAAGTAGTGAATATTAAGAATTTATTAGCCACAAGGTTGTAGGTGCGTAACTATGTCACTGGCCAATCAATGAAGTTGACCCAGATAACCTACTTTGTTCTTCAAGGCCATATAGAGAAAGGCACCAAAACCAGGTGGGTGGATGCTGCCAATTCCAAGTGTGCAATGTTGCAGCAGGAAGTAATTCGAAATGTGTTCTGAACTTTACTGTGAAGGTCTACAGCTAAGATAAGGACAAGTCCACCTAGTAAACAAGAGAATAAAAGGGCTTCCAAAAAAGCTGGTAGGTCGTGTAAGAACACTGGGGAAATAGTAAAGAACACTGAAAAGGGGTTATGAGAGCATGCGCTGTGAGCATAGCTAGCAATGAGGAGTAGCATGCAGAAGCATTTCTGGGTGCAGGAGCCAAGAACTTTCAAGTCTGTTAGTCATGGAAAATAAGTCTTTTGCCAGTAACTAAGCATAAAGCAAAGGAACTCCCTTGGGAAAGATGGAAGGCAAACTTCAGAGTAGGGGCGTAAACTACCACAACCTGAACACACAGCCCAGTCCTCAAGTTTCACTCTCTGTGCAACTGTGAAGAGATAGATATACCACCTGGGAACCGAGCTGGTCTGAAGCAGTTCAGCCAAAATCCAGGTAATCTTGTGAGCAAACTTACAGCTACAGGAATTATGGTGGACTGATAACCAGCCAGTCAACATCATATTGGCCGAGAGTGAAACGTGGCAGTCTGTAGATTAATGACCTAATTTCCCTCGTATACTAATGGCATGAATGACAAGAAGTGGGGGTTGGAGCGGGAATACGTTTTTAATAATAAAAGACCTAACTTCTTAGTTAATCACAGCATGAAAACTTTGTGAAGCTGATTTAAAACACACACACACACACCCTTAAAAAACATAATATGGGGAATTTAAATATTGTCTTGACTTAAATAAACTGTAAACATTATTAACTGAACTCCTTGTGATATCAGCTGGTTCTTAACCTTCCATAAAAGAAAGATGCATAGAACAGTTCTCTCTCTTGAGAGTGTTGCGCGGCCCTCTCCTTTCTAGCTTCATTAATACCCATGAATAAATCTATATTAAAACCATTTCTTCAAAAACTCCATCTTAATTTTATAAAAAGATAAAATTATAAACAGTGGGAACTGCTGTGGCACGTTCAGAAGACTGCACTTCACAGCTCTCCACCCGTCTTCCGGCCTCACATTCTCTGGGTCCTCTGCTTTGTTATGACGTTTGAACCTTGGTGGGAAAGCTTTAGTAGAGATGTCTTGTTTAGGACTGAGAATCCACACTCTTTGTTTTGTTTTCTGTGATTGTCCTGGAATTCACTCAGTAGACCAGACTGACCTTGAACTCAGAGATCTGCCTGCCTCTATCTCTTGAGTGCTGTGATTATAGGCATGCACCATCATGCCTAACTGAGCACTCAGAATTTTATATTCAACATTGGGTCATTTACACCTTTCTATTTACTGCTACCCACTGCATAAGGAAGCTACTCGGGTCAAGCTGAGAGACAGTAAGTAGATATAAGCATAAATATTTAGAAGAAAATTTGACAGCATGACTACTTAGCAAAATCACAACAGCAGGCTCTACCCTAGAGCATACAACCTCCCCAGCTATCGCTTTTGGCCACAAGTACAGTATCAGGCATGAGATTCCCTTTTGTGGAGGGAGGGCTCAGCTGTCGTCGGAAGGCAGCCAGTTCGCCCCAGCAGTTATACCACTAGTGCAAAAGTACACACATTTTGCCAGCAGTGTGCAGGTTCGCATCAGTAATACCTCTGATGTCTTCTCTCCTCTAGGCATTCTCAAAGCACCTTTTTGGCAGTTTCTCTAAAACTGCAGCCAGAGTGTGTGGTATCTTCAGCAATAGGGTCTTTATCATGTAGTTATGCTTGGAAACCAAAAATAAGGGCTGATGCTTTTTTGTAGAGACCTCCAGGGCCTTCCTGACCAGTAACTCCCAGGAAGGTATCCCAAGCCTTGTATGTGATTTCCACTTAATAAGCATGTCTTTGGGAAGCAATGCTGTCTATCAATGCAGGACACTTCTGCTCAAGTTATTTTAAAGTTATATTTTGAAATCAACTTAATCATGACCTCATACTGGCTGTGGTTACCTACACAAGACCTGTATGCAATCAAGACAGCCAAATCCTCACCTAAAATCTAAAATAAATAAATAAATAAGTTTAGGAGGTTGGAGAGATGTCTCAGAGGCTAAGAACATTGGCTTCTCTTCCAGAGATTCTGAGTTCAATTCCCAGCAACCACATAGTGGTTCACAGCCATCTATAATGAGATCTGGTGCTCTCTTCTGGTGTACAGGCATACATGCAGGCAGAACACTATATATAAATCTTAAAAAGTCAACAAAATCCTTGCCTAGATGGTGCTCTTCAAGCCTTTACAAAGGAGTTCTTGACAGTGCATTTGCTAGAAAAGGGTGATTAATTTCATTCATTGGTTGTGTTTTTGTTTGTTTGTGGTTGTAGCTATTTATAGACTCCCATGTCCCAGAGTTTGATCCCACATCTGTGTACATATCAACTGCACTAACTGGACTTAGTGACTTATTAAAACAAAACAAAAGATATGACATTAGAAGAGAACACACTTGAGGGAATTTTGGGAAATTGGGACTAGATATGATATTTTGTTGTATATATGCTGAAATTCTCAAAACAGAAGAAAAAATTAAATACAGTGAAAGAAAGATCTTATTAATTAGAAGTACACCCTGAAATATTAGGTATGAAACAATAAGTACTTTAAATATTTTAGGATAAAATTAGAGAAATGAGAATATTAGTAAATTATTAATAACAGAAGAGATTAAGTAAGTACAATTTTGTTAAACTATTGATACATAGCTTTTAGAATGCTTCCATTTAACAAAAATAAAAAAAATAATAAAATAGAATGCTTCCATTTAAAATAAAACAATAGCAAAGTTTACTGCTTTGTTCCCTATATAAAGAAATTGATCACAAAGCTTTTAAATTGTTTATAAAATATGATGAACAAAATTATAACTAAAGTGTAAAAAAAAAGTCTCTAATTTTCTGATTGTCCAACTTCAGAGATAGGAAAATACCATTCTTGTAGCTCCTTGGGCCTAGCTTATCCATTCACTGATCTTCAGCGTCTCTAACAAAGAATTCTTGTACCCACCCTCTCTTGAAATGTCAATATGAACCTTTTTAATCACTCCATGATGAATGTACTTACTGTGTCCTCGCGACTTCATGAAAGGATGAAGAGACTCCAGGAAAATGGACTGGTTCTGTCACTATCACGCTATGATAAATTTGGAGCACTTTATCAGATGCCATCTGAAAAGCTATGTCTTCACAAAGGAGATATTTCCAGTACTATTTGTCTCCATATTATCCCTGAATACCAGTGAATAATCAGACTTGGCTGTTGTGTTCCGTTCAATGTGTTTAACACTAAAAGGCAAAAGAAATAGCTATCCCTGAAAAATATAAGAACACTTGCTCCATCTGTATGGGTACCTGAAAAGGAAAAGGGTTGGGAATTTGGAAATGACTCTCATGAGGATATGGAATTGGCCATATCTAGGATGTTAGGTTTATTGTTCTATTTCCTGTTACTGAAACAAAATTCCAGATGCTAGGTAACTTGTAAGGAAAATTGATTTAGTTCATAGTTTGCAAGCTGGAAGTCCAAACAATGAGATGCAGGTTCTAACAAGGACTTCCCTTGGCTGTGTCTAGTCATAGCTGACGGCATCAAGGAAGGAATGGATGTGAGCTGGAGATCATGTGTCGAGACAAGAAACAGAGAGAGATGAGAAGTTAGGATAGCTCACTTATCAAAGTCACTAACTTTACAAAAGCTACTCTTACCCCTAGAAGAGTATCCCCAGTGACCCAGGGTCCTCTCCCTAAATCCATCCTCTTTTCTTAATATTAACACATGTGCACTAAGCTTCTAACACGTGAATCCTTAACAAAAGCATTTTTATTCAAATCAGAGTACTGGGGACACATCTTCAGTAAAAAGCATTAAGACACAATGACAAGATGCCAAGAGAAAGATAATCCTACTTGATGTAGACAGTGGCTACTGAAACAAAGATAAAATGATGTGCTGACATTTCCAAACTAAACAATGGAGAAAAAAGTACATGAACCTTAGGTGCCTCAAAGGTGTCTTTAAACATGGATGTGTGGAGGGTGTTGGAGATAACCTAAATAAATGTTCCCAACGGCATCTTCATGTCCTTAGAAAGCCTATCTTCTAACTTAATCTAATGGAGGAAGTCTTATCATTGGCTCTGTGTTTAGCAAGATGTAATGACTGAATTTCTAGAGGATTCTGTCAGTGTTAGACCTCCTATTAATTGGGCATCCATAGTTGATGAAAAAGAGATGTCACCACCCATAGCCTAAGCCACACAGGTGATAGAGAAGCTACCACAGGGTGACTGAGAGTATCTACTCTAATATTTTTCACCAACAAGGGACATAATGTTTTAGGGAGAGAGAATTAATTTCCAATTTTTCACTAAAAGCTTGTATATTCTTAGAAGTATATCTAAGACTTGTTACTGTTTCTCATGACTTGTGTCAAATACTCCAAATTTTGCCTTCTGTCAATCAAAACAACCATAAAAGCAGTGGGTCATGGTCACTGTGATTTAGCGTGTCTTTAGAATCAAAGCATTCTGTCCCAGATGGCAGCTCATCAAGGACTTAGGAAGTAAACAGTTCAAAAGTCTTATGAAGTTCCTGAACTTTACAGGATTCATAAGATATTATCTCCCACCACAAGGTTATGTAAACAGTAGGGATTGTTGGGAAGAACGAGACTTTTTACAGTGGCTGAGCCTCCTGGAGAACAGTCTCCAACATACTGGGCTACCTGTGCGTCATGCAGGGAGCTTTCAGCGTGCAGTTGTCGTGAGGCGTTACCCACACTGAGGAAGACTTTCCAGAGATGCAGCGCTAGCTCCTCACCTACACTTCCAGTAAAGAAAGCAACCCAATACATTTACTGGTTCCCAAGTTGAATCCTGGTGAGGGCGTTACTTTGATCTATCATTGGGAAACTGTCTAAATAGATACTTGTTTACACTTCCTCAGTAAACGTCTCACCACAGTCATTCTGAGCATCTCTTGAGCATTTATGAGGACCGAGCACTATCTTATGTTCAAAGAGGTTTGGATATGAAGTGAAAGGAAGTGTATGTCCTGCTACCTGAGAAATTCCGTCTCTCCCTAAATAACAAAAGTATCATGTCTTGTCAAATTTTAACAGGATTGGCCTTTCATTTACAATTGCCCTACAATGGTGTATTTCAGAGCCGTTTCTTCATTGCACTGGTGAGAATATTCATTGGTGACATCTGTCACTTGGAACATCTCCCTTAATAAAATTTATTATAAACACATAAAACAAGGCTATTGCCTCAGGACATCTGGCATATGCAAATCCATGCCTTTGCAAAGAACTGGGGAGAGGGTGAAAGCACACATACAAGTTTTGTGCTAGATTGAGATAATTTCCCCCTCCTTCTATAACAAATCTAGCTACATACAGTCTATAGGCCACCAATGTTTTGTGGGGAAATACATCTCTGAAGAGTAGCTGAATCTTTATTCTGACACAGCTCCCACATATTGACTGGCAACCTCCTGGGAGGGAAATGTCTCAGTCTGGTCCATTAGGAATAATTGTGTTGGAACACTGCCCTTGCTTTAAAGAGAGTGCATCCATTTACTGAGGCAAAGGAATCACTGAGATTGATCTGACCTAGTTGTTTTGTGGGTTTGGAAGCTGCTGAGCAAACCAATGGCATTCCGAGTTGGTGCTGTTTTGGACAAAGTCAGAGCTTCATGGGGTGCAGATTTTCCTTAGCAAGACAATCATGACTACAAAAAAACAAGATTAGTGTCAGCTATGTGCAGTGGTAACTTGTCTTGACTGCACCAACCTAATGAATATCTGTCATTAGATTGTTCAAACATCCTTCACAATTGAATATCTGACTTTAAAAGAAATGGCTGAACCATCTCCTGCCTTTCACTAGCATCCATTTGTAGCAATCTGTGATGTTTGTCTGTAGTTTAAATGCAAAAAGAAAAGAAAAATCACTTCGATGTTTCATGCAAGGCTGCTTCTAGAACAAAATTAATAATGACTACAATTTTCAGAACTGTGCTCTCATGCGGTACAGACTAAATCTGACTAATTTAATTCCCTTGCACTGATGGCTTGAAATATTGCAGGAGAAATACTCAAATTGCCTTGACTGTGGGAGAACCACCGGCTCTCTGATTACCACTCACTTTTAAAGGATGCCCAGCAAGATAATTCTTGGCTCAATGATGTGTTTGCCTTCCTCCATAAATCTAATGCTGTTTTCCTCAATTCATCCTTTTTCATTTTTTGGTAAATTCTCATTGGCTCCCACTGAGGCTTGACAGCCACCAATCTGATCATATGCCTGTTTAATTGACCCTAGGGATATTTAACAAAATGTTCACTACTTCACTGTGCACTGGAGGGTAGCTGTATCTATTCCTTTTTCCTGTCATAGCTGTTGGGCTATTATGACGATCTTCACTTGATTGATTTTGTAGCATAATTGTTTTGTGTGCTGGAAAGCAATAATGCTTCACCAACTTCATGTTTTCTGCTAATGAAAATATCATATGATCGAAGATAGACTCATGTTTATATACAGAAGCGAATGCTTGTCAGCCTGTCCATTTATGAAGCAAATTGCTTTTAACACTGGACACTTGTAGATATATACTACAATGAGATTATTGTGTGATAATCCCTTCCATACTTCCAAATGAGCTTTTAATCAGTTTTAAAAATCTGTAACAGAATGGGCGGTGGTGGTTTACGCCTTGAATCCCAGCACTTGGGAGGCAGAGGAGGGAGTATCTCTGTGAGTTTGAGACCAGCCTGGTTTACAAGAGCTTGTTCCAGGACAGGCTCAAAACCACAAAGAAACCCTGTCTCTAAAAACAACAACAACAACAAAATCTTTAATAGACCTTTTCTTCAGATGTTTAATAGGTGATTTTTAAATAACTTGGATTGTCAGGAAACTTCTTCAAGACATTTGAATACAACCTTTGTTTCTCTAAAAACAAATTCATTAGAGGAAAAACTGCACTCCATTGCACTGCTCACATGGCTACAAAGAACTAACCTCCTGGCAATAATTTGTAAAAAGATGAAAATATATACTTTCAAAAAACATTTAATCTAGAAGGTTTTTCTTGCTTAAAGATATTATCTCTTTAATGCTGTCATTCAGAGTTAAGGTTGAGCACTGTGGCTTCCTTGCATTGTAACATGAGCCTGTGGATTCTAGAACTGGTTTGAGCAAATGCACAAACATGCAGGACAGATGGGAGAGCAGCATGGGTAGAGCCTCTGCTTAGACCAGAGGACGCCACAGGCAGATGGGAGGATATATCTTCAGCTGACCAAGGCCAACACAACATACTGTGACAGTGACATTGTCAATGAGCCCAAAGGCCAAATGGCAGAAGGTTTCAATATTCTAATCTGCCTTGTTCTGACAAGAGCATGGGTTATAAAGCAAGGGTGTCCTGCAGACAGCTTTCTAAACATCTCAGGACCATTTGTTTCTCTGGTCTTCGTTTTCTCTTCTTTTCCCTGCCATTTATCAACTTTCTACCACATCTCACAGTTCTCTCTTCAGTGTTCAAGCCGCTGGAGCCCTGGCTAACTGGCTGACTGGTGTAACTTATAGTAGAGCCAATAGAAAAGCCTGTGGGATGTCACAGGAGTTCTACCCCCCACCAATGTGTCCTTCAATAAAAATAACAATGTAGGGAGAACCTACTGTGTATCAAAGTCGTTAGCTGGTAAGGCCTCACAAAGGTAAGGGGCAGCTACCCTCTGCCCCACACATGCTAATACAATGTGTTTTCTGGTGTCAGCTATTCTTGGGCACTCAAGTCCTCTCCTGGATAGACATGTTCTCCTACGGAGTCATATTCCTAGCCTAGGTTTCCAAAGGGAAGTCTTTGCAGAGGAAGGAACCCTGGGGTGCGGATCTGGCACTCAGCCAATACCACCTTACTACGTGAAGGGTGAGAGAGACTCAAAGTTTTCTCTCACTCAGTGTTTAACTTAAGCGATTTGTTCTCTATAAAACTCAAAAAACTTTTGTTCACTGGTCTTTCAGCAGAGAGAGAGTTGTCACCTTTGCTGATCTACCTGACCCACCCTAATCCCCACCCCGCCACCAGGTGATACTCCTGGGAAATGAGGAGGTACAGTCTGCACATCTCCATCGTGTTGGTCTCCAGCTTATACTACTACAAAGGTGACAGGCTCAGTTGTTTATCTCATTGCCCTACCTGACCTGATACCTGGCACTTTTCTAGGAGCCTTTCTGAAGCTCTGCAATTTGGGATAAAATTAAAGGTTGTTTAGGAGGCTAGAGCAATATCTCAGTGGTTAAGAATGTACTGCAATTCCTAGCACCCATGTTGGGCAGCTCACAGCTCCAGCTTCAGAGGGATGCAATACTTCTCTCCTCTACAGGCACTTGTCCTCACATACCCATATACAGAGACATGTGGACATACAGTTAAGAGTTATCAAAGGCCGTTCAAAAGTAAACATTATGGGTCTGGATGATCTAGTCCAGAGAGGCAGTGTTTGACTGGCGTGTGCAATGCTCTGAGTTGAATCCCTAATTCATGTAAATGAGTCCTTCTCAATAACTAGTAGTAGCCCAATTTGCTTTCTTTCAAGGACTACCAGCAGGTAGAGAAGAAACACAATGTACGGCATTGGAGAAGCAGTTCTATATCACAGTGCTTGGCTGTCATGTGCTGAGGCCATAGGTCCCATATCCATCACCATGAATAAAAGACAAAGAAATATACCATTCTGCCTATGGGTTTGTATAATCATTTCTGCAAATATGTCTAGATAAGAGCAACACTTTAATATAGGTGTCTGATGTCTATCTTGGTTTAGTTTTCTGTTTTATCTTTTTCTACCCAGCCTTTTTAACTTTGGAAATCATCTCCTCCAACCCATCAGTGAACCAGGAACTGGACAAGCAAAGTTAAGAGCACAGTTCCCAGGAATGCCAGTCTTTTATTTCCAACTGAGAAGTCTAAGGGAGCAGAATCCACAAATCTGCTCTCCTTTCAGGCTGAGTTTGCGTGGAAGCGGATTCTCGGATCCCTCTCAAGTCAGACTTGTTGGCTACAAATTCAGGGATTCTAATAACTACCCTCAAGTCAGAAACTGCGATGGAACACCCTGAGCAAATGTCATAATATAACCATCATAATGGTTCTGCTGTAGCAAAGTCTACAAATTAGAACCAGAGAAGCATGGGGTGAGGATTGGGAGATCTTTCATCATCTCTGCATTTAAATGTGACAATATTTAGAGGACTCCCCACTAGAAAGCTCACCCTAACTTTGGTATCCAGGATTTTATTAGAAATTTCTTGAATATAAGTGACTTACTGTTCATATAGCTGAACCCAGTATCTAGAAACTCTTTAGTCCTCTTCCTGGAATCCAGGCTGATACCCTGTGGTCCAAAGTTCCAACTTTCCAACCACATTGTTAACCTTTCTGAAATGACTTCCTACCGCCCTAAGTCACCTCATGGGCTCAGATGATCAGTGGACGGTCTGAGGATTCATGGTGAACATCAAAGAGACTCTCATTCCCTGGAAACCCACAGGTTTAGAGCCCTGCCCACCTCTACCTGCCTGGGAGCTGGGCAAGCATCCGATCTATTAGAGGGTAAAATCGAGGGCAGCTGGTAGTATTTGGATCGGCAGTGTCCCACAAAGCATCGTGTGTGAAAGACTTGGTCTCTGACCTGTCACTATTGACAAATAGTGAAATATGTAAGGGGTAAAGCCTAGTGGGAAAAAAGCCACGGGTGAGTGGTTTTGCATGGAGTGAAGCCTTACATTTTTCCTCTTGTGTTTTCCTTCCTACCTACCCATGAGGTAAGCGTCTTTACTATCAGCCACTCCCCAATATTTCATGAGCCCTCACCATAGGCCCTGAAACCTCTAAAACCATCAGCTCAAATAACCACTCCTCAGCTATCGTATCACAGTGCAAAATGCTAGCACAGCTGTTGGCCAGCAATATAAGTGGGTCAATTCCTTATCCTCTGACCATGTTCATGATTAGCTCAGAACTGGGCATTTCACCAACAGCCCATGAGGTTCTTCTCCCTGAGTCTCCTTCACTAGAGCTGCCGGGCAAGGCTGCTCTGATCTACAAGGGGCTCCTGTTTGGTGGAAGTGTGTGTGTGTGTGTGTGTGTGTGTGTGTGTGTGTGTGTGTGTGTGTGTAAGCTGAAGTTCTTTGCTGAGTGTCTTCCTCAAACAATCTCCACCTTTGTATCTTGAGGCATGGGTCTCTCACATGAATTCAGAGAGTCTTGGTAGCCAGCTTGCTCTGGAGCTCCTCTGTCCCCTGAGTTCTGAGATTACAGGCAGGTAGCCATGCCTACTTCTACACAGATACTGGTGACTCAAGTCTGGATCTCAGTCTTC
Organism: Microtus pennsylvanicus; assembly: GCF_037038515.1. Lineage (NCBI taxonomy): Eukaryota > Metazoa > Chordata > Mammalia > Rodentia > Cricetidae > Microtus > Microtus pennsylvanicus. The sequence continues at coordinate 137,130,559 of NC_134582.1, read as the reverse complement.
TGCAGGTGCTTTACCCATTGAGCAGTCTCTCCAGGCCTGGAATCATTTTCTACTCCAAATCATCTCCACTTCACCCTCTAATCCAAGCATCAAGTTCTGTCTATTCTTTCTCATAAATACATCTCAAAACATTTTCCTTCATCTGTAGTAATAAGAGCGCGGTGGGGCTGCGTCCCCAACACCCCAGCCGCCTGCCCGGCTAGCTTATGCCCCAAAATAATTACACAGACACTGTATTCATTTAAACACTGCTTTGGCCCATTTCTATCTAGCCTCTTCTAGGCTAATTCTCACATATTAATTTAGCCCATTTCTAATCATCTGTGTAGCGCCCCTAGGTGCGCTTACCGGGAAGATTCTAGCCTATGTCCATCCTGGGTCGGAGCTTCATTGCTTGCGTCTGCCTGGGAGCTGGGCATGGCGTCTCTGCTGTGGCGTCTGCTCCCGAGAGCAGAGCTGTCGAGTCTGACCTCACTTCCTCTTCCTCCCAGCGTTCTGTTCTGTTTTCTCCTCCCACCTATCTCCTAACCAATGAGAGCCAAGCAGTTTCTTTTAATTTAACCAATGACCTTCCTCCATCATTCATCTTATATGCTGTTACCCACTTTTGTTTGAAATGTCATGGTTCATTACTTTTTATAATCCCTTTGTAACTCTCTTGAATCCCTTCTCCAAGTCAGCATGATCTTAGTGAACTGCAAACTAGTCATTGGCACTGGGGTGAAGCTCAGTAATATGTATAACCCATGCTGAACATGTATAAATCCCTGGGATCCAGCTCCAACACCATAAAAAACAAACAAAGAGCAAATCATTAGTTTAAAATCATCAAAATCTTCCCCATGTCTTATAGGGAAGAGCCCAGTTTATCAAGAAGGCATGGTAAGAGCCTCCACGATCTGGTCCTTCCCCCACTAAGCTCACCAGGCATTATCACCTGCACTTCCTATCACAGCTCTCACCAAATCCTTGGGTGCCTTGAAGGCAGAGCCATCTCTCTCCTCTGGAAGTTTCCACCACCAAGAATACCCTATTCGTGTCTACCCTTCCTTGCTCCCTCTTTCATATCTCAACTTTGCATTGCTGTCATCTGGAAGATCTCCTGGGCTAGAGATGATGTGGCCAGTGCTGCTTGCTCTTTTCACTCTGGAATACTCTCACCTATTGCTGCATTTGCTTGTTTTATTGTGATTTCACCCCGCAGACCCTATATAACTTGTTTGTCTTATGGCTGCATGCTCCATGTAGGATTCAGAGTCTATCAAATGAAAGATGCACATAAATTATTGATGAATGATGATCATCATTTTAAAGAGATCGAATGGCTCCCAGGCCAGTTGAATTTCACCATGAAATGATTAAATGCATCGGCATGTCTAAGTAAAGGATGCACCAGTCATTAAAGAAACTGGCCAGTTTGAAAATTCAGAGCAAGATGAGGCCCTGAAGTCACTGGGGTGACGCTGAGTGCCTAGTAAGCATATCCAAATAATGTGGACCCATTAGTGAGAACACCCCTTTACAAAACGGATATATCCACCTCGTCCAGACAAATGCCATTAATTCCCATTTTTAACCCCATACTCATGTGGCAACTGTATAATTCTCATTGAGCTCATCATGAAAATGTATGTGCAGAGAGAAAGACATGCAGACTCAGTAATCCCAGCTTTAGGGCAGGGTTTCATTACAGTCAACTAAGAGATTGCTTGTGGGAGTGATGGAAGGCACTACCCGAACTGTCCACAAGTGGTTTAGACAGTTTGACCACTTTGAAAAATATTTTGAGAGTACAATAACTTATTTATATATTTAATGTGTGTGAGGGTTTTGCCTGCATATATGTATAAGAATCACATGTGTGCAGTGTCCATGGAGACAAAAGGAGGGTGTCAGATCCCTTGGAACTGGAGGTACAGACATTTATAAATCACCATGTGGATGCTAGAAACTGAACTGAGGTCCTCTGTAAGAGCAGCAAGCACTCTTAACTTCTGAGTCATCTTGCTAACCCCTCTTTAAAAATGATTTTTATTAATAAGCAGTAATTATATTTGCTTGTGGGGTACAATATAATGTTCCAATCCCTGTAACATTATATAAAAATTCAATCAAGTTCATGAATTTATCCAGCTCATCAATTTATCTTTTTGTGTATATGGTGAAACGATTAAAAATATGTCAGCAGTTATGAAATCTGCGTTATTATTCACAGTAGTACAACAGATCACCACACTGCAATTCTACTGCAGAAATGAAACATTGCACCTTTAGGAAATGAGGTTCTTTACCTCAACCCTCTTTCCCCGCCAGTTCTCTTTCCATGGGACTGACATTTGGAGATTTACAAATATGAGTTCATACAGCATTTATCTTTTGATGCCTGGCCTGTCTCACATAGCATTATCTCTAATAGTTCTGTCTGTGTGTGCAAGTCCTCCTCAGCCTGTGTCACGGTGTGAAGTCCTCCTCAGCCTGTGTCACGGTGTGAAGTCCTCCTCAGCCTGTGTCACGGTGTGAAGTCCTCCTCAGCCTGTGTCACGGTGTGAAGTCCTCCTCAGCCTGTGTCACGGTGTGAAGTCCTCCTCAGCCTGTGTCACGGTGTGAAGTCCTCCTCAGCCTGTGTCACGGTGTGAAGTCCTCCTCAGCCTGTGTCACGGTGTGAAGTCCTCCTCAGCCTGTGTCACGGTGTGAAGTCCTCCTCAGCCTGTGTCACGGTGTGAAGTCCTCCTCAGCCTGTGTCACGGTGTGAAGTCCTCCTCAGCCTGTGTCACGGTGTGAAGTCCTCCTCAGCCTGTGTCACGGTGTGAAGTCCTCCTCAGCCTGTGTCACGGTATGCAAGTCCTCCTCAGCCTGTGTCACGGTGTGAAGTCCTCCTCAGCCTGTGTCACGGTGTGAAGTCCTCCTCAGCCTGTGTCATGGTACTTCTGGTTCACACAGGTTTTCTCTTTCTTCCACCTTGCTTTGTTCCTTTGTTCCTTCCTTTCTTTGTTTCTTTTTCTTCCTTTCTGCCCCTACTTCCTTTCCTACTTTCTTCTTTCCTTCCTTATCTTTTTGGGTTTTGTTTCAGTTTTTGTTTTGTTTATTTTAAAGCAAAGTTTCACTGGTCTAGGGCTACCCTTCAACTTGCTATAGTCCTGCTTTATCTTCCTGGGGTCTGAGACTGAAGATGTGCACCATTGTGCCTGGCTTATACCAGGGTTCGGTCTGTTTTTATTTTACTTCCAGGATCCATACACTAATGTTAACCCTGAAACCCCATACAACAGAAACTGAACGGAGCTCTGACTAGTGAGAGGACCATGTCTCATAACTAACTCTTAATTCTTTCACCCCCATAGGATCGTGGCTATTTCATAGCACATATACAGCATTTTTGTAACATTTTGCTCCAACTCTTGGTGAGAGCTATCATAACTTACTCAACAACTGTGGTAATTTCTAAGACACAGTAACAAAAGGAACAAGGGAATGTAATATTTTTAAAAAACTAAATAAGACCACTAGGAAGATAAACTCTTGAACCTGGTACTATGGGGAAAGCTTTGACTACATATAAACTCCCAGCAACAGACATTTCTATCTAAATAAAATAAATATATTCCCTCATTGGTAAAATCAAAAGGCAGCAGAAAATTCCAAGGGTTCTTAGTCACCATCCTTACAATATCTCAATATATAGTTTGATAGTAAAATACAACTTAAAAGGTTTGCAGACATTCAAGAAAATGTTCATAGTTTCATAATGCTTTTATAAAATAAGTAAAATGACCACCATCTATTTAATGTATTACTGACGCAAAGTAAAGATGGTACAATTCATGCAGGCATCTTGTAGAAGTGTGTATCATACCTCACAGAGACACTTCTGCAGCATGTAAAAATGGCAGCAATTAATGTTCTGATTCATAAGGAAGGTATTGTTCCTAATTTAGAGCTTTGTCCTTTAAAACCAGAAAGGACATGAGCTAATTGGAAGCAGTCTTGGAATAGAGCTTGATGAATTTTTCTAACAGTAGGTGTTAGTCTATGGCCTTGTTTCTGTCTTTTATCGGAGAAGGGGGTCCACTTTAAATTGATGCAAAATTTGAGCATGTTCAGCTTTAGATGATACCTTTCATTTCTCCAGTGACTCAAGCAAACCATAGGATTTTCTTTAATTGAAACATACAGAAGGAATGATAATGAAAAATCTGTAAGTTTCTAACACATTTGATAGCAAACCATCACATAGAAAAAGAGAGAGGACAAGGAAGGCAATAGGGAAGAAGGGCTAGAGAGTGCTCAGTGGTAAAGAGACTTGCTGCTCTTGCAGGAGACCTGGACTTGGTGCTTCCAACATGGAAGTAGTAACTCACAACCACCTGTGACTTCCATTCCATAGGATTCAATGCTCTTTCTGAATTCAGACACCAGGCACAGATATGTAGACAAAACACTCACACACAAGAAATATATTTTTTAATTAAGAAGAAAGAACAAAAAGCTTAAGCATGAGAAAACAAAGCACAATTAATAAAAACTCAGGGAGAGAAATTGGGGTTCAACCTAAAGATCTAAAAAGTAAAGCATCCAGCCACTGGTTCTTACTTCAGCCTCAGTCTGAAATGGCAATCCTGCAATCCTGGAATCTCAGAATACCTGTGGGAGAGCTGTCTTACCCCATCTTATTTTTCTCTCTAGGGCTGGGATTAAAAGCACATACCACTGAGATTAAAGGCATACATCACCTGATTTCTATGGCAACTAATGTGGCTACCAGGATTAAAGGTGCGTGTCATTGTGACTACTGGAATTAAATGTGTGTGTTACCATAACCTGGTCTATAAGACTGACCAGTGGAAATTCTTTACTTTCAGATCTTCAGGCAGTCTTTATTTATTAAAATAAAATTGAAATGCCACTACATTTCCCCTTTCTGTCTAAAAAATGTTATAACTAGTATAAGAAAACTATATATAATATATACAGGCAATAAATATATCATCAATTTCTAGTCCATTTGCATTTGACAAATTCAGAGAATATATTTCATATCTATCCTATCTCGGTGAGTCCAAAGTTTTATACCTAATTTACTTTCTTTTTTTTTTTTTTTGGTTTTTCGAGACAGGGTTTCTCTGTGTCTTTGGAGCCTGTCCTGGAACTCGCTCTGTAGACAAGGCTGGTCTCGAACTCACAGAGATCCGCCTGCCTCTGCCTCCCGAGTGCTGGGATTAAAGGCGTGAGCCACCATCGCCCAGCTAATACGTGGCTAAGTTGTTTAAGAGCTTATACTACCCTTGCAGAAAAACAAAGTTCCTGGTACATTGTTAAATGAGTTGTATAGGTACAATACCTTGTACAAGATTAGAAATGTATATACAATATGTTTTAACAAAATTAATCTCAAATTTGTATCAATATACAGAATTTGCATACAATATACAAATGTAAAACCAATGTAAAACATTTAAAACTAATAGTTTAAAATGTCCTAACTATATTCACCCCACATTTTCTCCTATCTCCATTCCATTTCCCCCTCCTCCTTCTACAGCCTTTCCCCACTGTGCTGGTTTGAATAGGAATGGCTTCTATAGGCTTATATGTTTGAATGCTTAGTCCCCAGATAGTGGAACTGTTTTGGAATGATTAGCTGTAGCTTAATTGGAGTGAGTGTGACCTTTTTGGAGAAGGTGGTCACTGGAAACGGGCTTTGAGGTTTCAAAAGCCTGTGCCAAGACCAGTCTCACTCTGCCCCTGTAACATATGGATCTGCTGCCATGCTTCTACCATGGTGATTATGGACTAACCCTCTGAAACTGTAGGCAAGCACCCAATTAAATGTTTCATTTCATAAGTTTCCTTGGTCATGGTGTCCTATCACAACAACAGAAAACTAAGACATTCACAATCATGAATTTTCCTATTGTTTTGTGACTCACTGAGTTTAACCAGGGTTATCTGGGTAACCATCGGTTTGAAAGTGTCCATTGGTGCCTGTGAGCTTTTCAGTAGACATGCAACTAAAGACATTGGCTCCCTTCTCCCTGAATCTACAAAGTAGCTACTAGTTCAGCAGGGAAAGTAAAGTAGAGACTCATGGGTCCTTCCTCTACCCATGATTAACTTTAGATAAGCCCAATGTAGGTATCCACAGCTACTGCCCATTATGGTTACAATAGCTGTGTCATGCGCAGAGAATGGTGCTTCTCAGCTCTTTACTCTGTTTTTTGACTCTTACATTCTATCTGCCCCCTCCCCAATGTCTCTTGAACCTTGGTGGGGAGCTATAAATGTCTTATTAGAGTAAGCATTCAAACATCTCCCATTCTCAGCACCTTGAGCTGCCCTGCATTTTCGGCATCACTGCCCATTTATGGCAAAGAGGTGTTTCCTTCTTTGACTAAGACTGGGAGCAGCATTTGTCTGTGAATATAAACACACATATTTGCAGGATAATTTGATGCTATTAATTTAGCTAACAACAATCTTAAGTATACTCCAGGGTCTAAGACCTCTTCAGCCATATGTTTTATAGTATCAAACATGGATTTCCTCTTGCAGATTGGATCTCAAATACAACCAGAAGGTAGTTGGTTATATTTCCCAGACAGTTTATGCCACTATTGCACAGGTAGATACATCTTGCTTGGCAAATTGGTATCATAGTTCATAGAAATAAATGCCTGGATAAGATCATTGATGCCTTTTATACCCTAGCATCCTGCCTACCCTGTTCTAGTTCTGTGAATGCTAGCCAGCAAGGAGGAAGCGTTCAATTTAGTTCAAACTTGATTTCTCTATATCTTAAAAACAAACTGTAACATGGTCTTATAGTTTAGTTCTGGTGTAGAATGAGAAGAGCTCATATTATTTGGAAGGGGCTCTGGATCCTCCTTGATCAACAACTGATATGAACCTATCCCAACCTGGGATTAGATATCTGTTTAATAAGCACAGCTTATGGCAGCAGCATTTTCTAGCCATGTTGACTATCTCTTAATCCTTTGTCTTTAACTCTTTTTTTAATTTGGTTGCAAGGTAACTTGGGGGATCCTGTATTGCTTTTTTATTTTTATTAGCCCTCCTGCTCCTGTCCCTCTATTCCCCCATCCTCCCACTTTCATCACTCCTTAAAGAATTCTGCCCTCAATGTTTCCCTCTCCATTTTCATTTTACCCATGTTTCACTATCTGTCTTGCTTTAGGTGCCCTTCCCAATGTGCCCTTTCTAGTCCTTCCTGTCTTGTTCACTAGTGCTGCTAAAGTCAAATGTTTTAGATAATTATCTTATAAATAATATAAATTTATCCCTCAATTCTAGAGGCTACAAGGTCCAAGATCTAGGCACCAACAGGTTCAGTGTCCGGTGAAGATCTGATTTCTACTTTCTAGATAATTCCTTCAATGCGTATCTTCACATGGTAGAAAAGTCAAATGGCCAAGGTGCCTGGATATCTCCAGTCCTCTGCTATCTCCAAATCACTGTTATTAGTGCCCCACCTCTTTTGAAGCAGTACCTCTATGTCCGTTACTATTTTCTATTGGTGCATTAAGGCACACAACAAAGGAGATGTAAAAAAGTGAGAGTTTATAGATTCAGATGGGTAAGAGTCCATCATGGTGGGAAGACATAAGAGCAAGCTGTAGGGATGGCAGCAGGCAGCTATGAGGTCAAATCTCTACCACAAGTCAATTTAGACAGGGTGAACTGGAAGCAGTGCAAGTCTAGCCATATTTACCCAGTGAGGCTGTGCATCCCATAACTTCTCCAAACAGCAGCAACAACTGGTAACTAACTGTTCAAATGCCCAAGCATATGGGGTAATTTCTCATCCCAGCCACCACCACCTTTTATTGTTTTGCTTTGTTTTTAATTATTGACCTATGTCTGTGTTTGAGTGAGTTTATAGGAACTATATGTATGCCACAGCCTTTAGAGGCCAGAAAAGGGTGTTAGATGACCTGAAATAGAGTTTCCAGCAGTTGCGAGCCCCCATGTATGTGCTGAGAATCAAATCCAGGCTATGAACAAAAGCAGGAAGTGCCATTAACTGCTAAGCCTTCTATCCAGCCTCTAAACTCCTAACAATAACTCTGGTCATTTGGATATCAAATGTCCTCCTAGGCTCATGTGCTTGAATACTTGGCCCACAGCTGGCCTTGGACTCCCATTTAGGAAGGTTGTAGAAACTTTAGGAGGATATTCCTCACTGGTGGAAGTGGATCACTGGGTGTAGTCCTTGAGGTTTTGTAGCCTAACTTCATTTCTTGTCCACTCTCTGCTTTCTGGCTGTGTTGGTTTGAATAAGAATAACCCCCTTGGGTATGTTTGTTTGAATGTTTGGTTGTAGTTTGTGGAACTACTTGAGAAGGATTAGGAGGCGTGGCCTTCTTGGAGTAAATGTGTCACTAAGGGTGGACTTTGAGGTTTTAAAAGCCCACATCATTACCAGGTATCTCTCTCTGCTGCATGCTTATAGATAAATGTGTAAGTTCTCCCCTACTACGCTAGCACCATGCCTGCCTGCCTGCTGCCGTGTTCCTTGCTGTGATGGTCATGGACTCTACTACTTTCTGGAAATGTGATCCCCAAATGAAATGCTTTCTTTTGAAATTTGCCTTAGGCATGTTGTCTCTTAACAGTGGTAAAAAAGTAACTAAGCTAATGACTGTAGACGCAATGTGACCAGATGCCTTTGCCTCCTGTTGCCGTACCTTTCACACCATGACAGATTTCAGTTCCTTGAACTGCAAGGCAAAGTAAGACCTTCTCCCCTTAGCTTCTCAAAATACACTGCTTCTTGTCAGGTATTTTGCCATGGCAACAAGAAAAGAAACAAATACAGATAATTAGAAGTTTCAGTGTGTGAATTTCAGAAAGGACTCAAGATAGTCAAACTAAGTGCCACCTGCCCCAGTGCTCGTCCTCATCCTTTGAACAACCCATGGCCCCACTGCCCATTTCTTTAGACTGCTAGATGTCTGCCAAACACATCTATGATCATCTATCAAGTCTACCTGCTTGAACATAGAGCTAGCAACTGCCACAAAATGCATGAAGATGTTAAAGATAAAAGGAATAGTGTTATACCACTTTCATTTTGCAGGTGAAAACTCAGGAAACTAGGAAGGACATGAAGGGCAGCCCCTGTTGCACAGGAGCTCTGTAGGTAGGAGCTGATGTTCCAAACTCCCAGATTCAAACCCCTGTACAAGAACTCCACCATCCCTCATGTACAGTGTGGAAATGCTACCTGGATCCGAGTCTCTGTTCCTTGACAACCTTTGCTAATTATCAGGGGTATGGTTACAAAGAAAGCCAGACAGCCTTCACCAGCTAATTTCCAACCTTTCAAACAAGGGCTGAACTTGTGTTCCTTAGGTTCACTTCCATTTCTAAGTCAATCTGAAATGATGGCTATCCTTCCAGCTGAGAGTTAGCATCCATTTCCTCCTTCCTTTAGCTCCCTCTTAACGACATTTAAATTGGATTGATATGGTAGCAGCGGCTTCTGGTTTGCTGAGTGACATAATCATTTCCACCATTGCTGCCCATCAGTAACTCGCACCCCTTGGGTGGCCGCCATGAGCTGAGGAAGACTCGTGTCTAACTGTGCCTCTGGACTTAATGAGACACAACGTTCCCCTAGGAAATCTATCCTAATACCCTTCAGAACAGCAAGACCTGGACTCAGATGGTGAGCTGGACAGACTTGAATGCCAAGGAAAAGTTGAATGCTATCATTTTCCAGAGACCGTTTAGAACTTGCTACTTAAGTTTGTCTTCAACTGAAATTAATACTTAGTGGCTGGTGTCCTGGCTTTCAGAGACTTCCAGAGGAGATCCTGCCACAGGCCCTCCTGCAAAGGTTTCCCAAGGGGCTGAGTTTATCTCACCTAGGAGATCAGGAAGAGTCATATGGTTCATTTCTCATATGGATCAAGACAGAGAAATGTCAGAAATAAATGCCAAGAGGTTTGCAATATGGGCTAAATTATTAACTATAGAAAAAATTTAAACCATGATTCATCCATAGCTGAGCACTCACACTGGCTGATTTTTGACATTGTGACCAGACACTACTCTCTGTATTAACCACTGCATTAATTCACTGCAAAAAGAGGCGAGAAGAGCACAAATCTATACAACCCATCATTTCAATCATTCCCTCACTGAGAAATATTAAATTGTTTCCATTTTTAACACTATAAAAATTCCATTCCTTGTAAATATATCCTTATGTCCTGTTTCCTCAAAAGAAATTTCTGGAAGGAGAATGATTAAATCAAATGTTTATTCTGAATGGTTTTACCAGTTCATACTCCCCAACAGAGATGAGTTGTCTAGCTTTTAATAACAATTATCACAGTTTTAACAGCAGGACATTTGCTGTGAGATAATATGTTCAACATTTTAGGATCATTATTTCACTTAATCCTCTTTAAAATTCTGGGAGGTGGTTACTAATATCTGCATTTTCAACTGAAAAATAATCTTAGTGAAATCAAATGGTATGCCAACCTCCCTCATCAGAATGAAAACAGTGAACGTCATCACTTGACCTACCAGGATCCCAGTAGAGGCGATCACTAGGGGTGGGCCTTTGAGGGTTATAACCCAGTCCTGATTCTGATCCAGTTCTTTGATTGCTGGTCTGCCCATGTGTGGGGAGCTTCCACCTTATATGACCCCAATGCCAGCAGGTGGAAAGGAGTCAGATTGAGGAAAACTGCCGATGCATCTTAGTAGCTGTCTTGTTCTGATGGTCAGAGTGTTGCTTTGTTATTAAACATGCCTGAGGCTGCAGCTAGGGTTACCTCAACATATCAGAAGCTAAGTTACCAGGGCATTTTTCTGCCATACCCATTAACAGACTTGACCTCATTATACAACTTGTACTATTGTCTTGACCCTTCTCCGCCTCTTATAAATGTTTTCTGGGGGCTCATGGGTAGAAATATCCAAAAAAGAAAATGTAGTCCACCATGATTGGGGAGGGAATTCCTCTTACCGCAAGAACATGCCACAGTCCTCATTGATATTCATGAAATCTTCTTTAAAATCTACAGCATAGACTCCACTGGGCTGACCTGTGCTTGGGTTCCACGCCAGTCTTTTGTAATATTTGCTTCCTTTAGTTTCACTAAATGAACTGCTGCTCAGACAATGTCTTTAGATTTAATTCTTGCCTTCAAAAAGATGAGAACCAAAAGATCCACCAAAACCAGGACAGAAGAATTGTTTGGCCACCATCTCTTCCCTGTCATGTGGCCTGAACCTCATGAAATGATGAGAAAGAAAAAATAATGTCAATCAATCAAATAAATATAAATAAATAAAACTCTTTCTCCCTTAAGTTGTGTCTGTCAGGTATTTTGCCACAAGGGTCAGAAAAAGTAGCCAATGCTTTAACCAATTTGTGGAAGAAAGGAAAGGGAACAGGCAACAAACATTTCCTCAGATTACTGTGACAGTATCACTAAAGCTAAAAATGATATATTGTGTCACCAAACTCCAAGAACAGAGAGCCAAGCAAGAATTTCCCATTTGTGTGGTGGTGACAGAGCAGGCACAGGAGAAGGGTTTGTCTTTGCCCTGGGAATCCGCCATTTACCTGGCTTTGGTGTGTGGGATGGATAATTCCATGTTGAGAAGCTTAATTTAAGATAAAAGAAGCCACATACCCACACAGACACCACCGAGCAGGGCTACTAGCTGCAGGCTCACAGAGCTCCACAGGACAGTGCGGCTGCTCAATTTATTCCACTCTGGAGATCAAGTCAGCAGAGACTCTGCTGAGCTGAAGCCTAAGGAGTAACTAAGAGCTGATTTCCTCTTTCAGTTTTTGAAGTTCAAAATTTAGAAATAGGATATAAAGAAAAGTCCGTTCGCTTCCCCCAGCTCCCGCTCTGCTTTTGCTTGTTTTGGCTAAGTAAATGAAAAAGGAACATTCCCTGTTCTAGTGACTGAGACCCAAATGTTCGCCCCCACATACACACACATAAACACACACACACACAGATGCACATACACACACACACACACAGAAAGTGTTGAGACAGCAATTTTAGGGCTGACTTTGATGGGCCCCCTGGTGGCAGCTTCTTCTTCTGATTATAAGATGCCACTCACCAGAGCCAGGGACAAATAAAACATAAGCCCTTGTAGGACTCCTGTGCAGTTCTCCCTGGGTCTCTCTGGCTCACAGTGAGAGTTTGTTTGGATCACTCAATATCCACTATAAAACCGTATAAAAATTTTAGTGTGGCTGCTTTAATCAAAGTCCAAAGGGAATGTCACTAATAGGCAAGTATGAGTAAAGGAATGTGTGGTTCAATTCTTTCAAAGGTTTTCCAACTAAAAGAAGGGCATAGCCAATTAGAATGATCCTGAAGACGCTAGAGAGAACAGTTTATAGGACAATGTACTGAAGAACTCCGCAGACAGAACGTCAAAAGTTGTTTCTATCCATTGGCTTAATTGGCCCTGCAGGGAAGGAACCACACTTCCCACAAACCATCCTAGGCTGAGCACCTGGCGCTTCTACCTTTCTTAAGAGGACCTGGGAGTTCTGTGGCTGCTCGAAAAATCAAGGATGGGCCAGCTAAAGCCCTGCTCAGCCCTGGCTCTGCAGTTAACCTGAATAAATCCAGATAACCAGTTCATTTCCCCTAAGGGGATAAAGGCAGCCTTCCCAGCCAGACTCTGGCTGCTGTAGCTCAGAAATACAATGTTTTCTGGAGGACCATGAGCAGAGGTAGATAAGAATAATCAGGCTCTTTTCTCCAGACACCAGATATGGTGTAACGGATTCAAAAATAGACGAATCTAATACAGTATTTCAAAAGGCCAGCCCATTCAAGTCTCTCTGAAGAAAAGGTTACTGTTCCAATATTAATATCCATTTTATCTTCTTGCAAATAGCTTGTCAGAAAACATGATTTTTAAAAGCATAATCAATTTGTGTTATCAGTTATCATATATGAGTCACAGCTACTTCTGATTTTAAAACAAATCATTTTTCCTGTCAGAATACAGAATTGCTGTAGGTTTTGATAAATTGTTCTATAATTGCTTGGAAATTATAAATATATCTGAATTTAATTATGAAAATCTTTACCCAAAATTATATCAAGTATGAATACTGTGACTAAATTCTAATTACCGAGAGAAGATAATTACATGCAAAACAAATAGAGCTAATCAAAATCATTAACAGAACTTGTTAATCAATCACTTAAATCCCATTTTGTCATCCAGAAAGTCTAAGAGTATATGGAGCAGGGGAGAAGGGCATTAATTCAAAGAACACCTCTGAGAGGCTGATAAAGGGGTGACAATTTCCATAGCAGAATATTTGCCAAAGAAAATTAGAGGTGAAACTCTGTTGCTGGCATGCTAATTTCCAAAACACCATAAATAAAGCAGTCGTTTCCTAACGTTTCTCTAAGATGCTTCTAGCAAAGTTGACCTATTTATAGCTTCTAATGGCCATCACGCCAACCAAGTGGCTGAGACAGAGAAATAGGATCTAAACCCTTTTGCATTTCTTTTCCTTGGAGGAAATGGATTTTAGTATTAAAAATCAGCTCTTCAGCTAGTTCCTTATTGACCCCTTCTCAGTAAACTTGAGACACACACATGCACATGGGGTGGAGGGAACAGGGCAGGGCACACAGGAAGAACCTTTAGCTCAAGGTACACAGACCTGCTTTTCCGCACTGTGACCTAATCCTATTTAGGCTGTCTTTGAAAAGTGAAATCCTGTGAGGAAAGTAAACAAAATACAAGTGTCCAAGAGTAAAGACTGAGAATTAAGGCACACAGTAGGTGCCTGAGAATTGAGGCACACAGTAGGTGCCTGAGAATTGAGGCACACATTAGGTGCCTGAGAATTGAGGCACACAGAAGGCGAGTTCTGGTAAACAGTAGGCAGAACAGAAAAAAAAAAGAAGAAAGCTAGAAGAAAATATACTTTTAGCTGTGATAATTTGTCATGGAGGAAGAAAAGCATAAGAGAAATGTCTCCATGAGGGAATAATGAAAAAATTAGTTCCCGGGGAAGAAGCTATAAGTGCAAACTAGGAAGTTCACCAAGGAAGGATTTCAGTTTCCTATATATAAAGATGACTTTTCAGACGTGGCTTACAATTTTACCACTTGGTAGACTGGGTCAAGAGGACTTCGATATCAAGACTATATAACAAGACTTTGTGTCAAAAAATTAAAAATCACACACACACACACACACACACACACACACACACACAAACACACACAAAAAAAAACGAATATAGGAATGCCCTGTGGTGAGCTAACAGTAACGTCAGAAGATGCCAAGAAGAGGGAGACTTAGGGATTTCACCAGGACTGGGTGGGAAAGAAGCTGACCTCACTGCACCATCACAACTGCAACTTTCTCCCTGTCCTACTAGAACAAGGAGTGCCTTTTGAAGGTGTCAACAGAAGCAAAAAAGCCAACTCCACCTGGTATTTTAGTCCAGCAAGCTCTCCCTCTCTGTCAGCACAGTGTCAAAAACAGCCAGTTAAAATGGAAGAGTTCAATCAAACACTCGGCTTTCTAACACAATCCAAACATCCAAATTCCAGCAAAAAAAAAAAAAAAAAAAAAAAAAGCCTAGTTCACCAAACACCAAGCAGGTCTCAAACTGAAAGCCAAATACAAATAATAAGAGCCAACACATGAGCCAGATGTTCGGATTACTGGCACTTATGCGTCACCACACCTGGCTATTGGCAGATGTTTAAAGCACCCAAAATAAAAGTGCCTCAAAGAACAGATTTTAAACACATAAATCCAATTAAAACTACAGAAAACTTTAACAAGAAAAACAAAGATTCCATAAACAAGCTAGCTGATGCGAGAAGTCAAATGAAAACTCTGAAGCTGAAAAATACAAGCAAAGCAAAAGGCAAGTGGGGGTTGGCTCATCATCACAGGGAAGGGACACACAATTAGCAAACGGGAAGACAAAACTGTAGACACTGCCCAGTCTGTAGAGCAGAGCCAATAAATGAAGCCCTGGGTAGTGATATTGCATTTGTATTTTAATTAATAACGCTTTCCTGAAGTAAAACAGCCCCACTGGTCAGCCTTACACACCAGGCAGTGGTGATGCACATCTTTAATCCAAGCCTTCAAGAGGAATATAACATGGAAGGAGACAGCTCTCAGACACAGTCTCATTCTGAGGATTCCTGGAGGCAAGATCACCATTTTGAACTAAGGTAGAGGATAAAAGCCAGTGGTCAGCTGTTTGTTTTTCTGACCTTCAGGTTGAACCCCAATTTCTGTCTCTGGGTGTTTTGATTAATTATGCTATAGCCCCGGAAACCAGGAGGATAAATAAAAAGCACAGATAATGGCATCAGCATTTCAGAGGAAGAGGGGGAAGGTAAGGGCTAAAGAGTACTGGAAGAATTTGAAAGGCAACATAAACTTCAAATTTGAGAAGCTGAGTAGGCAAGAATGTAGCATGATTACCTGAGAGTTCTGAAAATAAGTCTTGAAAACATCTCTGAAAAGAAAAAGATAGCAGAAAATAATTCAGATGATAGCAGACTTTATATCAGATACCATGGAAACTTGGATGGCATAATAACATTTTGTTTTCAACAGCTGCAAGAGAAGAATTTGGGGATTTATGATTTTAGATCAAAAAAAATTCTTCAGGAATGAAGGAAAGCAAGAACTTCTCGGACGAGAGAGAGAGAGAGAGAGAGGGAGAGAGAGAGAGAGAAATTTTCACCAAACTGATGGGAACAGAGGCACTGTGTACTGGAAGTTCAAGCAGAGATTGCCCCTCACTAGCAGCTTTTTCATGCATCCTAATTACCTGATTTTTTCTGAAGACCCTACGGCACAGGGATCATCACAGAAGAGAGCAGAAAGGTTGTAAGGTTCAAGGGAGTAGATGTGCAGCCAAACAGAATTTGCTGCCATGGATAAACAGTACAGTGCACCAACTCACTGTAGCAGAGACTGTATGCATGAGACCTACACAAGATAAACAGTCAAAATCCCAGTATGTATGGGGAGAGCTCATCAAGTTCCACCAGTAGCTGAGGGGCTTCTGGCAATGGACACTGCCCAATGGAAGACAGATTTCTCCAGGGATGTGGAGGCTCTGAAGGTCTACTCGTACTCAGAGGGACGGTCTCACAATAGACTCAGCAGATTTGGGGATGGGGGAGGGAGGGGAAGGAAGGAAGCAGGGAGGGAGGGAAAGAGAGAAGGAATGGGGGAGAGGGAGATGGAGAGAAGGCAAGAGATTGGGTTAGGAGAAGAAATGAGTAGGTGAATTTGATCAAAACACATTATATGTGTGATTCTGTACACTGTGAATATGTTTTATTACCATTGGTTAATAAAGAAGCTGCGTTAGCTGGACTGAGCTCCCAAGGTCCAAATGAGGAGCAGAAGGAGGGAGAACATGAGCAAGAAAGTCAAGACCTTGAGGGGTGCGTCCACCCACTGAGACAGTGGGGCTGATCTAATGGGAACTCACCAAGGCCAGCTGGACTGAGACTGATGGAGCATGTGATCAAACCGGACTCTCTGAATGTGCCAGTCAATGAGGGCTGACTGAGAAGCCAAGGACCGTGGCACTGGGTTTTGATTCTATTCCATGTACTGGCTTTGTGGGAACCTAGTCTGTTTGGATGCTCACCTTCCTCGACCTGGATGAAGGGGGGAGGACCTTGGACTTCCCACAGGGCAGGGAACCCTGACAGCTCTTTGGACTGGAGAGGGAGGGGGAGGGGTCGGGGGAAGGGGAGGGAAATGGGAGTAGGGGAAGAGGTAGAAATTTTTAATAAAATTAAAAAAAGACAAAAATAGAAATAACAGCATTCTAATAATGTGAAGAACTGTAGGAAACACATTATAGTGGATCAATAGGGTAAATTACAATATAAGTTATTTAAAATATTAGTCATTAAAATTAAGTTGCTGAATTTGTATATGATATGACTATCAAAGTCATATCATTTTGTCAAAGTGTGTATGAATACCTATAAACACATGCCTTGTCTTTGTAATTGTAAATATCAATACATATGTATATATTATATATGGTATATATAAGTTAATTTACAGTTAAGTAAATAGTCCATATTCTCAATATAAAAATTAGTAATTATAGAAAGACAAAAGAAGAAGAAGAAGAAGAAGCTGCTTTGGGCCTATGGCAGCGAAGAATAGAGCAAGGTGAGAATTCCAAGCAGAGAAAAGGAGAAAAGAAGGCAAAGCCAGAGAGACGCCGTGTTGTTGCCAAGGAGAAAGATGCAAGCCATCAGCTAAAACCTTACTATTAAGTCACAGCCTTGTGGTGATACACAGGATAATATAAATGGTTTAATATAAAATGTAAGAAGTCTCAGCTAATAGTCTGAGCAGCATTTTAATTAATATAGTTTCGGTGTGATTATTTCAGGTCTGGGTGACTGGGAATGAACAAGCAGCCTCAAACCACATATGTGTGTATAAATTAAGTCAAATATTTAAAAGACCCCTCTATGGGCTCCAATGTGACTCGTTCTTCCCTGGTACCATTCTCCTCAGGAGCCCAGGCCCAGCTAGGAAATCAGATAAGCAACTACCGGTCAAAGTAGTAATCCCTTACTCTGGCTTCATCGATGGTCCTCTCAGACACCTTAGAGTATCAGAAAGACCAATGAAATCTCCATCAGAGGAGAGAAAAGGAGGAGCGTTTGAGAACTGCAAGGTGGCACAATCAACTGCCCCGAAGCAGCATCTTAAAGCTGGGTGCCCACAAAGCAATCGCTCAGAGTCTGCCTCCAGGGAGAACAACCTTAGTTACCCCTGAGAGGGAATTTCTGGGTAAAGTCCAATTTGCTGGAAGATACTTAGAATTTAATGTTGTACAAATATTATTAAATCAGCTTGAGTTAAGAACCAGAACATTTTCATTTGACATTATCTTAGCCATTTGTATACTGTGACTCATCTGTCTTTTTCACCAAAGTTAGATTAAGTTGCAGATAATTCCACCCCCTGAATCTCAGTCCACCTGGACTGGAACTCAGGTTCTGCAGAATTTCTCCATTATCACAAATTCTTTGTTGGCTGATGTCACTGTCACCTGCCATAAAACCAGCAGTATTAATATAAAAAATGACTCAGATTTGAGTAATTTGTGAAAATAACACAAAGGGCAAGAAGAATTATTGAACATATAGGTATGTACCTATTATTTCATTTAATGCATAAAATACTGGGGGGACGAATAGGTCTTATAGTTTCAGTTCAGAACTGAAGGAAAAAGAATTCAGATTTGGTAAGTAATAAAACCAGGCTTTACATTCAGGTCTTTCTGACACCATATACTTTCTTTTTCATTTTAGTCCATGTGCAATCAGAGGCTAGAACTAAGAACATGAAAAGTGTTTCTCAAATAATAATGTCCAAGAGACAAAAATGCGGAACCAAGAGACATCTTTGGGACATATCACAATGCCTTACGTGACTATGGGGGAGTCCTGTCTGGAAGTGGAGAAAAGATTAGAGCAGCATGCTTCTGAGATCTGCTTCTACTTCTGCCTGCTATTGTACGCCCACTGGAAATCATTCACATGGGAAGAGCCACTCCTCCCTGTTCCCAACGTCTCATGCCCGTGATACCCAAGAAATGCAATAAGATCAAAGCAGCACACCCAGAGAGCTGGGCAGATTGAGAACACCAAATTCTTGATCACTTTTCTGTCCAAGACAACATGGGAAAATAGTTAACAGCACTCCACTTGGTGGGAGAAAAACCACTAGCTGGGCATTTTTCTTGGACAACTTTCTGTTACTCCAAATCCAAAGAAGAAAGGAAGGAAGGAAGGAAGGAAGGAAGGAAGGAAGGAAGGAAGGAAGGAAGGAAGGAAGGAAGGAAGGAAGGAAGGCAAGAGAGAAAGGAAGAAAAGAAGAGAAGAGAAGAGAAGAGAAGAGAAGAGAAGAGAAGAGAAGAGAAGAGAAGAGAAGAGAAGAGAAGAGAAGAGAAGAGATTAGCCCAGAAATACTTTGTGTTTTGTCTGTGGCCACAGTTTTCTGCATGCACTGTATATTCTTTATCTTGTATCAGTTTCATTAGCTGGACATCAAAGGAGAAATAAAGCTCCAGACAGTATTTCACTGTGTGTTCAGTTACATGGCATTCATAACTCCTTAATCTTAAACAATGTGCCATTTCCATCGTTAAGAAAAGACAATAAGGCTTAATAGCAAAAGCCATATGCCTGAAACCACAATTTGTGTCTTTCCTTACCAAATCTGAGCAGATGGCCACAGGCCTACTGAGATGATTCAGATTGAGTGCATGATTCTGAGTCACTTTCTAAGATGAGCAAAAGGGGTTACAGCTATTCATCTTAGGATCCAGATATTCTCGTGGGATCTGGAAGGCCCCAGGAATTGCGTTCTAGAGGCCTTTTACACACAGGAGCAAAACCAGAGATCAGGATTCAGGTTCACTAGCTCTTTTCAAGGTTGTGATTCTTCTTCACTTGACAGTTGGCAAGGAAGGATGGTATTGAACACACTGTCTCATATATCCTGCTTCCTGGTGTCCAGTGAGCATGTGGTTGTTGAGAGCCCAAGTCAATGGTGTTC
Source organism: Microtus pennsylvanicus (assembly GCF_037038515.1). Taxonomy (NCBI): domain Eukaryota; kingdom Metazoa; phylum Chordata; class Mammalia; order Rodentia; family Cricetidae; genus Microtus; species Microtus pennsylvanicus. Next base: position 137,110,935 of record NC_134582.1, on the reverse strand, counting down.
TGCCTACATGACAGTGATGATGCGGGATGCAGGGCCACAGGGGAAAGGTGATCCTCACCTTGGCAAAGACCACATCAGGGCTTCTGTGTATCTGTTATAGCTCCTTTGAAGTGTGAGAACCCAGTAGTGTCCATGTGGCTTGACTAAAAGGTGGCATGTCTCTGTGCTAGAATAGAGAGGGACACGGGCACAGGTCACCTGTGTGATGCCTTCTGTGTATCAGAGAGCAGTGTATTAGGTCACCAACTGGGAGGTTCAGCTGGTAAGGGGAGGTTTCTGTGAGGAACCTAGGAGGTGTGCGCTAGACTAGAAACCCACCGTGCTTCCACTGAGTGCCCCTGAGATATTTTAGGAGTATGTCAAACAGAAATTGGAGATCCTAGAAGAGTTTGTCTGAGGAGAGGAGAGAAATATCACTGGGTACTGTTGTCATCACTTTGATTTTAACTACTGAGGTTGCCTAGGAAACCCAGATTACAGCCTGCTGTGCTGAAACCTGAGATAATGGAAAGATTCAGCTACAAGCAGACCTTGGAGAAAGAGGAAGGGGGTAGATAGCATAGCTGGCTATGAAGTCCAGGGTTATTTATCCCAGTATCCTTTCAATGTGAAGTCACATAATTAAACAGTTCATTGTGGGCTTTTTCTCCTTAAGGAAAAGGAAATGTACCTCCCCAGAGGCTCTGATGTTTTCAAATCTAAAAATGTTACGTACTTTCTCCTTTAAAAGACACTATAAACTATCTACTTCCCTGCTGTCACTCCTAAAGGTCAAGAAAATTAATAGCACAATATTAGGTATGCACACATCCACCCTTCTTACTAACACCTTGGACACCACTTGTCCATTTCTTTCATTTCCCTTCTCCACTCCACTCCCCCTTCTCTCTCTCCTCACCCACTCTTCCTTTCTCTGTACTAGGATCAGATACCAGAGCCCTGCACATGGTATGCAAACACTGAACCACATCTCCAACCCTCTATCTTTTTATCCAACTCTACTCCTGCCTCCACAGATTTCAGAAAACATCCACTTCTGTACATCAATAATAATCAAGAAGTTAGTTCTTGTCATGGATAATCTTGAGGGATTTTATTGGTTAGATCATTTAAGGTATGGTGACCCACCCTAAATCTGGGCCACACTCCATGGTGACAACCCACACAGAATGAGGTGGAAGAAGGAAGCTTTGGCTTTTTGCCTACTTGCCCTCATTCTTGCTGGCAGGTTCATCTCTCCTGTTGCTGAGGCTTCCTGTGCTGGCAGTAGGATGGCTTCTTTGAAATTGCAGTGTAGACTGAAGACCAGCAGATCTCTGGGACTCCAGGACTGGATTGGGACTGCCGGGACATCTAGTCTGGGGAACTAAACAACCTGCTCCTTGGCCTTTCTGTAGGGAGGCAGCCACTGCTTGACTACTTGGACCACAGACTGTAAGTCCCTATAAGAAACCTTATTATATACACACTTTTTTCATTTGATCAGTTCTGTTCCTGTAAAGAACCCAGACTGATACCACTCTCAATGGACTACTCCCCTTCTTCTAGTGAACAACATGTATAGCTGTCAGTTCAGTCAGGTACAAGAAAATGCAGCTGTGTAAAAAGAGCCGTGTTTTTACTGTTTTTATTAAGCTATACATTTTTCTCCACTCCCCTCATTTCCACCCCTCTCCCCTAATACTCTCTCCCATGACTCACTCAGAAGATCTTATCTTTTTCTATTTCCTATGTACACCCATGTATATCTCTCTTAGGGTCCTCTTTGTTGTCTAGATTCTCCGGGACTGTGAATTGTAGGCTGGTTTTTCTTTGCTTTATGTCTAAAAGCTACTTATGAGTAAGTATGAATTATATTTGTCTTTCTGGATCTGGGTCACCTCACTCAATATAGTTTTATTTTCTAGATCCATCCATTTGCCTGCAAATTTTAAGATATTATTATTTTTTCCACTGTGTAGTATTCTGTGGTGTAAATGTACCACATTTTCTTCGGTTAAGGGGCATCTAGGTTGTTTCCAGGTTCTGGTTATTACAAATGTTGCTATAACCATGGTTTAGCACATGTCCTGTGGTATGATTGAGTATCCTTTGGGAATATACCCAAAAATGATATTGCTAGGTCTTGAAGTAGATTGTTTCTTAATTTTCTGAGAAATCGTCATCTTAATTTCCCAAGTGACTATACCAGTTTGCACTCCCTCCAGCAATGAGTGAGTGTTCTCCTTTACCCCACATCCTCTCCAAACATGTGTATGTGCTCATAGTTAAAAATGCCATGTCACCTGGTCCCACAATCGTTCAGTTCCCAAGTAAACACACAGAAGCTTATATTAATTAATAAACTGTTTGGCCTATTAGCTCAGGCTCATTATTAACTAGCTTGTAAAACTTAAATTAACTCATAATTCTTACCTATCTTTAGCCACATGATTTGGCAACTTTTCTCAGTAAAGCATTCTCATCTAGCTTCCTTTGTGTCTGACTGGTGACTGACTCTCTGCCTTTCCTCTTTCCAGAATTCTCCTAGTCTACTTGCCCTGCCTATACTTCCTATCTTGTTACTGGCCAATCAGTATTTTATTAAACCAAAATGAGTGACAAATCTTTACAGTGTGCAAGAGCATTATCCCACAGCATTTCCCTTTTTAAAAGAAAAAAAACCTTAAATTTAGTCCCCTTTGTTTATCTTTTTTTCTGACCATTATCCTTAACAACTTGTAACCAACATGCTAAATAAAAACAAACATCAATAATTCAATTTGGGGGAATGTGGGCATAATTTTCTAGGCAACTTCCTGCTGATTGGGAGCAATGGTAATCTTATGGGGACCCAAAGAAAATTTAGTATTATAGCTAAGTCCTACCTAGAGTATTCTGTGAGGCTTGATCAACTACCAACAGTCTTAAACCTGTTCTGGATGCAGAACTCAGAAGAAACTATAACAGAGGTACTCTGAAATGTTGGATCATCTGGGTTATCTGTTTCCATTGGGAATTTTTCAAGAGGTCTATCTCAATCAAACCTTATTTCTTTTAACCAAGAATGAATAGCATTTATAATCAAATGTCTTTAAGCAGCTGTTGCTCAGCAGACAAACAGTTCAAAGACAGCACAATAAGATACAGTGTCCAAACTTTCTGTGTACGTTCTATCTTTATGTGGCTTTTTAAAAACTCTACTTCTTTTATTTTTATTTTTTAATTTTTGGTTTTTTGAGACAGGGTTTCTCTGTGTATCTTTAGCTATCCTGGAACTCACTCCGAAGACCAGGCTAGCCTTAAACTCACAGAGATTCATTCGCCCCTGCCTCCCAAGTGCTAGGATTAAAAGTGTGTGCCACCACAACCAACTACTCTATTTTTTTAAAGGACTTTCTCTACTCTATTTTTTCTCTCAAGCCTATGTATATTTTTAAACATGCTATTAACTGTTTAGAGGTTTTTTATGTCTGAATATGTCTTTACTGTATGTCTCTCTTTTTTGACTACATGAGTCTTTAATCTGCTAGAAGCATGACTAGGATTAAAATTTAAGTTGTAAGAGCTGGTTAGTAATAAGCCTGAGCTAATAGGCCAAAGAGTTTATACGTAATATAAGCTTCTGTGTGTTTATTTGGGACTGAAGGGTTGTGGATCCGGAGAACAGAAACTTCCATCTACACTGGGCTCTCCTACATAATAAATCAAGAAAATGTCCCCTAAGCTTGACCCCAAGATTGATTAGGCCAATCTGATTGGACATTTTCTCAACTGAGGTTCCCTCTTCCAAAATGAGTCTAGTGGTGTTAAGTTGATATAAAATTAACTAGCACAATCTTTGTAAGAATTAGTGTCATTATTACCCTCAAAATATAAGTGAGCACCAGAAATCCAGAAAACCCAAAGCTTAAGATGAGAATGGCTTGGCAGATGGAGATGAGGCCCTTCCCTCTACTCTGCTAATCCCCATGGTATCTGTGGTACTGCTGTTGTGGGTATGCCATTAGCAGTGGTTGGCAGTGGACACACAGTCATTTCATTGATTGGTATCCTGTCTCTGCTGGCCAGGAGGTAAGGCAAATAAGGGCAGGGGAATGACAGAACAAGTGGGGTCCATGTTTTCCAAAGAGCTGCTGCTGAGAGAAGAAGAGCAGCTGATGGCAATCCTACGCTTCTAAGTAAGGCTACTAGAAAATACATCTTTTGTTTTAAAGATAGCATCATTTGTCCTATCTGCAGTGGAAAAGCCTCTTTCAGAAAATATGATTCCAGCAGAATCTGATGTCAGAAAAAGACAAATGAAACAAGATTCACAGATGTCTTAATCAACAAGAAAGTCACTCAAAGGTACCACATTACGATAACATGCACTATGAGCCACTATGTAGATGCTGAGAGTTCAGTAAAACAGAAAAAAAAACATATTAAATCTTGTAAAATAGTATCCGAGAGAAAAAGAAAAACATTAAGATCCTAACATTGATCACCCCAAACACCACAGGGGAAATAATTTCACAGTAAAGCAAAAGTCTCTAAAATATATATACTTATAGAAACCATAGTTAGTATTCTTGCTTTATTGTCTTAATCATGGGCAGGCAGCTGGGGCTACCAAAAGTATGATTCCCTCTGTGTGACAACTAAAATTCTGAACAAACAGGATGGAGGGAGAGCATGAATACTTTACAAACCACCATTACAACCAGTATTTCTGAGGCACAAGGAAAGATCTGCTCCTGAAACAAGAACAGAATCCTCCTCAAGAGGTGCAGATAGAGAACAAACATTCTTCTTGACCATTAAAAGCATAGTGACTAAATTGAAAAACAACATAAGTGTCTAAAATCACCCAAGATCCAGGCCAAAGCTAAAGAGGACAACTGAAACAAACAGGAAATTAGGAGCAAAAAGCCAGGAAGTTCAATGTCCTAATTCTACGACTGTCAGAGTAACCATCTGCATGACTTTCTCTGAGAAAATGCCTTTATTCACCATAAGCAGATGACAAACCCAAAACAAAATGGCTCCTTCCAGGTGCAGATCGATTAAGCTGTGAGTTCAGTTTGGGTTACCAGGAGAACATGAGCGAGAAACTAGTTACAGGAATGTGTCCAACTTATAGGCGGCTACAAGAGGAAACAGTTACCCCACCAGCAATTCCGACAGTTTCCACAAGCTCAGGGAGGGGAGGGACCCCTTGGGCCTTGAGAGCTCCCCTCACCTTCAGCAAGGGGATGTTAGAAGATCCAGCTTTGGGACGGTCTAATACCAGTAATCACAGCTCCTCTGACATCAGGATTGCAGCAGCCATGGACATCATGTCTCAGGACATTTTCACACTATCAAATCTATTTAACCAGAGTTGTCACCAGGACTGAAGGGATAAGCAGTGGGTTGAGGGCTTGCTGTAAGAGCATAAGAAACTGAACTAGATCCCCAGCACCTACGTAAATGTCAGTCACATCTAACCTCAGGGCTAGGGTATGAGGGTGGAGAATCAGGCAGACAGATCCTAGGGGCTTGCTAAGCAGCCCATACAGGCAATAGCTCTGCATTTAGTGAGAACCCCTGTCTCAAAATGTAGATTGGAGAACCATAGAGGAAAATACCCTAAGTTGACCTCTAGCATCTAAATGTGCAGGCACTGGAAAGCGTCCCCCCAACACATACATGCATATACACACATACACACAAACGTGTATATATATATATATATATATATATATATATATATATATATATAATTTTAGATAAATAAAACTTGTAAGAGAACTACACTGGAAAGATGAGAAAGGCGATATCCACTGGAAACAATGTAGAAAGCTAACTTCATGGTAAGAGTCCAGCACTCATCGTCTACAATGGGAGGATCAAGAGCGCAGCTGCATAGCTTTAGAATATTGGAGATCTGCAAATGCCAAAAGGAATTTGAGTGTTGAAAGTGGTTGTCCTGAAGCTTAGGGCAAGAGATGAGAAAAGACAAATCAGGAGAGTGCTACATTCTGTATTAAAAATTTACTAATATTTTCACTTTGTAAGCTATATGCATGATAGTTTTTTATTTTAAATGTACTTTAGGAACCTGGGATGTAGCTCCATGGTAGAGCACATGCCCCTGTGTACACAGCTCTGGGTTACACCCACTGCTTTGCACACACACACACACACACACCTATAATATAAAACCAAAAAAAATGGACTTCCAAATAAAAGCAGATAAGACCTTGGGCAATTAATTCCAATATTTTAAAGGACATTCGATCCTTGCCTTGCTGACTGAGGCGAGGTTTGGCACAGACAACAGCTGCACGAGCTGGTCTTTCCCCCTAAACATCTGGCCTTAACTTCTACAGTCAGTAGTCTTACAATCAGTGGTCTAATCTCTAAGCTCCAGAATGTCATGTAGCTAGCCTGTAACTCACTCCCATTGTTTCTCTGAATCAGAGTGCCAGCAGCCACCCTCCCCTAGGAATAAGAAGATCATCATCTGTGAGAAGGCTCAGTGGGTAAGAGCTCTTGATGAGTGTTCATGACGATCTGAGTTCAGATCTCCAACACCCATGTATAGTTACACATATCCCTGTAACTCCAGCACTAAGACTGAGGAGGCTGTCAGAGACAGGAGAATCTCTGTAGCTTGCTCACTGCCAACCTGGACCTGACTCAAGGGAATGTGGCAGAGTGTCATAGGTTAGGACAGCAACGTCCTCCTTTGTCACCACAAGGGCACACCACCCCACACAGATATTATCAGTGTGTACACATAATATGTATACATATATAATATATGGATCCATTATCACTGTGGATAAGTTAAGAGAGCTGCAACTGCATCATACTTTAACATTTTCAGAATTTTTTTCTTGGGATTTTACTTGGTCCTGCAACAATGAGAAATGTGAGGCCCAGCAGAAACCCAGGGAGCTTACATGACTTCCCAAAGGCCATCAAATAGAAGAGCAGAGCCGTGAGGAGAGAGTCACTGTGACTCTCCTGCCACGCTGGGCAGCAGGCTTGTTTTCAAATTTCATGTAGTCTCCATTTGCATAATAGCTCCAATTGTTGGCAGCGGAACAAACAGATGGTGGAGAAAGGATGAGAGTGTGTGGGAATGAACTTCTGTAAATTCCAGCCGGCCTGGGAGCAAGATGCCCTCTGCCCAGATCGGCCCAGAAGCCGGCACACAAACAGCCAAAATTAGGAGCCCTGTGACTTCTCCACTTTCAAATGTTTCTTTCACCACTGGAAATACCCATGAGAAATAGAGTATATTAACATTTATGAATTAATATCATAAGGGAGTATGGTTGATTGATAGCTAAAATAAGATTGAAATATTAGAAGATGTTTAAGGAAAGAGTAAAATGCCCATTTTCTAATTTGAATTTTTTCCTGAAATAATCCTAAAAATCCTGGTCAGAATCTTTAATTTAATTTTTTTTTTTAGAGTGTAAGTGTTTTCCTGCATGAGCATATGCACCTTGTGTGTGTAGTGCCCACAGAGACCACAAGAGGGCATCAGATACCTGGAATAGGAGTTACAGACCATTGTAAATGTCCATGTGGCTCCTAGAAATCCATCCCAGGTCTTCTGGAAGAGATGTCAGCACTCTTAGCCCCTGAGCCATCTCCCCAACCTCTTGGCCAGATTTTTTTTAAGAGATCCCTTTTACAAGAACATCTTAAGTGTCCAGTTCTCATTTTTGTCTGTTGGTGGATATCTAGTAGCTGGAAAAATGGCTGCCACCAAAATATAAAATGCCCACCAAGTGTAGGTCACTGAGTATTTCAGACAAATCCCAAGATATCCTGTCACTTCTGCATCCCTTCAAGAGCAGCTGGGCATTCATTCCATCATGTTCGTTGGAATTTTCTCCCTGTTTTTAATCAAAGTTGCAAGTTGGGAATTTTAGAATCTGAAGGAACTTTCTTGGGGCTTCTCAGGGTGTGGGAATGTGGAATAAGGCTCTGAGAAGGGGGAGGCCAAAAATAAACTCTGATGATCCCTTTGAGATAGCCAACAGTGTGTCCATTGCCACTACTGCTTCTTGACTCATTATTAGCATTCTCCTTTTCTGCTTTTAATGGCTATTACACATACATTTATATTCATGGCCTGTTCAAAATCACTTGTGCTAGCTCTGTGTATAATGAATATTGAACTCTCTGCAGATTTAAATATAGAATAAAGGATAATTGTAAGATATCCCAATCAGGCTTTCTGCTAATCTCCACACATTTTAAAGGCATACCACACAAAGGTCACATAAGTGCCTTCATGGGAAACCCTGCATTCAGGACTGTTTCCGAAGCCTGTTTGCAGCTGAGTGTTGCTAAATCAAGCACTAAAAACGAGATTTACACTGGTTGTTTGAAGCTGAAAGCCAGCTGCAGCTGCCATTAAAGCAATTCAATTTCTTTTTTATAAAGCACAAGTAAGGCTCAATTTACTAAAGTTTTATTTCCTTTTTATGCATCCCATATGCTGGGGGGGGGGAATTAAGTTTATGAGATTAAAAATGAGTTTTATGCTAAATGTTTACAAAGTTTCAACTGGCTTGCTCTTGCAGGTCCTTTAACCTACCAAGTTCAAGTTCTGGCTTTTTTTTTCTCTCCCCTTTGCAATTTCTAGGAAAGAAAAATTTTTGTTTTCAAAAGGAGATTACATAGCTCCAGGACTTCCTTGTTTGTATCATATAATTTTCCAGCAGTTGAGGCAGACAGATAAATTAGTTCCTTCATAGTATTACAATCCTGAAAAGGTTCTCACAAGGGCTCAGGAACATTTTCCAGTGCTTATTTGTCCCCATCCCTCAAATCTGGTTGAGTATACCTCATCACTAATCACAAATGATCATAACTTTTTAAAAGTGAAAATAGTGAGAGATGATTCAGTGATTAAGAGTGTCTACTGCTCTTCCCAACAACTGAAATTCAGTTCCCAGCATCCACATCAGCTCCAAGGTGCATGATGCCATCTTCTGGCCTCCATGTGCAATACACTCACACACACACACATACACTCACATACATACACATACACTCATACATACACCTACACTCACACACACACACATACACTCACATACATACACATACACTCATACATACACCTACACTCACACACATACATACACACACACTCACACACACACATACACACACATACATACACACACTCACACACATACACACATGCACACACATACACTCACACACACACACACATACACTCACATACATACACATACACTCATACATACACCTACACTCACACACATACATACACACACACTCACACACACACATACACTCACATACATACACATACACTCATACATACACCTACACTCACACACATACATACACACACACTCACACACACACATACACACACATACATACACTCACACACACACACATACACTCACATACATACACATACACTCATACATACACCTACACTCACACACATACATACACACACACTCACACACACATACACACACATACATACACTCACACTCACACACATACATACACACACACTAACACACACACATACACTCACATACATACACTCACACTCACACACATACATACACACACACTCACACACACACACATACACTCACATACATACACTCACACTCACACACACACATACACACACATACATACACTCACACTCACACACACACATACACACACACTCACACACACACATACACACACATACATACACACACACTCACACACACACACATACACACACATACATACACTCACACTCACACACATACATACACACACACTCACACACACACACACTCACATACACACACATACACTCATACATACACCTACACTCACACACATACATACACACACACTCACACACACATACACACACATACATACACACACTCACACACATACACACATGCACACACATACACTCACACACACAAACACACACATACACACACATGCAAACACACATACACATACAATTTTTAAAATAAAAAATAAAAGTGAAATTGCATTTTCTGCTCTAAAACTCACAAGGACTAAGAATTATTTTTAAACTGTGCAGTATGGAAGCTTTCTTGACATCCATTTTTAATGTAGTCACAAGCAAATTCCTTCTTTCTCTAGAAACTCTTCGGCCTTTTTAATTTTTTTTCAATGATTTATTATCTTTTTTTTTCTGACTTCAGTTTCCCCTCTCCTACCTCCCCTCTACCTGCCCCATCCACTCCTCCTGCATTTCAGAAAAGGGCAGGCCTCCCATGGACATCAATCAACAGGGTATACAAAGTTGCAGTTAGACTGCAGGCCTCCCATGGACATCAATCAACAGGGTATATAAAGTTGCAGTTAGACTGAGCTCCTCCCCATATATTAAGGATAGGTAAGGTGACCCAGTATGAGTTGGATCCAAAAAGCCAACAAAAGAGTCAGAGACAGCCCATGCAGGCTCTCTTGTTGTCAGCTCAGTCCCTGTGAGCCCCTGTGAACTAGGTTAGTGGATTCTGCGGGCTTTCTTATGGTGTCCTTTACCCTTCTGGCTCCTCCAATGCTTACTCCCCATCTTCCACAGGATTTTGCAAGCTCCACCTAATGTTTGGCTGTGGGTCTCTATATTTCTTTCCGTTGGTTCCTTTGGCCTGTCTTAGTTTTTTTTTCCAATTTCTCTGGTTCCAACTAAATTATTAGAGAATTTATCATTCAAGGTGGGTTTGATTTTAGAAGGCAGGCTACAGGAGCACATGAAGATGAGAAAGTGACAAGGACAAAGAAGTCCTTCAGATGACCAGTGAAATGGAATAGAGGTGAGTGTCCACTCCCCAGTGCTGTGGACAACTGAGTTGCTCTGTCTCGCTTCCTTGTCCTTGCCTCTGACTCCTTCCTGAACAGGTGATCTGTGCCTGTGTGGATGGATACAGGCTGCCACAGATGTCAGAAACAATTCTAAAGAGAATAAGTTATGAATTGAACCAAAAGAATCAAGAAAGTTGATGTATATAATTTTGAACCTGAGTAAAGCAGAAAACAACATGTAGAAATACAGAGTATGGGCCAGGTGCAAAACCTCTACTGGCCACAATGACTATTAGTCTCTCCACAGTGTAGTTTCTTCATTTGCTGAGTAAGGATAATAATTCTTCTAAGGAAAAGTGAATCAGTCTATGCAAATTACTTAGAATAGTGACAAGCTGACTAAGTATTTTTTGCCATCCTCGCCATCATCATCATCATCAGAATCCATGTGGAAAATGTTAGCTCACTTTGAGTTTAATGGTGGCATTAAAGATTTGAAGTGGAGATTTCAAGGAAGTACTGGGGTTTTAAATAAATGCTGGCTGTCTTGTCTTTTTAAAAACTTTTGTAGCTCTCAAAATGGAGACAGGAAAGGGAAGGAACTAAAATAGAGGGTGGAAAGCTCTAAGTGGAAATGCAGAGCACAGAAATCATGGAGAGCAGAGAGTGAGTGGGGTCAACCAGGCCAAGTAAGTCAGAAAACACCTGCCACTCTGTAAGTTAATTAAAAAATAAAATGAAAAAATATGAAGTAAAATCAAAAGAGAAAGAGAAAAAATGAACAATAGCCAAAAACAAAACCAAATAAAAAATAGGAAAATTTATGGGGAGGGAGGCAAGCAAGAAAAGAGCCAGTGAGAATTGAAAATCAAATCACAATTCCTCATAAGTAACAAATCAAAATTTCAAGTGTCTCCCAGGATTTCCTACCCTAATTGTATTCTTTTCATTTAAACTAAGTGAGTCATTAAGATTTTATTATTTTAGTCCAGCTGTGAATTTGAACTCATTTATAAACAAGATTTTCAAAGAATTGGTGACCCATATCCATTTATCTCCAAGTACCACATGGCTAAGGTCAGGAACCCTAGAAGGGGTTGGCTGAGTTCATGCCCCTAACTTCGCCACTTAGCAGCTACAGCTCCTGGGCTGATTCTCTTTCAATCACTGAAAGTTCACATCTCTAACGAGGAGATTCAAGTAATAAAAGGCCCATCGGGCTGCCGTGAGAATTAAAGGAGGTGACACACATGAATTGCTTCCAGACGTGTGTGGTTACAGTAAATATTCCATTCGGTAAACCTTAAATAACACAGATCTACCTTGTACTGTTAAATCTTAATTCTCTCTCCTCTGAGAAGAATTCTAAAATTACAGTCAAATCCCAAGGAATCTCAGCCTGCTATCAAATAAATGCAACTTTAACACAGCCCTCATCCTCTCCTGCAGCCAACTGTCCTCAAACGGTACAGGGCAGGCAATGATCGTATTTACTGCAGGAGAGAGGCATGGCGTGAGATGAGGTGGGGAGAAGGAACAGCAAGAAAATCCTGTAGAAAGAAATAAAGCAAAGAAAGCAGCATGAGGCAGGGAAAGCCAAGGATTTCTGAAGGCGCTCTCTCTCTCTCTCTCTCTCTCTCTCTCTCTCTCTCTCTCTCTCTCTCTCTCTCTCTCTCTCACACACACACACACACACACACACACACACACACACACACGCACACACACCTTAGAAGTCCATCTTGGATGATATTAGCCAGAAGACACAGCTGACATAAAGAAGTGTTGTGTTAGCCTACTCTCCCTCATAATCAAGCACTTGAGACAATGAACCTATAAAGAGAAAGGGTTGATTTGGTTCTCCATATTGAAGGACTCCGTTTATGATCAGTTGGCCTTATTACTGTGGGCTTATGGTGAGGGAAACACATTAGGTCAGACCAAAATCATACACCCACAGCTGGGGATGAAACTACAGACCAAATCTTTAACACATGGGCCTTTGACAGACATTCCAAATCCAAACTACAGCAAGTACAGATTATATCCGGGACCAGGAAGGATTCGAATAATGTAGTCAGAGCTACAACGTGGGTCAACCAGCTCACTGTGGTTTTATTTATCCTGCAGTAATGCTGACTATATTTACGGTATTGAAAAACTTTAGGCCTTCATTTATCAAGTTATAATAGGCTTTTCCTTTACTTCCCCCGTCATCAGGAAATGGCTCTAAGTTGATTAGAGCCTCTTAAACCTGTGCTGATGTGTTTTCCCCCGTCCCATCCAGCTGGACTCTAATTTCCCTGAGGGCAGATGTTATATAACTGTTCCTGGAAAGAAATGAACAAATACCTATTTACCCAAGGTGGGCACCAACAACAGACAAACAATTCCAGCCAAGTCTAGTTTAGTAAACCGGTGAGGTTCAGGGAGCTGCTTACATGAGCACAGATGACTTAGAGGCAGCTGCAGTCCCAGAGATGCCTGCCTGAAGAGCAGGCAGCAGGGCTGGCCAGAGCTCCTCTCCCAACAATTGTCAATGCTGGTGTAATAGGTGTGCTCATGCATGTAAATGTGTGTTGTGGCATGTACATGTAGCATGTGTGGCATGTGTGTATGTGTGTGTAGTTTGGCATGTGTGAGGTGTGTGTGTGGCATGTGTGTCTGTGTGGTGTGTGTGTGGTATGTGTGTCTGTGTGGTGTGTGTGTGGTATGTGTGTCTGTGTGGTGTGTGTGTGGTATGTGTGTCTGTGTGGTGTGTGTGTGGTATGTGTGTGTGTGTGGTATGTGTGTGGTATGTGTGTGTGTGTGGTGTGTGTGTGGTATGTGTGTGGTATGTGTGTGTGTGTGGTGTGTGTGTGGTATGTGTGTGTGTGTGGTATGTGTGTGGTATGTGTGTGGTATGTGTGTGTGTGTGGTATGTGTGTGGTATGTGTGTGTGTGTGTGGTATGTGTGTGGTATGTGTGTGGCATGTGTGTCTGTGTGGTGTGTGTGTGGTATGTGTGTGTGTGTGGTATGTGTGTGGTATGTGTGTGTGTGTGGTGTGTGTGTGGTATGTGTGTGGTATGTGTGTGGTATGTGTGTCTGTGTGGTGTGTGTGTGGTATGTGTGTGGTATGTGTGTGGTGTGTGTGGCATGTGTGGTGTGTGTGGCATGTGTGGTGTGTGTGTGGTGTGTGTGTGGTATGTGTGTGTGTGTGGTATGTGTGTGGTATGTGTGTCTGTGTGGTGTGTGTGTGGTGTGTGTGTGGTATGTGTGTGGTATCTGTGTGGTGTGTGTGTGGTATGTGTGTCTGTGTGGTGTGTGTGTGGCATGTGTGTCTGTGTGGTGTGTGTGTGGTATGTGTGTGGTATATGTATGGCTTGTATTGCTGTGTATGTGTGTGGTGTGTGTGATGGTATATGTATGTATGTATTGTATGTGTATGATGTGCGTGATGTGTGGTGTGTGTGTGTTGACAGAGGCCGCTGGTTAGTTCCCAGCTTCCCTGACCTGAAATAACCACATAAAAACTATATTAATTGCAGTACTGTTTGGCCAATAGCTTAAGCATATTGATAGCTAGCTCTTACATCTAGAATTAACCCATTTCCATTATTTTATATTTTATCATAGGTTTGTGGCCTACCAGCAAGGTTCCAACTGACTGCTCACGTCTTTCACCTCTGGCAGCTGAATGGCATCTTTCTCCTAGCATTCAGTTTAGTTTTCCCTGCCTACCTCTATTCTGCCTTGGGCAGACCCAAGACAGCTTCTTTATTAACCAATGGTATTCACAGCATACAGAGGGGAATCCTACATCACCTCCTCTTTTCTGTTTAAATAAAAGGGAAGGTTTTAACTTTAACACAGAAAAATTACATATAACAAAACAGGTATCAAGCAAGAGTTATAGTTACAATATTTATATCTACTTCATCTTTTATCATAACTAAAGAACGCTATAATTATAACTGTCTGTTCTTCAACTCCATCAAAGACTCCAGAAGTATATAATATTACTTAAGTAAACAGGAAATGCACTGTAAGCAACTTCCAAAACTCTAGAATTGACAGAGACATCTCACTGCCTGTACAGTCACCTAAAGTTCTTCTGGAATGTGGTGGGCACTCATCTTTAGCCCATAGGTCCATAGTATTAGGTATACTTTCCCATGAAGCAGGAAATTTCGAAGATAATTCTACCTATATTGGCAGAATTTCTCCTGTGTCCTGCAGAATGTCCTCTTTCATGAAGCGGGAACCCCAAAGAACTGTCTCACCTTCTTTAGGCAGCTTCAGCAATCATTTTCTCTATGGGTCCTGCATGTCCAGTTCATACAACATAATATCAAACAGTTAGGCAAGAACGGTTTCTTGCCAGATGTATAACCAACTCCATAAGGAGCCTCTTCGACGTCCATCATCCTCTTGAAGTAGATTGGTTCTTCCAGGAGCATATATGTCTCACACTGTCATGAAAAGTCCTAAGCTCTTAAAACATTTTAAGTGCCATATTCTGAAGATTTCTGAAGAATACCTATCTAACTGAAATATATCACTATATATCTAGAAAACCTAACTAGCATGACTATAAGCTTGACTATTATTGATGACTGTATATTAATCTATATTTCTTAATTATAAATTATATTTTTAAATGAGCTGCACAAACACAATACCTTAATCAAGAGCAGAAATATAAATATAACAAGATTGACCTTAAATTTGTATCAATAGACCAAGATCCATACCAATGCAAATCTCTATAGCATATCCCCCTTTAAATGTAAACAAACATTTATAAACATTCTTTGGAAATATGGTCATAGTTCTTTCCAAACTACTTCCTGCTTTTTGTTGGGAGAACTATTTTGGGGGGTATTCACAGTGACCTTTTGGGGGGATCTTGGTCCATCAAACCACATTAGTCTGGAAGAATTCCACAGGTTCTCATTCTCTGTGGAAACAAAAGAACACCTTTTCCAAAGCAACAAATCCTTAGACCCAAATTCTGAAGTCAAGATACCTTTAAAATATATAGGTTGGTTTAGCTTAGCAGCCCATACAGTGAAATGTCTCTCTGTACTTAGCTCCTTCACGTCAAAAAACTCAAAGAAAATACAGTAATATACATAATCCAGATTCTCTGTGTATATTCCATCTTTGCGTGGTTTATTTTTTACTCTATTACTTTTTCTACTCTTTTATATTACATTTACTGTCTTTTTACTTTTCTTCTTCTCTCTCCCAAGCCTACATACATTTTTAAAACATACTGTGATCCATTTAGAGGTCTTTCTCATCTGAATCTATCTTTATTGTATATCTATAATCCTTTTCTGACCAGGACTACTTCTTAAAATGCTAAGCACGTATGGCTAGGGCCAACAGGGCTCTGCCTGCTTGCTCAGCCCAGTCCAACATGGCAGAGATCCATTCAGTGCCTCTGAGACTGTGGGAGCGACACTCACTACCTCAATTTTGGTAACCAGTTGTTGCCACCAAGTGATTTGTAGCATGCTGCCCACGAACCCCATTCAAGTGCTTGGCCCCTTGAAAGAGCCAGAGTTTGTGCTGGCAGCACAGACCAGCAAGCCACAAGCCACCTTTTTGAAACCATGCTTTTTTTTTTTTTTTGCTATTGCTGAATTAGGAATACCTCTCTTAAGGGACAATACTGTTTGGCCAATAGCTTAAGCATATTGATAGCTAGCTCTTACATCTAGAATTAACTCATTTCCATTATTTTATATTTTACCATGAGGTTTGTGGCCTACTGGCAAGGTTCCAACTGACAGCTCCCATCTTTCCCCTCATGGTATCTAGTGACTTCACCTTCTTTCTCCTAGCATTCAGTTTAGTTTTCCCTGCCTACCTCTATGCTGCCCTGGGCAGGCCCAAGAAAGCTTCTTTATTAACCAATGGTATTCACAGCATACAGAGGAGAATCCCATATCATATGTGTGTATGCGTATGTGTGTGGCATGTGTATGGTGTATATGTGGCATGTGTGTATGGCATGTGTGTGTGGTATATGTGTGGCTTGTGTGTGTGTGTGGTGTGTATGGTGTGTGTGGCATGTGTGGTGTGTGTGGTGTGTGTGGTGTGTGTGGTGTGTGTGGTGTGTGTGGTGTGTGTGGTGTGTATGGCATGTGTGTGTGGTATATGTGTGGCATGTGTGGCGTGTGTGGTGTGTGTGGTGTGTGTGGCATGTGTGGTGTGTGTGGTGTGTGTGGCATGTGTGGTGTGTGTGGTGTGTGTGTGGCGTGTGTGGTGTATGTGGTGTGTGTGTGGTGTGTGTGGCATGTGTGGTGTGTGTGGTGTGTGTGTGGCGTGTGTGGTGTGTGTGGTGTGTGCGTGGTGTGTGTGGCATGTGTGGCGTGTGTGGCGTGTGTGGTGTGTGTGGTGTGTGTGTGGTGTGTGTGGCATGTGTGGTGTGTGTGGCGTGTGTGGTGTGTGTGGTGTGTGTGTGGTGTGTGTGGCATGTGTGGCGTGTGTGGTGTGTGTGGTGTGTGTGTGGCATGTGTGGCGTGTGTGGTGTGTGTGGCGTGTGTGTGGTGTGTGTGGTGTGTGTGTGGTGTGTGTGGTGTGTGTGGTGTGTGTGGTGTGTGTGTGGTGTGTGTGGTGTGTGTGGTGTGTGTGGTGTGTGTGGTATGTGTGTGGTGTGTGTGGCGTGTGTGGCGTGTGTGGCGTGTGTGGTGTGTGTGTGGTGTGTGTGGTGTGTGTGTGGTGTGTGTGTGTGGTGTGTGGCATGTGTGGCATGTGTGGCGTGTGTGGTGTGTGTGGTGTGTGTGTGGCGTGTGTGGTGTGTGTGGTGTGTGTGTGGTGTGTGTGTGGTGTGTGTGTGGTGTGTGTGTGTGGCGTGTGTGGTG
Organism: Microtus pennsylvanicus; assembly: GCF_037038515.1. NCBI lineage: Eukaryota > Metazoa > Chordata > Mammalia > Rodentia > Cricetidae > Microtus > Microtus pennsylvanicus. The sequence continues at coordinate 137,093,274 of NC_134582.1, read as the reverse complement.
TGAGTGTGTGTGTGTGGTGTGTGTGGTGTGTGTGGTGTGTGTGGTGTGTGTGTGTGGCGTGTGTGGTGTGTGTGGTGTGTGTGTGTGGTGTGTGTGGTGTGTGTGGTGTGTGTGTGGCGTGTGTGGCGTGTGTGGTGTGTGTGGTGTGTGTGTGGCATGTGTGGTGTGTGTGGTGTGTGTGTGGTGTGTGTGTGTGGCATGTGTGGCGTGTGTGGCGTGTGTGGTGTGTGTGTGGCCTGTGTGGCGTGTGTGGTGTGTGTGTGGTGTGTGTGTGGTGTGTGTGTGTGGTGTGTGTGGTGTGTGTGGTGTGTGTGGTGTGTGTGTGGTGTGTGTGGTGTGTGTGGTGTGTGTGTGGCGTGTGTGGTGTGTGTGGTGTGTGTGTGGTGTGTGTGTGGTGTGTGTGTGGCGTGTGTGGCGTGTGTGGCGTGTGTGGCGTGTGTGGTTTGTGTGGCGTGTGTGGCGTGTGTGTGTGTGGTGTGTGTGTGGCGTGTGTGTGGCGTGTGTGGCGTGTGTGTGGTGTGTGTGGCGTGTGTGGTGTGTGTGGCGTGTGTGGCGTGTGTGGCGTGTGTGGTGTGTGTGGCGTGTGTGGCGTGTGTGGCGTGTGTGGTGTGTGTGGCGTGTGTGGCGTGTGTGGTGTGTGTGGTGTGTGTGGCGTGTGTGGCGTGTGTGGTGTGTGTGGTGTGTGTGGCGTGTGTGGCGTGTGTGGCGTGTGTGGTGTGTGTGGTGTGTGTGGTGTGTGTGTTGTGTGTGGTGTGTGTGGCCTGTTTATGTGTGGTACATGTGTGGTGTGTATGTGTGCACATGTGCATGCAAATCTTGGATATTTCAGAGTTCACTGAGCCTTACACATTTGATTTTCTTCCTGAAGCTTATGAATCTCCCCATCTTGCCTTCTGGAAGGAATATTTGATTTAGAGGAAACAGCTACACAGCTGCAGGGCTCCTTTTAATTCCAGCTGAAGAAGAGCATCTCCCACTGTACCTAGCACAGTGCAGTAAGGCAGAAAGAGGGCTGAGGGGCATGGGGTCCTGTGCCTTGACTCCCAGCACTAATGAGACAGAGGCAAGTGAGTGTCTGTGAGTTTGAGGCTAGCCTGGTCTACATAATGAGTTCCAGACCAGTCAAGTCTACATAGTGAAACCCTGTCTCAAAGAAAGAAGAAAATGGAAACCATGGCAATACAAGAAGGTGACTCAGTTGGAAGAGATTTGGTGTCACTACAGAATCTTCCTCACCCCCTCAGCTCCTCACTCCTTCCCCTTTCAAATTAGACATTGTGAACTTGATATCTTTTAATAGGATTTTTGTTTTAGCAACATCTGACTTGGTACCAAAGACATGTTGCTTTAAACTCCTGATCAGGACAGGATGACCTTTGCTTGTGCCCCCCCACCTCTGTGGAGGATAAAAGGCAGGGTATTCCCCAGTGGGTAGTTCAGTTAGGTAGGAAGCTCCCAGAGAACAGGAACAGAATAGTCCTCAAGACTAACTTACTTGACCTACAAAAAGTCAAATGCTGTTTTGTTAGCTGACTGCTGTACGTTGAAGGATAAAGAGATTAGATAGACAAAACTCAGGAAGTGCCTGAGAGCAGCTACATTTCAGGTGGAAATACAAACATCCTAACTGCATCCGCTGTCTGTTGGGTCCTCACACACACCCACGCCGCTTTTCGCTTTTTCTCCTGGAGAGAGACCTTTTCCAGCTCTTTGATTATGAAAGGCTGTCAAGGTTATTCACACAGATATGTGCCAACCTTTGTTACAGCTGCCTAAAGGCTGACAACCGAGGGAAGTCTCCACCCAGGCTAGACGCCTTCAGAATGAAGTGGTTGCTTCCCTCCCTCCCACGGGAGCTTGCGCCAGGTCGCTGCCATGTTGCTTTCTCTCACCAAGCCATCTGCTGTGCCATGGCAGGAGGCCCCTCCTCTGCAGCACCTTTTCTCCACATCCACACTGATCTCTTCATCTTTCTCGTTTGTTTCAGAATGGAGGCTGCCCAGGCTGGGAGCTCTGAGCCTTGTGATCAGTGGAGACTAGCAAAGGGGGGTGTATTTGATTGTTTACTGAAAGCCCAGGTGTAGCCTTTGAGCTACAAGGTGTCTACAGTGTTTGGGGGAAGGAATGGAGATAAATACATGGTGCCAAGATGGTGTGAGGCCTGTGGGGCAGTGCTTAAGCACAGAGGGGACTAAGGTGTGAGGCCAGCCTGAAAGATGCCAGGGCCACAGAAGACACCTGCCCCTGAGGCGAGGTGGAGGACAGCTGGCTTGTCCGGAGTGCAGGACGGCAGAAGGAGAAGCACTCAAGGTTCGGGAGGGAGAGGGTGACAAAGGGGGCATGTCTAAAAATCTCCTTCCCAATGGAGGAGTCAGGAAAGATGAACTGGGCGGTGGTGACTCACACCCTTAATCCCAGCACTTGGGAGGCAGAGACAGGAGGATCTCTGTGAATTTGAGGCCAGCCTGGTCTACAGAGTATGTTCCAGGACAGCTTCAGAACCTACAGAGAAATCCTGTCATGAAAAATCCAAAAAAAAAAAAAGTTTTAATAATATAAATTTTAAAGATGCATTTATTTTTATTTAGGTATGTGAGTGTTTTGCCTACATGTATAACTGCACACCACATACATGCCTGGTACCCACAGAGGCCAGAAGAGGATGTCAGATTCCCTGGAACTAGAGTTACAGTTGGTGATGCGCAACCGTATGAGTATTGGGAACTGAGCACAGGTTCTCTCCTAGAGCACCATGTACTGAGCCACCTCTTCATCCCCTAAATTATATCATTTTAAAGGTGAGAAAGACGCAAAGGAGAGACGACTAACTAGCAGCTGGGGAGGAACTAAGTAGCTGTTACAAGCCCCACAAGGAAATCATAAAGATCATAACAAATTGTGTAACCATGGGGAAGAAAGAGATGTGCTTCAGAAATAACAGTGACAATGTGAACAGAGCATAGTGACTAGGAAGACAGGAGATCAAAACGCAGCTGCCCGTGGTTGACAGGTTGCAAGCCTAGCACGGGGAAGTCACTCTCTGACACAGGGATCCTGAGGAATTCAGAAAGGAGTTAGTTGTTGGGACAATGAGCTCAGGATTTCCATATGATGTTCCAAGGCTATCCAATACATACAGGCCTGAGTTCAAGGGAAAGTTAGATACATAAGTTTAGAAACCCCGAGCACACAACACAAGCTGAAAAGACGAGAGTATACAAGCGTTCAATATCTCTATCTATCTATCTATCTATCTATCTATCTATCTATCTATCTACTATCTGTCTATCTATCATCTATCTATCTATCTATCTCTATCTCGCTATCTCTATCTCTATCTTTATCTCTATCTCTATCTCAGCTTGGGAATAGGAAATCAAAATCAGATTCAACCTGGCTCCAGCTGACATCTAACACTACAATATAACCTAACCAGAACAAGACAAGCCCTGCTAATTTTTATTTTGAACTGATTACCTATGACTATGGTGACGTTAGGGATGGGAATGGACAGGTCATCTTGATACCGAATATGCTGCAGAGGATTAAAGGCTCCAGGAGAGGGTATTTTCAGCAGTTTTGCCCAAATGGGGCCATTTTCTAGCAGGTACCACTGCTATCAGGGTTAGCACTCAACCCCACAGATGATACTGGGCATCCCAGTTCTTCCCACTTCCCATGACACAGTCACATAAATGCTCATAATGGAAAGGCTACTTAAAATTCACATGTGACGTAAAACGAGCATTTCAGAGTTAATGGGAAGCCCAGATGGTTGCACCTTCTCTTGGGATTGTAGGATTACCTAAGGTCACTTTCCTCGGTTTGATCAAGGTGGAGTGTTGATGGGTGCTCTTAGTCACTATCTTCCGGATGCTCAGAACTCGGGAACTTGATCCTTTCCCGAGCCTTCCAACGCATTTAAGTCCCTTGGCCTTGTTCAAACAGCATCTACCTGGTATTAATCGGGACTCTTTAGATTGCAAGGGATAGACTTCAATTCAAACCATCTGAGTTTAGTTCATTTGTGAGAATCTAACTTGAGGTTCCTTCTGTCCGAGTCTCCATCTTGTTCTCCTCTTGGCTTCCATCTTGCATGCTTTGCCTCCACAGAGCCTGAGCCGTCTCCAGTCACACCTCTCAGGTTTAACCTCAAACTTTTTTCTCCCAAGTTCAAAATGCTGAAGAAAATTGTCAGATTGGTTCAGCCTAGGAAGAAAGTGTCTTCTTCCCACAACCATGCATTCTGTGGAGGAAGCAATGGTGTTCCCACTCTGCGCCTTTTTAAAGAAGACAAACTAGACATGCATCCTATGTCCACAGCCATTTTCCCCCTGATGCTTGGGTCCCCACAAGTCTGCAGGCTTGATATGAGAGGAACTTAGGTTTTAGAGCTTCTTGTGTTGTTATTCTGCTCAGGTGAGCCTCCAGCTCAGCCAAGTGACTGAGCACCCCTGGCTTCACTTCAAAGGTTAGAAGGCACCATCACCCCTGCCTTGTTGAAGTGCTGTTTTTGTAAGGTTTTGCCTCTCTAGGGCTGGCACTGCCTGCAGCTTGTCGAGAACACAGCTGCTTCAGGAACACCTGTGAAAGCTCCGTAACTGCTGCTGACCCAGCAAAGCCACCGACCAGCTAGGGAAAGGTCAGAGTTCAGGAGAGCAGCAGCACCAAAAGGAATAACCGTTTTCATGACCGGTTTACAAAACTATAAGAAGCATGGTTGGTGAATTCACAGGAGACAAATTCACCATATTTTTGTGCTAATTCTGACTTCCAGAAAACCTATTTAGAGACATATGGCGATTTAAGAAAGCAGTAAACCACAGAACCTGACATTCTTGGAGCAACAAATAAAAGCTCCCTAAAAGTTAACAAGGCAGAGATGTGTGTGGATCCTGACACGTGAAGTTAACAAGGCAGAGATGTGTGTGGATCCTGACATGTGAAGTTAACAGTGCTTCGTGATTTAGCTGTGCTGGAGGTTACTGTGCCAGAACAGAGCCAGTGTGGAGCTTTGCTTCATCTACAGGTCCCTGTGAACAGAATCTAAGACAGCCACAGTATAATCTAGTTAGGGAGTATTTCTAATGGACCATTGAATGAAATGGTGGTTCCTTTTTGTCTCTTGAATAACACATGGGACTGATAAAGGCAGATTTGGAAAATACAACCATTCCCAGGATTATGTCAAAGACAGCATTCAGAAAGAACTATGTTGTAACATGTGGTACTTATTTCAGCTCATTCAAAGTTTTATAGCTGGCGATGGTGAGATGGTTCATGGTGCCCGTCACCAAACCTGAAGACTTGAGTTCGATCCCTGGATACACTTCGTAGAAGGAGAAAACCGACTCCCTTGAAGTGTCCTCTGACCTCCACTTGCTCACTGTGTGTCACCCACCCCCAAACAACTCCTCAAAAAAAAAAAAAACAAATGTCTTTTAAAAGAGTTTACAGCTATTTCTTCAGTTTGCACATTGAAAGCATCTCCTTCAATTATAATTTCTTTTTTATTCTGATTTTCTTGGTTATGTGGCCTCTTTGCTAGAAGGAACAAAGAAACATGTTTTTGTAACTTATTTCCTAATGCTGAACTTATACTAGCAAATAAATATTCATTTGTAAATTGAACATACATAGTAGTTATGCTTCCTTTAAATTGGGAACTATTGGATTCCTACTATTTTTCAGCATGAGAAATCATATTTCATCTATATACCACTAGGTGGCTCAAATGGCTAAAACACCAGTTCCATATAATAGTGAGGGGAAAAAATGTTGAAAGATTTATCTTTTTCTATCATCATATACTTTATACTTTAATTTTCTACAAACTTTTGTATTATTTATAGATTATCGCTGTAATACTACACCCGGTGACAATTACTTTAATGTAGGTCATCATCATGTGTGCCATTTTTATGAAGGAGAGGAAATTAATGGAGAAAATGATTTATGTTACAATTTGTCATAAGAATGCAATAATAAAATAAATTACAATTTTGCCGGATGACTGCAAACAGTATTCAATGGAGTCTGAAGAGTCAGAGCCTTCAGCTGTTTTTCATCCTAATGTAACCAGGCATTTCTGGAGATTTCCTGCTTTATTTTCTGGCTGTTATGATTATTTATGTCTCTTAGAGGCAAGCATTGCCCAACTTATAGGGCAGGAGCCTTGAGAATCCCAGCATTCCTCCTTAGAGAAACGTGCTGGAAGGCGGAGCTCTCACCATACAATGTCAGCCACAACAGAAGACTGGGGCCTCTACTCTTGGCACAAATTAAAAGTAAGAAATGACTTCTTAACTTGGACAAGTATCTTATAATTTGTTCAAGATAAGTGTCAAGGATTGAAATGAATAAAAGAAAGTAATAAGCCTTTAGATGCTGTTAAAATCAAGAACAAACAAGAAAATAAGAACATCTGAAGGTCTCAGACATTCGCAAAGCATGAAGAGCCAATACCCGATATTATGAAGTCATTTTGTTGAAGCTCTGCCCTTCCAGTGTAAAGTTTAGGACTGTGAAGTCTCCAAGAAAATCCCCTTCAAGGTAATACTTTTATCCACTATTGTCTGTCTTTGTCACCACCAACAACATGCTAACAGTTATTTTATTGGGTACAACCTGGAGAAAGAGTAAGAGCCTAAACAGAGAAAAACTTAAGGGGTGATTTTCCCTACCATCATAATGGAAATTTAAATCACATATCTAAAATTTCCTTCCTTTTGGTATTTTTTTTAAAATACATGTTTTGAAATTTCTTAAAATATTTTCTTTGTTACTAACTATTTGCCACTGGAAAACACATTTAGGAATCTGGGTTTGGCTTAAGAGAAAAGTATTGATTCTCCCTGAGGGAGCCATGATTTGATTAGAGCTGCGGTAGCTGCAGTGCTGATATTTTTATATTCATGCTCAGGCCCCTGACATTTAGATTTCATTTGACTGCAGAGCTGTAAATACAGTGTGAACCACCTAACACATGACCCTTAAAAGCTGGGACCCAATTAGTTCTCTGTGAGTCTAACAGATACACTTGGCCAATGCTCTAACCAATTATCTTTGAGAAAGGAATATGATCTACTCATCCTAAACTCTTTCCGTGAAAGTTTCCACTTAACAACCAGAAAACTTTAAAACTCTCAAAATGATTTACACAGTAAATAGCTCATCCCTCACTGTTGCAGGGGGTGGAGGGGTTAAGGGCTGGTGCCAGCCAACTGCTTGCCAACTCATGCCTTAATGTGTCTACCTGCCTGATAACTAAAATTATTAAACCATAGTGGCAATCCCACCGCTCCTATTTTGGCAGTCCAAACTTGCCTGGCTTCTATTTTGACTCATGTCAAAGAGTGAAAAAAGAAACTGGCTTCTCGATTTTGGAGAAAGAGAGAGAGAGAGAGAGAGAGAGAGAGAGAGAGAGAGAGAGAGGGAGAGAGAGAGAGAGAGACTACTTCACTTCCCAAAATTACTCCTCAGGTCCACTGCTCTCTCTTGTATAGTAACTCTTGCCAGGGAATGAGCATGCTGGCGCCTGCACCATCTAAGCAAGCAGGAGTGGGACACCCATCACCAACAGCAACAGACCTATGTAGAGGAGATAGAGAGGGCTGTGTAAAAAGTCAGACTGATCCTGCCAAGAAGTGGATGTCAGCTGTGGTGTGGGGATCTCTATACCAGATCTGATCAGAACCCAGGTCCTGCCAGTTATTAGCTTCATGATCCTGAGCAAGGTACTTGATCTCTTATCAAGCAGCAACAGAGTCAACATCTAGCTGAATTACTTCTATCACAGGACTTTTTCTAAAACTCCAGGGCATCAGTTAAACATTTATAATATTCAAGTCAGTGAAAATGACCACACAACATATCCAATTGTATGGGACACAATAAAAGCATTGTTAAGAGAAAGGCACTAAATGCCTACATAAAGAAGCTGGAAAAATCCCACACTAGTGAATTAACAGAACATTTGAAAACTTTAGAACATAAAGAAGCAAACTCACCCAGGATAACTAGATAGCAGGAAATAATCAAATTGAGAGCTGAAATCAACAAAATAGAAATAAAGAAAACAATACAAAGAATCAATGAGACAAACAGTTGGTTCTTTGATAAAATCAACAAAATAGACAAACCTTTATCCAAAAAGGCAGAGAGGGAATATCCAAAATAACAAAATCAGAAATGAAAAGGGAGACACAACAACAGACAAGGAAGAAACCCAGAGAATGATCAGGTCATATTTCCAAAAACCTGTACTCCATAAAATTGGAAAACTTAAAGGAAATGAACGACTTTCTGGATTAATATCACTTAACAAAATTAAATCAAGGCCAGATAAGCAAATTAAATAGACCTATAACTGCTAAAGAAATAGAAACAGTCATCAAAAGTTTCCCAACCAATAAAAGCCCAGGACCAGATGGTTTCAGCTCAGAATTGTACAAGATTTTCAAAGAAGAACTAATACCAATACTCCTCAAATTATTCCATACAATAGAAACAGAAAGAACAATGTCAAACTCTTTGTACAAGGCTACAATTACCCTGATGCCCAAACCACAGAAAGATATTACTAAGAAAGAGAATTACAGACCAAACTCACTCATGCACATTGATGCAAAAATATTCAATAAAATACTGGCAAATCAAATCCAAGAACATATCAGAAAAATTAACCACCATGATCAAGTTGGCTTCATCCCAGAGATGCAGGGAAGTTTTAGCATATGAAAATCTGTCATTGTAATCCACCATATAAACAAACTGAAAGAAAAAACTCACATGATCGATCATCTCATTATATGCTGAAAAGCCTTCAACAAAATACACATCCCTTCATGATAAAGGTCTTGGAGAAAGCAGGGATACAAGGAACATACCTAAACATAATAAAGGCAATATACAGCAAGACAACAGGTAACATCAAACTAAATGGAGAGAAACTCATAGCAATTCCACCGAAATCAGAAACAAGACAAGGTCATCCACTCTTCCCTTATCTATTTGATACAGTTCTTGGGGTCCTAGCTAGAGCAATGAGACACCAAAAGGAGATCAATGGGATACAAATTGGAGAAGAAGTCAAATTCTTGCTATTTGCTGATGATATGATAGTTTACATAAGCAACCCCAAAAATTCTACCAAGGATCTTCTACAACTCATACACACTTTCAGTAATATAGCAGGATACAAGATTAAGTAAAAAAAAATCAGTAGCCCTACTTTATACAGATAATAAATGGGCTAAGAAAGAATCAGAGAAACATCACCCTTAACAATAGCCACAAATAGCATAAAAATCTCAGAGTAATTCTAACCAAACAAGTGGAAGACTTGTATAAAAAGAACTTTAAATCTTTGAAGAAAGAAATTGAAGAAGACATCAGAAATTGGAAAGATCTCCCATACTCTTGGGTAGGTAAAATTAACATAGTAGAAAATGGCGATCTTACCAAAGCAATCTGCAGATTCAATGAAATACCCATCAAAGTCCCAGCAAAATTCTTCACAGACCTCGAAAGAACATTACTCCACATCATATGGAAAAACAAAAACCCAGGATAGCCAAAACAATTCTGTACAATAAAGGAACTTCTGAAGGCACCACAGTTTCTGACTTCAAACTCTACTACAGAGCTACAGTACTGAAAACAGCCTGGTATTGGCATAAAAACAGATAGGAGGACCAATGGAACCAAATTGAAGACCCAGATATTAATCCACACACTTTCATACTGGTGATTTTTGACAAAGAAGAAAAAAATATAAAATGGAAAAAAGAAAGCATATTTAACAAATGGTGCTGGAATAACTGGATATCAACATGTAGAAGAATGAAAATAGGTCCATATCTATCACCATGCACAAAACTCAAGTCCAAATGGATCAAAGACCTTAAAATAAAGCCAGCCACACTGAATCTCATAGAAGAGATAGTGGGAAGTACACTTGAATGCATTGACACAGAAGATCACTTCCTAAATATAACCCCAGTAACACAGACACTGAGAGCAACAATTAATAAATGGGACCTCCTGAAACTGAAAAGCTCTGTAAAGCAAAGGACATAGCCAACAAGACAAAACAATGTAGTGATAGTAGCGGTGGGCTGTGTCCCACCACCAGGTTCCCACATGACTAGCTTTGCCCCGGAAATAATAACATGGAAACTATTCATTTAGACACTGCCTGGCCCATTATATCTAGTCTCTTATCGGCTAATCCTCACATCTTGATTAACCCATTTCTAATAATCTGTGTAGCACCACGAGGTGGTGGCTTACCGGGAAAGATTCAGCATGTCTGACCTGGCAGCTGGCTCCATGGTGTCTGCTTCACTTCCCTTCTTCCCAGCATTTTGTTCTGTCTACTCCACCCACCTAATTTACTGCCCTATAAAAGGCCAAGGCAGTCTCTTTATTAACCAATGAAAGTAACACATAGACAGATGGCCCTCCTACATCAAAGCAACAGCCTATAGAAAGGGAAAAGATCTTCACCAATCCCACATCAGACAGAGGTCTGATCTCCAAAACATACAATGAACTCAAGAAACTGGTCATTAAAAGAACAAATAATCCAATAAAAAAATTGCATACAGACCTAAACAGAAAACACTCAACAGAGGAATCTAAAATGGCTGAAAGACACATAAGGAAATACTCAACATCCTTAGCCATCAGAGAAATGCAAATCAAAGCAACTCTGATATTCCATCTTACACCTGTAAGAATGGCCAAGATCAAAAACACTGATGACAACTTATGCTGGAGAGGATGTGGGGTAAAGGGAACACTCCTCCATTGCTGGTGGGAGTGCAAATTGGTACAGCCCCTTTGGTTATCACTGTGGTGATTTCTCAGGAGATTAGGAAACAACCTTCCCAAGACCCAGCAATGCCACTTTTGGGTATATACCCAAAGGATGCTCAACCATACCACAAGGTCATGTGCTTAACTATGTTCATAGCAGCATTGTTTGTCACAGCCAGAACCTGGAAACAACCTAAATGCCCCTCAATCGAAGAATGGATAAGGAAAATGTTGTACATTTACAAAGGGAGTAGTAGATAGCAGAAAAAAATAATGACATCTTGAATTTTGCAGGCAAATGGATGGAGCTAGAAAACATCATTTTGAGTGAGGTAACCCAGACCCAGAAAGACAAATATCATATGTACTCACTCATAGGTGGTTTTTAAGCATAAAGCAAAAAAACCATCCTACAATCCACAATCCCAGAGAACCTAGACAACAAAGTGGACCCTAAGAGAAACATATGTGGATCTAATCCTCATGGGAAGTAAAAAAAGACAAGATCTCCTGAGTAAATTTGGAGCATGAGGACCTTAGGAGAGGGGTTGAAGGGGAGGGGAGAGGCAGGGAAGGGAGCAGAGAAAAAATGTATAGTTCAATAAAATCAATAAAAAGGCAAATTACAAAAACATTTATTATACTCTTCCCTGGTATGAAGCACATGGAACTACTGGAGGGAGCACAGAAGTGAGCAAACAGTGTCCTGCTTTGAAAGCCTAGAGAACTCGGAAGAGCAAATGAAAGCTCGGTGGTAAGAGACAAACATGGTGAGAAAAGTGTTTCCAAAGAGCTCCACAACAGGGCCCTGTTTACATTTCATCTGGAAAAAGGATGAGATCACAAGGTCACCCTCCTCCCAAAAGACCACTGATAGCAATGGCAGCTGGGGAATGGGGTGTCACTTTCTTTAGAGTTGTTCAAGTTCTGATAAATAACGTCCCACTCATACTCATGCAAGCATCCTTAATTAAACTCAGTGGAACACACACATACATAGACACACACAGACACACACAGAGACACACACATAGATACACAGAGATGCACACATAGACACACACAAACACACACAGTCACACACATAAATACACACACACGAACACACACATAGACACAAACACACACATAGATGCATGCATGCATAGATACAGACACATAAATCACACACATACACACACAAACACACACACATAGATACACAGAGATGCACACAGACACACACAAACACACACATAGACATACATAGATACATGCATGCATAGGTACACACAGACACACACATACACTCAGACACACATGAACACACACAGACACACATGTAGATACACTCATGCATAGATACACACAGACACACACATGCACAGACATACAGTCAAACACACATACACAATGAAAGTAGGACTGGGTCTTGCTAGAAAAAGGGTTTTAGTGAGAGAGGGGGCAACAAGAAAGGATAATGGTGGTGAAAATGACTAAATTCATTATAAACATGTATGAAACTCTCAAAGAATAAAAAATTAATTTTAAAAAAGACAGGCTGCCTAAAATAATGATTTACCTAATTAAAATATTCTTTAATAATGAACACATTGTTCTAAGACTATTCACATCCAAATGAGGTTGCTTTAATTTTTTTTCTGGATAATAACTCACTAATGATAGATGACAAAAGTAACACTATGAACAATAAAACTCCCTAGAAAAATAAGAAAAAACATAAACCACATCCTAACTACCAAGAATGTAAAATATGATATGATCCTGATGCACATCTGCTATAAGGGCCAAAACTCAGACCACGGACAGCACCAAATATCAGAGATGCTGGTTCTTTTAGTCAGGGTTTCTACTACTGCATGGACACTATGACCAAACACAACCTGGGGAGGACAGGGTTTCTATGGCTTACATATCCTGAACCATGGTACATAGAGGGAGGGCAAGGCAGGAACTCAAGCTGGGTACTGGCTGGGAAGGTGGAGGCAGGAGCTGATGTAGACTACCCCAGACATGCTTGCAATCTTGGTTGTCCGTTTTGTGACCATAGTGGAGCCATGGAGGAGTGTTGCTTACTGACTTGCTCTTTCTGGCTTCCTCCTCATAACTTGCTCACGCTTTCTTATAGCACCCAGAACTCCCAGGCTAGGGTTGGTACCACCCCAGTGAACTGGGCCATTCCACATCAATCGCCAAATAAGAAAACACCCTTCTGGCTTGCCTACAGCAAGATTTTAGGAAGGTAATATCTCAGTTGAGATTCCCTCCCTTCAGTTAACTAGAACATGTGTCAAATTGACATAAAACCAACCAACACATTGGTGAAAAGCAAAGAGCTCACCCCGGTAGCTGGTAGAATGCAAATGTCAAGCCCCTTTGAAAGGCAGTTGGCAGTTTCTTACAAAACTAAAGCAGTCTGGTGGTAGTGGTGCCCATGCCTTTAATCCCAGTACTTGGAAGGCAAAGGCAGGTGGATCTATATGAGTTCAAAGACAGCCTGGTATATGGAGTGAGTTCCCAGGCAGCCAGGGCTACACAAACCTTACTTGAAAAAAATAAAAATAACAATAACAATAAAAATCAAACAAGCAAACAAAAAACAAACCAATTCTTAATAAATCCTCCAGCAAGCAAGCATCTTCCTTAGCATATACCGAGAAGAGTAGAACAAATATCTACACAAAAGCTGCACACAGAATTTTTTAATGTATAATCATTAAAACCTGAAAGTAACCAGATGTTCTTCTGTGGGTGAGTAGATAGGCTATGGAATAACCAAGAAATGAAATAATATTCAGCACTAAAACAAAAAAAAACCTTTGAAACCATTTTTAATATAAGAAGTAAACGCATCTTACTAAGTGAAATAAGCCAGTCCAAGAGGCTGACCACTTTTCTAACTGAAAGGTGGAGAGATAAAACTGTGGAGCCAGGGAAAAGATCAGTGCCCACCAGAGATCAGGGGAAAACAGGGAAAGATCAGTGCCCACCAGAGATCGGGGGAAACAGGGTAAAGTTCAGTGCCCACCAGAGATCAGGGGTTGGAAATGAAGAGGCTGAGCACAGAGAGTTTTTAAGGAATTACTCAGCACAGTACAGTAGCAATGCATATGCCATTAAGAACTTGTCCAAATACAATATAATATATACAATATATTACATATGATATATTATATGTAATATACAATATGAAGAGGATCCTCCAGGGTCTAGAAGGATTGCTCAGCAGTTAAGAGTGATCGCTGTGCAATCACAAAGACTAGAGTTCAAGTTCAGCATCCATATAACAAGCCAGACATCTGGTAAATACCTATAGGAGCAGCTCCAGGGAATCTAGTGGCATCTACCTGTACATACGTGTGTGCATATACTCACAGAGATTCTATATGTATGTATGTATGTATGTCTCTCTATCTATCATCTACCTATCTCTGTCTCTGTCTCTTTCTCTCTCAGCAAGCTCTTTTGAAATCTACTGGTTTCAGGTGCAATAACATGTCAATATTCGTTCCTTGGTTGTAACAACAAGCCCGCGGCCCCCGCCCCCCCCCCCCGCGGCGTAGGCAGCTAAAAGTGAAAGGACTATGAGATAATTGTTTATCTCAGTCTAAGTTACCAGAGCTCCAAAGCTTAAAGATATAGAAACAGAAATTAGAGTGTCCCAGACATCCCTGCGATTGGCCTGTCAGCTCTGAGATCACAGTGAGGTCCCTGGGAACCTGGTGTCTAACGTTCTTATCAGGTCACAAAACAAAAGTCATTGTGAAAACCTCGGAAATTTCCATTTCCCAGACCACACCCAGGATTCAGCTCTTTCCTGGAGAAAACATTTGCTTCTTTCCAATAATGTTTGTCACCTTGAAGCGAAAGTAGAATTAAAATTTTGCTCTGGGTAAATGAGGCAAGCAACCCACGCGCAAAGTGCTGCCATAGCTTTCGCCACTAGAGGGAGCCATGGCACCTTGTGTGTGGCCCAAACTCAAACCACACCCTGCTCCACACCCACCCTCTCAACTTGCTTGTTTTCCAAATCCGAATACCAAGGAATTTCACACACCGTTATTTTCACTAAAAGTTTTCCGCATTGTTGAAACAGAATAGTCACAGAAAGACAGAAATTCTTCTGAAAAACCCAAAGATAGAATCACAGTAAACAGAAGGTACAAATTATCTTTGCTCCAAAAAAAAACAACAACAACAACAAACAACCCATGGGGTGGGTGGGGGAAAGGGAGCGCCATCATCAAATCTTTATAGATACTCATACTACCCTTACATCTGTTAAGAAATGGATTCATGGAGTTCAGCACATGCTAACCCAAATTACACTACACTGCCATGTTGAATATTTTAACCCGAAGGGTGTGTGATACAGCATTTGCAGAAGGCTTTCTGGCCCTGCCGCTGGTGCATACAGTAAAATGCCCCTTGCGGGAGGTGCCCACTGTTCATCCTTATCTTTACAGACACGGAGAAAGAGAATAATCTTCACAGGCAGACCTTGTCACGCCCTTCAAGTTCATTGCTATTCAATCAGATGCTCTTTGCTCAGTAACACATCTTTCTTCGCCAAACCTACCATACAAGACACAAAGCTTGAGTATTTCCGCCTTTGCCACTTCCTTTGAAGGGTCCAGTGTTGCAGGAAACTTCTATTAAATAAACTTTATGATCTTCCCTTCATAACCTGTCCTTTGTTCTGGGACCTGAGAGGTGACTATTGGGTTGGGGAGGAGGGCTATAGTTCCTCCCTCTGTATAAAAAACAAATTTCTCATGGTGAAAGAGAGGCACAACACATGAGCACCTGCAGCCCTTAACATGATGGTTTCACCTTTAAAAAATGTTCCACATCCTTAGCCATCAGGGAAATGCAAATCAAAACGACTCTGTGATACCATCTCACACCAGTCAGAATGGCTAAGATCAAAAACATCATTGACAGCTTATGCTAGAGAGGATGCAGAATAAAGGGAACACTCTTCCATTGCTGATGGGAGTACAAACTTGTACAACCAGTCTGGAAAGCAGTATGGAGGTCTCCCAGAAAACTGGGAATCAACCTACCTCAGGACCCAGCAATACCACTCTTGGGCATATACCCAAAGGATGCTCAATCATCCTACAAGGACATTTGTTCAACTATATTCATAGCAGCATTATTTGTAATAGCCAGAACCTGGAAACAACCTAGATGCCCCTCAGTCGAAGAATGGAGGGAAAAAGTGGTACATTTACACAATGGAGTACTTATTATTCAGTGGTTTAAAAAAAAATGACATATTGAAATTTGCATGGAAATGGGTGGAACTAGAAAAAAAACATTCTGAGTGAGGTAACCCAGACACAGAAAAGTGAACATGGTATGTACTCACTCCTAAGTGGATGCTAGCTGTAAAGCAAAGGATAACGAGCCTATAGTCCACGACCCTGGAGAAGCTAAGTAACAAGATGGACCCTAAAAGAAACATATGTAGCTCTTCCTAGGAAGGGGAAATAGACAAGATCTCCCAACAAAATTGGGACCATGGGGGTGGGGGTGGAGAAGGGATGGTGGTAGAGGAGAAGGAGAGAAGGGGAGGGAGGAAAAGAACTTAAGGGAGCGGTTTAGTCGAGATGGGGAAAGGACAGCGAGGGAGAGCAAGGAAAGAGATATCTTGATTGAAGGAGCCATTATGGGGCTAGCAAAAAAAAAAAACTTGCACAGCAATCCACAAGTATGAACCCAGCTAAGACCCTAAGCAAGAGTGGAGAGGGTGTCTGAATTGGCCTTGCCCTGTAGTCAGATTGATGACTATCTTAAATATTACCATAGAACCTTCATCCAGCAACTGATGGAAACAGAGGAGCACTGAGCTGAGCTCCCAATGTTCAGTCGAAGAGTGGGAGGAGTGAGAATATGAGCAGAGAGGTCAAGACCCTAATGGGGACACCCACTGAAACGGTCTACCTGAGCTAATGGGAGCTCACCAACACTTGCCAGACAGGGAAGGAACCAGCATAGGACCAAATTAGACCCTCTGAATAGGGGTGACAGTTGTATGACTGGGGAAGACTGTGGGGCCACTAGCAATGGCATCAGGATTTATCCCTACTGCTTTTACTGGCTTTTTGGGAACCTATTCTCTTTGGATGGATACTTTGCTCAGCCTAGATATAGTAAGGAGGGCCTCGGTCCTGCCTCAAAGCAATGTGCCTTACCCTCTCTGAGGAGTGGATGGGAGGGGGGTGGGGGAAGGTGTAGGAGATGGGATGAGGGGAGGGAATGGAGTGGGAACTAGGATTAGTATGTAAAATGAGAAAAGGATAGATTGTTTTCTTTTTAAAAAATTAAATTAAAAAATAAAAACAAAAACCATAATGCTGTCACCATGGTTCTGCCATTTATGCCAAGCTGTGTGATTCTGGGGTTCAGAATCCTTGTCCCTGGTATCAGATTAATAAATGAATAAAGTATTTGCCAAATTGATCTTGTTTTTCCAGAACACTTGTAAAATAACCTAGATTAGATATGAATGAGAAAACAATGATGAGAAAGATAAAAACTGTAGCGCAGAGGTGGGGACTGGGGAAGATTACAACCAAAACATTATTTCAAGACACAGGAGTGGCTGGGCAGGGCAGACTCTGCTGGAAGAACAAACTGTACTGGAATCCACTGTTCGCCCTGAAAGGAAAAGTCCTCAGAGGTTAGCAATGTCAAGGCTGGAAAAGACCCATAAGGACCTTCTCAGATTCACAGATGGGAGCAGAAGCCCCTGAAGAAGGGGAACAAGCCTGCATTCCTTCAGCCCCTACAAAGGAAACACATGAAAAGTGAGACCGTGAATGACATCAGCCCTAGAGTAAGCTTCAGCCCCCCATGTGGTGACAGCTACTTTGCCCCTCTGACATCTAGAATAGCCTGGAATTGTCATAAGGAAGGCTTCTTGAAAAGCAAAACCACCCTCTAAATTTACACAAGAGGGCCATGGGATGAATTCAGAGCCAAACTGGCTGGTTCACTGTTACCCTCAGCTAGAGACAAGGAATTGACAAGGCCACACCACTTACGCTTCCCAGACACACTATAGTCAGGTGGAAGACATACAGAAGTCCAGACCCCTAAAGGGCAGCTTCTGAGTGGGCTCATTGCTCATAATTCTTTTTAGAGCTTTTGGAGCTTTGGAGCCCCTACTTCCCATAATGCCTAGGTACTAGGTCCACAAGCAGAAATGTTGCTGTGCAGGCCTAAGACAGGGGAGACTCACAGAGAAAGGATAGGATGGTGTTAGGGTTTTCATTGCTTTGACAAAAACAACATAAGCAACTTAAGGGTGAAGGATTTATTTTATCACATGATTTCAAAGTTCTTCATCCTTGTTCCTTGGCTTCATAGATTCTGGAGCCCTGGTGAGACAGAATGTTATGGAAATAGAAGCATGTCACAGAAGCTACTCAGTTCATGGTAGGGAGGAAGCATAGCAAGGACAGGAGAAGCAGATATCTGAGCAGATGCCTCGTGTGACCTATTACTGCAGTTAGGCCTGAATTCCTACATCCCCATCATTTCCTACATTACCTTTCAGCTAAAGAACCACTCAACCTGTGGTGGACATCTTCACACCCAACCCTAAAACTGTACTCATTCATCTATCAGCTTCACAAAGCCCAGAGTCATCCAAGAGACTCTGTTGGGTAATTTCCCAGATAAGATTGGGCATGTGCTTGAGATATTGCTTAATTGGTGATTGATGTGGGAGGGCCCGGCCCACTTTGGGTGGCAACACTGTTAGGTAGGCCGGTCTAGGCTGTATAAGAAAGCTAGCTGAGGGGTTGGGGAGATGAATCAACAGTTAAAAGCAGTGGTTGCTCTTCCAGAGGACCTAGGCTCAATTCCCAGGACCTACAAGACAGCTCACAACTCTCAGCAACTCCAGTTCTGGGGGATCCAGTGCCCTCTTCTGGCCTCTCTGAGGACTGCACACATGGAATACAGTCCTACATACATGCAGACAAACACCAAACCCATAAAATAAAATGAAAAATAAAAAGAATAAATGAAAGACTATATGCAACCAAATTAGTAACTGTTATATACAAGCTACAGTTTAACCCCTATTTCTTAAAAACAAAGAAAGCTGAAGCAAAGAGCCAGTAGGCAGCATTCCTTCATGTTATTTCTCTAAGTTCCCGCCTTGAGTTCATGCCCTGACTGCCCTCAAAGATGGATTGTGACCTGCAGTGTAAGATCAAATAAACCCTGTCCTCCCTAAATTGCTGTTGGCCTTGGTGTTTATTATAGAAACAGAAAGCCAACTAGAACAATAACAAATGACATTTGGCAGATAACAGTCACACTACCAAACTGTGGCCATGTTTGCAGTTCAAATGTCTGTATCAAACACCTGCAAATGCCCAAACTGTACAGTAGCCACAAGCTACAAAGTGGTCATTGTAGCATTCTAGTAAATGCTAGAACAAATTAGCAAGCAGGTCCTGCATCCGTGTGTGTGCCCACCACTCACTCCTACAGTGATTGGATATTTATGGTGTGAGTCTTAGATGAAACACTTGCTTTGAAAATGGGTATAAAGTGAATAAGCACAGCCGTTCTTTCCTGGAGCTCCAGATAGGATGATAGAGTAGAAACCAAATTACCATGATATAATAAAAAAAATGTTCTAGGAGAATGGTTGCTGGGCCAAGGGAGAATTTAGAGGCAGGAAAATCCTCTCTTACCATAGGGGTATTTATTCAATTAGAGTAAAGTTCTGGCACCAAAGATGCCCCTGTGTCTCATTTCATAAACCAACAGTAACACAGTTTTCTCTCTCTGATGCTCAAAGTTCTAACAACATTAGTTCTGAAGTCCCTGGTTAGTACTTAATACACTTGTAAAACTCAGTCTCGCCTATCCCTACCTCATGGGACACCCCTTTTAACCCAGAAAGGCCATTAGTCTATCCAGTTAGCTATAAAAATATGCCCTTGAAAATTAGAAAGCTTATATATTACAACCTGAAACAGATTCCTTTGTATTCTCAGGGCACTGGAAATAACTCATTTGTTCTCCAGTTAACAGAAATATTTTAAGGATGCTAACTTATTCTTTCTATGGTGTCTGTCTGTGTGTGTGTGTGTGTGTGTGTGTGTGTGTGTGTGTGTGTGTACATACCTGCAATTGTAAATACGTGTGTGTGCACTCAGAGGCTGGAGGGCAACATTGTCATCTACAGAACATCATCTACCTCTCTCATTGGCCTGGGATTCAACAATTAGGTTTGACTAGTAGGTGAGCAAGCCCCAGTGATCCTCTCGTTTCTACCTCTCCTGCGTAGGATTTACAAGCAGCAACACGCCCAACATTTTTATGCAAATTCTGGGAATGGAACTCAGATCCCCATGCTTGCAAGCCAAACCCTATCTCCTAGCACAATCTTGACAATTTTAGAGCATATGAAGAACTTGAGGTAACGGGGTCATTTCCACCTTTGTAGACAAAGAAACTGTGACCTGTGCTAGTTGAAAGATCCATGCCTATAACGTTATGTGTAGGAGATGAATGCTGATCCTAACTAGTGTGGTCACCAAAGGGACTGAGTTACATTCACTGAGGACTGTTGCCACAGCTCCTTCCTACACTACTCCTGCCGGAATCCTTGAGAACTTTGATATCCTCACTGGTAGCATCTTCAGGTTTGTAGTCTGCCAGTCTCTGTCTTTTTGCCACAATAGTCTCATCTTCTATGTCATCATAGTCACCCACCACCATGATCATACCTAGCCCCATCATTTCCAATAAGGATATCTCATTCAAACTCCCAGATTCAAGAATCTTCTTACCACTGGTTTGCCTCTGCAGGCAGCCTCACTGCCTTGGGGATCAGCTCAAATCTCATGGACAGCATTACAAACATTCCTTCGCAGACAAGCTCAATTTTAAGGTCACCTTTTTTTTAGTCATAATCGCCTAACAAAACTCCAACTTCACCCAAATATAACTTCCTTTGCCTACTTCCTCCTCAGTCATACCCAAGTATCTGAAGTGGTTGGATAGAACACCATCATTTGGGCTGGGTTCCTTTAAAAGCCAGACCACAAACTTCAAGCAGCCCCTAATGCTGCCGCCAGTTCCTGGGACTTGTATACCTCCATTCTTCTAAAGAACCATGTCATGTTTGGTGTTTTTTTTTTTTTGTCTTCAAACCTCCCAAATCCTGTCCCTTCTTCAATGTCATCTGATTGCTTTTAATGAAGAAACTGCCTTGGCCTGTTGATAGAGGAGAACTTAGGTAGGCAGGGAAAACTAAACTGAATGCTGGGAGAAAGGAGGCAGAGGCAGAGATAAGCATGTAGCCTCACCGGAGCAAGACAGAACTTTACCCAGTAAGCCACTGCCACGTGGCAATACACAGATTAATGGAGAATGGTTAAATTAATATGTAAGAGTTAGCCAATAAGAAGCTAGAGCTAATGGACCAAGCAGTGTTTTAAATAATAGAGTTTCTGTGTGATTATTTTGGGGCTGAACATCTGGGAACAAATAAGCAGCCTCTCCTACAGCAGGATTTATTAACTTTTGCACCTATAAACATATACCTCATCTTCCATTTTATAACAGTGAAACTTGTCTTTGTAGATTAGGCTCCACCTCCTAACTCAGGTACAATTTCAGTTTCCTAAATATTCCCACTATCTCCTATATTATCAGCTTTTCTACATTAGCAACATTTTCATCTCTACTGAATCATTTCCACCAGTGTTTCTTCATGCCCCCATCTTAAAATGTCTCTCTGCCTCATTTCTCCCTCCAAGTACAAACAGCCTTACTCTTTGCTTTCATTAAAATAACAATCAATTTTCAGTTCCTTTCTCCCATCTTGGCATGGTCTTTCTATCTTTTTTGTGTTAGTTACTTTGGGTAATACTGAGACAAAATACTCACCAAGAAGCAAATGAAGGGAAGGGGGTTGTTTTGGCTTACTGCTCAAGGGGACCAGCCCATCATGCAGGTAAAGGCATGGCAGGCAGTCACGTTGCATCTACAGTAAGAAAGTGGGGACCAGATAGAAAGTGCACTGCAATGCATGCCCCCCGTGAGCCACTTCCTTCAGGGTGTCTCCACCTCCTAAAAGGTCTACAACCTTCAGAATAGCACTCCTAGATGGAGACCGAGTGTTGGCTTGGGTGAGCCTCCAGCATATAAGTCACGTGCAAACCACAACGCTCATTCTTGAACCGCATCTCCTGATATCTGACATACATTGGAGCTCTCCCCTTCATCCCCTGTCCATTTAGTTCATTCTCTTTTGTGGATCCTCTTCCTTGGAAGTTTACAATATGGTGTCTTGGGGTCCAGTTCTGAGATTTCTTCTCTACCTACCATTTCTTTGATGACCTCAGTCAATTGGCTTTGGGGAGACTAGATAAACTCCTTCAAAATACACTTCTTTAATATTAGGACTGAAGATAATTAAAGCAGGTACAGGAAAACTCCTTGCACCTCCCCTTTTTCTAAAAGCAAGAAATAGATTTACAGAGACAGGCTTGTTTAGACTATGCCCAGGCTACATGTGACACAGACTCTCTCTCTTCCCCGCTTCCCTTCGTGTGTGTGTGTGTGTGTGTGTGTGTGTGTGTGTGTGTGTGTGTACCTGGAGACCAGACACAACCAGAGTGTTATTCTTCAGGAACTGTCTACTTTGTTTTTTCAGACAGGTCTCTCACTGGGACCTGTGGCTTGCCAATTAAACTAGAAGGTTGGCTGGCCAGTGAGCTCCAGAGATCCACTTCTCTCTACTTTCCTAACACTGCCAAGATGACTGGCTTTCTCAGAGGCTACAAGGGAGCTAACTCTGGGCCTCATGCTAATGTAGCAAGCGCTTTTAGGGCCAACTGAGCCGTCTCCCTACTCCCAAACTCAAAGCATTCTAAATTCATTCCCTGTCCTTGCTGCTTTTCACATCCAATTATATTTAATGACTCCCCATGCCAGTTTAGAACCCAGAGGCTTGTCCATGTTCATGTTTCCCAAGGACTGAGACTAAAGGTGTGCAGCACCATGCCTGCCTTGCTGACAGTGCTTTAAGAGCATTCATAGACTTCTACGCCTCCCACGGCCTGTAACTCTACTCCATGATGTGAATTATCTCTTAACCACTGTTTTCACTCTGCCTCTCACCTTCTCGCTCTCCATGGAAGAGACAGTAGACCATATAAAATGGTTGCATCATGTCACACCTGGAGTGAGACCCTTTCCACACTTCCCATATCCCTCAAAGTGGGACCGAACATCTGGTCTGCTCCTCTTAGGCTCTAACTGCACCCTCTGATTCTTTACCAGACTCCTTTTTGTCCTTTGGGTTGAGCAAGTACACTCCTATTTCGGGGTCTTTGCTCTCGTTTTTTTTTCTGTTGCTTGAACAGCCTCCTTCCTCCAGATAACTGTGTGCACTGCCTTCTCATCTCACACAAGGCCTTGCTTCAAGTCATCTTTTCAAAGTAGCTTTCCCTGGGTACTCATCCACTTCTGTAAAACAATCCACCCCCACACTGGTGATTTACACAGCAATTTGCTCACAGCTATTATGGTCCAGAAATGGGAACGTCGGCCTGGAAGGCACTGGCTTTTGAGCCCTTTAAGTTGAAGTGAAATAGAGGCCCAAGCTAGAATCATCTGCTTCATTCAGATGTCTGGCATCTCCCCAGACACTAACTGGGGCTTGCTTGCAGTAGGGCAGTAGCAAGGTGGTCAGATTTCCTGAATGGTGGCTGTTACCTGCAGAGCAAATGTTGCATTCTAAGAGGCAGTAAGGGGAAGCTCCTAGTCCTGAGAACAAGGTCTATGTCATTTCTCTCACAATCAATTGGCCTAAAAAGGACACATAGAACCTAATCCCCAAAACCAAAAAGATTCAAAAAGAGAAAGCAGAACCCATTTAATCAAAGAAGTGTGTGTGTCGGGGGGATGTTCAGTCCTGTGCAAGCGAGGCCCCCAAGTGGCTTGAGTGATCCTCGTTTCCAAGCTCTGTCCTCACCCAGTCTCCTCCTCAGAAACCTCAACTGCCCTGGGAAGGCAACAGATATCGAATATGTACCAGCATATCATTTAGGAGCCAAGGCTGGAGAAGACACGTGTTCCCTTGAGTCACCTTCTCTTAGGTAAGTTGCTATGTCATGAGGCCATTTGAGCCTCTCTCTGCAGTGGTCCCCACAGAGAGGCAGGCCCTGTGGCTTCCTGCCAACAGCCAGCACCAACTTGCCAACCTTGTGAATCAGTCCAATTCACACATAATAAAGATTTGAGCTGTTTGGTGCCTCAGCCAATACTGCACACTTACAAGAGGCTCTGAGCCAGACCCACGCAGCCAAGGTGACCTGCAACTAATTCCTTCCCCACAGAGCTCATGTGAGATAATACATTTGTGTTGTTGCGAGTTGAAGAGATATTATCTTATGCAGCAATAATTTGCTAGTGTGCGTGCTATCTAAACCAGCCCACTCACTATCGCATCTATCATCTGAGAGGGTCTCTGTTTTATTTGTCTGTACCTTCTCTCCCCATAGAAACTAAAATTCAAGAGCTAAGAAGTTATGTGTGGTTTTCTTTATAATGACAGCTGTGCCAGATATATATCCAAGACCTTGCTAGTATTTACTGAATACAATAACTATACCACCTATTCTCTTTACCATCTACATATGCATATTTTTGGTTACTTGCACCAGTATTTTATCACTCTAGTGATAACAAGCAAATTGAGTATCTATTCAATACAACTGTGATAAGTGGGATTTCTTGAATGTGTACTATAATAGGCTGTCTAAAATACAGCCATTCATTTCTTCTCTTGGTTCAACCTTGTGGCAGCTGCTTTCTGAAGTACAGCACTGCCTGTGGTGAGTCTGTATGGCCCACAAGAGAGGCTGAAGTAGAAGAGTGAAGTGGGCAACTGGTGAACAGGGCAGAGGTCTTGGGAATGAGACTGGGGCTTTGTGAGGGTGTAGATGATAATTAAAGACATTGAGATACACTTCTGTAAAACAATCCACCCCCACACTGGTGATTTACACAGCAATTTGAGATACACTGCCCGGGAGGGAACAGAATTGCAGAAGAGTAAATGTCTGCTGGAATCCAGACACTGTCATTCAGCAGCTTCAAGGATAAGCGCTGGGAAAGGAGTGCTATGGGATAATCCTGTATTCTGTGAATATGTATTGCTCTCACTGGATAAATAATAAAGTTGATTTGGCCTATAGTCAGGCAGAATAAAGCTAGGCAGGAAAGCCAAGTAGAGATACAGGGAAAAGATGGGTGGAGTAGAGAGAAAGATGTGAGCCAGCCACCAGAGGTCATTGGTTAAGTAATAAAGAAACTGCTTGGCCTCATAGGTGGGAGGAGTAAACAGAACAGAATGCTGGGAGGAAGAGGAAGTGAGCTCAGACTCGACAGCTCTGCTCTCTGGAGCAGAGACGCCATGCCTCTCCTGGGCAGAGATGCGATAGCTCTGCTCTCTGAGACACATGTGATGAAGCTCCAACCCAAAATGGACGTAGGCTAGAATCTTACCAGTAAGCGCACCTTGGGATGCTACACATCTTATTAGAAATGGGCTAGTCCAGGTGCGAGAATTAGCCTAGAAGAGGCTAGATAGAAATGGGCCAAGCAGTGTTTAAATGAATACAGTTTGTGTGTTGTTATTTCGGGCATAAGCTAGCCAGGCAGCCAGGGTGCTGGGGACGCAGCCCGGCCGCGTTCTAATTACAACATCAAGATACACTAGAGCATAGGTAAAGCCATAAAGTCACAAGCCTCATAGCAAAATGTAGATTAATAGAAATGGGTTAACTTAAATGTAAGAGATAATTAGTAATAATCATGAGCTATAGGTCTTTTTTTAGTTAAAAGCAGCTGCAGGACAGGGAGGGACAGAGAAACTTCTGTTTAAATGTTTAAGAAGATTATGTGTGAAAAAATGGAGCCAAACTGGGCTACCTAGTCTCTCATGCCAGCCACAATACAGAGATGCATCTCAGGACCCACGAGATGGAGCTGGACACCAACCATAATAAACTAAGCCATGTGGCAGGTTCCTGCAGCCTCTTACATGGACCACAGTAAAGAGGCTTCTCCCAGCCACTGTGAACACAGCCACATGCTGCATGGCAACTTAGGGTTTTGCTCACACAGCCAAAAAGACTAGAAGATATGTAGTAAAAGAGGTCCAGATAGAAAAACCTCTAAAACAGGGGGTTCCAATGTGCATAGGCTTAGAAAAGAAAGAAACATAGAATGGACAGCCTTCATAGAAAGAAATAAATAGCTTAAAATTAATAAAATAAAGTATTTGAAGAGAGAAGAGAAGTAATATCAAAGAAAATAAGCCAAGTAAAGATGAAAAATACAGAGTCTGGATACAGCATGTTACTATGCTGTCCTTAAATTGTTTGACTTCTGAGAAAGGAGTAAAAACTGCTAAGAGATATTGGATTATAAATGCTGCTGGATTAAACCAATTTATATATTTTTAAAATGTCTTGACTTAAAAGGGAAGTAAAAAGGTAAGTTACTTTGGAAAATTATGCTTTTAGTTCTGAATTCATTCTAGGTTAAGAAAAATCAGGTTTGATTAAGGAAGACTCACTGAGAATGACTACAGATTTGGGAAAATAAACATAAAGTAATTACAAGACATGTGATATACATTTTACCTGCTCAAACATAAGGCAAAATATTATCTTTGACTGGCTAATGTACAATGCACAGTTTATATTTGTATTAATACAGATAAGTATGTTGCCTTTAATGATTACATATTTTCAGAACAAGAGGACCAGACACCAATAAAAACATATGGACCAGGTGAACCAGTATCCATAATGGCTTCAATTTAGTCATCCAGAATGACTGAGATGATCCAGCCTCATAGAATACTATGGTCAAGACTTAAAAATTATCTTAATTAACAGTGCACCCAATCAATAGGAATTAGTCTAGAGATCTATACCCACATTCTCAAAAAATGGATTATGGATGTTTGTCTTTGCTAAGGGGGTTTGTTGGTTACAAATTATTATTGGTCATAGTCAATCTCTTTCTTAAAAAAGAAAGAGAGATATATAGAAACAATAAAATAAAAAGTATATTACATCTACTTTAAGCAAAAAAAACCTGTTAATCTCAAAATATTTTACGTTGACATGGATTTTAATTAATATAAATTTAAGGTTAATTTTATTATACTATATGCACATTTCTACTCTTGTTTAAAATATTGTGTTTATACAGCTCAATTAAAAGTGTAATTGTATAATTAAGAAATAGATTTACAAAAATACAGTTAGTCATTTATAATGGTCAAACTTATAATTATTTTAGTTAAGATATATATATATATATATATATATATATATATATATATATATAAAGATATATTTCAGATAGGTTTTCTTCAAACATTTCAAAGACCTACAACATATGGCATTTAAAATGTTTTGATAACTTAGACTTTTCAAGACAATGAGACATATCTGCTCCTGGCAGCATCAGCATACTCCAGAGAAGATTATGGGCATCAAAGAAACTCTGTATGAAATTTATTTTCTTTATGTCAAAAGGTAGCCATGTGGGCAAAGAAATTGTCCTTGCCTTAATAGCTGACAGTTAATGCCCAAACTGGACCAGTAAGACACAAGAAAGTTGACTACTGACCTTTTCCAAGACAAGATAAAATGGCCCTTTAAATTCCCTGGTTCACAAAAAAATGTCTGTAGATATGCTAGTCCCATAATCCAAAGATGGATGCTCCAGTGTTACAGAGGAATACTGGGTGACTGTCCAGGCAGTCAGCTGTTTCTGTCATTTCTCACATTTTTTAGAACTCACTTGCCTGCACTTCCTGCTTACTCAGGTAATGTGGGATTCCCCTCTGTATGTTGTGATTACCATTAATGAACAACGACAAAAAAAAAACTGTTTTGAACCTATAGAGGACAGAACTTAACTAGGTGGAGAAAACTAAACTGAATGCTGGGAGAAAGAAAGGCAGAGTCAGAAGAGAAGCCATGTAGCCCTGCCAAAGACAGACGCTGGGAATTTTACTCTATAAGCCACAGCCACATGGCAATACACAGATAACTAGAAATGAGTTAAATTAAGATATAAGTGTCAGCCAATAAGAAGCTAGAGCTAATGGGCCAAGCAGTGTTTTAAATAATATAGTTTCTGTGTGATTATTTCAGGGCTGAGCAGTCAGGAACCAAGAAGCGACTACTGTGGGGAAAAGGTGAAATTTTTACTAAGGGAATTCAGCTAGATAGGTGGTAGACATTGCAATTGATGTATGCATAATGGATCACAAAGGTCAGAGGGAAGGCAGTCTTCAAGGCTTCAGCGTTGTCAAAGAATTGTTGGAGGTAAAACTAAAGAAAACTGAGTAACATGGTAAAGGATGACAGCTAAAGACCATTATGAGAATAGGAAAGGGGAGGACCGCTCTCTAGCTCAATGCAAATGAGAGTTCAGCAGATGAGGATACCTAGGTGCCCTGAGTCCTGCACTTCCAGAATACCTGAAATAGGAAAGGCATTGTAGATATTGGGGTGCTCAGCCCAGATCCCCCACCCTGGAGCACTCTGTGAGTTGATAGTACTGACAGCTCTGAACTGAGGCCCTCTCCCGTGACTGTAACTAAAGGAGCCATCTTACTAATGCTTAATGGAAACCCCTTCTACCCCCAGCCTGACCAGTGGCTTGTCACTATGATCACCTCTCTCCCCATTCAAACTCCCTGGAAGCCACTCGGAAGCATCTTCAAAACCCCAGGACTCTTCCTAGAATTGCAGGATCTATTGATACTCCTACTGGTACTGTACTTGCTTAACCCCATTCTCTTGCCTCAACCACTACTGAAGTTGAAAGCATCCACCAATGATCTGCCAGCACTCAAACCCCCACCCAGGCATTCCATCTGTGAAATCAAGAATGCAGCAACAAGTGGGCTTGATTCTGAGGCTCTCAGAGCAATTGGTGAACTAGCACCCAGAGACTGTGTGGTGGGACAGGTGTGGTAAAGGGGTGGCATCAGGGCAATTGGCGAATTAGAGACTGTATGGCAGGGCATGGATGGTGAAGGAGTGGTATCAGAGCAATTGGTGAACTGGAGACTGTGGTGAGGCAGAGACTGTGAAGGGGTGGCAATCTCTCCAGGGCCCCTTTTCATCCTCAGGATTGCCACACTGAACTCCTGGTTGGGGCAAATATTGTTCAACAAACTCTGGTGAGGAAAGAGGAAAATTAGCTGTTCTACCTGGTAGTGAATACTTTTTAAAAAAAAACTGCACAGGCACAGTAATGTAACATATTTCTTTTTGGTCTGTTTGTTTTCCTAACCCATTCTAGTCAGGCTCAACCCTCCAGAAATCTCTGCATCTGTCCTTGAAGCTTACTTGCCCAATGAAACAGGTTTAAAAAAGACATATGCTACCTCAAAGGAAAGTTATGGTTTTTTAAAATTATTTATTTATTTATTTTTATGTGCATGGGTGTTTTGCTTACATGTATATATGTACATCACGTGTGTGCAGTACCTGTGGAGGCCAGAAGAGGGCATCGGATTTCCCCTGGAGTTGGAGTTATAGACCAGTTATGAGCTATTATGTGGGTGCTAGGAATCATACCTTTGTCCCCTGGAAAAGCAACCAGTGAACTTGCCCACAAAGCCTTCTCTTCAACTACAAATAAGTGTTTTAAAAGCCAGTGATGTGGTGGTTCTATTATCTCTTTTACTTTTTTCCTAAATTGACAACATTCCAGAGGGAAACTGCTTGTGAAAACTGACTTTCAAAGATCATGTAATGAATGGACAATAACCCTTAGAAGTAAGCCACTGAGGGATTTCAACTACTTGATAGTACAGAATAATTTGGCCTCTGCATAATTTGAATCAATCACCCAGGTACTCAAAGTGGCCACTAAAGTACAAAAAGATGCTAACCAAAGTGTAAAGAATGACCATGGCTGTGTTCCAAGAAAAGTTTATTTAAAAAAAAATTGCATCAGATAACTGGACAACTTCTGTAAATAAGATATTTTTTTTAAAAAAATAGTCATTTGCAAAAAAAAATTAGCTGTGCATTGGTGGCAAACACCTTTAATCCTAGCACTTGGGAAGTAGAGGCAGGCAGATCTCTGTGAGTTCAAGGCCAGCCTGGTCTACAGAGCAAGGGCCAGGACAAGCTCCAAAGCTACACAGAGAAACCCTATCTTGGAAAAACCAATAAATAAAATAGGCATTTGCTAAAAATTCTGTTGTCCATTGTGTAAGATCACATCTTTGTTAATTTTGCTTATCTATTTCTATGAATTATGAAATTCATATTAAAAAATGACCAAGAATGGCCTTTCTTGAATTAGTTCTCAGATCCTATTTATTTGGGTAAAGCTTAAGTAGGTGAAAAGGTGGCATGGTTACTAGCTCTTAAAGGGGGAAAAACTAGAAATGACATCATGCTGCACAAAGCACTCGAGAGGAATTTAGATGATAAGAGAATCAGAGAGGGGAAACATCAAAGGCTGAATTGGAAGGGGATAAAGAGAAGAACAAGTGTAAGAAACAGAAAATGTATGTGAAGGAAATTGACTGATGCCTGTTGGCAGCTCTTTACATCAAGACCAGCATACAAGCTTGTTCCTCTACTGCCACCTTCAGCCCTTCTAGCAGGCTGACTCCCTTTGTGCACTGTGCAGCCAGGAGTTTAAACCCCTCTGAGAGCTATTTCTGCTTTTTATTTTAGATACATCCTGATGGAATCCACAGAAGTTTAAGAATAGCAGGACTTTCATAAGTGATCTTGACAGATGAAAGATGAGATTAAAGCCCGAGACTACTGGGGAGATGTGGATGCTGGCAGTGAGGAAGCAGCAAGCAGAGCTGGGGTTATGGTTCTGAGGACAGAGGTGTTTTAGAGATGGAGCAGCGTGCCATCAACTGCAGGCTTCATTTGTGCTGCAAGCAGCTAGGCAACTCCACAAAGCATGAGGTGGATCGCCAGGCTTTACCGGATATGACTGGAATCTGGAGCGGTGGCATACAAGCAGTGTTACAGAAGGGCAAAATCTCTGGGTAGATCTAAACTAGAGAAACAAGGTCTGACTGACTCTTTCATTTTCTCAGCATGGCCAGGGACTTGGCAATAAGTTCTCAGAGCTATAACCGTGCATACATTACAAAGATCCATTCTCTGCATTGTACACACCTATTGAGCAGACCGGGTTCACTGAGGGCCAGAAATGTCTCTCATTATTGTAAACTTAACATTTATCAAACAAACTCCCAAGAATGGATACTCAGTGGGTCCATGTTAAAATGAATTATTTCCTTTTACGTCAAAAGGCAGAATTTTCAAAGTACAAGTGATTTCCAATTTACTGAATGAAGATCAAGAACCCACCGTCTCTGGAGACTCTTAGAGAGCCTCCTGTTGGTTGTTTGCAGCCTAAAGACACCCTTCCTCACCTCAGTGTACTGTCTGAATTGCTCTGTTCACCAGACTCCAAATAAATGGTCAAAGATTTATGCTAATCATGAGGGTGGTGGGTACCTTTCATTACACACTGAGTATAAGTCTTCCCCCAATTGATATGTTTGCTGCCTGGAATTGAATAGGAAATTCATTGGCATCCCTCGAGGGCATCTATTCCTGGAAGGACATCCCTGGTCCAGTGGTGGGTTGACAATTGTGATACATAACATCTAAATCGTTCACAAAATGAAATACCTTTATTTGTGAACATAACACTGTATAAGATAAGCATAGTGTTTTCACCAACCTAAGTCACAGTATAATACAACCAAGTCGCTGAGATAAGGAAAACCAGAAAAATCAGTGGCATAATGTACATCAAGAAATAGCCATGTTTTCCCTGTCCCTAAGCAAGGGATACCTAAGTTTTTCTCTCAGGGTTAAAAAAGATTCACTTATTAAACACATGTATAAATCTTTATTACTTGGATTAGAAGTCAACTCTTCCAGAAACCCCTGCTTGACCCTCTTCTCCCTGCCCCTAGTTGGATGTGTACCTTTCATTGGCCACATCATCCTCATCATAGTACAGTGAATAACTTTAGTCCTTTGCCTCCTACATCAGCAGGTGACTTCTTCCAGAGAAGGACTGACTTCCTTTCTTCTCTCCTTCCTTTTCCATTCATTCCTTTTTTTCTTGCCTTCCTTTTCTGGGCATTTAACCCAACTGTTGTGAATTCTAGGATTCTACCATTGAACTACACTACCAGACTAAGGTTTTTGAGGTAGAATGGCCCAACTTGACTTTTTTATTATTATTTAATTAAAAATTTCCACCTTCTCCCCTCGTTTCATTTCCCTCTCCCTCCCCGATCCTCCTTCCCCTCCCTCTCCAGTCCAAAGAGCAGTCAGGGTTCCCTGCCCTGTGGGAAGTCCAAGGTCCTCCCCCCTCCATCCAGGACTAGGAAGGTGAGCATCCAAACAGACTAGGCTCCCACAAAGTTATTACATGCAGTAGGATCAAAACCCAGTGTCATTGTCCTTGGCTTCTCAGTCAGCCCTCCTTGTCAGCCGTTCAGGGAGTCCGGTTTGATCACATGCTCCATCAGTCCCAGTCCAGCTGGCCTTAGTGAGCTCCCATTAGATCAGCCCCACCGTCTCAGTGGGTGGGTGCAACCCTCGTGGTCCTAACTTCCTTGCTTATGTTCTCCCTCCTTTTGCTCCTCATTTTGACCTTAGGAGCTCAGTCCAGTGTTCCAATGTGGGTCTCTGTCTCTAACTTCATCCATCGCCAGATGAAGTTTCTATGGTGATATGCAAGATATTCATCATTGATCCTCCTGCTTCAGCTTCCTGAAGGATGCCAGGCCTGTGCCACCATGCCTGACAGGAACCACTTATTAATTGCTCTTTCATTTATGTTTATGTGACATTGTGTGTGTGTGAAAGTCAAAGAACAACTTCAAAAAGTTGGTTCTTTCCTTCCAACATGTGGACCCCAGAGACCAAAGTCATGTCATCAGGCTTAAAATTGCCTTTACTCATGGAGCCACTGCCATGGGCCCAGGAACAAGTTCTTAATAGCCTGTCTCTTTAATCCAATCATTTAAGAGACTCTTAAGTAGTTTTGTGTGTTTTGTTTTGTTTTTGGTTGTTTGGTTGATTGATTTTTGGGTTTTCTGATACAGGATTTCACTGTGTAATAGTGAATAGTCCTGGTTATTCTGGAACTCACTCTATAGACCAGTCTGGCCTCAAAGTTACAGAAATCCATCAGCCTCTGCCTCCCAAGTGCTGGGATTAAAGACATATGCCATCACGCCTGGCTTTTCTATGTTTTCATTTTTAGTAACTTTTTAAATGAATTGTTCATTCATTGATAGAGTTTAGAATTATAGAAATCATAAATTCAATTCTAGGAAATATGGTAATGTCTCAACTCTTTTAGTCAATTCAACCATGTGGAAAAGTGTGACATTTTCATTGCACTTGGCTGTGGGCCCTGGGCACTGTGGGGAATGTCAAATGCTACAGAAAACAGGGATAGGTATCTGACTTTCTGTCTTTGTCTTGGTCTGTGTTGTTATTGCCGTAATAGCATAGCCCAATGAGGTGGTTAATATGGATTGTCAATTTAATAGGATTTATATTCACTAAGGAAACAAACCTTATAACATGTCTAGGAGGGTGCATCTAGACTGGATTAGTTAAGGAAGACCCACCCTACATGTAGGTGGTACCAACCTGTGAGCTGAGGGCCTGGGCTGAATAGAAAGAAGAAAGGGAGCTAAGCACTGCTCCCTGATTAATGATACAATGTGACTGCTACCTCAAGTTCCTGGTGCCATGGTGGACTATGTCAACTCAAACTGTGAGCCAAAATAAGGCCCTTGTACCTTAAGTTGCTTCTAGCTGGGTTTCGTTCACAACAACAAGGCAAGCAACTAAGGCACCTAATTTTTGTTTGGCTTTTGTTAACTTGACACAAGCTAGAGTCATTTGGGAAGAAGAACTCTCAATTGAGAAAATACCTCCTCAAGATTGGCCTATAGGCAAACCCGTTGGAATTTTTCTTAATTAATGATTGATGTGGGAAGGTCAGTCCCACTGGGGGCAGTGCCCCACTCCCCACCTGGGGCAGGCAGTTCTAGATAGTATAAAGAAGGTCTAAGCAAGTCATGAGGAGCAAACCAACAGGCATCATTCCTCCATGGCCTCTGCTTCAGGTCCTGCCTCCAGGTTCCTGCCTTGAGTTCCTGTCCTGACTTCCTTCCGTGAGGAAGAATGACTTAGGAGCCAAGATGAAATAAGCCCTTTACTCTTCCAAGTTGCTTTTGGTCATGGTGCTTTGTCACAGCAATGGAAACCCTAACAAGACACCTATACTAGGAAATGTGTAAAGAAGGGATGTTCCTCTTGTAGTTCTGGTCTGTGAGTGCCTATCCACTGGTACAGGAGAGCACAGCATGGCAAGTAGGTTTTGTTGTTAGTCATTTCTTTCATCAGTGTGACCAAGGACTAAACAAATGCTAAAGAGGAAGGATTGACTTTGGATCATGGTAAACGAACTTTCAGTCCATCTGTCAGCTAGGATGTGGTACAACAAGCAGCCAAATCATAGAGAAAGCCTTGTGTTGTATTCTGCCTTCTTTCTCTTTTTCCCTCAGTCTCTAGGATGGTGTTACTCACACTATAGGCAACTATAGTTACTGTCCCATGAGTTAATTAGCTACAGAGACATCCTCACAACCACACCCAAAAGGGAAGTCACTAATCTCCTCAATGTTTCTCACTCTTATCAAATTGGCTATCAAGACTGACCATCATATCCACAGAAGAAAAAACTGTAAGGGGCTGCAATCAGTTTGTAACTAACTACCTGTTCTTATGATAGTTAGCTCACTCTTGTGAGGACATCATTAATCTACCCTCAAGACCTAAGTATCTCTTATCTGTGAAAACTATACCTGGGGGTGGGTAGTATGGAAATAGAGAAGCCAACTACATCTCTGAGCAACACATCTAACAGCCTTGAGCATGGCAGAAAATGAAAGAGCAAGTGGGTGTATGCAGAAGACAGACCTGCCTTATACCTCCCACTCTGGTGGTAACCAATCAACCCCTTGAGTGGGAGGAGTCACTCCAGAAAGGCTCCAGTCATGAAAGCTCAGCCCAAGACCTAGATGCCTCTTCATGGGCCCCACCTCCCAACACTGCTGCAGCTAGGAGTCAAACTTCTGGTCTGCTGGAGAGAGGCGATGTTAAAGTCATAGCCCTTGCCCCTCACCTCTGCAAACTCACATCAAAAACTATGGCTCACGATGAGTTTGGGAGGGGACACTCATGCATAGCAGTCTTTCTTCTCCCAGGGTGTGGGTTCCCTCCAGGTTCCTGAGCCACCTCCCAAAAGTTGGGGCTACAAAAGAGAATTGGAGGATCTGCTGTGCTCCCCCTTGCTTCAAGGTTAAAGTGACCTTGAAACAGGTCCCTTGTGACATCTAATGGTTCAAGGGATAATTATTGCTATGTGCTCTTTATATCTAGAGAGTCTATCTGTGTGTCTTTCTGTTTCTGTGATAAAGTATCCTGGATAAGGCAGCTTAATGGAGAAGAATTAATTTTGGATCACAGCTCCAGGTCAGAGCCCATTACAGCAGAGAAGTTATAGTGGCAGGAACTTGAGGGAGCTGGTTGCATTGTTTCCATAATTAGAAACAGAGGGCAATAATGAGTGCACCCTAGTGCTCAGCTTGCTTTCTCCACTTTTCTCCAGTCAGGATTCCTGGTCCAGGAAATGATGCCACTGACAGTGAGTGGCTCTTTCCATTCATCCAACAAAACCAATCCCCTACACAAGGCAGAGGCCAATCTTTCAGGTCATTCTAGATTCTGCCATGTTGACTGTTGACAGTCCCCATCGCAGGTCCCGTAGCCACTCAAAGGCATGCAGTCTTTGTATAATGACAATAGGTTGGGGGTCCTTTGTCATCTTTGATTATTTTCTTTCTCAAAGAAATAGTGGGATCAGGTATAGTGTTGCAAGCTTTTAATCACATAAACCAGAAGACAGAGACCACCGTGGTCTATATAGCAGATTCCAGGCCAGCAGGGAACAATGAAAACAGATTCCAGGCCAGCAGGAAACAATGAAAACCTGTCTCGAAAACTATAAAATAAATAGTAATTCAAAGAATAGAAGATTTGAAAAGTCATTCATCTCATCTTTTAGATGAGGTGTGACTGCATAAAGGGTGTTGCCTACCGTGTTCTTGCTTCATCTTTCTGCCAAACCAATAGTTATGCTATCTGCATGCATCCTCTTGAAGTTAGACTAAGCCTGTGGAACTGGAAAAGCTAATCTTCTGAGTTGGTGTAAATAACAGGATGCTGTTTCTAAAGAAGCAAAATGGATACTTGAATATGAATAAGGGTGGATACATTTACTAAATCTTCCCTCAACTCCTAAGTATCAATAAAAATGGTAACAGGGGGGCAGGAAGACGCTCAGTGAGTAAAGGCTCTCACTCTGGAGCCTGGTGCCCTGAGTTCCATCTCTAGGACCCATGTGCAGAAGGAGATAACTGGCTTCTGAAAATTGTCATCTGATATCCACATATGTACACGCACATACACTATGATAAATTTCTGAAGAAAAATGGGGTATGTTTAGCTATATGTGGAATTATAAAGAACAGTGGGCCTACAGATTTCTATGGGCAGAGGTTTCTTCCAACATGGTCAAAACTCCAGTGCTATTTTGTCTCTTTTTTATTCTGTTTTAAGGACAAATTAGTTCGTAAGAGAGAAACACAGCACTTGACTATTGTTTTCCTAGTTATGATTATCAGTTTGTCTTTTGGCCAGGTTGTAGCACTAGATCAATATCCTGAGATCTAAAGTGTTTCACATGGCGATGTGAAGACGGAAGACATTTACCTATTGAAAGTAGATGTGTTCAGTCAAGAGTCTGAAAATAAAAAGTTTAATACAAGCAAAAGCACAAAGCAATTTCAATGAGCATATATGATATAATTAAAAAGCAAACTTGGTTTTTTGTATATACTTGATGGTTTTTTTGGCTCTATTACTGCCTAAATCATTTACTTTCTAACCCAGGACTCTTACTTGAATAGCTAAGCATGCAGAGGTAAGCAAATGGATTTCATTTTCCTGGAATCAGAGAGTTGAGAAACCTGAACACCTATTATGTGTAACAGCACACTGAGGGGTGCGGAGATAGCTTAATAAATAAAATGCTTGCAAAGCAAGCATGAGAACTTGAGTTTGAGCCCCATAACCTATGTAAAGAAAATGGAAGCATGGTGCCCAGGGCTGGAGAGGCAGAACCAGGATGGTCCCTGGAATTTGCTGGCCTACTTGGTCATTTATAGGTCACTGAGAGAACCTGGCTCAGAAAAAGTGATTAATGCCTGAGAAATGCCAGCAAAGGTTATCTTTTTGCTTTCATATGAATATGCACATGTGTGCACCTGAACATACGAACATACATGAACACACACAAGAGAGCACAGAAAGTCTCATTGTGATGGTGCACACTTGTAATCTCCTTTCTTTGGGAATTATCTTTGCACATCCTCTCTCCACAGTTGCTAGGCAATGTGCTGTAAATTTCAAGAAACAATGTGGCCAGATGCCTAGAAAGCGTTATCGTGATCCTGTCTGCGGAGTGACCCGGCTCACAATGTTATGGAAAGTTATTGCATGGGAATTCTCAATAGCTAAAGAGCACTGGAACGTCCTGACCTAGTACAGTCTCTTCTTGTTCAGACTAACCCTGCTCATGATGGAAGTAAACTCTTCCCATAACTATAAAGTATTAGGAAATTTTCTGGTAAACAGGTTGAACTTCAGAAGCCTTCAGAAATTAAATAACAGCAAAGACCACTATGAGTCAAGAATAAAAACAAGGGTTAAGACAACAGGGAATGAATTCCAGGGAGAGGTAACTGTCACAGTGACTTCAGGATCTCAGAGCAAATCCATTTGAAAGTGTGTTTGGGTGGAACTGCTTCTGTGAGGTGTAGCAGAGAAAAGCCTTTGGAGCCATGGGATCATCAACTCCTTCATGAGGGATCACGTCAAGAGAAGGTAACATCGGGACCTGAAGTGGCTATGTAGGGTGACTTGTTGCCCTCCCTTACCAAAGGCTCAGATGGACTCTCTGGAGGCTCAGTCACGTGACAGAGTGAAAAAACAATACTGGTAGCACCGACGCAGCAGCTCTTTCAGCCACCTGGTTTGGATCCTTTGTGATGGTCCGGACCTGGCATGGTGAGGCTGATGGAATGTTCCCAGCACACTCTGCCAAGCTGCAGTGGTCAGATGACAGACACCCAAACTGAAAACAGTGGCCATGGCAACATTGCTAAATATATATCTGGAGGAGGCATTACGATGCTTTGATTAGAGAGACTGGTTTGAAAAGGGATCTGCCCCTGTATTTAAAGAGTAAAAAGGGCATTTTTGCCACATGTGGATACGGATTGAGAGTGTAGCAAAAAATGAGAGCACCCAGAGTCTTGAGTGGCAGAAAGTAGCACCCTCCAGAGCCTGCACAAACTCGGGCTTGGGCTTGAAGGCTTGCCAAGGAAGGGGTGACTTGCTGGAAAACAATCTGTAGATTGCTCCTCCCTTTCCTGGCCTCACCCTAGGAGACCCCCTGCATCCTAGGAGAGCCCCTGCATCAGCCACCCACCGCTTCCCAACTTTTTCTTCCCTGCACAGATCAGCCTGCCTGTCCTGGCATTTATCCCACCGAACCCCAGCACCTGACTGCCACTCTTGGCTGATGATGTCACTGAAAATGACTCATTCCATTTTCCCTTCTAGGTAATAAATAATATTGCTTTAACTTTGGACTAAGTCTGGGCCAGGCATTGTTCTAATGTCTTTACTGTTATACATTAAAAATATTAATAATAATAATAATATTCAGAAAAAGAAACTGAGGCATGGAGAAATTCTATATATATGGTATAAAAATATATGTAGAGGTAGAGGTTAAATTAATGTATATTTGACTTATCATGTTTATATAATTTGCTATGGCAATGCATATGCTACTTAAATATTATTAGTACAGTGGCACTATATATAATTTATGCATATATACACACTCACACACACGTACACACACATTACTGAGAACTGGGGTAATCCAAAAAAATGTTATAGCATTGGGGATAATTTTCATGTGGCTTAAAAGAGGAGAATGGGGCTGTCGCTGACCTGTAGATTACCTACAAGTAAAACTCTAATGTGGATAGCAGTTAATTCCACCTGCACACGCCACAGAGGCAAGTCTGAGTGTCTGTCTGCTCCTAAGTTTTCCCAGTGGTGAAAGGCAAGTACATCACACAGGGCCTGGCAGTGCATGTACACCATCAGCTGGTGAAAGACAAGGAGTGCGGCACACAGGGACTGGCAGTGCATGCACACCATGAATCCCAGCACTCAGGAGGCAGAGACGGAAAGATCTCTGTAAATCTGAGGCCAGCCTGGTCTACAGGGCAAGTTCCAGGACAACAGGGCTTCACAGAGAGACCCTGTCTCAAGGAAAGAAAACAACAACAAAGAAATGCGCCTTCAAGTGCATGCTTCATATTAGTTCCCAGGGAGGACACTTAGCTGGCCACAAGCTTTAAATAACAATTTATAAATTGTTTCCCAAATCTATCTCAGTTCATAGAGGTCACAGAATGACAATGACGTCCTTTTCTATCATGTATTGAAGGGCATCTTTGTAACACATCCATCCTTCTGCATCTGAGGGTCTTGTTGGAAGATGCCGGCAACTAAATACCAAAATAATTGGAAAACAATTCCTCCATGGTGAACATGTAAGGATTTTATTCTTGTGTTTATTCCCCAGTCACTTTAAAACCACAAAATTACACAACATTTACACTGTACTGGGCATTATAAATAACCCTAAAATGACTTAGTCTGTGGGAGATGCTCATGGCTTCTGTGTGAATGTGACATGACTCTATATAAGGAACTGATGTAGCCATGGATTTTGGTGCCCATTAGGAGCACAGACTCAATCTCTCATGGATCTCAAAGAATTGCTATGTAAAATAATCCAAGCCATATTAACATATGCTTATTTAGTATGCCATCCACTCTTAGTGTGAATATTCACCGGTTAAGTATTTGGGGCTTGAGTAATAATTTAGCTAAAAATATTTTTATTCATGCTACAGAAAAAATAATAATAGACACTTCTAAGTTCTCGGCACTGTAACTCCAAAATAAAAAGATAAAATAGTGAGTGAATAGCAGAAATAAAATAATTTATACCCTGTGGAGGCCCAAAAAGGCCTGTTTCCACCTTGACCAAAGGTCAGAGAGTTGGGACTCCTGTTTACTAGTTCCTTCAAGGTTATTGTGCTCTACCTCAGACAAAGGTCCCACCAAGCTGTAAATCA
Source organism: Microtus pennsylvanicus (assembly GCF_037038515.1). Taxonomy (NCBI): domain Eukaryota; kingdom Metazoa; phylum Chordata; class Mammalia; order Rodentia; family Cricetidae; genus Microtus; species Microtus pennsylvanicus. The sequence goes on along the minus strand of NC_134582.1, from coordinate 137,052,995 downwards.
GAGAGTTCTGCTCTCTCTGGGTTATCGACAACAGGCATGGCTAATGGCCAGACCTTGTGCTCCAGGAATAGAGAAGTAGACCTGTTCCTACCTCAAACAAAAGTCTAAGGAAACAACTAAGTTCCAGTTCCCATAATGGAAATAACTTGGGATTCTACCCAGGGAGTGGTTTGCCTACAGTGTTTTGGTCTAGGGCGTGAGTGTGACTTGATTTGTTTTGTTCCCGCAACAGAATGTTTAATTATGAATGAACATACCTTCAACTGGTTCGTTCCTTTCCTGGTATCATGTAAGTCTTTTGTCTTACTCCAACCTTTTGGGATCAAGGGTGTGTTAAGCAGTTGGAAATTAAATGCAAGTGAATTTTCAGTACCTACTGAAAAAGTCCCTCCCGATACTATCCTATATGTTTCTCGGTTTTATTATTTTCATTCGTGTCTTCATATTCTTTATTATATTTCTAAATCCTCCTGACTATTAACCTTCATCAGGCGATGAAAGGAGACAGAGACAGAGACCCACATTGGAGCACCAGACTGAAATCTCAAGGTCCAAATCAGGAGCAGAAGGAGAGAGAGCACGAGCAAGGAACTCAGGACCGCGAGGGGTGCACCCACACACTGAGACAATGGGGATGTTCTACTGGGAACTCACCAAGGCCAGCTGGCCTGGGTCTGAAAAAGCATGGGATAAAACCAGACTCGCTGAACATAGGGGACAATGAGGACTACTGAGGACTCAAGAACAATGGCACTGGGTTTCTGATCCTACTGCACGTACTGGCTTTGTGGGAACCTAGGCAGTTTGGACGCTCACTTTACTAGACCTGGATGGAGGTGGGTGGTCCTTGGACTTCCCACAGGTCAGGAAACCCTGATTGCTCTTCGAGCTGATGAGGCAGGGGGACTTGATTGGGGGAGGGGGAGGGAAATGGGAGGCGGTGGCGGGGAGGAGGCAGAAATCTTTAATAAATAAATAAATTTTAAAAAAAATTAAATAAATCCTTGTGCCCTTACCCTGACAAGAGGTATTTTGTCGAGGCTGGTCCCCAACAACACTCCCTTTGCTATGAGGAATCGACCTACATAAATAAGTGTCTTAGAGTTCATTGACCTACATAAATAAGTGTCTTAGAGTTCATTGATTTTCTATGAGGAATCGACCTACATAAATAAGTGTCTTAGAGTTCATTGATTTTGGATAACTCTGTAAACACTTGCAACCCTTAAATCTAATGGAGTTGGTTCTTATGATACTAATGAGTTTAGAATGAACTTTAGCTCTCCAAAATCTCTAAAGTCTGGGTCAAAAAATGAAAAGCCGGTCAAGTAATGCTCTTAGCAATACCTTCACCACCCCAGGCATCATCACACACACACACACACACACACACACACACACACACACACACTTTTGCGTAAGCAAAAGAGTGGTCACCAACCCAGCTGGAGAAATGACAGCAAAACCTGTTCTTATGTAACAGACAAGGCACACCTTCCCCAGTTACATAATGAAGCATATTTGGCAGGAAGTATAAGAAGGCTGGATTACCATGATCATTTGTAAGTATCCCAGCAAGTAGAGAAGGAAGAACAAGCATCTAGGATGCTGGTTCATCAGATTCAAACACTGGGGGAGCAACTCTAACGTACATGCCTGAATCAGCAACCACCAATCACATGAGGGCCTGTTTCAGGGAAGACCTTAATCCTCAAATTTTATTTTCTTGACTTTTTCCTTCAAATGCCAATCTCAAAAAAAAAAAGTAATCCCTGAAGATATGGCTTAATGGTAGAACTCTTGTCTAGCAGGCAAAGGTCCTGGGTTCTGTCCCTAGCACCATAGAAAGCAGTGAGTCTTCACACACTGCCTTAGCTTCCTTAGCCTCCATGGTCTCGAAGCTTCCACTGAACTAGTCTTTCTTTTCATCAGCAAACCCAGTTATCACTTTCTGAATCTTCATCCTACCTTGTGAGGTGTTTGTTTGTTTTCCTGTCTACCTTGTCTTCTTAAATTCCCCCACAGACCTACGGTAGAGCTTACAGACAAATGAAGCAGGGTCTGAGCTGGGGTCCCAGACAACTGTACATTGTTATGGGGACACTTGCAGCAGATTAGCCTCCTGCATCTCAGAATCTATAAACGTGAGGATGTCATTATCTACCACCAGGAGCCTGTTAGAGATTCATGAACCAAATCCATGGGAATCATCGATTGCTAGACGGCTTATCAGTTGTTCATCTCCTTTATCCCCACAGCCCCGCTTGTTTCCAAGAGAATACAGCTCCACAGTTTGTACTTGCCTTGAGCATACCTTCACCTGAACATCCTGCTCAACTTGTCCAGGGCGCTTAAGCCTTTTCTTCACCCAGCTCATTTGGGATAAATGACATCAACTCTTTTCCATCACCCAGCTTCCAAAAACCATGAAATTAAATGAGGATATAAGACCTAGGGACTTAGAAATGGAACATTCCTGAAGGATTTATCCCTGTCCAACAGCCACAGCAACTTTCTAGCATCCAGGAGGTTCAGTGCAAAGAATCTCCCTCCAGACACTTAGACCACTGCAGACCCCACACCAGAAGCTATGAATTACCTATCGGCTTGAGAAGGAAGTGATGGGCTTTTCTCCAGACCTAGCAAATCACGAGGTCTAATGCTGTCTAGTTAGTTCAAGTGCACCCAAATATTGGTGTAAAGAGCCTGCTATCCGGGACCTTAAGAGAAGACAGATATCTAAATAGTTGTGTAAATAAGCATTTGTAATTTAAGTCAATTAATCCAAAAATGTATTAAATAGGAAACATCTTAGTATACATCATTGTACTCTAAGAAGTTCAGACATGATTTTGGTGTTTTGGAAACTAAAAATATTGGAATATTTGTTATTTTTAAGGACGGAATCCTGCCAGGCAGTGGTGGTAAACCCAGTAGCTGGCAGCAGAGGCAGGCAACTTTCTGTATGTCCAAGGCCACCCTGGTCTACAAAGTGAGTACCAGGACAGCTAGGACTGTCAGAGAAGAAGCCTGTCTTGAAAAGAAAAAAAAAAAGAATCTTGATGTATGACCCAAGAAAGCCTTAAACTTGTGATTCTCCTTCCTTTATTTTGTAACTGCTGGGATCATAGGTGTACCCCACAATGCCCAGAAAAATTACATTTTGCATTTCTAAAGATAAAATATTTAGAAAAGGACTTTTAAGAAAAACTTTCTTGATTATGAATTTTTTTTTTTTTTGGTTTTTCAAGACAGTGTTTCTCTGTAGCTTTGGAGCCTGTCCTGGAGCTACCTAGCTCTTGTAGACCAGGCTGGCCTCGAACTCACAGAGATCCGCCTGCCTCTGCCTCCCGAGTGCTGGGATTAAAGGTGTGCGCCACCACTGCCCGGCCTGAAAAAATGCTTTTAAGGGAACAAAAAGTAACTTTATTCTAAGGTTTCTGCTGGGATCCGAAATATTGTAGAGGCAGACACACCAGGCACAAAGTGCCCACTGTTCTACAAACAGAATTGTAGGCTATAACGTAAAGCTTCAGAGCAATGCAAGAAAACAGGTAAGCACAGCCTGCAGCTGCTTATGAAACTTGTCTTTTCAAAGATTTATTAACCAAGACAAAAATAAAACACTTCAAGAAAATTTTACTTTGTAAAAATCATTCCGGCCAGTTATTACCAAGCTCTGGATCAGAGAGCGTGGGTGAACACGTGACGCTAGAGGAAGCCCAGTCTTCCGCCGCTTTCACCCACCTTCCACGGCTGCTGACTTGCAGTTCCTGAACAGGGGCTGCATACACCCGGGATGTTTCCTCTCGGCTCTCCTGGCTACGTTAGCTATGGGTCCCTCCACAACCAAATGCTAAACACTGAGGGAAAAGGTATTTACTATGGTGTATATAATAACGACCCAAGAAATACCTCTGATTTCCTAGTCTGGTTTAGTTTTTTATCTTGAAGTTTTTATTTTGAGAGATGATATCGCTGTAGATTGTTCTTTGCATCCTGATCTGTCAGTCACAAATTCAGAGAGTGCCTAAGAAATTAATTGTGGCTTCCTTTTTTCTTGTCTTTCCTCTTCCCAGTATGATAATCTATTATTTTTCTCACGTTCTGTGAAATACCTTCTGTGTCTGGGTGTAAAGCTCTTGTCCCATGCATGTTGCTTCCCTCTGCAATCTACGGCTGCCTCTGTCTTCCCAATGCCTCTTCAAGTATTTGTTTCTAGTCTATCCAAACAACATTCTGGAATTTCTTGTCGGGCTAAAATCTTTTGCATTTCTTTAAGTGTTTAATAGTGATCTTTAGAATGATTTTTATGACTGATTTCCCCCATTGTTCTTAGTTTTTAAGTAAGAATGTAAAGCTATGTCTTCAACAGACATGATTGGGCCACAGCCTGGACAGATGCATTCCAGTGACTTGTTTAATATGCAGGAGACTCTAGCTCCCCAACACAGCAAACAAAACCTGCAACAGTAAGAATAAAACAACAATTAAGAGCCAGTCAAAATTCCAACATGGAGGAGGGACTAGAGGCTTCACTCTGAACAGAGGAGCTGCTGGCATTTGGTGGGTGTTGAGAGAGGCAGAATCGGTTTGCTCCAGGGGTCTGAACCCTGGTAGGTTTCTCATGCTCCAGGGATGTCCCACACCCATAACCATACGGGCAGTGCTGATTGGACTCGGAGATAAAAACAGAAGACATGAGTTAGGAAGGGACACAGTGAGGAGGGTGATCTGAAAGGAGCTGGCAGAGTGCCCTTGGGAGAAGGTGTGATGAAAATGTATGTATGTATGTATGTATGTATGTATGTATATGCCAAAATTCTGGAACAATAAGAAAAAAATATATTCTAAAAAGGGAAACTAGAGATGTCTCAATATTCCCCCTAAACATAAAACAAATGGACACAAAATATTCAGGTTTTTAGTTCCCTATTAAACAAGCACATACTGGTTTTATTCTGTACTCTTCAGTGGCATGATATAAGTGACCCCAAGTTTGTGATTTAAAAAACAAACAAAAATAAAACCTTTACAGAGAGGAACTTAACTGATATTCATCATGAAAAGTAACCAAATAGTTCATCAGGTTTCATCATAGCTGTCTGTCTTTCCTGTCACCATGTGTCAGCCGGACAAGACAACTCTCGACAGATGGGAAATCTCTAAACTAACATAACTGTGTCTGTGCAGTAGAGACAGGCAGGATGAGGAGCAGTGGGGCTGCAGAACCAGTCACGTGGAAGCATGACGGTGTCTACACTCTACTGTTACTCATTTATGTTCTTTCATGGCACAGCTTTCGGTGCCAAGAGCCAAAAAAGAGCGCTCAGCGAAATTAGCCAAACTGAAAAATATCATCAAATCAAAAAGGGTTAGACATTAAGTTTGATGACCAGAGTGAGTAAGCTTGGCAGGCTTTCGAGAGAAAAAAAGGCAGATATATGTATCAGGAAAATACGCGCACACACATACACACACACACACACACACAGGTCTGCCTCAGCTTTTCAACAAAAAGTCGACTGAACAGCTACCCTTTCATAAAACACATTCATGAGTGTGTGTGTGTGTGTGTGTGTGTGTGTGTGTGTGAGAGAGAGAGAGAGAGAGAGAGAGAGAGAGAGAGAGAGAGAGAGTCTTCAACTTAAAAATAACAATGTCCTAAAGCCAGCTTGAGATACAAAATCAAGATTCATCCCTAAGAGAAAGCAATAGCAAGTTTTATGGGAAGGCAGGAATGCAGAGCGGCTCAGCCTCAATCAGTACAGACACATGCAGTCGCCCTTCAGATATCCACAGGGGTCACTCCAGCCTTCCTGTGACACCAACCCCTGCATAGTCTCACATGTCTGTACAAAATGACAATGTATTTACATATGTCCTGTACACCTCCTCCCATACTTTATAAACCAGATGATTTATAATATTCAATGCAATAAAAATCTACATAAATAATTGTTTTTTAGGGAATAATGAAAAGAAGTCTGCATATGTTAGTACACACACACACACACACACACACACACACACATATATATACATTTTCCATTCTTGGTGCCTAAATAAGTGTCCATGAGACCAGTGGAGCAGCTGGAGGGACAACTCCACAGGAAAATGAGTTATTGTACTTTAGATTTCTTATAACATTCTTGGGTTCTTTCCTCTGCCTTGTTCTGATTGGCTGGCTCTTCTCACACAGCAGGAGGATGTGTTGTTCCTAAGCAAAGACCAATGCTACCGCTGCCCTGTTAACACATTGATGACTTCCCAGCCAACTTCTGAGCCTCACCAAAAGTCATCTAGATGGAAAGCCTTAGGTTGCTGTTGGTTTGTCCTTCTATTTATTTTCAATATTGCAGTTTTGGGTTCACAGCAAACCAAGAAGGACTATCTTGTGCCTGCCCTGTCTTCTCCCACTATCTTGATCGTTCATCAAGATGGCTCTATCTTGTGATATAGCCGTATGGTAGGCATATCTATAGTTCCAACTACTCAGGAGGCTGAGACAATCTTGAGTTCAAGACTAACTTGGGCTACATAAGATGGAGGCCAACTTGAACAATTATCAAGATCATGGCTAGAAAGAGAAAGATAGATAGTGGGGAGGAGCAAAGGAAGGGGAAAGAAAAACAAAAAGAGTAAAAAAGAATGCAGTAAGAGAGAGAGTCATTACCACCCAAGTCCAAGTCCATAGTTCATTTCTTGGGTTTTCACAAGCATAGAATACTATGACCTCATCATGACATGTATCATAAAGAACATACTAAATACCCTAAAATATATCAATTTTTTAAATTGGAAATCTTCTAATTCTATATAATTTTTCTGAGCCGGGAAAACCAGGAAGTGAGGGCAAGTGGGCAGCGCCAAGTAGTCCCTAGGATGTATAATAAAACTAGCTGAGTGGAAGCAAGAAGGGGGCTCTGCTTCAGGTCCCTGCCTCAGGTTCCTGCCCTGTTGATGGGCTGTCACTTTCAAGGTGAACTAAATTCTGTCTTCCTTAGGTTGTTTCTGGTCATGATGTTGCTCACAACAATAGAAAACAAACAGACGATGAATTAAACTCACAACACGGCAAGTTTAAACACAGGAGTAAATATGCAAACTCCAGAAAGTACTAGAAAGCACTCCAATGTTTGCAGTACAGAAATAAACCAGCGTAGTTAACTGCAGGGGTGGTTTCCACTGAGCCCTGTGAGCGACTAAGTGAAGTCATGCTGAATTAATACCTGAAGAATAGTATTGGAGAGGTGTGTATAAATGTAAAAGTCACAACAAAAAGATTAGCTAGCCACCCAGAGGTATGGGACTTGGGAGGCAGAGGCAGGTGGATCTCTGTTGGTCTACAGAGTGAGTTCCACGACAGGCTCCAAGCTACATAAAGAAACCCTGTCTCAAAATAATAATAATAAATGATTAGCTAGCATGTTGTCATTAAAAGGCGCGCTCAGTGCTAATTTCCTCAAATTTTACACAATGGTAACTGAAAAATAATGCTATTACTCAGTATTTCAGAATCTTTTCTACTACTGTTTGTGGTTCCACCATTCCTATAAATTATAATTCCTTAATAGTGCCTACCTCGCATGGATAACAGTGTGGTATTTATTATCCCGAACACTATAGAATATCTCAATCAAAGAAAAGAAAAGGTGACCCTAATTTCATTACCGAGAAATAAACCCTTTTCCATTTTAAATCAGTCCCTTAAAGTATTTTTTTTCCATCATAAAATATTGTAAGCGACTCTTTTTGTATTTGACCAACCAAAAGCCTTAGGCTGCACAGAACCCTGTATTTACTTCAGCAAAGCTGGCGTCCTCTTCCGGAGACATTCCAGTGTGCTGAAGTACAAAGCCCTCAGAATCAATAATCCCACCAAATTAAAACGAGAGAAAGCAGAGCAAGCCTCTCTCATCTTTGGCACGGCTCTTCACTTGATACTTTTGTTTGTGTACTCAATGTTCTGAAAAATGAATTCGGATAATGGCAGGTGAGGCTTATATAAGAGTTAATTTCCACATAATTTAAGAGCAAGCCTCAGCTTCTGGAATACTATCAAAGACAATTTTAGTAACTCACAGAGAATTTTGAAAAACTAATAAGATGACATATGGAAGGCAATTATGAAGTCATTGTTAGAGATATCTGTAGCATTCTGCAGCCCAGCCCATGATTTTTTTGCAAGGTCACAGGCTCCACCCTAATTCACCATTATTTTGATCAAAGGTTAATATTCAGAAAATATTAGGAGTTCAAAAAACTTAATAATAAAATAACATTTTAAACAGGTATATGACCTGAATAGGTAGTTCTCATGGGAAGATATACAAATGACCAACAATGGGAAATGTTTGCTAACATTAGCTATCAGGGAAATGTCAATTAAAACGATGAGATTTGACTTCAGTAAAAATAGCTTCAATTAAAATTATTATTATTGTTGTTGTTGTTGTTGTTGTTGCTGCTGCTGCTGGTGAGAGTGTAGAGAACAGAGAACTATAAACCCTGTTAGGAACGTGTATTAGTGCAGTCACGGTGGGCAATAACATGGAGGCTCCTCACAAAACTCACAGTTGGAAAGTGATAAGATCCGTCTGTATCATTCATGGATATCGTGCCAAATGAAGGAAAAGCAGCAGACCAAAGAGCAACGGACATGCCCGTGTGTGTTACAGCATTATCCTCATGACTGAAGTGTGGAATCAATGTCCGCCCATGAATGGATGAATGCAGAAAATGTGGCGTGTGTCCACAATGGAAATCTGGAGAGAGAGTGCAATCCTGTCCTCTGCAGTAGGATGAACAGATCGTGTCAAGTGAAACAAGCAAGCCACCCACAGAACGACAAACACCCCGTGAAGTTGACTGGAATACAGCACAGAAATCCCAGGAGTCTGGGGAAGGTCAACAAGGGGAGGGTGGATTAGATTACTGCATGCCGTATGTGTGTGCTGAACTATCACAATGAACTCTGTTAATAGGTACGATAGCACATGAAAATGAAAATTAAATGTTTTAAACATATAAATATATTCCTCTGCAAGCCAGTTTTTGAAGTTAGAATAAAGACTGCTGTTCTTTAACCTGTGTTGTCCAATCACTATATAAATCCAATGACTCTAAAAGGTACAATAAAATTACAAATTTATTTCTCTCCCTGTAATTGGGGTTGTAAATCAAATAGCAGTTGGTGATCACTATTACATTCCATTCATTTACTAATATGTGTTCTCACCCAGATGTGCCACAGCTTGTGTGTAGCAAAGGAGTCTGCTTTCTCCCACCACTGCACAGGTCCCGAGGAAAGAGCCTCGGCACAATTTACCTGTTGAGCATCTCAAAAGCAAAAGTCACTATAAAGCAGCTTACCACAAAGGCTTCCCAAGCCCTTTCTGAGACGACAAGCATTGCTACAGCAATGATAAAAGAGTTTGCTATTTGCAAAATGCTATTAGAATTTTCTCTTCAATCAAAATACCACATCCTCGGGTTAGGGCAGTTGTCAAGAACAATCTACACAGTGAATGTGCCCAAAAGCGAGACAGTGAGAGCTGAATGGCTTCTACCTGTATTTTCTGGTTCGGGTGATGCAGCGAGAGGCAGAGTCTTTGAAGCAGACAGCCACGCAAGATCAGAGGGTCCTGCTGTGTGACAAGGACAAATCCCTGCACACATTCTTCTGCCCTGCTGAGAAAGAGTCTGTGGTAGTAGAAGATTTTTATGAAGTTATCTCTCATATTTAAATAGAAATCAATAACAGATACCTACCTAGTGTTCCGCCTGGCTTGACGTGGAAAACAGGGACAGTAGCCGTCCATCAGTATTTTAGGGGCAGACGCTCAGCCCATTGCTAACCATGGAGAATCAATTCTATGTTTTTGTTCCTGAACTTTGCCAAGGTCGTAGAGCAATAACCTCTATGTCAGATTACTTGGCAAACATATGAACACAACGAGCCCCCAGCACGGCAACATGCCATCATCTTCATCCATGGATTGCTTTCACCTGCTTTAATGTAAGTGGAAAAACTCCCAGACTTGCTGGAGACCATAGTGCCGCTCCACCTTCAGGTGTATTTTGAGGACCAAAATGTTGGGGATTTAACTGTGACTGTTGGCACGATGTAAAAGTAAAGGTTGGAAAGGCAGAAGGTGGGGGAGGGAAAGAGGAGCGTGAACAGGGAGGGGGAGAGAGGAATCATTTAAGCAATGCCAGTGGTCTACAGTGTGTACTCAGGAAGCTATGCGCCTACAAAATGAGAACTTAGCTGGTCTAAAATACCATTCTCGGGAACACACACACAGTCCAGTAGTTTCCAAATAACTCAATCAAAGTAACTTTCATCACCTGCTCCTTTGTGTAAGTATTGCTGTTAGAACACCACACACATAGACACACACACACACACACACACACACACACACCAGGCCGCCATTTAAATTCATCTTGGCAACTGAATGTCGTACTACTTCCTAAATAGTACTCAATGGAAAGAATTCTTCTGTATTTTAAAATTATTAGAAATATTTTTATCACAAACATGAATATTTATCAATATGATTAAGAGAGAAATCCAGTGTCAACATGGGCCCTCACATGCATGCAGCCATGTTTACCCACACACATAAACATATATGCACGCAACACGCACATGCATGCGCAAAAATAACTAACCAACATATTTACTGTATGTGAAGAGCAATTCTTTCAAAACTTACCAATGAATAGTCATAAACAACTCTCAAAATATCAGTCACAATACAGATTTCTCTAGCTAAAGAGCTTCAGTTACTAGTGATTACTCAAAACATACTCAGAGAACTTAATTAAATTACTTTCCTAAAATATTTTGGAAAAGAAGGTTGACTGTCATGTTTGCTATCTTTCCACTACTCTAATAAATTCCTGAGCTAATCAACTTCTCAGGAGGAAAGATATATTTTGAATCACCGTTTCAAAGTTTTGGTTCCATGGTCACTTGGCCCTGTTGCTGTAGAGTGCATGGCAGCAACACATGCCAGTGCAGGTCTGTTCCCTCATGAGACCACAAGGAGAGTCGCAGGAAGGTGCCAGCTCCCAGCACTCCCTTCAAGGGACTATTCCAAGTGACTAACTTTCTTCCACTAGGCCTACCTCCTCAAGACCATACTGCCTGCCTAAGGGTGGCAACCCCTAATATAAGCTGTACCTTCCCATAACCATCCCCAGACAGGGAAATGCCTTCTCATAGACATGCCTACAGACAGACCTGATGGAGGCAGTTCCTCAGCTGAGGTTCCCTCATGCTGGGTGACTTTAGCTTGTGTCAAAGTGATAAAAGACTACCCAGCACAACTGACCTCTTTCAACCTATCATGCAAGCACATTACTGTTAAACTATAACCTTTCCTTTCTTTCTTGTCCCTAAGAATTTAGGTTAATATTCATATCACAACATGAAACATGTTCCAACTTTTAAAAGTCCTAAGTCTACAAAAATTTCAACCTTTAAAAAATTTCAATGTCTCTTTAAAATATCCCAAATCTCTTAACTGTAGGCTCCTATAAAATCCAAAATAAATAATATTCTTTTTTATTCCAAGAGAGAAGAGCCAGGGCACAGTTTTACACACACACACACACACACACACACACACACACACGTCTACATTTTCGGTAATATTTGTCCAATCCCAGTTATAAGCCATCTCCATTCACAACCTAGTTTACCTAACCTAGGTAGATATGTCACAAAGCAAACCCTTCAGACTCCTAAGGCAGCCAGGAGTTAAAAGAGAAAAGATTTACTTTCCATAGCCAATTCAAAGGTTTCATGGTCACTTGGCCCAACTGTTTCAGGTCTAAGACCAAACATCATGGTACAGAGAATGGTACATAAGCAATTGTAGGTGGAAGTTTCATTCCTGCCGGCAACTCCCAAATAGACACAATGAGGCATATATTAATTATAAATGACTTGTTACAAACTAACTCATATTTTTAAATAAACTCATATTTCTTATCTCCTCTTTGCCACATGGCTTGGTACCTTTTCTCAGCATGTCATAACCATCTTGCTTCTATCTGCATCTACTTGCTGCTTCTCTGACTCCACCTTCTTCTTCCTAGAATTTTCTTAGTGGGCTCTCCTGCCCAGTTTCTCCTGCCCAGCAATAGACCAGTCAGCTCTTTATCCACCAATGAGAGTAATACAAATTTACAGTATTTAAAGAATTGTTCCACAGCAAGCAATGATGCTCCAAACACAGCAAGAAAAGAGGAGGTAGGCTGAAAGAGCCCCGTTAAGGGCATATTCCCAATGACCTAACTTACTTCCACTAACCTTGCTTCTTCAAGTCCTACTACTTCCCAACATTACTATCACATATGAACCAAGCCTGCAACACACAACTTTTGGAGAAGAGTTATTAGCAAGTAAAGACTAGAAGAAATGTAGTTTCCCCACACCCGCTGTGGGCTTGAGGCATTGAAAAGACTTTACAACAGCCCAAAACGATAGTGTCCTGTTTCTTATTCTTGTCTTTAAAAGACTTTTGTTTTCCTGCATGTATGTCTTTGAACCATGAGTATGACTGGTATCCATGGAGGTAAGAAGAGGGCACTAGGTGCTCTAGAACCAGAGCCAGGTGTGTTGTGAGTCACCATGTGGGTGCTGGGAACCGAATCCAGGTCCCTTGAAAGATCAGTAAGTACTCTTTATCATTATAGTCCCATCTCTCCAGTCCTATAGTGTTCTGCTTTTTAAAAAAAATGCTGAATTTGGGACTGGAGAGATGGCTCAATGGTTAAGAGCTCTGGCTGCTCTTCCAGAGGTCCTGAGTTCAATTCCCAGCAACCACATGGTGACTCGCAATCACTTGTAATGAGATCTGGTGCCCTCCCTCTTCTGGCCTGCAGGTATACATGTAGACCACTCATACATAAAATATAAGCAAAAAAAAAATTAAATGCTGATTTTTTTCACTTATTTTGGTATGTGGATGCAAGTGTGAATGCACACATGCCATGGTGCACATACATGTGCAGGTCAGAGGGCAATTTGTGGTTTTCTCCTCCTCCCGTATGGGTCCCAGGGAATCAGACTCAGATCCCCAAGGAGGTACCTTTACCTTATGGACCATCTATCTCTTCAGTCACTAGCTCTATGACCTCTTTCCTGACTAGGAAGTCTTTGGGGGAAGAAAAGAATAAACAGTCCCTTGAGACAGCCTCAGGGGAGTCAAGAACCGGAGACAGCATAGGACAGTCTGAAGCTGAAAGGGATGTGTTAATCACATGTAGAGGACCCTAGAAAGGCCAGAGGCATAGCAGAGGGAGTACGGACCAAGGAAGATGTGAAAATAAGATAAGGGTGCTGATGGGATTGATGGTGTGCGCAAGAACAGCAGCTGAAGCATGACGCCTCCCGGACGCCCGCATTAGCAAGGGAGCTGTGACTTCTGGTGTGGACAAGTTCCTTTTCTATGACGCCTCCTGGACGCCCGCATTAGCAAAGGGGCTGTGACTTCTGGCGTGAACAGGTTCCTTTTCTGCGTAGGTTGGTTCTTGCAGCGGAGACTCAGGTCTGGAACCCGGGCAGTAGACTGGGCAAGATCCCTGGGCCTCTCGCTTGTTTTGCTCGCCCTGCTCCTCGCCCCATGTTTCTCCAGAGACCAATCTTGTTCTGGGGTAACACATTCCTTCCCAATGCATCTAATACCAACCAAGATTCAAATAATAATATCCATCCTTAACTGAGCGTTTAAAGAGCGGTGGTTCCCTTGTTGACTGAATATACGATGTGGGGCAGCTGTGAGGAGAAAATGAAGGCAACAGCATGAATAAAGTCTAGTGCTTCCCAAATCCAGACAGCAGCAAACTTTCTAAGAAACTTACACACTGCCCAGGTCCTGCCTGAAATCTACTGAGTAAAAGCGAAAAGACAGAACAAGACAGGGAATTTGTATTTTACTACAATCATCAGCTTCCCTTTCCTCCCTTACTGACATTTGAACAAAGAACAAAAGTTGGGGTATAGTTTAGAAGACATCAGCAAATCTTGTTCGGGGCTTTTGAAAAATAGGCTAAGATCTTCACGTCCCATCACGTGAGTTCAGGCTCCGGTGCAGAATCTTTACAGAGACTGGGAAGCTAAGGGTGGAGCACCCACGTGACTCTGAAGCACCCGGCGTCTGAGTGGCATCTCAGATGGTGTTTTCTAAACTCAGAAATCTAAAGAATTCTGGGGCACTCCTTAAACCCTCTTTAAGCCAATCAAAATGCACTCTTTAGGGAGGGGCCTGGAAATCTAAATTTAACAAGTCCTCCCAGGTGACTTTTACGACAAAGCAAATTAGGAAATGTGGCTTGAAGTCAGCAATGGCCCAGGTTTACTGAGCACACCTGCCCTGTGTGGTGCTGAAGGACTTTCATGGGGATGTCTTTATTTTCTAAAAGCCAGCCCACTATTGGCTCCTCTTCAATTCACAGGGGAACCACCCTTCTTCAGCCAATTAAGGTTGGATTTTACTATTTGAATCTCCGGCTAATCTCATTTCCATATATGAGGTTTCTTGAATGAGATATTAAGATCTCTATCACCTTGAGATTAAGCACTGGCTTACAATTGAATTTTACAAAGGGCTCTATAGACTTCAATGCATAAAAGAGACACCCCGTGCCTCTAGGTACTTCTAAGGAATCAATGGCTCCTTCTGCTCTTTGTCCAGTGCACTTGGCAGTGTAAGAGTCTGCCTTGATTTTGGAGATTTGAGACAGAAGTTGGCTGCAGAACCTGCTATTGAGAGCAAAGATCTTTTGAATAACACTGAGAATCCGAGTCCTGCAGAAACCAAACCAGGAAAAGGAAAACAGAACAATCATCTGTTTGGGCTGGCCTGCAAGCCCGGGAGCTGGCTAGGCAGAGAATTTCAGCTGCTGAGAAAAAGGTAATGGATATTTCCAGTTTCCTGTCCCGCCCTCCTCCCGCATTCTTATCTGCGTGGTCATCGGTCTTTGGAGACTCAGAGTTTCCAGTTTACTGAAGGCCCGCACTCAGCTTTCCCTTTCTGATTCCTCTTACACTTGCCTGGACTTTACAGTTTGCACATCTTACACTTTCATGTCTGTGATTATTCAGTAACGCAAAGCAAACTCTTCCAAACTGTGTTTCATTCGTCTCCACCCAGGGACAATCAGGACAAATGATGTTTGAGTCCCCTCTTATCAACAGTATCCTGACACCTTCAACATGGAGAAGCTTTGTTTCGCTCCGTAATTCAGAATCCTCCTCCAGAAACTTAAAACACTCCTCAAGTACACACCATTGTGTATTTTTCTACTTAAGCCTAACGAACTCAGGGTACTAATACTTTTCTTTTCTTCCTGGCAGATAAAACTAAAAGAGAGATTTATTTTTCAAGACAGCGTTTCTCTGTGTAGCCATCCTGTTCTGGAACTCACTCTGTAGACCACGCTGGCCTCAGACTCACAGAGATCCACTTGCCTCTGCCTCCTGAGTGCTAGGATTAAAAGCGTGTGTCACCATTGCCCGGCAAGAGAGATTTTTAAAGTTCCCTTTTTTTCCCTAAAGTTTTTGATCATGAGATGGCTCAAGAGGTAAATGTGATGTGATTGGAATTTGGGGGAGTCCGTCAGATTTACAAGTTACAAGGGGCTTTGGGGCGCCTTTTGAGGTTTTTAGTCTCACTAATAAAAGAATTTAAGAGTGAACCAAAGGGAAGCTTGAAGACATTCTAGTGGAGTTTAAATGAAAAACTCCAGGGTGGAAAGCTGTAAATCTCAGCAGCTCCTGGAAGAAGATGTCGGGAAGACAAAAGGCCACAACCCACTTTAGCTAGACACAGAAGTCAGAGGTATGAGCAGCCACCTGAGGAGGAGGAGAGCTTAGGAAGTAAAGAAAGCCAAAAGTGTTAGGGAAAGCATGCTTCGAAAAGAAATAGACCAAAAGGTTATGATTTCCTGTGTAATTCAGGAAAGTGGGCAGAATTACAGGGCTCCAGGGCTTCAGCTCTCTGAGTGACTACCCTGCGTGTAGAAATTCCAGGGGAAAAGTACATTATCTAATTAAAGGGATATTTATCCCTCATAGCCCTTTAGTGTGGCCTAAGGTGAACCCTCCTTCCTGACTGATGGTCTCTCGGCCAGGTGATGGACTGGCCTATTTGAATCAACTCTTTATGTTTTGGGTAGCTGTTAGGTCTCCACTAAGACCAGAGTACTAGTTTTCCCTAGTGGGTTCCAGAGACCCTGCTCAGAGCTGCGTCAGCCTCTGTCCTATTTCACACTCTCTTAACGCTCAGCTTTCTGAAGCTTTTTCTTTACACAATGCAGCAATTCTTTCTTCTTTGTTTTTCCATGTTTAGCCTGGAATCCAGAGCACTGAGCACGCGGGACAAAGTGCTCTGCCACTGGGCTACATCTCCACAGATAATCTCAAACAGTAAACCAAATCCTCTATTCCTTTACTCTGGCTTCAATTGCTTAAAACTGCTTTCTTATAATAGTTTTCTTATAATAGTTCCAGACGTCATACGAAGTCCGATTGGGTCCCTTCCCACATTTCTGGCCCCATTTAATTGCTCACTGCATAAATATTTTTTGAATGAGTCAACAGCATTTTTCTGTGATTAGAGAGATGGCTCAGTAGTTAGGAGCACAAAGTGTTTTTGAAGAGAATGTGAGTTCAGTTCCTAGCACTCACATAAGGCAGCCTCAGACCAATGGAAGTCCAGGCCCAGGGAAACCCAATGTCCAGTGTCCCCTGCTGACCTCTGCATTTACATGTAGATCAGACACACATGCACACACACACACACACACACACACATAATTAAAAATAAAAATTAAAGCCTGGTGGTGGCGGCACATGCCTTTAATCCCAGCACTTGACAGGCAGATCTCGGAGTTCGAGGCCAGACTGGTCTACAAAGTAGATTCCAGTACAGCCACTGGTACACAGAGAGACCCTGTTTTTAAAACAAAGTTAATTAATTAATTAACATTTTTTTCTTTAATTTTGTAACTTATGGAAACATCGCAAAACTATTGTACTAGCACATAATATGAATTCCAGGAAGTCATCTGGTGGCAACCAATGGGTAAATGCCATTGGGAAACACATCTGTGGTCGGTCATTAGCTCTGCTTTGTCAATGAGGACAAGCTAAACTCCTCCCCCTCGACATCTCAGAGGCAATTTGCGAAAGCCATACTTTCATTTCTGGTTGTCTGACAGTTAATAAGGCAAAGCTCAAGTAATATTGTACTAGGAATCAGCTGGGGCTGTTGTGGGGATGGCAGGCTTGGCTGAGAACGGAATGCCGTATCAGCCCAGCAATGCTGGTTTGAATGGGAAGTCCAGGAACCTAGTAGCTGCTCAGTCTGACGAAGCTGAGTGTCCCAGCTGGTCTGCTGAGATCCCAGAGAAGGAATGGATGTACTGATGAGACAAAGGACAAGCCCCTCCTGCTTCCACTGTCCTCTACAGGCTTCCATTAGAAGTGTGGCCGGGATTAAATGTGTGCCTTCTAGCCTCAAGCTCCAGATCACAAGAGTGCCTCCATTTCTGCATTAGAGGTCATTCCAGATATATGAAGTTGACAACTAGGAATCGCCATCCCTATCCCTAAATTTACTAACCCCCAGCCAACTAACAACAATTACTCAAAACCCTAGGAAGGGAAGTGCCGTTGTTGGTGTGGTCTACGACACGTCGACAAACAGTAAGTAGATGGTGAAGGGCAGGTTTAGTGGTGCGTTGGCTTCATCCCAGGAATCCTCAAGCTCTCGCATTTGGATGAATGGCTGGGAAATAAAGACTTCAGACAAAACCCACGATTCTACCTAAGCAAATCCACTGAAAAGCAACATAGATGGTTACTTCAACTTATATTTAGAGACGTAAATGAGTCCAGGTAAAAATATATAATTACTTTGAAAAAGACTGTTTTTCAAGATTATGATTCACTTAATTGCTCCCGTCTTAACCAAGGTTTATTTATAGCAGCGAGGCCCATGAGTGTTCTTGGTGCAGAGAAGTGGGTTCTTCAAGTCATGCCTCAAGACTTAGACTGCGCCCTAACTAAACTAGGCCACAGGCACGTTTCGTGATTCATTTCCATTGTGTTTTTCAAACTAATCTATTTATCCCGAAAGTCCATTCTCAATTCACTCTCAAAGGCAATGGGAAAGAAAAGTCATTTTTCCAGACATTTTTAATTTAGACTGGAAAGAAACCCAGGGGCTTTAAATGCTTAATGCAATTAGAAAAATCATTTAATTCCTTATCTCCAAAATATAATCTCCTACAATAGACTTGAATGACTCAAGTGCACGGAATCAGCAAACACACGCAGACTAAAGAACAAGTTGATATTGAAGAGCTTTGCTATATCAGCTGAGAGTCACAAGGGCTTCTCATGCTGTGATCAGCACAGGAAATACAGATGAGCCAGCATGCCAGGAACAAATCCAAAGGAAAATTTAGTTATCAGACTCTGATACACTTAGAAATGGCTTGTTTCCTATTTGGAGTCTTCTGACTTGGGGTTAGAGCGACAGCTAGAGCTAAGAGTGCTTCTTGCGATTGCAGAGGACCAGGGTTACATCACCAGCACCCAGCCGTGTTGCTCTAACTCCAGATAACCCAATAATCTCTCTGACCTCGAAAGCACCTGACGTGATCACACACACACACACACACACACACACATGCACACACTCACATGCATAAAAATAAGTCTTTTGCAAAAATCTCCTAATGTAAAAGTAAACCTTACCATTATTTAAAGAGATTTTTTTTAAATATCACTAATTTTAAAAAAGGATTTGATTTTTTTTTTAAAAAAAAATCTTCAATTTAATGCTGACATCTTTTTTAAGGGAGAGAAAGGCCTTGCAAAGAGGCAACGCATCCCGCTGTCCACAAGAAACCTGAGTACAAATCGGTTACTTTGATTGCTAGCTTTGTGCTCTGGCAGGTAGGTCCAGGTCCCACGTGCACGTGCCAGCACCTGCTTCCCCCAAATGCCTGCCTTCAAAGCCTGCCATCTCAAAAAGGGGAGGAGACAGCAAGTACCATGCTTTCTCACAGAGGGGTAAAACACTCAAAATTTTTTAGATTAGTTCAAAGGAGACCACAAAGTTTGGACAGGCAAAAGAAAACTATCAACAATTCTTCATGCTGCAGTAACTTTTCCAATATCTACTCTGTGTGATATCTAATGTTATGCAAGATGTACAGAACAGTGGATTATGTACACCAAGATTGACATTGTCTTTCTTCCCTTAATTTAATGAATTAAAGAAACCAGGAATAAACAGTGTATACCCAATTATGTTCTGCTTTCAACTGTTTTTCCCAACCTCTACTTTAACCTTGATTCTTCATTTTTAATTAGCATCAATTCAGTTTTCAAATAAAGCTTACACTTTGAAGTGTCTGGCATACATTACTATAAAAGATTAAACAATTTGACAGAGCTGCACTCATCCCTTAGTTTCAATGGGAGATTGGTTTCAGGACTCCAGAGACTAACAAAATCTACAAACAACACTGGGGAGGTGGCTTAGTAGGTAAAGAGGTTGCTGTTCCAGCACGAGAAACTGAGTTCAAATCCCAGCACATGAAAATGGGAGGTGTGACATTGACCTCCACACATATGGGTGAAGTTCACCCACACATAAATGTGTATAAACAAAATAAATAAAATTTAAAGTCCAGAGATGTTCAGGTCCTTGTGTAAAATAGTGCCATATATATCCTTCCATATATTTTAAAACATTTTTATATTACTTACAACACCTAACATAATATAAATTCTATGCAACCAGTTGTTGGCCTGCCTCATTTAGATAATTATGACAAGAAAATGGATCTTCATATATCTGATATACAACTCTATTTCTTAGATATATTTTGTGTGTATGAATACTTTGCATACAGAATGGTGCCCGCATGGATAACTGCATCCACAGAAAGCCTGAGAGAGTTTGGGGAAAAAATAAAGCATGATTTCTTGGTAGCAGCAATTTCTTGGGTCTGCTCTGCTTGCTAGAGGCAAGCAAGCGCTCTCATCTAAGAGAGGCTTCCTGCCTCAGCTTTAGCTGTAAAACCTTGCAGCTCTTTTAAGAGGTCTTGCCATGAACACTTAAATAGTGTTGATGAAAATCTGACTGCATGCTTTTCAGTTTTCAGCCATAGCAGAAAAAAATCTGTGCCATTTTAAAATGCTGGCTTTTTGGGCCATCCTGCCAGGGCAAACTCTGACTCTTTCGGGCAGGCAGTCCGACTACAGAGCATGTGAATCTGGGTTGTGAGCACACTGCTGCACCTTGCTTGCTGGCAAGGATCTTGAAACACCATAGAGTTGTGGCAATAAACATGGCTCTGGCCAGTACCTCTGCCATGAGCCTGGAAAGCCAAGGAATGGGCTGGATCCAGCCATCAAAGCCATGGCTTTAATCTGTACCGGCACAAAATAAAGGCAATGCAGATATCAAAGAATATTTACCAGTTTATTGTTAAACTTACTGAACCAAAGTTCCAGCGTAGCACAGGTAGCGAGGAACAAAAGGGCCGAGCCTGAGGCAAACCCCGCCCTCTAAAGGGAGCTGATTTAACCCCTTTATTAATCCTACCCATATTGCTTAGTAAATTAAAGACTCATGTGGTCAGAAAAAGAAAGAGATATACAGTACACATAGATTCAAAGACAAAGAAAATGTCTAAAAGGTTTACTGTGTGTTTAAAAATATATGCAGGCTTAAAAAAAAGGTTAAAGTCCTTAAAATAAAAAAGAAAGAGAGTAGTTGGGTGTGGTGGTACACACCTTTAATCCCAACATTTGGGAGACAGAGGTAGACTGACCTCTGTGACTTCAAACACCTTTAATCCCAATGCCTGAGAGGCAGAGACAGACAGATCTCTGTGAGTTCAAGGTGTGGTAGCACACATCTTTAATCCCAGCACTGGGGAGGCAGAAACAGGCGGATCTCTGTGAGTTCAAGAATAGCCTGGTCTACAGAGGTAGTTCCAGGACAAAGATACACAGAGAATCTGTCTCAAAAAGCCAAAAGTTAAAAGTAAAAATAAAAGAAATAGAGATTAAAATAAAGCCACGTAAAGATGAAAAATACACAGAGAATCTTGATACTGCATGTTATTATGTTCTCTTTGAATTGTTTGAATGCTGAGGAAGGAATAACAGCTGCTAAAAGATATTTGCTTATAAATGTTACTGAATTACTCCAAGATAGGTATTTTGAAAATACCTTAATTTTAAAATTGAAGTCAAAAGGTATGTTACCTTGAAGAAGAGGTTTTGCTTTTGTTTCCACAGAAAACAAGAGGCTCTGGATTTATTCAGAGTTAAGAAAAATCAGGTTTGATCAAGGAAAACCACCTGAGAAATCTCCAGCAGGAACAGATGGCCCAGATGTCTGAGTTCTTCATACAGATCAGGTTCAAGACTGCTGCCTGAGATGATCAAGACTCACAGGATATTCCAGTCAGGAATTCTAAATCATAATTCTAAATTTTCTTTAGGTCCCCATAAGATTATCAGTGCCCCTAATCAGTGGGAAGTAGCCTGGAATATTACATCCACATGACCTATGGATATTTTCCTTTGTTTTTTTTTTTTTTAAAGAGAGGCGGAAGTGGTGGTGCAGGGGAATTGTCTGTATTCTGTCAATCATGTTTTAAATAAATGCTGATTGGCCAGGCAGGAAGTATAGGTGGATCAACCAGACAGGAAGTAGAGATGAGGCTATGAGAACAGGAGAATTCTGGGAAGAAGGGAGCTCTTTCCTCAGTCCTGCCCAGACCACGGAAGAAGCAGGATGTGACCTGCCCAGCTGAAAAAGGTACTGAGCCATGTGGCTAACATAGATAAGAATAATGGGTTAATATAAGTTACAAGAGCTAATAAGAAGCCTGAGCTAATGAGTCAATCAGTTTTATAACTTATGGAGATTTCTATGTGATTTTCTTTGGGGCTAACGGCTGCAGGAACTGGGCAGGACAGAAATCCCCAACGAGCAGGACCTTACATGTTACATATATGTATTTATTTGTGTATACCAAGTATGTGCCTGGTGCCTACAGAATCCAGGAGAGGGGATCAGATTCCCTAGAATTTAAGTTAGGGGTTGTTGTGAGCCACTTTGTGGGTGCCCAGAATCATACTGTGTCCTCTGAGAGAGTAATGAGCGCTCTTAACCACTGAGCTCTCTCTCTCCAGCCCTCACGTTTTATTTACTTATGTGTTTGCTTGCTTGTTTTTAAGCAGTCTTGATTCACAGTTGGTTTAATGCACCGATATGAAACCTGCCAACATGGAGAGCTAACTGTGTTTCAAATCAGGAGAAAATAACCCCAGCACAAAAAGGGAAAGTATGCACCTTTGCAAGTTGAATTTTTATCAGAAAAATGTGTAAGTGTATTTCACTTGATAAAAATCCCATTTTAATGCAGCAATACATTCTCACTTGCTTCTAGATTCTGAGTAGATGTCCAGAGAGCTGGGCAAATCCAATCCTCTATTCAGAACTTTCTAACTCCCAATCCAGTGCGCTATCTTGAACACTGGGTTGACTGGAGCACAGATGTGAGAAAGGGACCCAGCCCACTCATGGGAGCTCCACAACTCCCAATGCAGAGACTGATGGCAGCCACCCTGCAGCCTCACTGCAAAGGAAAACACATCTTCAGTGGAATGAGATGAGGTTATGAAAGGCCAAGATCATCACCAAGCAAGGACCAAAGTCCAAGTCTGGGCCAGGACCAACCAATGTGGACAAGTGTGTAAACAGCAAATAATTGCATGATGATGCAATAACTGCAGATATCTGGTATGAATTTAGACTCTTGTAAATCATAAAAACCAGTGCAGGAAGGCAGCTGGGCCTTGGAAAGGGACCACTGCCAAGAATAAAACCCCATCATTCCAGGCTCTTAGCACATTCACTACATCATTCTGAGAACCAGCTACGTTTTCTGCCCCTCTAGGACTTGGTGGAATAAATTACACACATAATCTTTTAAGTTTACATTCAGTACCACTGGCACCCAAAGTGCCACTATTCCAAAAGAAAAACCCTGATCCCACATGAGCTGAATGCGTACCCGGGTGCACGGAGCCGTCTGCATCAGGTTTATGACTTCCCCTTGATGGATCCTTATGAGCAAAGGCAAGGAGACATTTCCACAGAAAGAGATTGAATTGAGAAACCCTTTAGATCAGTTTAAATGACAAAGAAACCAATGTTCAGGAGATTCTGGTTAGTGCCAAGCTGCAAGATGATGGCTGCCCTCTGCTGATCGAGCCCCGAGCTCTTCAGCTCTTCAGCTCTTAGCAGAATTGACACCCAACCCTACAGTGGCAGAGGCCGCGATGTCCTTACAGGCCCCTGTGTGTGTGAACTTGTGGTCCTCAGAGGAAGGCATTGTTTCGGAGGTGGGGCCTAGAGCTGGGAAGAGAGTAGCTGACTGGCTGACCCCACCCATCTGTTTCCTGACTGTCTCATTTGTGAGGTAACCATCTGCCTCACAATGCCCTCAGCTGCAAGCCTGCCCACCATCATGTCTTCCCCACCCCGATGGATCTACTCTCTGAAGACATCAGGTAAACGAAATCCTCCCTTCTTTAACTTGCTTCTTCCAAGGACTCTGTGAGAACTGTAAGAAAAGTAATACGCTTAAACAACAATGAAAAGAGGTACTTGTGTTTGCTGGTGTTTTTGTTTGTTTTCTGAGACAGGGTTTCCCTGTGTAGCCCTGGATGTCCTGGAACTAACTTTGTACAGTGGACTGGCCTTGAACTCACAGAGACCTGCCTCTGCCTCCTGAGTGCTGGGATTAAAGGTGTGTGCCACCAGCGCCTAGCCAGTATATTTCCCTGTACAAGAAGGCTCAAAGTTATATTTTAAGCCAAGTATACACCAAGAAAGGTCATCACTCCATTGTTTGAAAGCCAGGTTCTACAGTAAGTTGTCGTCTTCAACACTTCAGACTCACCTCCCTCTTCTTGTTATGGTTTCTGTAACAGAGCCTCATTCTAGGCGGTAAAGTTTCCTGAGGGTTGGAATTCCCCAACCACCAGCTCTTGGGTAATTAATGAATTGTTACCAGAAATATAATTACTCTTGTAAGGAGTGAGCAATCTACTGTGAACTCTAGTTCTTTTCCTCCTTCTCCTCTTATACCTCAGGCACGTCCATACCTGAGCCTACTTTGTCATCTGCACAATAGAGACCTAACTCTCGCTGTGCTTAAACATAGGCAGTTCATAGCTTACCTCTCGCTCTGCCTCCCACCACACACAAGTGCCTCAGTTATGCTATTAAAAGTATTACACACTATTATAAGAATCAGGGTCTTCATCATTGTACCATAGCATTAAAAATCAGTGCTGAACTAAGATTTGGGATGCGGAGCTTGCAAGAACCCTGTATTTTTACACTGTGATTTTTATATTATTAAGTTGTGCATGTTCACATTTTTTAGTATCAACAGCTTTTCACAGCTCAAAATAAAAACCAGCAGTCCCAACTACAGTCCTCCCATTCCCAGGCATAAGTCCACTCCCGCACTCCTTACTCTGGTTTTGATTATACATTTTAACTAATGTGCTTACCTTATTGTTACATTATAGTTATGTGAGTTGATATTTAGTATTATTAAGAATATAAATGCAATTTAATGGAAACATGTAATGTTAAAGTATTTTATAGAAATATTAGAACACTTGATTTTTACATTTAGACATTACAATATTACCTAAGCAAACATTTAGACATTACAAGATTTGTTTACTATCTATTGGTGTTTTCCTGTGTGTGTGTGTGTGTGTGTCATGGGTGCATGTGGAGATCACAGGACAACTTGCAGGTGTTGGTTCTCTCTTTCCACCATGTTCAGCCCAGGAATTGAACTCAGGTCTTCAGGCTTGGTGGCAAGCGCCTTTGCCCACTGAGCCGTCTTGCCTGATCCATGTTCTCAATACTGGAAGATAAGAATGCAGTCCTCTTTCATTCTCCATTTTTATGTGCAATCATGCATGACTTATGAGATCCCATGCCCTTGGGGAATTTCATCATTTCAGGAACTCAGAGCATGGATTTATGTAACCTGAAAGGTTATATATTTACTACACTAGCTGCACTTAATAAGTTGGGTTCTGTAGTAAATATCTTCTAATCAATGCCCCACAGGGAGTTCGGGGTCATTCTTTCAAAGTGCAACTGAGAACATGCTATTCTGAGCTGGGGTTCTCCCAATGATACCTCTGCTAAACATCAGAAGTAAACACCACAAGAAAGCAAGCAGTTGTTTGCTGAATGTCTCTGGTAAACGGGAGACTGCTGGGTGGGAGCTTCATCACAGCTGAAAGGGATACTCTGTGCAGGGGATATTTGTACCCGTGCAGCCCCTGCAGGGCTGGTAGAGACCCTGGTGATATGCTGTAAACTCCCACGTTCTCTCACCAGAACAGCGCATCAACAATTTCAGCAGTCTAAAGTCACTGACTTTCTTACCTGTTTTAGCCACAGACAGTCTGCTGCTTATAAAGAATACTGAATGAAAAATAAATAAATAAAAAGGAAGAACATGACTGCTCCTAGGTCTGGAGGAGAAGAAAGTTTATTGTAGATAAAGGGGGATCAGAGGCAGAGACATCTTGGGGAGTCCAGAATGGGCACGAGCCCGAGTCATTGTAAGAAAAGGAGAGAGAGGAGGCAGAGGGGAGAGGGGGAACCAGGTGCAGCAGTCAAGAGGGCAAAGGTACAAAAGGGGTGGGCAACCAAAATGGCTGGACTATACAGAAGAGAGCCTCTGCGGGACGCAAGGGAGTCCAGGTTGGGACTGCGGGATGCTGGGAGGACCTGGTGGCCAGGTCCACTCTGATATGTTAGTCACTTCAGCCACTTGCCCCAGGGTTTGAAATGTAGGGGTCCCATTTTTATCTGAACCCACAGATCCAACTTCTATGGCTGTCCAGGATGGCCCTGTGGATACTTAGGAACCTTGCGATCTAGGAAATCTTTTTCCTAATCTTTCTGTCAGCCAGTGCCATGTTCTATTTCAGGATCACAGCAGTCAAATGTTGGACTTCCTAGATTAATCTTTTTGCTTTCTTTTTTGGTCTTAATTTTATATTTCATGCCTCCGTGTTCTACTTTGAGAGATTTCTTCCATTTTATCATCCAAATTTCTACTGAATATTTGACTTCAGTTATGCTATTTTTAACTTAGAGAATAGATTTAAAAATAGCATTCCACTCCCCAGGGTCCAAGACCTTCTCCCTGCAGGTGTCATTTGTCAGTTGATTTGTGGCTTATCTCTTCTTCAGAGGTTTGTTCTCAGTCACTGTATTTGTTTCTACTACTTTTCTCCTTCCCTTTCACTTGCTGTTTTCTGCTTGGTTGTTTTGCTGTAACTACCTCATGACATAGTGCTGGTCCTCAGAGGGGGCGAAGCCAGCCTGGAGTGGTGGAGTGTCTCAAGAAGCATGACTTTTGCTGAGGATCCCACTGAGTGTTTCCTTAAACCCAAACCAATAAAAGAAACCTTCCTCAGGTCAGGGTGTGAAGTCTGGCAGTCAGCATGCTCAGAGTCAGGTTGAGACAAAACTGAGGCTTCTCCTTTTTTTTTTTTTATGGTTTTTCGAGACAGGGTTTCTCTGTGGCTTTGGAGCCTGTCCTGGAACTAGCACTTGTAGACCAGGCTGGCCTCAAACTCCCAGAGATCCGCCTGCCTCTGCCTCCCGAGTGCTGGGATTAAAGGCATGCGCCACCACCGCCCGGAGAGGCTTCACCTTTTAACACCTAAATTCTCTGATAGGTGCCTGATTTCAGTATGGTGGGCCTTTCTTGGTCCTCTATCCAGTGTCCATGAGGTCAGAATTCCTAGAGTTCCCCCAGGATGGGGAAGCTCTTGACAACTAGACATTAGCATCCATGAAAGCAATTCGGGGTCCAACCCTGTCTCCAAATGAATGGCCTTTAACTCCACTTGGGACGCCATCACCAGAGGTCACCGTGGATCTCCACTTCTATCCTCTGTTCAGGATTCTGCAGAATAAGGCTGTGCCCAGACACCCTGCAAACTGGATAGAAATTTTCAGTTTTCCAATCAGTTAAATAATTTCCCAGCCCTCCTGGGTGGAATCCAAAGTTATCTCCTTAAGAGAACTGGAACTTAGTTGGATCCTTAGACCTAAAATACAAGGTCTGGCTATTAGCCACACCTGTTGACAATAACTTTGAGAGAGCAGAACTCTCTGATCTGAATCTAGGTGGGGCCTTTGAGGCAGCAACACAATAACCTTGAAGGAACAGAGGTAAATTCCAACTCTTTGACCTTTGGTCAACATAGAAATTTGCTCACATTTTTGGGCCTCCATAGGCTCTGAGATCCCTCTTGCTCAAGTTTCCCTTAATGTGACACATACCACTTCCTGTTACCTGCCGGTCACGGAAGTTAGCACCATGTCTGCCTGCAAGCTACCATCCTCTCCACCATGATGATGATACTGGACTGAACCTCAAAAACTATAAATGAATCACCCCAACTAAATGTTTTCCTTACAGGAGTTGATGTGGTCATGGTGTCTCTTCACAGCAATAGAAACCCTAAGACACCTGGCAACCAGAGTTCTAGCCCCAAAACCTACATAAAGGTAGAATCATAACCAAATCTACAAAGTTGTCCCTGACTCATCCATGTGTACACTGTGTATGTGCACCCCACCCACACATCATGCATAATAGAATAAAAATCTGGTGACTTGGGAGATGGCTCAGTGGTTAAGTACTTGTGCAAGCATGAGGATCAGAATTCAGACCCCCAGAACTCATAAAAATGCCCATTAGAATTGAGGCTCAAAGGATGAGACAAAAGATTCCCCCACCCAAAGCAAGCCAAATAGTGAGGTCAGCTGCACTGGAAAGCTCTGGATCTTATTGAGAAACTCTGCTGTATTGAACGAGGTGAAAGGAAAATTGAAGATGATTCCTGACACCAACCTTAGTTAGACCTCCCCATGTAAGCTCACCCACATGCTTGTGCGCCCACTCATGTAGAACATGATTATACATACACGCAAACACACATCAAAATGGAAAAAAAAGGCAAAAGAAGCTTAAAATGAAAAAAATCTTAAATCAGAGTAAGGATAAAATTGAGAGATATAAACTATGCTCAGTGTGAAGGACCTCGCTCAGGAAAGGGTGTCTCAAAACATGCTTTGAGCAGAGGGTACTTGGGAAAAGAGGTGGTCCACATGCATCTCTACACTCAAGTGTCTAAAGACCAGTCCTCTGGGAGGGAGCTCAGCCTCAGGAGTCCCTGCCCTACGAACTTTATTAACCAAAGAGACAACTGAACTTGGATCACAGGAAAGGCCCCTGGGGGTTGATACCATGCTCAACCGTCCCATCTGTCAGTGTTCACAGACAGCCTCCATTCTCCATGCAAGTCCCCCTCTTCCCCTCCCCAGGCTGAGTGTCTACCACTCTAAGGATCCCTAAGTCTTTAGTCCTCTCCCTACAGCTTGAGACAGGATGTAAGCTTTAGTCACTTGTCCCTTTTTATGGCCCATGTCCTGTGGGACTTTCATGCATACATGCGCAGTTGGTTTTTCTTATTAATCTATGTCAATTTGCTCCACAGCTCAACTCAATCTAGATTGACATGGGAAGATAATTATTTATTCCCCATAAATGTATGTGTTGGTTCATTCTTGTGATTCTAAAGTATTAAAGAAGTAAATATAAAATCCACTGAATGCTAATTCTATACTCTGTGCGTAAGATATATACATGATTGTATCTATAATTTAATACTACCACAGCCTCTGAAATAGATTCACTTGAGAGATGAAGCAAGGTCAAAGAGGTTAACTAATTAGTCCGGGGCCTTACATGTGCTATGTTCTTTAGCCACAATCTGAATTTCAGTTGACTGTTCCAAAGAAGACCCTGATGAGTAAAGTGATTTGTGAGAAAGAAGCGTCTAACATCTAATGATTAAATACCTACTGTGTACAGCCCAAAAGCTTACACCACAGTGTACACAGCACCTACCTTCAGACAGTCAGTGTTTGTTGAATTTTTCCTTCCTACTTCCAAAGAGGGGTTTATCGTTTGCTTCTTTTTCCTAAGTGACTCAGCACATCATTGTAGCTGGGCCTTGATTCCTCTCACCAGTTTTCAGTAATTGTAGTAAAATGTTAACTTAACAGGAGGAAAGGTTCATTTGGCTCAGAGTTTCTGAGGCTTTGGTCTCTGGCTGGTTCATGCCATTACCTGGGCCTTAAAGAGAGGAGGAGCAGAAGAGCCCGCATCACAGCAGCTGGGAAGTGGGGTAGAACGGGGCTAGGGTTCCAATGTCCTCTTCAAGAATAAGCTCCAAGGACCTAACCTTCCCACATAAGGCCCACTACCTAAGGTCCCATCACTTCCCAACAGCACCATAAGTTGATGACCAACCCCTTTAGCACATGAGCCTTTGGGAAACATTTAAGATCCAAACAGAACAGATAGCTAAAATAAGACACAAAACCCCAGCAGAGATGGGGTAGATGACCTCCAGCCCTCACGCCCACTTACTGAGGACCTATTGGCAGTAGATACTTGCTCCAGTAGTTGGCCATGCCCACAACCAAGCAGCATTAATGGAATTAATGGATGTAGGTGGAGGTTTCCTATTCCAGCAGCCATTTCCCAAATAATCAATACTTATTATTTATAAATGCTTGGAAAATAGCTCAGGCTTATTACTGGCTGAGTCTTACAATTAACCTATGTCCCTATCTATTCTGTACTACGTGGCTTGGTACCTTTTCTCGGTACAGCAAGCTCATCTCACTTCTCCCTGCATCTGCTGACCACTCCTCTGACTTTGCCCTTCCTCATCCCATCATTCTCACTTTGGCGTTCCCACCTAACTTTATCCTGTTCAGCTATTGGCTAGTCAGCTTGCTGATTAAATCAATCATAGCAACATATATTCAGTGTTCAGAAGGATTATTCCACAACAAAATGGGTTATTTAAAAAAAAAACAGGAAGTTGTGAGGAGGCAGGTTTGGAGGTAAATGGGAGTTGGAGCAGAAAGATGGAGTGAGTTATATATTAACACATTTCATTGAATTGACGGTTGAAATTCTCAAAAATATTTTTTTTAAAACAAGGCACACTAAGCAATGTATTTACTTGTCTCTGTTCCCTAGGTTTCATAGAAGATCACTACCCTGCGCTGTGGCAACACAATGCTGCGGAGCCTTTATATTTAGGACAGTTATCATTTTCTTTTTATTAGCTACTTTCTACTGAGTTTTGCTAATATGCTACCCAGTTTCCACTGGGAAGGCCCCGTGTCCTCTCTAGAAAACAGGTGACTCCATGTGTTACTATTCCCTTTGTCTATGCCAACTCATTCATGATTATTCTTAGCACATTTCATTTTGGAGGATTAGTCCCATGGTTAAATCAAGTGTGACTCTTTCATATAGCCTCCTGCCCACTCAGTGCTTACAGCAGCGCCCGCTGCCTGCCTTTCTGGGAAAGCTGAATAAAGCAAGGTTAAATCTTTATATATAAGTTAGTAAAATTAGTAAGGTAAAAACTAGAGCATTTACAAATACTAGAAAACAAGTGAACAAAAAACTAATTTTACACAAACCAGACCACAGACCACACACAAGTATTCTAAAGGAAAAGCACACAGAAAATCAGGAAATGGAATCAGAGAGAAAAAAAAACAGGAATATGCTAAACAAAGTCTATAAAAATCCTAAAAAGGAAAAAAAAGTTTCTAAATTGTTCTTTCTAAAAAAATGCATTGCTTACATTGGACACAGATTTTTCAAGATATTTCTGATACACCACTCAAGAACAATTGAGAACAGAAGGAAATAGGAAAACAGACCAAACTGTGGGATGCCTTGCAGAGGCATCACCTGAAACCTGACAATTGTGTTATTGGGGTTCATAAGGACCCTAAATCATGGCATCGTAATTCTACTCTCATGTGAAATAACTTAGTTTTATTTACTAAGATGTATGAGCTCTAAGCTATTTTTAATAAGTACAGATTTGGAAAGCCTGCTATTCTGGACCAAAATTCATTCACCTTTCTTGGACAATGTCCTAACCACCACATATTTCCAGGTCTAATATTCTAATGTGCTGGGTGCCCAACAAAGAGGACAGAGGTGAACGAAGCATCTTGGCTCGGGAAGTTTTTCTCTTCCTCAACAGCTCCATTCTAGCAGTAGTGGTGACCCAGCTCTCCTCACTGTGGTGACAGGTCTGGAGAGGAGAACTCCCATGCCAACCCACGCTGTTCTCTTCCATCTTTTAAGAAACAGAGAAATCTACTTTTTGCTACAGCAGCTTGGCCTAGCTAGTATAACTCTCTCTTCTTGTCAAGCTGCCTTCTAAATCAATGAAGTCAGCCCTTGGCAAATCACTGTCCTTCAAGAGATTCAGCTTTGGCCAACAATGCTAACAACAAAATGAACAGATTTTAAAAAGAATCTGAGAGGGGGCTGGAGAGATGGCTCAGAGGTTAAGAGCATTGTCTGCTCTTCCAAAGGTCCTGAGTTCAATGCCCAGCAACCACATGGTGGCTCACAACCATTTGTAAAGGAGTTTGGTGCCCTCTTCTGGACTGCAGACATACACACAGAGACAGAATATTGCATACATAATAAACAAATAAATATTTTTAAAAAAAGAATCTGAGAAACAGTTTCTTTCTAAAAGGTTCAGCCTGCAGCTGGCCTATAAGTTGAGGTGAATTCTTTCTGAGGTCTCTGCTTCAGGCCGGCTGTGATTTACTGAGACAACAAGCATGGCTTAGAGTAAGAGATGACTTTAAAAGATTACTCCCTTTCAATCTAGTGAGCCCTTGTGGCAAGCTGGCTATGGCAGTGAAGCGATGGTCACAGGAGAGCTTCCTGGTTGCAGTCTTCCTCAGCTGTGGCATTTCCCCTGCTTTCATCCTATGACATCACCAGGCTTGCTCATATCTCACTGTGAGAAACAAAAGTGTGAATGCTTCCTGTTTGTCAGGAGAACTGAAAGCCTCCTTTGAGTTTACTTTACAGACTGGCTGCAGGGTGTCACATGACACACTGGTAGAAGCTACCTTCACAATTACCTACTTTGCATGGGGTCTTAAATGGCACCTTAAGCTAAGAAATGCAAACATATTCTCTTCTTCAAAGTCTTCCAACTGGGAATTCTAATTCAGGAGGAAAATCAGTTTGGACTTAAATCAGTGTTTCAAGTACACATTACTGGTGACTGTAATATACACATATACACTGCCAACCTACTGGTACCGAGTTCAAAATTAGTTCAAAAAACCTGTTTCATTTTTGAATGGTGTGCGTGTGTGTGTGTGTGTGTGTGTCACCACATACAAGCATGTATTTTCTACTTCAATTGCTCTAAAATATCAAATGCACATACCCTTTGGGACCAAGTTATCTTTCTTCAAATCAGCACTGTTTATATTCTGATTGTCAGTATGTGAATGTGGGGTGACTACTCAGCATATTCAGTCATTATAGTTAATAGAAGAACATAGTGCTTTTCTCTCGTGGACAGCAAAGGCTATGGAAGACCAGTTCACTTCTGGCATAGACATAATTCACCCTCGTTCAAGAGGTCTCAATAATGACATTCTCAGGGAGCAGTACGTGTATCCCAAGCGTGTCTGCACAGTGCGATGTGGAGGAGTAAAGACTGAAATTTGCACTATTTCCAAGCTTAGCAGTGAACTAAACATAGAAATGCATAAACAGAAAGGAGGCGGTGGCAGATAGGTTCATGAATGATTACCTCTGCTAGGAAGGAAGCAAAACATTAACCAGGTCTGACACATCCCTGCTAATTTTGAGGATTAGTATAGCCAGCGTTTGACATTTAAATCAGACACTGCATGCATTCAGAGACCTCTGCATTGGCCAAACCCACAATGCCATCAGCAACTACCAAAGAAAAGGTAAAAGGAGTGTGGGGGGGGCACTTAGCTGTCTCCAGTGGATCAAATCTAAAGCTTAAGCACCTAACTCACAGGGGAGCCTCCCTGTCTAACTAAAGCACCACACGTACACATATACACAGAAAACCCCAAAACTAAAAGTTAACTCTTTTAGAGTTAATTCTAATGAAATCTGCCTCGAACTGATGTAGGACATCTCGATGGGGTGTAAGGACCGGAGAGCGGCAACTGTGAGAGAGCAGAATGTTCAGAGGGGACAAGGAAGAGGGAAGCTGGTGCAGGAGGTTCCCAGGAAGCTGAAAGCCTGTGAAGCAGATGCTTTTCAGCCACCGACTGAGCTTCCCGGCCACAGGCCCAGTCCAGCAGGGCAATGTAGGAAGAGTGAGCTATTCTCAGTTACTGTCTAAAGGCACACAAATTCTTAAGGAATTCCATCTAAAGCAATTACTTTGTTTACATTTTATACACAAACTGACATATTTATTTAGACATTTCAATGGTAAGGAACAATACTCAGATCAAGTTTTACAAAGAGTGACTGTAACAGTGAATTCTCTCTCTGGTCTATTACTCAGAGGACAATTGGCAGTGACCCACTTTACAGCGGAGGCAACACACTGACAGTTTTGATCAAATCCATGCTACTCACCCTGGCCCCATTGATCAACTGGCACAAGCATGCTGTCAGTGTTACTGGACACGCCATCCTGAAAGAATGCTTGAAATGTGTCCAACTTTTCAGGCCAGGCTACAGAAAGGAAAGGGCAAAGCTAGAAACTGCTATAATCTGGACTTGGTTGGGGTATCCTCATCAAAAGCAAGCCAGACTAAGGCTCTTGGACCAGGTGACATCTTCGAAATCAACTCAGATTAATCAAAGCTCTGTATTTAAATGAGCTTTATAGGCTCAACACCTTAAAGTATTTGAAAGGTGACATAAAGATAAATTCTATAATTTCTAAGTTTGTTAATTACAGAATTCTAATACTTCGGGGCTAGAGATGTAGCTCACTGGTAGAGTGTATGCTTATACCATGTGTGAGTTCTGGGTGTTTTTATAACCAACAATTTCAGTTTAAAATGCCCAGATGACTATAAATGACTATGTTCTGTTCTTTTAAAGTCAAATCATTTTCAATATTATACCCAGCCACTAAGTATTTATCAAAGCTCCTATTTCCTTACAATTTATTCTCCTACTCAGATGCTAAGTACCTACTTTGTTAGGTATTGCTTTGGAACCTAGGAGTCAACATAAACATAATATAGCCTACGCCCACTATATTTTACATATATGAGGAACTAGAGGTGAAATACATGTATTCTGGCTTCTCAGTGACTGTTTGACTTAGTCTAGCTACACCTGCATATGACAGCTGTTAAACATGAACATGCTACAGACCCATTCCTGAACTGATCGGGTATGTCTGTCTTAGCCAGCATTCTGTTGCTATAACTGAGCTCCACAGGCCGGGTTTATCTCACAGTTCTGAAGCCTGGAGACTGCAGGCGCAGCGTGGCAACTCCTTCCAACCAGGGCATTCTTGCTCCATCAAAACAAGGCTGATGTATCGATTGCAGAGCAGAGCAAGAAGTCGGATGGCTGCTTTTATAACAAAGTTACCCCCACCCCGATATCCCATTAATTCCCTAACTCAGCTATCAAAGATCCCACCTTACATAAAGCCACGCATGCCTGGGGACTATGTTCCTAACCTACTTTCTGGGGGAGGTCCTGTCCCCGAATTGTTCCTGCTGTAAAGATGCGTCTCTGCCTAAGGGGCCTTCCAATTGGTTTAATAAAGAGCTACATGGCCAAAAGCTAGGCAAGAGAAACTAGGTGGGACTTCTGGGGAAGAGAGACAGAGATGCCAGCAGGACTCTGAGAAGCTGGAGAGACTCTACAGAGCATAAGTAATCAAGCCATGTGGCAGAAGGTAGATTACTAGAGACAGGTTAGTTTAAGTTCTGAGAGCTGTTTTAGATAAAGCCTAAGCTAAGGTTAAGCTTTCATAGTCACTAAGTCTTCATGTCATTATTTGCAGGCTGGAATGACGAGAATGTACGACTGCGAAGTCCCCAAACCATAGTACCTACATACAAAATTCTAAGAACACTTTTTCATTCCAGATGCCTTTCTTGCTATCTCATAAGAGAAAAACACGTATTTCACTAAAGCAGTGACATTATCTCAAGATCTTGATTTTTTTTTTATTCATGCACAAAAATCACAAAGAAAACCTTTCATCCTACAGCTGTTCAAACACTCCAAAGCAGACCAATCTTGATGGTCATGGGCTCCTCAGGCACTTCTTCTCTATAGAGTGTGGTTTCGGAGGAAAGCTTTATAACAAAAGTGAAGCCTGTGAACCCCGGGCACAGGTCACTGTCTACAGTGACTTAACCCCAATCCCTGTGAACAAAGTCAGGAAAAGACATAATGAAAGTACCTCGGGCACAGGTCGCTGTCTACAGTGACCTAACCCCAATCCCATTAGACACATATAAACAGGTAAACTGTATCTCAGAGGAAACAGCTGAGTGGAACGTGAACAAAAGATTCAAATATTAGGCTTCTGCCAAACGCTAAACTTCCCTGCTATCTTGGATTTCAGGCAGTAATCAAACGCACATTAAAAATGATTTCATCACAGGGCTTTTGGTGACCTTTGCTCTTTTAAGGTAGAGTCTCACTACAGATCCCAGACTGGCCTGAAACTTACTATTTAGTTGAGACAGCCTTCAGTTCAAGAGCAATTTGCCTCAGACTCCCAAATAGGATTTACAAATGTGTATCATCACACCCCATTTGTATCATAGCTTTTAATCTATATGCCACTTCAACAAAATATTCACCTTTAATAGTGTGATTTTTCTCACTAATGTACTTGAAAATACTTGTTGCATTTTTTAGATTCTATTCTCCCCAGGTTTTAGAGGGAAATAAATTCTAAGAAAACTTGTATAACTCATGGTACCAACTTGTCTTCCTTCATAGAATGTTGGGGGCCTTGGCTACTCTGCAAAGATTAATTCAAGGAATGACTATTTAATAATTTGCTTGCTGAAATAAAGGTAAAGAATAAACCAAGACTAGAGGTGGGTAGCACACGCCTTTAATCCCAGCATTTGTGAGGCTGAGGCAGGCAGATCTTAGTTCAAGGCCAGCCTGGTCTGCAGAGCGAGTTCCAGGACTACACTGAGAAACCCTGTCTCAAAAAGTAAATAAATACATAAACCAAATTATCACCTACTTTTCCAGCTGTTTATGTACTGTGCTTATTGATATAGGTTTGCCACTACTAACTACACATAAGATCGGCCCAGCAGTAGAAAAGAAATATTAAATACAAAGGAGTGAATCTACATTTAGTTCTCCTAAAACAAAACAAGCAAGCACTAAGCCACACAGAACAAATGAGGATGTAAGAAAACTTTTCAGACCAGACAACTAAAAACAAACCTCTCTCCTTCAGCACCATCTTTACACACAACACACTGTGTGTGTGTGCATTGGTTGCTACGGACACTCACCTGCAAAGATGAAGAAGTATATGCACTTGAATTGATGCTGCACTGGTTGCAGCTGACAACTGCTCTGGATAAATACTGCACTGTATCTCACTGTCTCATCTGATCACAATCTCAAAATCCTCACACTTCTCGGTGGGAACCAAGGCCCAGGGATCCTGACTTGAAACTGGGTGATCTACAAAAGAATCTCTCTTTTCTGGGGGGGGTGGGGGTGGGGGGTTGTCCCAAGAAAATGCCTGTTCTCATCTTGTAAGGGTCAGTTCCTTACAGACGGTGGCCTCTAGGCATTCATGAACTGCAGAGGTCCAGAAAGGCCTAAAGCTGGAACTTCCAGCCCTTTCATGAGGCGTATTTCATTAAAGAGACCACAGCCCTCAGGACTTAATCTCTTCCCAAATGCCCCACCTAGTGGGAATTAAGTTTCAAACTCCTGATTTTTGAAGGGGCATATTTGTACCATAACCATGCATTTTACAACTAAATCTGATTAACACATTTTAAAGTAGATTCCCATAACCAAGATGAAAAGATTAGGTAAATTCAGGACACTACTTTGGCTAGTCTTTAATACAAGAAAGTTTAAGGCAAAAGAATGGGTCACAAAGAATAAAACTGGGCTGATGAATCATTAGGTACAGCTATAATTTGATAGGAATTAGAAATAATAAAAGCAATGTCTTGAGTCACTCCACCTTTAATTATATTTCATTGAGATGTACCCTTTGAAATAAGACTTTCCTGTTCATGTGAAAATTTGGGAAAGCATGTATTACAGGTGAAAAAAAAAAGTGTGTATTTAAGAAAAATTAAAAACCACTCTACCCAGAAAGATGTAAAAGTATACATTTTATTCATTCATTCCATCAGCTGAGACCTGCTATATTGTACAAATACATTATTGTACAAAAAAAATCACAAAATGTTACAAAATAAAAAAGTACAAACTTCATTACTTAATAAATACACTAAAGGTAGTTAAAAGTGGCAACATAGATCTTTTTTTCTTTGATTGGAAACACTGTTTGACCCAGCAAACCATACAAACTGTTTACATTTTTACATAATACAAGGTAAATTCTATTTTACCTTTTGAAAGAACTTTAAAATGACAGAATATTAAGAGCAGCCTCCTGCTAAAAATAACGGCCATTATTTCAGGCCCAGCCACTTAGGCTCATTTTTAAAATCTAAGTTGGAACCAAGAAGCTGTGTAATGCAGGAGGCTGAACTTCCCACAAAATTTCATACACGTTAAATGTCTTTTCTAAGACGCTGATGAATCAAATGAGAGCAGCAGACAACCTATTCTAAACCCTGGAGTACAGAATTATCATTCTGCCACGGCAAACAGCAGACTTCTAAGTAAGGCCTGGCACTGTCCTTTAAAGGAAAAAAAAAATCGTCCCAAAGCTATCCTTTCGTTAAATGTCTTCAAAGCGGACTAGTTCTAAAAAAATAACATTTTCCCCCAAACAACTAATCCGCTTGTTTCATCAACGTGGAATGGGCTAATCATCTGGTAACATAATGTGTCAAAATATCCATCTGAGATAATTAAGAATTGTGAAACAATGTAAACTAACTACTAAATCACAAACTGAGATAAACTTCATAGAAAGCACTTCTCTGGATTATGCTTAAAAGCCTTTACTCGCAATTGGAACACGTCATAGATCAAAGTACACCCATTTTTAAAAATGTGCAAAAATACATTTTTATAGAAAATAGACTACCAGGAATGAACAAATTCATACCGTGAGACATGAGCTTGCAAACTAGGTAGCGCTCACTTTATACAGCAAATTATAAATAGCAGTAGGCTCACCCAAACCTATCCGGAAACATCGTCCAGGTGCCCAGCAACCTGCGGCTCTGAGAGAACACTCAAACACTGATTGAGGCGGTACACCTACAGCCAATGTACTAGGAAGCTGAAAAGTGCCATTACCCTAATTAGAGTTCCTGCGGCTCTCCCAACAACTGACAGACGCCACTTTCCCGGCTCCTTAGGTCCTCAGACTTTTCAAGAGCATGCATTTTGTTCGATATACATTTTGGACAGGGATATGGCCATGGACTTGGCAAGTTCTTCATCGCGTTTTCTCTGCATCTGGGTTTGCTTGCACCAACTGTCATACTCTGGGTTAGGATAGGAGTGGTCAAAAACAGCATCATAGTGTCCATTGCTGAGCCAACTGAGCCAAATGCTAGGCCTTAGGGAATCCTCCGGGCCCAGATAGTGGATCATGGTAGACACGGTGGGGCTCTCCAGCCTCCCTCCAGTAGTTAAGTGGATATTCACATTCAGCATCTGCCCCATGGCCAGCAATTCGGGGTACCCGGCCCACGCCCCGTCTTGCGCAGCAGCGATGATAAACTCCCCCACGTCGCCCTCGATCAGGGGGCTGAAGTGGTCGAGGTGGTCGGCGATGTAGTGCACAGTCTGCTCCCTCAGCTCCCGGTGCAGGCTCTGGTCCCCGTACACGGCCTTGCTCACGGCTCGGTAGAGGCAGTTGCCATCGGGGATGATGTGGAATCGGAACTTGTTCCTCTGCCGCAGGTACTTGTCCTGTCTCTCCACCTCGGCCAGGTACAGGGCGAGCTTCTCGTCTCTCGGGTCCGCCCGGGGCGCGCCGACCGCTTCGCCCGCGCCGTTCTGGGCCGGCTCGCCGCTGCTCCGTGCGAGCGCGGGCACGGGCTGAGCCTCGGCCTCGGGGTCGTGCCGTCGAGGAGCGTCGCTCCCGGAGGCGTCGCTGCGGCCGCTCGCCCGGTCCCAACCTCGGGGGCTCCGCTCGTCCCGGCGCTCCTCGCCCCACTGCCCGGGGCCGGGTTCGGGACTGCCGGAGGCCGGGGCCGGGGCCCGGTGCTGGGCGGCGGCCAGGGCCTGGCGGTGCTCGCTCAGTCGGAAGTTCCTGTCGGGCGCGTCGCGGGCGGCGACCGGGGCCGCGGCTTCGTCGGGCCGGAGCAGCTCCTCCAGCAGCCAGGCGGAGGAAGCACGGCGCGGCGGCGCGGGGGCTGCGGGCGACGGCAGCAGGAGGCGCTCGGCGCCCAGGGCCCGCACGGCGATGTGCGCTGTGGACGTGAAGTGCGGCGGCAGCGGCGGCTTGCAGCACGCGCCGGGCGAGGCGGCGGCGTTGGCGGTCCCGGAGCGCTCGAAGCAGGCGGAGGAGAAGGCGGGCATGGCGGCGGCGTTGGCGGCTTCGCGGGGCTCGGTGGCCGCGACGGCCGGGCGCTCTCCGGTATCCGGCTCCGGGGCGGCCGCGGGGTCGGCCGACTGCAAGGAGACCTTGAAGGCGGAGGAGGCGGCGGGCGGCGCGGCGGCTGTGGGGCCCGGCGTGCCCGCGGGGTAGTGGGTGCACACGCTGCTGTAGAGCTGCATGGCCGCGGCCGCCCGCGGCCCCTTATAGCCGCGAGCCCGGGTCGGGGACACACCCTCGGGCGCAGCGCCCCGGAGCCCGAGAATAGCGCTGAGCTCAGCCCCGCGGGCCGCCGCGTCAGGAGCCGCGAATAGAGCCCGGGCCGCGACCCAATTCCTGCTGCGCCACAGCGCGCGGGCGGCCAGAGGGCACCGGAGGGCGCGCGCTCGGCCCGGGACTTGAGCGCACGACGCTGCCGCGGCTGTGCCCCGCGCCGGCCGCTGGGGACGGTTGGAGGAGCGGCCCGCGCAGCCGAGCACCGCCCGCCCGCGAGCAGGAGTGCAGCGCGCGGGTGCTGGGAGGCGGGGCCGCGCTTGTTTACCTCAGGCCGCGCGGCCTCGTCACGTGGTCCAGCTGGAATGCGCGCCCCATTCAAGTGGGGGCCGCCCCGCCCCTAAGTGGCGGCCTCGTGGGCGTGGCACGGGCGGGTGGGGGGGCGGGGCTGGACTTCGGGCATGCGCGGTGAGTGCGCTGCCTTTGGGACCGCTGGTACCGGTTGGTCTGTAGTGTGGTGCTTTGGCGGGACGCGCATAGCGGGGGCAAACGCATAGGTTGGAAAAAACCGCGTTTCTAAAAAGCTTCCGGACTAGGGACGGAGCTCTGCTTTGGAACTTGCAGGGCCTATGGCATTCAGCAACTTCTTGAGCCGTTCTTCGGGTTCATGTGTTTAGGTCCGGTCTTCACCGAGGTCTTGCTCCCAGGCTAAGCAAAAATCGACATTCGTGCATCCCTAACTCAAGTCACCTGGGAAATACATGAGCTAACAGAAGTCTTTAAAACAGCTTTCCTCATAATGCCAAATGACACACCACTCAAGGCATTTTCAAAGTAGATGCGGCTGCTAAACTTTGAGGCAAGAGGGAGGCTCACAACCTGTGTTGTGGGACAACAGAAAAATGAAAAACAACCGTGTTTCCTTTGCAAAGGTACTTACTATAACAGTAGCATTTGCTATATGCTAAACTTCACCGGCTCTTAAATTTAGTTTCCAAACATTCAGACTGAATTTGGAGGAGGAGGCGCGGCAGCCGTGGGGCCCGGCGTGCCCGCGGGGTAGTGGAGAAACAGCCTGTAGCTTATGGTACATGCCACCATTCCGGTGCAATGTAAGTTCCGTTTGTTACTTTGGGTCCTGCCTTGGGGATTCTGAGTCTCGCTGAAGAATTTTAAGACTCAGAAGGAAGCTTGGGGACATTTTTATTTATGTTTGAGAGGGTAGGCAAAGCGCTAATCATGTCAGGTGGCCAGAGAAGGGAGGAGAAGAAAAAGAAAAAGGCACGCCCCTTTAAGTAAGGGCTGGAAAAGGCGGGCTAGCAGGTTCAGCAATGGAGTTTGGCCAACTGTTGCACCAATAAGGGCTGGTGTAATCTGCCCATCAGGACAGAAATGGGTGTGTTCTAAACACACATTTGTGTTCCCTTAGCCCGTTGAAAAAAATGGACATACACCCCAGGGATCTGTCACTGGGAGAAGGAATGGCTGAAGCCCGGGAGGGGGGGGGGGCAGAGAAGAAACTTAATTTCTGGGGATGACATTGCAGGATTTGAGCTGAGACAAAGGTGGACTTGCTAGTGTTTAGTTAACTTGTTTTGTCTTTAAATCTTACCCTGATGTCAGGAGACTCAATTCCAGGACAGAATTTGTAGATTTGTCGTGCTTTCCAGTGTGTCCTCATTGAATAAATCTCCCTTTTCTGCTCTCCATTATTGTGGCCCTTCTTCTTGCCTTATTGAGAAAAGACAGCCAAACCTGAGTTGGAGCACAGGCTGTGAGCCGTCTTCTGATAGCAGTAGCTTTAGAGAAAAGTGAGACAGCCCAAGAGTGTTCGCAGAAACATGCCTGGTGTCTCCAAGGGGCAGAGTAGAAGGGAAAGTTCCTCTTTCCTGAAAAGAGCTCAGAAAACCAGGAAGGCCAGGGCCACAGTGCTCTTAGCAGAGACTGGCAGCGGTGCAATGTGGGCGAGGTATTCTGGGAAGGAGAAGTATATTAAGAGAATCACTGTTCCTTCCCCATTTCCATTATAGTATAGCTTAGACTGTGTGCCTCCTCCACGCTGGGCTGGACACAGAACGTTTTGAGCAGGAGAAAGTAGCTTTGTCTTAACGCTCCTTAACAAAACTTCCACCTTTTACAGGGTCATTTAAATCATAAAGAAGCACTTCCCTTTCTAGGTGTGGGGGAAGTGATTTCTAAAGTCCCCTAGGGAGGGTTCATCCCCACTGGCCTCCCAGCTTGCTAACAGCTATCTAGATTCTAAACAGAAGAGATCATTAACTATGAAAGCTTGTTTAGGCTTACGCTTGTTTCTAACAGTTATTATAATTCAAATTAACTCATTTCTATTAATCTACGAGCTGCCAAGTTGATCCTGGCTTTTACCTCTCCTTCTGCATGAAGTCAGAAATGCTATCTAGGAGGGAAATGGGAGGCGGTGGTGGGAAGGAGGCAGAAATCTTTAATAAATAATTAAAAAAAATAAATAAATAAAAAAGAATTGCTATCTAGGACTCTTGGCTTTCAAGGACTTGCTAAATCCTAGGTACTGTCAATGCTCCTATGTTCCAACCTGCTAGGTAAATTCATTGTGGAGAAAGTAAATGACTGCCATTATAAGGAAGGCTAGATTTTGCCCCTGACTTACTGCGGATCCATTGTTCTGCCTTTAAGCAATGATGTTGCTCTCAGCTCAACCTTCAGCCTTTCAGTACCTGGAGCGGATAAGCAAGAAAATGCTGTTGGCAATAGGATAATTTTCAAATAATATTTGCTGAGTACCAGTGTGTGGCTAGCAGGGCTAGTCAACATAACAAGAGCCTGAGGGAGATAAAGAAAATATGAAAATTCAATCATCAAGTAATCCGTGGCAACAAGTTGAGGTAAGCACAAGAAAGCAAAACAAAGCGTGCCAAGTACACAGAAGACAGGTGTGTCTAGTGTACCAGTTAAGAAGAGGCCCAAAGACAGGAAGCCTAAGCTTTGACATAGGGCACTGCTTTCTCCTTTGGTTCCCATGAGCATGGTAGACTGTGCAAACTGTACATTCATTGTGGGTCTCAATAGGATCCATA
The DNA here is from genome assembly GCF_037038515.1 of Microtus pennsylvanicus. Classification (NCBI taxonomy): domain Eukaryota; kingdom Metazoa; phylum Chordata; class Mammalia; order Rodentia; family Cricetidae; genus Microtus; species Microtus pennsylvanicus. Next base: position 137,009,954 of record NC_134582.1, on the reverse strand, counting down.
GATCCTTCAGAAAGGCCTCCCTGGGGATGCGAGAACTAATGGTTCAGTTCTGGAAAAGCAGAATTCATGTGTCTAGAATATTATGGGCAGAAAAGTAGCAGAAATTCTAAAAAAAAAAGAGATTCTAAACTAGAACTTGTTGTTTAACACACTAGAAAAAATAGGAAATGTTAGCAATTATCAATCAGAAACCCAGTGTGTTTGTTTGTGCACACACTGGATAAGGTAGCGAGGAGCATTTGTCGAGCACCAACTATGCTGCCAGTTACAGAGTCTCCCGTGCTTTCCGGGCGGCACAAACCAGAGGTCTATTTATAAAATACAATCCTAACACATTTTCCCCTAACACATACACTAAGAACCACCAGCCCAGTGTTTCTTACCTTCCCCAATAAAGTGAGACTTCAAAAACACTGTAAGCACTCATCCATTTCCTCATTTGTCAGTTATTTCTTTATAGGCCTACTACGGAAAGTGATGGTGGACCCAGACTTCTAAATTCCAAAACTTACCACAAGACTACAGTCATGCAAAATCCTCATGCTACTTCCTTGAAGACAAATGTGGGTCAATGCAATATATTTCATAGTTAAAAAATAAATCCACACTTTGAAGATCACTGATTTTTATTGTAAACATTTTTGTTACTTTATGTGTATGTATATGCCGCAGGTGTTCATGCCTGCGAAGGCCGGAAGAGGGGATCAGATTCCCTAGGACTGGAGTTACAGTTGATAGCGACCCACCTGACCTTGGTACTGGGCACCATGCTAGAATCCTAGCTACTTAGCTGTCTTTTCAGCCTCTCAAATGACTATTAATAGTATGTCAGGACAATGCAGTTGAGAAAGAATTGGATATCTGCATGCAACAAAATAAGTTAGATTTCCGTTCTCATAATATTCACAAAAATTAAAATCCCAAGTGTTGTGGGATATTTGTACACTGTGTGAAGTGACTGGTGTAATATTGCTATGATTGGTCTAATAAAGAGCCAAATGGGCAATAACTAGGCAGGAGAGGATAGGCGGGACTTCTAGCGGAGAGAGGTCAGATGGATGAATCTAGGCACGCAGAGTCTCCAGTCATACATGGAAGAAGCAGGACGGGCAGTACAGAGATGAGGTAACCGAGTCACGTGGCAGAGTGTAAGTTAGTGTAAATGGGTTAAGTTATGAGAACTAGTTGGGAACAAATCTAAGCTAAGGCCGAGCATTCATAAGTCTTCATGTCATTGTTTGGGAGCTGATTGGTAGGACAGAGAAAGACTCACTCCACCAAAGACAAGAGCTTAAGACCTTAAAAACTCTTAGAAAAAATGTTTGTCATAGTTCCTCATGGCTGTGAGTCAAATAATAGTTTCCTAGGTATGACACTAAAAGCATTAACTACAAGAGAAAACTATAGATACACTGGGCCTCACCAAAGTTTGAAACACTGCAGTTCAGGACACGTAAAGAAATTGCAAGAGTAGGAGAATGAATTTACTTGCGAGTCATATATCTGATAAGGAACTTGTGTCCAGAATATGTCATATGTAGAAGTTATATAAGACAGTAGCAAATATTTGAAACCCGGTCTTTAGAAGGTAATCGCAACGTATTTTCCCAAAGGAGATAAATACACAGCCAGTAAAGACTCAAGATGCTCAGTATCACGGGTATTCAGAAAGCAAATTGGAGCCCCAATAAGACATACTTCATACCCACCAAGATGGCTACAAAAACCAGGCTCCGGGTGTGGTGGTGAAGGCAGATAAATAAATAAAGCTCTTGAGAAACAGAGGATCTTGAATCAGAAGCTAATCTGATTTAGAGTGGGAGATGAAGGGGAAGAATAGGAAGCACTGGCAGCTATATGGATGGTTGTGTATGTGTGTGGGGGGGTGTTCAAACGTACAGTGCCTGCCTGTACCAGTCAAGACTTCAGCTCTAGAACCCAGTGCCTGCCTGTACCAGTCAAGACTTCAGCTCTAGAACCCAGTGCCTGCCTGTACCAGTCAAGACTTCAGCTCTAGAACCCAGTCCCTGCCTGTACCAGTCAAGACTTCAGCTCTAGAACCCAGTGCCTGCCTGTACCAGTCAAGACTTCAGCTCTAGAACCCAGTGCCTGCCTGTACCAGTCAAGACTTCAGCTCTAGAACCCAGTGCCTGCCTGTACCAGTCAAGACTTCAGCTCTAGAACCCAGTGCCTGCCTGTACCAGTCAAGACTTCAGCTCTAGAACCCAGTGCCTGCCTGTACCAGTCAAGATTTCAGCTCTAGAACCCAGTGCCTGCCTGTACCAGTCAAGACTTCAGCTCTAGAACCCAGTGCCTGCCTGTACCAGTCAAGACTTCAGCTCTAGAATCCAACACTGGACAAGAAGATAACAGAAGGAGGACTGGTGCATTGCTTTTGAGATAAAATTTTGAAGATATTTTGGAAAGCAGTTTGACAGTTCCACAAAAGATAACTATATTAATAAATTTTCTACTATTACAACCAAATACCTAAGTTCTGGCACTGTGTGTGTGTGTGTGTGTGTGTGTGTGTGGTTTACCTGCGGTGTGATGGCCATCAGGCTGCATCTCAGAGATGAATGGGAAGCTCACTGGCATGGCCTTCCTGCATTCCCACCCTCAGTGTGTCTGTAGTGGATCTGCCATGCCACCTGGAGAAAGCTGCCAATTAGGATGACCTCAGAAGGTAGTGTAGCAGGCATCAAAGGGTGTGCTAACAGGCATCCTAGGCTCCTCTAAGGACCAGCTTGTCTCCTACGACTTTAATAGCGACACCCACTTTTCCACCTTTGATGCAGGAGCCAGCATTGCTCTCAATGACAACTTCACAAAGCTCATTTCCTGGTAGAAGTATGGATATGGCTACAATAACAGGGTGGTGGACCTCATGACCTACACTGCCTCCAAGGAGTAAGAAGCCCTGGACCACCCACCCCAGAAAGAACACGAAAGGACCCTGTCCCAACCTAGCCCCCCAACACTGAGCATGTCTCCTCACAGTTCCATCACACATAATGGGATATTAAACCAGTCATAACTGGAACAAGGTATTAACACATGCTATGTGAATGAACCTTGAAAACATGCCGTGTTCATTTCTTTCCTTGTTACTTATTCGGGAAAGAAGAGTTGGTTTTGGCTTTGAAAGCATCCAGTCCAGTTCATCGTGGTGGCGAAGGCAGGGAAACAAAAGGAGGCTGGTCATACTGAATCTGCAGGCTGGAACCAGGAAGTATTCATCTTGCTTTCTTTATTTTTTTTTTCTGGTTCAGTCTGGAACCTCAGCTCATGAGATAGCTCCAGCCATATCCATGGTAGGCCAAGAGAGAAAGGGAAATTTCATGGGAGCAGGAGAAGGAAGGTCCACTGACTCCCAGATCCAGTTGAAGCCTTTCATCAACAAAGAAGCAAGAGTTCCAACATTCACAGTGCTTAAAGCCTTTTCGCCTCAACTGTTCCAAAAATCTCATCAGAGAAACCCCCTTACAGGGGAAAGATCCATTCTAAGCCCCTTGTGCAACTCTTGTGGCTTCTGATTTCATCAGATTGTCTTTCCATCCAAGCCGTCCCTAGAGCCACCCCATTTGTTAAGACAGAAAAGAAGAAGAAAGATTCTTATCTGCTTTCTGAGATGTAACTTGAGAACCATCAAAATGGTAGACCACTGCTAAGACAATAACTCACATTTCTGGAGGTGTGGTCCCCACACTTGGGCAGGTCTTACTTTCTGCTGCATTTCTTCTCTGTACAAATGCTTTTGGCATGTCTGACTTGAGCACCTCTCTGTCTCTGTCTGTCTCTCTGTCTCTGTCTGTCTCTCTGTCTCTCTCTGTCTCTGTCTGTCTCTCTGTCTCTCTCTGTGTCTCTCTCTGTGTCTCTGTCTCTCTGTCTCTCTCTCTCAGTCCTCTGGTCTGAACAGTTTATTTCATTTACAGTCCAATCCTGCTTCATAAACTGCCTAGCCCTGAAACCATTCTACATCAAACACATGAATCCTGGCTAGCCCTGAGTCACAGTCCCAACAAACTAGGGGAATACTGTTGGGGTGACAGTGTCCCTGTCCCACCACTGACAGCCCTTCCTTCCTTAGTTAAGCCTCTCTGGAAACACCCTCACAGACATAACCAGAGTTGTCAGAGTTATGTCTCCCTGTGACTTTGAATGTAGTCAAGCTGGCATTGAGATTAACCCTCCCACATTATGTGAAATAAAGCACATGCAAAATGCTACTTATTGCATAGTATCACTTATATAAAATGTACCTCTTAAAGGAAAATCTGTAAGTCAGCGTCCTAAGTTTGATCCCTAGCTCTGGAAAGAAAGAAAGAAAGAAAGAAAGAAAGAAAGAAAGAAAGAAAGAAAGAAAGAAAGAAAGAAAGAAAGAAAGGAGGAAAGAAAGGAAGAAGGGAGGGAGGGAGGGAGGAAATAGTGGTAGTCAGGCAGGAACTAGGTAAGGCAGTAATGCAATGCAGGCTAATGCTAATTACCAATGTGCTTCCTTGGGGCTGACAGAAATGTTCATGTACTAGTATGGTGCTGTCTAACAATTTAGGGGAGCTGGCCGAGTAGTTAAGAGCACTTGTTACTCTTGTGGGATTCTTAGGTTCAGTTCCCAATACTGACCTGGTGATTTACAACCTCTTTAACTCCAGTTCCATGGGGATCTAATGCCCTCTTTGACCTTCATAAGCAGGTGAAACACACATATACATAAAGTAAATCTAAAAATAATGTTAAATGTTTTTGAAAATCCACGGTATCATACATTTTAAAGTGATGTGTTTTGTGGTGTGTGAGTTATGTATTGTGCCCAGTGCTTGAGAGGAAGGGGTGAGTATTTCTGGTCTATAAATACCTCAGCACAACACAGAGACATTACTGTGTAAATTGTAGGCAGTTCTATGTATGTTTCTGGTAGATTCATGCCTTGACATTCCAGCACTTGGAAGTCAGAGCCTGGAGAATTATTGTGAGTTTGAGGCCAGCCTGGGATACAAAGCAAAACCCTGTCTCAAGCCCGCCTCCACCTTCACAAAATAATACTATAATAGAGTTGAAGCTTTCTGAAACCAAATTATTTATGCTCAGGTGGAATGAATATTAGAGGAGCTGCATGTTGAAATCCTACTTAAATTTATAATTTTGCTTTTCCTTATACAGTTTTCAGTATTAAATCTGAAAATATCCATGGCCCAATGTTTGCTTCGTAGTCAAACAGATCACCTGGGGAGACCTGGCTACTGGTGACGACATTATGCTAATGTCAAGGCTGTCAATGCACTGGACACTCCCACTCTTCTGCTTGCTGTCTCATCTGTCACATGATCATGAAAGGACCAAATTCTGTCAGTATTCCTTGCACGTGAGGGCTGGCATGTCATATTAATGGTGACTCCTGGCCCAAACTTCTCATCTCGGCAGTGTAAGCGTGGCTTGTGGCTTCTCCTCAGTGACCCAGCACTGTCTAGAACAAAACCCATGTTCTGCTTCAGGGTCCAAGGAAGACACAACTGAAAAAAAAAAGCCCACGGAAAACTGTAAGTATCTCCTGAATGCTGTCAAATCAAACAGAATGTAAGCAACATAGGCAAACCTCCCAGTAAACAATGTGTGGCGAATATATACTCATCCTTAGAATGCTCACTCTAGAACTGACACTCTAAATCAATAAATAAGAGACTTCATAATGTGCAGACACCTGAACAGTTTTTCCCTGGCTCATCTACCATGGCTGACACACCACTGGCAAGAAATGACATTCCCAGGAAAAGTGAAAGCTCCTCACCTATTTTAACCCTCAGGTTCTCTGAAACTGAATTTTTTTAAAAAAAAATAATGATAATTGAATAACTTTAATCCTTTGCTACAGATGAAAATCCTATTTTTTAAAACTTATTTTATTATTATTTTTCCTTGGTTTTATGTTTTTCCAGACAAGGTTTCTCTGTGTATCAGCCCTGGCTGTACTAGAACTCTCTCTGTAGACCATGCTAACCTCAGATTCACAGAGATCCACCTGCCTCTGCATTTCAAGTGCTGGGATAAAAGTCATGTGCCACCACTCAGTGAAAATCCTATTATTTAATGATCTCACAACTCTAGGAAATTTAAATCAAGTAATACTAACAAACTAAATAATCTACAAGTTTTTGTTTCGTCCTGAATTTTCTTTTTTCCTTGAGAATGAAATTGCAACAATCAGGATGTTACAACATATATGATTAAATATAATAATTGTAGCAGACAAACTGTCATCTAAAATATGTCAAGAATTTATCATTATTTCTCAGCACTGAAAATACTAAAAATAATTTACTACTGAAATACACAATTTTGAAGTTGTACAGCTTTGAAAAGAATATATACATGAACCTTGGACAACCATCGCCTGTTAATGACTTTTTCTCTGCAGTGACATGAAGAAACACGAAGAAACAACATAAGAGAGGAAAATCTAGCTTGACCTCATGATTTCAGAGGTCTTAGTCTACCCTAGAAGAGAGGTTGTGGTGCATACAAGCAGCTGACATGACATTCAGGAAGCAAGAGACGATGCTGTATTTAATTTTTAAAAAAAAATTCCATCAGAGCCCAACCAGTAGGATGGTGCCACTTACACGCAGAGCAGTCTTTTCCCCTAAGTTAATTCTCTCAAGGAACAATCCCTCCAGATATGCCCAGAGTTGGGTTTTACTAAATCTGTTAGGAGATGCTCAATTCAATCAAGCTGTCGATCAATATTAGCTAAGACATCCCATCTAATCAATCTGTAATTGGCTTGGGATTTTGTAAGAAAAACCACAAAGAAAGGATTGACCCTGTGTGCGTGGGCTTGGAAGAATGACTGGAACCTGATGGCAAATAGCTGGAGTTGCTGTCTACTGATTAGCAAGCTTGAGATCTGCTCAGAGGTGGCGTTTGTCATCTTATGAATTCAACTGAGAACTGAGAGAAGTCAGGACTGTTAGTCACAGGTTTAAATGACATAGTTTGAACATTTGTCTCCATGCTCAGCTTTGAGTCACTTGGGCCTGAATGGGAGGAGCCCTGCACTCAAGTTCCCTGAATTCTGTTCCTTTATATTAAAAAAGGAAGGGTTGAGAAGCATTTTGATCTGTGCCCTTCTGCCTACCTCTAACTAACTTCACCCATATGATGGTCGGTCTCTTGCAATAACCAGGCCTGATAGATTTAGAAGGCAAAACACGCAGCGTTGTTTATAAAGAGCTTAACAGAAAAGAATAGGTGAGTGAGGGAGAGCATGTGCAGGCTTGCACGCACACTCATGTGCGCGTATGCACACACACAAACAAGTTGAGTAACAAACATTATCAGCGGTTGCCACGGGTGATTTTAACACAACTCAGTTGTCCGTATGACATTACTAAGAACTATCCACTCTCTATAATCCTTTCCTAGTCTCAAATTATCTATAAATGAGTGGATTTGAAAGTATTGTTTACCCCTAAATGCCTTTGGGGGAATCTCCAGTGGAAGCAAAGAACATAGCCCTGCTCTGTGTTCCTCCTGTAAGGGTGGAAAGACAGAAACATGTTCTATGGCCTGGAGGTAGACGCTGAAAATGCCTACCTATTATACAGCTATTCTTCTAAGCCTCAAGAAAAGGGGAGGGGGCTGGAGAGATGGCTCAGCAGTTTAAGAGCATTGGCTGTTCTTCCAGTGGACCTGGGTTCAATTCCCAGCACCCAATGGCAGTTCACAACTGTCTGTAATTCTAGCTCCAGGGGATCCAACACCCTCACACAGAGTATATACAGGCAAAACACCAGTGTACCCTAAATAAATAAATAATTAATAAATCTTTTAAAAAAGAAAAGAAAAAGGGAGGAAGAGAACTCATCTTCTGTTATTTCAAACTTGCTCTTAATTTCTGAAAACAGGAATTGAAAGCAACCTAAATATGTAAAAAGGCTCTAAAGTGAAGGGGGTTGTGGATTGGTGGTAGAGTTCATGTCAGAATGCATGAGGCTCTGGCTTCCAAGCCTGATTCCTGAAAAAGTGCACTTCCATTACATAACATCCTCTCTACCTCCCATCTCCTCCTCTTCCACCCCAGTGGAAACTAGTATGTATTTCATGTATATATGAATATCATACATATTTCACACACATATATACATATATATATATATGTCATACACATTGTGCTCATAGAATTTTTCTGCTTTTCATCATAGGCTCACATTGCATATTTTCTTTACAATAGGTCCTTATTCATTGTGTTGGATACTTTTTATGTCACAAGACACAACTCTTTTTTTAATTTATTTATTTTTTATTGAAAATTTCCACCTCCTCCCTTCTCCCACTTTCCTCCCCTCCCCCTCCCTCTCCCTCTCCAGTCCAAGGAGCAGTCGGGGTTCCCTACCCTATGGGAAGTCCATGTCCTCCCTGCTCCTCCCAGGTCCAGGAAGGTGAGCATCCAAACAGACTAGGCTCCCACAAAGCCCGTCCATGCAGTAGAATCAAAACCCAGCGCCATTGTCCTTGGCTTCTCAGTCAGCTTCCACCGTCAGCCACATTCAGAATCTGGTTTGATCACGTGCTCCATCAGTTACAGTCCATCTGGCCTTGGTGATTTCCCATTAGATCATTCCCGCCGTCTCAGTGGGTGGACGTACTTCTCGCGGTCCTGATTTCCTTGCTCATGTTCTCCCTTCTTCTGCTCTTCATATGGACCTTGGGAGCTCAGTCCAGTGCTCCAATGAGAGTCTCTGTCTCTATCTCCATCCATCACCAGATGAAGGTTCTATGGTGATATGCAAGATATTCATCAGTGTGGCTATAGGATAAGGCCAGTTTAGGCACGCTCTCCTCTGCTGCCCAAGGAACAAGCTGGCGACATCTCCTTGGACACCTGGGAACCCTCCAGTGTCAAGTCTCTTGCCAACCCTAAAATGGCTCCCTTAATTAAGATATCTACTTCCCTGCTCCCTCATCCACCCCTCCTCCATCTGATGATGGAGGGTGGGACCCCTAAGTAAGCCCAGGGTGGGAATCTCTCCGCAAACAGGGCTTTCTGAGCCACACATGGACTTTTGGGAAGACCCAGGTGGAACGAATTGTGTCTGACTAAAACTCTTGGCAGAAGCTTTGCTGAGCACCTGCGCTGCCTCTGGACAATGGCACTGGGAAGCGGAGGTTCCTACCGGAGACACTGGAATGCGCACTCACCCCCATCCTCTCCTGCTGCTTCTCACTGTGTAACTGTCCAACTCTATCCTTTAAACAAACTGAGAAAGCTTACAGAAGCATTGCCCTGAGTTCTGTCAGATACTCTAGCCAATTAATCAGACCCCAGCTGGGGTCAGAGAGACTCCAGGCTGGGTGACACAATCTATTGAAACAGCCCAACCTGCTAAGGGACCCAGTGTTCAAAGACACGAGCCTGTGACAGACATATCATTTTAAACCATGGTTGAGAAACTGACATGTGCATTGTGCATACACAGACACACACACACACACACACACATGTACATATCATACACATGTACATATTAGACACACCTTTTGGCAATGATGAGAACATACTCTATGATTTTCTGTCATTTATTTTTAACTTACATGCCTAAACTGTATACTAAGCTATACTTCTACAATATCTTGTAGAATGATGAGAACATACTCTATGATTTTCTGTCATTTATTTTTAACTTACATGCCTAACCCATATACTAAGCTATACTTCTACAATATCTTGTAATATGATGAGAACATAGTCTACGATTTTCTGTCATTTATTTTTAACTTACATGCCTAACCTGTATACTAAGCTATACCTCTGCAATATCTTGATTGCATTTCAACAAATCAGCTATTCTTGAATCTTTTAGAAAAATTGTAACATGCTTGCATAAAGGCATGGTGCTTATACCAGACAGTCTCTGCAGCAGCTCTCACTCTGCCTTGCCTTACTCAATAAATGCTTGAGAATAAAAAGACACCTAACAGACACACTTTGAAATGACATTGGATCTTCTAACACTAACCGACAATGGCAGTTTTATTACAAGTTCTTCACCATGTCTCAAAGTTCATCCATTTTAATTGCTATATTGAGACAGCCAACTCATTCAGTACCTTGCCATAAGGTAGTGTGAACTGCACCTACAGCTGTGTCTTGAGTTTTGAGAACCCCCTTCTCCCTCTTCTATTATCTACCCCAACCTCAGCTGAGAGAGTTATATATAGCTAAATATGGGATGGTTGTTCCCACTTTCATTCTGTGGCCCCCACACACTTACATGTATGCACGCACACAATTGAGTCATTTAATATAATAGCACCACCTTCTGTACACAAGATTAGCTCTGCTTTCTGTTTGCCTTCTAAATGTTGGTTATGTCTTCAGACTCATTTCATGGGCACCATTGATGTAACTTGGAATTTGGAAACTGGTGTATTGAGCCTAAGTCTTTCTCTGACAAATCACGGTTTTACAGCATTGGCCAACTCTTTTTGTCCTATCATTGGAGAACAATGAAGTAGTTCATTTTCTTTTTTCGTGCATGCATGGCAGGCTGGAGATTGAACCCTTGGCCTACACATGATAAACATGTGCTCTACCTCTGCACTATAACATCCCCAACCTCAGCAATGTTTGAATTTTAAGTAAATTTTACTTATTAAGGTGCTATAAATACGTCCATTGGGTTTTCTTTTTCACTCTTTCTTTTTGTGTTGTGCAATATGCATGCATGTATACATGCACATTTCATGTATGTGAATACTCATGTGTGTACACATATGTGCACATGGAGTTCTAAAGTAGACACTGGCTATCTTCCTCAATCACTCTCCACTTTATTTACTGAAGTGAGGCATCTCAGGAAACCCAATGCTTGTCAGTTCCACCTCCTCTAGATAATCAGCCTGTGCCAGGATCCCCTGTCTCTGCCTCCTGAGTGCTGGGACTCCAGTCAGCTGCTATACCTGCCAGGCTTTTCAGTGGGTACTAGAGACCTGAACTCTATTCTCAAGCTTGCATGGTAAGTGCGCTATCCACAGAGCCATCTCCCAAGCACGAGTACATTTTTAGAGTATATTGAGACATTGTTCTTAATAATTATTTTAGATGTGGTGTGACTTTAGGGAACCCCAAACAAAACAGGATGTATGGTCACCAATAATGGACTTGGAAGACACAGAGCTAACTTCTGTTTTCTTATCATACCATGAATGTTTATGGTCTGTGGCATTTGGCATATGGGTGTTGCAACTTGGTAACGTGAGCTAGAATTAGTTCCTTGGGATTCTCCTCCCACTCTCAAAACTAATTAACTTTGAGAAAATGATTACGTTTCCCTGACCCCTAATTATGCCATCTATAAAATGACAACTTAATGATCTCTTTAAACTTTAAAATTATATGATTTTATGCTGTAGGACATGATAAGAAGAAATCTATGAAAGCTTACAGTATAAATGGGCTTGTGCGATACCTAGGTACTGCCCATATCTAATTTCTTAGAACGCTTCAATCTGGACACCGGAATGAGACAGAACCTCTGGACTGGGCTCAAGCGGGAAATAGCCATGTGGAGAAAAGCATTGAAGGCTTCAAGATAGTTCCCTTCTGCCTATAGGGCCGTACTTTAGAGAAAAAAGAATACATGATAAGAGACACCCTGCAACGGACAAGAATCTTGGGGAGAACAACAGGAAAACACCACCTCCAGAGAACAGAGAATTTGGAACCAAAGGAAAATGTGCCAAAAGATCAAGCGACAGACCAGCACACGCAGTTTCAAGAACCACTGACTGTAGAAGGCATTTGTCATGTTTGTCACTGTCCAGCATCTTTGGTTTCTTATGTGTGCGGGGACTATGTGTGCCTGTCTTTGGGTGCAGGCTTATGTGAATGGATGTCTGTGTATGTGTCCAAATACATGTGAACATACTTAGTTGATGTCAGAGATCTTCCTCAATCATTCTCCACTTTTTCACTGAGGCAGGACCTTGCAATTGGATACAGAATTCCTTTTTTTTTTTTTTTTGTTTTTTGAGACAGGGTTTCTCTGTGGCTTTGGAGCCTGTCCTGGAACTAGCTCTGTAGACCAGGCTAGTTTCGAACTCACAGAGATCCTCCTGCCTCTGCCTCCGAGTGCTGGGATTGAAGGCATGCGCCACCATCGCCCAGTTGGATCCAGAATTCTAATTCAGCTAGTCTAGCTAGTGGGGTCCTATCTCCTCTGCAGATCAGTGGATTATAAACAGGCTGTCTTTCCCACCCTCATTTATGTGGTTCCTGAATGTCTAAAATCCATTCCTCAACACTAGTGCTAGAAGTGCTTTGCCTACTGAGCTATCTCCCCTACATTCTGGTGTCTTTTTAAATACCCATTTCTTCCCTTACAAGCCCTTCTTCCGCCACATAGAAGGGACCTATGCACAATAGCATCCACTTTGGGGGACCTATGCACAATAGCAATAACACAATAGCAGCTTTCTTTTAGAAGCAGTCATTGCCACAGTGAGAGATTCCTAAAGCTTGATTCAGACTTTTCCCTAGGCATTCTCCAAATGTTCTCAGGCCGTTGAATACACTTAAAACAACTTACAGTGGACACTGTTGTTTGCAACTAACAACTCCAACAGGTACTACACAATGTGTTCCATTAGTAACATTTGTCAAGGAGATAAAAGGATAATTTGTACTAAAGACTTGAAACTTTTTGAAACTATATTCTATTCTGGACATTAAACACGGCTGTCTGGAAAAAGAAGGAAGGCTGGCTGTTGAAAAATAGATACAAACAGAAGTAAAATAGTAAAGGGGAGCCCCTGCAGAACCTCAGAACACCAGACCACATGCATGCGTTTGACCTGAAAAAGCAAAAATGACTTAGTATGGAGGTCCTCTTAATGACAGCACATGGAGCTTGATAGGGATACTTTCGGGCCAAAGTTAATTCACCTCAGAGGCCTCAATATTATTTGTCTTAAAATACTAGCTCCTTATTACAAGTTCATTAGAATCCCAGAGGTATAGAACCAGAAAACAGGTCAAAAGAAGAAAAGACCTCTTCTGACTATAGGGAAAGTTCGGAAGAAAGACAGGCAAGGGAGCAAAGAAAGTTTAGAATCAGGTCTAATGTAACCAGCTACATCATAGGACTGGAATCTGTGTGTAAAACTATTGTAGCAAACTGATCATGAGGCTGCCTTAATAAATAACAGGCCAGGACATGATCATTTCAACTCTGTGACCCACACTTATGCTGTCACTAGAAAACGTGGATTAGTCATTTCACAGTCTAGTTGAGTGACCTTAGGTCAGTCCTACCCACACGGCAGCCAACACTGTCTGGGCATAAAGAACAAGGTAGGGAATAGAGGAGAAATTAAAGTTGAGCAGTTAGTCACTTCTGAACTAGTTTGTCATCTTTATTGATTTGCCTTGGCTTATGTAATTTTCACAAATGTTACTGTCTTGGGTATCTGGGACTTAAAAATGTGAGGGAAAGACCATGGAAATCATGTAATGGGTGCATTCGTAGCAGGGCACCTGCAGCTGCTGCTCATAACACAGCAGGGTAAGAACCATGGCTATCAAAGTCTTGCAGTCTAAAAAGAAATCCTGTTTCTCACTCACAAAACAAAGTGGAGCAAGTTGAAGGGGATGATCATCTGGGAAACTACTTCTGCTCTCACTTGTAGAGAGACCACTCCTAAAAGTCTTCAGTCTTATCCACAGCTCACTGGGAGATCTCACTGCTTACCGTGACAGCTCAGCTGTCAGAACTGAGCTGAATCCACACCTTCAGTTTCCTTAGGACATCTTATCTGAAGACTAGCAATGATTCACCTAAGAAAATGTTCTACAGATTAAGTGGAGGGAAATTTGGGAAGGAAATGGTTGGCAAGTTTACCAAAACACCTACCAAAGATCAATAGTATATTAGTCATCTATAGCTTGTGATTTACTGCCCAGAAACTCAATGGCTCAAAATAATACATATTACTTATATCCATTTGTGGACACCTAATATTCAGGAGAATAGGGCCAAGAAAAACTACAAGACAGGTTACATATATGCTGATCCCTTTACATGGGAACAGCTCTGAGACTGCATGAGACATGATAAATCTTGTTAGCTATGGAGTCCTCATGATGTATTATTACATGATATCTTTTCATATGGACAAGCAGAACACAAAGAAGGCAACTGCCAAATTTTGCCAAGACAACATAGGACAGTCCTTTAAAATTCCCTGCTTCACAGAAAAGTCTGTCAGATATTCTAGGTCTGTTGGCTGAAGATGGATGCCCCAACAATGCAGAGGAAACTTGGGTGACAGGCAGCCAGCTGTCTCTGTCATTTCTAAATATGTCATATTTCTATATGTTTGCTTTTCATTTCCTATTTACTCAGGTAATATTTTGTCTTTCTTAGGTCTCTGATGGGGTTGAAGACTAGATAGTTATACCATTTTCCTTGTAACCAAATTCAGAAAAGTAACTTACATAAGCAATGTAAAGTTTATAAGGTTGAGAAATATAAAACTTAAGTTGTTCATCTAAGAAAATGTTTTAAGATCTAAAAAAATACTTTTAGGATGGTAATACAAGTTATGATAGAAAATGGTTTAGGTATAAAATTTTGGACTCATCAAGATAGGTACATAATGGAATAGTTTCTCAAAATTTGACAAATAAAATGGACTGGACTTTATAAATGTAATTTTTGCTTGATAATTCTTTTTGGTTTTTGTTTGTTTTGGTTTTTCAAGGCAGCGTTTCTCTGTAACAGCTCTAGCTGTCCTGGAGCTCACTTTGTAGACCACGATGGCCTCAAACTCACAGAGAACTACCTGCCTCTACCTCTCAAGTGCTGATTAAAGGCATGCAATCACCACTGCCTGGCTATAATTATTTTTATATATAACTTTACTATGTTAGAGTTTCCTTTTTATTTAGACAAAAAAGGGAAAATCATTGCAGGATATTTTACACTGTGTGAAGATTCATTGTTATGATTGGTTTAATAAAAAGTTGAATGGTCACTGCTAGGCAAAAGAGGTTAGGTGGGACTTTTGGGCAGCGAGGAACTCAGGGTTAGAATCTGGCATGGCAGGAGACACCAACCCTGAGGAAGTCAGAGTACAGAAAGGAAGAAAGATAGAAAGAATGTGGTAGAATGTAGATTAATAGAAACTGTGTGTTAATTAAGCTGTGTGCTTGTTATAAGAGCTAGTTGGGAATAAGCCTAAGCTAAAGGCAAAACTTTCATAATTAATAAGTCTCAGTGTCATTATTGGAGAACTGGAAGTCCTAAAAGTAAGGCAGATAAGAAAGACCCGTTGTTGTGTGAATTCAGGATAGAGGACCTAACTTTTACTGAGTACCTAAAGTGTTTTTGGTTGTTATTTTTTTTCTCATAGGCTGATTACTTACTACAAATATTGACATTTCAACAGTGGAAACTAAGATTTTATAAAGGTGATAGGGTTTGCTAAGTATGCCTCAATATCCACTTAGTCTTTCTATTTCTGACACTCCAACCTCTGTAGGTATTGCTGGACACATGGCTGACCGCCTGAGGATGACAATTCTGAGTCTCCCTTGTTGCTGTATGTGTCATGGGATTGAATTGTAGTCATCAGAATGTGGCCAGAAGTGATTGTAACCTGTAGACCACTCCCTTTAACCTTGTTTCTTCTGCCACCATCTGTGTCTCATAGTCCATATGATAAGAGTACAGATATGTGATGTTGAATTCAATAATGCAATTAAGACATACAAAAATTCAGGTCTGTGGATGACCACATAAAGCTTAGTCTTCCTACTTTGAAACATGTATTGTTATTGCTGTGTGTGTTTATGTGACCACACTGTGGGCACATGAGGGAATTATCTGTGAGGGACTTTTTGTAGGGAGAAACAACTTGCAGAACTTAAAAAGGGAATTCACAGCCTATCAAAGTAGCAATTGTACCAAAGTCCAATATGGTGACCCAATGAATTTTATTTGGTTTACTACCAGGAGTCTGGGCCAAGGGTGACAGAAGCAGGGATGACTCAAAAGTCCTGTCACTGTGTTACAGAGAAGCCCACCCTAACACTCACAATGTTTGTGAGCAGGTGACAATTCATGGATCCTTATACACAACTTGCTGGTGTCTCAACAGATTCAAGAGTGTCCTCTTGGCAGGTCTGGTTGTCAGTCTCTTCTCTCAACAGTTGTTTACTCTCCTATGAAGCTGGAGAGGGGCCTTTGACAATCTTCCAGACATAAGAAGTCTTTTTGCCTTCCTCGTCTCATGAGCCTCCACCTCCCTACTACAGGGAATGTAGCAGTTTGGAGAGCGTGCTATACAACTGGCCCTGGGGTGGAAGAACAATAAGAAGGAGTAGGGATAACTTTATTCCAGAGTTGGTTCCAGGGATGGCTCTGAGGTGAACCGGATTGCACAGCACGTGCCTTTACCCCCTGAGCTGACTCGGGGCCCTGTACTGCCTATTTCTAAAGTAAAAGGAAAATAATGGATCTGATTCAATTCACTGTTATTTTGTTTGCTATTAGGGTGGTTAAACCAATATTCTAACAAGTGCATTACCTTGTCAGAGAGCACACAGCAGCAGAGGCAGACCTGGGGCACCCTCATCCTGCCTTACCCTTTGACAGACACAATGCCCAGCCAGAGAATGCTCCCCGATGCCCTCTGTCAATGCACTGATGTATTCTAAGAGTTCAGTAAACATCTGAAAACAGTCATCCATCGCTGACAGTTGTAGGCTCTGATTTATGACAATCAGAGCAAAGGCTCCTCTAAAGTGGAGTACATCTGATTCTGTTATGATAAGTGATCTGCTTCTTTGAAGTGAGCTCTGTTTATCACTCTTCCGAGGTTCTGGCTCATTTTCCATGGAACATAAGCCTATTTGGGAGAAGTTACATTTGCTGATTATTTTCAAATGAACTCTTCTCTGGATGTGTTTTTCCCTGCAATCCTGTGTGCATGCCTCCATCTTACCACCTTTGTATAGCTCTTTCTAGCCCATTCTACATAGCTGGTATTGAGCCAACACCTACTAGTACAACCATACTTGTTCCCAATAAAATACTGCACTACTTCTATATTGGTGACTAGCCAACATCTGATGGCCTGAAAGACCTCCCCACTGCCCTAGCTTCTGTGATCCTTTGTCAAGCACTCCACAGAATTAACAGTCCCCAGAAACCAGGTGGGAACCTCCAATTCCATGACCCAGTCCCTTTCATCTTAAGTGGCACTTCTAGCAATTGCTAGCATTTCAAAATGTCTCTGGAAAGTCAGGCATGGTAGCACACACATTCAATCCCAGCACTCAGGAAGCATGACAGGTGAATGTCTTTGAATTTCAGGTCAGCTTGGTCTACAAGTTCCAGGACAGTCAGCACTATACAGAGAAATTCTGTCTCAAACAAAACAAAAAGTTTCTAGAGTGATAGCCAGTTTGTGTTTTGCAAAGCAAGTTCATAAAAATTTCAAGTTGAGTGGTGGTGGCGCACACCTTTAGTTCCAGCACTTGGGAGGCAAAAGCAGGCAGATATCTGTGAGTTTGAGGCCAACCTGGTCTCTAGAGCAAGTTTCAGGACTGACTACATAGCTACTAAGAAACCCTATCTCGAAAAACAAACAAGCAAAAATTCAGTATCTTGTCAATTGTCAGTTTCCATAGGTAATAACTCCTTCAAAAGAACCTGTCAGTATAAAGATACTAGCAATAATAATAATAATATAATTTTAAAAGCTACTATTCTCTTGATAGTTCTACATCTTCACAAAACTATGAGCACACCCTTATGATTCCAAGGCCTGTGTTTGTATTATTATCCAAAGTCTTCCCTACCAAATCCCTCTCACTATAACACACAAACACAGATACACACACACAAACACACATAGACATACATATACAGACACATACAAACAATACACATAGATACATACACACAGACACATATACAGACAGACACATACACACACATAGAAGTAAGCACATGTAAGCTAACAGAACCATGCTATAGAGAAATGAATTAAATCATACATAATTCAAACCTACTTTCTGTAGCCTAACTACTGTTCCTGCATAACCGTATGCTCTTTGAAGGAAAGGCGTTCTGCTGGCCTACAGCGTTAAGACACACTCCCTGTAGCTGCAGTCCATTGCTGCATGAAGCCTCACTTGGGCTGGTTATTAAAGAGTAAGCCCTCCTCAAGCAACCTCATTTTTTTCTCTTCCACTTTGACAACTCTAATATAATTGATATGACTTTTATGGTTAGCTACAGTGACATTACTTGAAAAACAGAAAACGCATGCTGTAAAGCATTGGCATTTTCCCTGGTGTTTAATCAGCGAAATAAATGTTAGCAGCCATTATTGGTGTTAGTATCAGTAACAGTATTGTTACATCTATAAAGACTAAATTTCTCTTGTCTTCCTGCTTAAGATCCCATGTGGCTCTGATCTCAGGCTTTCTGTTGCTGAGAGAAAGCAACACGACTTGGGAGGAAAGGGTTTATTTCAGATTACAACTCTCAGGTCACTATTGCTGAGGACAGTCAGGACAGGGATTCAGGAACTGGCACAGTGGCCGTGGTGGAGCGGCTTGATCACTATGAGTTGCCTGGTCACCTTTCTTATACAATTCAAGATCACCTGCCTAGGGGTAGCGCCACCTGGTGTGGGAGGCCACTTGTTTGTTTTCTGGCAACACAGACCCCTGAAAATAATCACACAGAAACTATATTAGTTAAATCACTGCTTGGCCAATCACTTAAACGAATGCTAGCTAGCTCTTATATCTTTGGTTAATCCATTTCTATTAATCTGTGTATCACCACATGGCTGTGGATTACGGTAAAGTTCTGTTCAGCATCCGACATCTTTCTCCAGCAGGGCTACATGGCTTCTCCTTGACTCTGCTTACTCTATATATCTCTCTTCCAGCCTGGGTATATTCTGTTAAGCCTTTGGCTGAAGGCAGCTTCTTTATTCATCAACCAATAAAAGCAGCACATATACAGAAGAACTTCCCACACCAGCCACCAACAGTGGTCTGCGCCCTCCCACATTAATCATTAATCAAGAAAATGTCTGATAGTCTTATAGTTCACTATCCAGGGAAATCAGAGCAGGAACTCAAGTAGAAACCTTGAGATAGGAGAAGAGGCCCTGTAGGAATGCTGCTTGCTTGTTTGTTGCTCATGGTTTGCTCCAAATGTTTTCTTGTAGCACCCAAGACCACCTTCCCAAGGGTGGCACCAAGGATAGGCCTCCCCATATCAATCATTAATCAAGATAATACCCCGAAGGCTTGCCTATAGGCCAGTCTTATAGAGGCATTTTCTCAGTCATGGTTCCCTTTTCTCAGATAACTCTAGCTTGGGTCAAGTTGATTCAAAACTAGCCAATCCAACTCCCATTGCTTTTCTGTCTTTTTCTCTCTCAATGCCAAGGGTTGAACCTAGGACCTTGCAGAGGATAGGCAAACACTTTACCTTCTGAGCTACATTCCTAGCCCTTCCCAAACTGTAATATTTATATTATTATTTATATTTATATTTTGCTTATAATGATTGTGAACTTGGCAATATCTAGAGTCCCCTAGGAAACAAGCCTCTAGGCACACCTGGCAGGATTCTCTTGATTAGATTAACTGGGATGGGGAGACCCATTCTTAAAGTGGGTTTGGATCCTTGACTATAGAAAAAGAAGAAAGTAAACTGAGCACAAACATTCATCATTCTCCGCTTGCTGATGGAGATGCCATGTGAGCTGCTCCACTCTCTGCTCCCTGATGGAGATGCCATGAGAGAAGCTTCTTCAGGGTCCTGCTGCCTGATTGCCCTCCCAGGGTGGGCTGTACCTTCCTTCCTTGAGTTGCTTTTGGTAGTCTATTTCACTACAGCCACAGAAAAGCAGCTAAGACGTGGTTATTTTCCTCGCTGGTGTTTAATCAGCCGGATGAATGTTAGCAGTCACTATTGGTGTTTGTATCAATAACAATATGGTTATATCTAGATTGGATAAATTTCTTTATAGTGTACAGTGTCCTTTGAGGAGGAGTGTATCTTATTTCTAGCCTTCTCCTCACATCTTGCTTCTTCTATTCAGGTCTGGGTTAGCTGTCCCACGGCCACCCGGAATTTATCACACAGATGTAACCCACAGAACCTCTCCATTTTCTAGACAATAGCTGTGTACAGACAGGTGCTATGGTTTTTTTTTTTTTTTTTTACTTTTCACTGAGAAAAGTTTTATTTTTTTTTAAATTTATTTATTTATTAAAGATTTCTGTCTCTTCCCCGCCACCGCCTCCCATTTCCCTCCCCCTCCCCCAATTAAGTCCTCCCCCTCAGCCCGAAAAGCAATCAGGGTTCCCTGCCCTGTGGGAAGTCCAAGGACCCCCCACCTCCATCCAGGTCTAGTAAGTTGAGCATCCAAACTGCCTAGGCTCCCACAAAGCCAGTGCGTGCAGTAGGATCAGAAACCCATTGCCATTGTTCTTGAGTTCTCAGTAGTCCTCATTGTCTGCTATGTTCAGAGAGACCGGTTTTATCCCAGGCTTTTCCAGGTGCTATGGTTTGTATCAGGATATTCTCCGACAGGGCTCATCTTGTCGCACTAATTTGAAAGCTGCAGAGCTTTTAGGTGAGGCTTGGATGGCACAAGCAGGTGATTTTGGTTAAGCCTTTGAAAGTCATACCTGCCTCTGGTTCTGTCCTGTGCTCCCCGCTTCCTAGTTGGCACCATTCTAAGGATCTTGGCCACAAACTTCCACACAGAATTACTCCCATCCATGCCTTCCGCCACTGTAATGGATTGAACTTTATCTAATCCAAAGTGAGCTTTTCCTCTCCGAAGTTGTCTCTGCCTGGAATTTGGTCAAAATAACTCAAAAATAATTAATACAAAAAGAGAGTCACCAAACTCCCTTGTTGAGTTTCTTCATAGGTTTTCTGGCAGTCTATGCATGGGAAGTCAATATTTGAAGAGGAACTTGTGCTCTCTTTTGAAATCAATCAGTGCTTTCATTTTGAAGCAATTCATATCCTTTGTAATAAGACTGAAACCAAAACAGAATTTATACATAGCCTCTATATGTCAATAAATGAATGTCCTCTTTTCTTAAGCTAAACTGTGTGTTTTCATCCTATATTTTATAAAATGGGGGAAAGAAAGCATAAATATTATGTTATTATCATTCACTCTTTTTGTTTATTTGCTTGCTTGTTTGTTTTTGAGATAGGGTCTCTTATGTCGCTATGGCTATCCTAGAACTCACTATTTAGACCAGGCTGGAGCTGAGCTTATAGAAAGCCACCTGCCTCTGCCTCCTGAGTACCAGGATTAAAGGTTCATTCATTCTTAGTAGCAGGTTAATAGGCATGTAGTTATGTATAAATTTGATACCTTTCTCTACTAATAACATTTTCAACAAATACACTTGAAATACAAAAAATTCTAAGATGAATTATATTATTTTTAAAAAGATGATCTGTGGTTAATTTACCCCTGTTTTAAACACCACAGTTTAGTCACACTGATCAGCATTTGCATATACTTTTAAAGAATGAAAAATGTTTTGTTTTTTTTTAATTGTGTGTGTGTGTGTTGCCTACATGTACATCTGTGTACATGTGCATGTCTGGTGCCAGGGAGGGTACAGGATCCCCTGGAAGTGGAGTTACAGACAGTTGTGAGCCTACATGTGGGTGCTGGGAATCAAACCTGGGCTCTCGAAAAACAGGAAGTGCTCTTAACCTCTGAGTCATCTCTCCAGTCCCTTTTTGGACTTTTTTTTGAAAAAACTGTATGTAACCCTTTCATCAGTTCCATCTTTCCAGGGAGGACAAATACTCACATGCACTCAGAATTAAAAGGAGCGAGCGAATCCTGTGTTGTTATTTTCCAGACAGCGTTTCTCTGTGTAGCCCTAGCTGTCCTGGAACTCATGCTGTACACCAGCCGGGCCTCAAACTCACAGAGATCTGCTTGTCTCTTCCTCCCGAGTGCTGGATGAAAGGCATGCACCACCACTCCTAACACTTTAAATATAGACCAATGACTAGCTAATTAATTATACCACATTCAATTTAGAATCTTCCCTGAGGAAACTTTTATATGCCAGATAACCTATGATACTTTCTGATGTGCAGTGTTCAAAACTAAAGAAAAGGATCTGGTACTTCTTTTTCTTCTTTTGTAAATTTGTGTGTGTGAGAGGGGGAGAGTTTCTCTGTATAGGCTTGGCTATCCTATAACTCACTTCATAGACCAGGCTGACCTTGAACTCAGAGATCCACCTGCCTCTGCCTCAGGAATGCTGGAATTAAAGGTGTGTGCCACCACTGCCTGGATCTTTTAAATTCTTTTTTAAGAATTACTTTATTTTTAATTTTGTGGCTATGGTTGGGGGGGGTGGTGTGTGAACTTGTGAGTGTGGGTGCCCTCAGAGTTTAGAGGTGGAGTTACAGGCAGTTAGGAATTGCTCAGTATGGATGCTGGGAACCTAATTCAAGTTCTCTGCAAGAGCAATACACATTCCAAACCACTGAGCCATCTTCCAGACCCTTTTTAATCACTGGGCCATCCCCAAGTCCATATTTGGCAATTCTTCAAAGGGAGAAATACAGAGTTATCTTGTGACTTGGGAATTCCCCTTCTGGTTATGTGTAAAACGCAGTTTCTTGATGAACAAAGCATGTTGCAAGCATTCAAATAATGATATCATTCACAACTAAAGTCTAATGTGTTGGACATAGTAGAACACCGCTGTAGTGCCCCAAAACTGGACGCTAAGTAGGAGGATCTCAAGTTCAAGGTGGCACAGTGAGGCTCTGCTTACAAATGTAGATATCCATCTGAAATGAAAGAGGGCTTGAGCCTTAGGGGACAGTTGCCAGAGCAACTGTCTGAGCTCTAACCCTGGCAGAAATAGAAAAAAAAAAAAAAGATGTGAATTCCAGGGAAAGGAGGAAGCCTGCCTTCAGATCTGGGCGGCTTTGCCACATATACGCTTATATTTCCTGAAGGTACCTGCCTTTTCATGGCAAGATCTATTGACTAACGCTGTTGCTTATTCACGTGGTTGGGGGAGGGGTGGCAAGGAGCTGAACATGCACCGAGGCTGTTTGCATCTAAAACAACACGAAAAAGAAGAATTGCAAGTCTTTGGGTTTGAGGAGAAAGTGAAAAGTCAAATCTATGGATGTGCTCACACTCTGGATTGAAGAGATGGTTTGCCAGGAATAAAGAGGTCAAGAGAGTGACCTCACCAAGTGGAAAGAAAATGCACAGAAAGCAGACAGTTCTGTCAGTTTGCGTGTGTGATAGGGAACCTGTCCAGACAGGTGGGAAGAACTCATGGTTCAAAATGACAACTCAGGCTTGAAGAATGGGCCAGGAACCTTAAGACGAAGGGAAACACAAGTCTGTGGAGTAACCACTGAGCAAGGGAAGACCAAGGGAAACACAAGCCTGTGGAGTAACCACTGAGCAAGGGAAGACCAAGGGAAACACAAGCCTGTGAAGTAACCACTGAGCAAGGGAAGACCAAGGGAAACACAAGCCTGTGGAGTAACCACTGAGCAAGTCTTCACAATTCTTCAAGAAAATGCAGTCAAAACCACAGCTACATCCAGCTTGTAGTCACTGAATGGTCTGTAATGAAACAAAACAAAAGCAGAAATCTAGAGGCAAAACGTAGATTAGCTGCCACCCTCTGCTGTGGGGGCGAGAAGCCGAGGAAATGGAGGGCAGTTAGTGAGGGCTAACTTGTTTCTCCTGCAACTGAGAGATGGTGTGAGCCTTGTGTTGACGGCTTTGAACATATTAAAGACCGCTGGAGGGGACACTTTCATGGGTAAGCTGTATTGTGTTAAAAATCATGTCTCAATAAAATTCAAAGAACAATAACACGTGCTGATTAGTGAGCCCAAGAACTTAGGAACTGTACCCACTAGGGCGAGGATGGGAACCCAGGCAGCCCCCATGTCAGAGACTTGGGCAGCTGTTCAAAGTGACAGTGTGGAGTTAGGGGACCCAGAAGTCTCCTAGGTATATGCACAGGAGACACGAAAGTGCTGTGGCACATTATCTTAACCAGACAAAGATGTGCTACATTTGTTTATGCAGCAAAATACTACTTGAACTGTGTAAAGGTGTGTTACTTTTGTTTCTGCTGCATTGTTAAATTATGTGAAGATGTGTTGCTTTTTTTCCCCCCACCTTGGCTGCCTAAGGTGATTGGTTTAATAAAAAGCTGAACAGCCAATAGCTAGACAGGAAAGGGATCATCAGGGCTCCCTGCCTACGCAAAATTCCCAATCAAGCCAAATCAAAACAAGCCTGGATTAAGAAATATCCAGGTTTAATGGGAGTTCTGCACTCTCGGGCGGCCCCAAGGGGGAACTGGAAAGCTGCACAAGCACAACCACCAAAAGGGAGAAAAGGACACCTTGGGTTCCTTTATTTGGAAGCTCATTTAAATACCCTGGAAAGTGGTCCTGACCACCCACACCCCCCCACCCCCCCACCCCCACCCCCTGCCAGGGAAGGGTCAGGACTTGGCCTGCTGGGATTTGGAGTTCAGAGTGCTAAATCTCAGGGTCAGGGTGCTAGGATAGATTCAAGGTGCTGGGGCCTAAGCTTGACAAAGAACAAATAGAAAAGGACAAGAGAAGAAGAAAGGAGGGAAGAAAAAAAAGAGAGGGACACGTTCCAGGCAAGAAGCCAGGAGCCGCCAGCCAGTCTCCAGTCAGCTGCCTGCCAGCCAGGAGAAGCAGTGAAAGTAAGATCTACAGAAAGTAAGGAAGTAAAAAGTCCTAAGGCAAAAGGTAGATAAAGAGAAAAAGGTTAATTTAAGTTAAAAGAGCTAGCCAGAAATGAGACTAAGCTAGCCCATGCATTCATAACTAATAGAAGTCTCTGTCATGTTTTGGGAGCTGGTGGTAGCCTAGAAGAAAAAGCCTGATCTAAGTCAGTGTGTTTCATAGATGAATCTTGGGAAAATAATGCTAAATGAAAGAAGTCACAACATCTACAGGATCTATTTAAATATCGCTCAGAACAGACAAGACCTTAGAGACAGAAAGTGAATCAGCGGTTGCCTAAGTCTGGAGGGAGAACGGGAAGTGGGGAGTGATCAATAATGGCTATAGGGTTTCTCAGTGGGATGGTGGAGCTGCTCTAAACTTAGGTAGTTTTGTGCCTTTGTAAATAAGCATTAGAAAATGTTGAACGAGCCAGTTGGGCTGCAGAACTTGGTGGTTTGTGAGCTACAACCCCAAAGACTGCTGAATAGAAAGAGTCTGTAGGATAGGATCAGCTTGCAGTTGAGGTCATTCTGAGGACAGTCCCTGGCCCCTGCCTTGTCCCCCTTTCACGCTTTTCCTTCCTCCTAGTGTGTCTGTCATCTTCATGACTCTCTGTTCCTCTCCCTCTTCTGCAAGTGTTTTTTATTCTTACCTCCTTCCTCAGTGTGTGCCGCAGAGATCTGTGTACAGATCTTAAATCAGATTAATGTATGTTGCATATAGCTGGGTGAATTAAAATGAACCTTTCTCATTTTCTCATATATAAAAAAGGCTAAATCTGCCTGTTGCTTCTTCTGGAAGTTAGGGATTTTTTTTCTTTTTCTTTTTTATTGAGAAAGGAAAAAAAAACAAGTTTCCGCCTCCTCCCAGCCTCCTATTTCCCTCCCCCCCTCCCACCCTTCTCCCCCCCTTCTCCCCCTCCCCCCATCCCTCTCCCCCTCCCTCTCCAGTCCAAAGAGCAGTCAGGGTTCCCTGCCCTGTGGTAAGTCCAAGGTCTTCCCCCCTCCGTCCATATCTAGAAAGGTGAACATCCAAACTGGCTAGGCTCCCACAAAGCCAGCACATTAAGTAGGATCAAAACCCCGTGCCATTGTCCTTGGCTTCTCATCAGCCCTCATTGTTCGCCATGTTCAGAGAGTCCGGTTTTATCCCATGCTTTTTCACTCACAGTCCAGCTGGCCTTGGTGAGCTCCCAATAGATCAGCTCCACTGTCTCAGTGGGTGGGTGCACCCCTCGTGGTCCTGACTTCCTTGCTCATGTTCTCCCTCCTCTGCTCCTCATTGGGACCTTGGGAGCTCAGTCCAGTGCTCCAGTGTGGGTCTCTGTCTCTATCTCCATCCATCACCAGATGAAGGTTCTATGATGATATGCAAGATATTTGTCAGTATTGCTATAGGATAGGGTCATTTCAGGTTCCCTATCCTCAGCTGCCCAAGGAACTAACTGGGGACATCTCCTTGGGCTCCTGGGAGCCACTCTAGGTTCAAGTCTCTTGCCAACCCTAAGGTGGCTCCCTTAACTAAGAATTGTGCTTCCATGCTCCCCTATCCAATCTTCCTTTATCCCAATCATCCTTTTTCCCCAAGTTCCCCCCATCCTCCCCTTCTCCCTTTTCTCTCCTCATCTCCCCTTACCCCCATCTCACCCCACCCCCAAGATCCCAATTTTCTACCCGGCAATTTTGTCTACTTCCCATAGCCAAGAGGATAACTATATGTTTTTCCTTGGGTTCATCTTCTTACTTAGCTTCTTTAGGTTCACCAATTGTAGACTCCGTGAGCCTTATTTATGGCTAGAAACCAATTATGAGTGAGTACATCCCATGTTCATCTTTTTGGGTCTGGGTTACCTCACTCAATATAGTGTTTTCTATTTCCATCCATTTGCATGCAAAATTCGAGAAGTCATTGTTTTTTTACCGCAGCGTAGTACTCTAATGTGTATATATTCCATACTTTCTTCATCCATTCTTCCATTGAAGGACATCTAGGTTGTTTCCAGGTTCTGGCTATTACAAATAATACTGCTATGAACATAGTTGAACAAATGCTCTTGTCATATGATAGGTCATCTCTTGGGTATATTCCCAGGAGTGGTATTGCTGGGTCCAGGGGTAGGTTGATCCCAAATTTCCTGAGAAACCGAAACACTGATTTCCAAAGTGGTTGCACAAGTTTGCATTCCCACCAGCAATGGATGAGAGTACCCCTTCCTCCACAGCCTCTCCAGCAAAGGCTATCATTGGAGTTTTTTATTTTAGCCATTCTGACAGGTGTAAGATGATATCTCAAAGTTGTTTTGATTTGCATTTCCCTGATCGCTAAGGAGGTTGAGCATGACCTTAAGTGTCTTTTGGCCATTTGAACTTCTTCTGTTGAGAATTCTCTGTTCAGTTCAGTGCCCCATTTTTTAATTGGGTTAATTAACACTTTAAATTCTAGTTTCCTGAGTTCTCTATATATTTTGGAGATCAGACCTTTGTCTGTTGCGGGGTTGGTGAAGATCTTCTCCCAGTCAGTAGGTTGCCTTTTTGTCTTAGTGACAGTGTCCTTTGCTTTACAGAAGCTTCTCAGTTTTAGTAGGTCCCATTTATTCAATGTTGCCCTTAATGTCTGTGCTCCTGGGGTTATACATACGAAGCGATCTCCTATGCCCATCTGCTGTAGGGTACTTCCCACTTTCTCTTCTATCAGGTTCAATGTGTTCTAACTGATATTGAGGTCTTTAATCCATTTGGACTTGAGTTTTGTGCATGGTGATAGATATGGGTCTATTTTCATTCTTCTACAGGTTGACATCCAGTTATGCCAGCACCATTTGTTGAAGATGCTGTCTTTCTTCCATTGTATACTTTTAGCTCCTTTATCGAAAATGAGGTGTTCATAGGTTTGTGGGTTAAAATTCGGGTATTCTATACGATTCTATTGGTCGACTTCTCTGTTTTTATGCCAGTACCACACTGTTTTCATCACTGTAGCTCTGTAATAGAGTTTGAAGTCAGGGATGGTAATGCCTCCAGAAGGTCCTTTATTGTATAGGATTGTTTTGGCAATCCTGGGTTTTTTGTTTTTCTATATAAAGTTGATTATTGTCCTCTCAAGATCTGTGAAGAATTTTGATGGGACCTTGATAGGGATTGCATTGAATCTATAAATTGCCTTTGGTAGAATTGCCATTTTTACTATGTTGATCCTCCCAATCCAAGAGCAAGGGAGGTCCTTCCATTTTCTGGTATCCTCCTCAATTTCTTTCTTCAATGCCTTAAAGTTCTTGTCAAATAGATCCTTCACTTCCTTGGTTAGAGTTACCCCAAGATATTTTATGCTGTTTGTGGCTATCGTGAAAGGTGAAGCTTCTCTGATTTCCCTCTCTGCTTCCATATCCTTTGTGTATAAGAGGGTGACTGATTTTTTGGAGTTGATCTTGTATCCTGCCACATTACTAAAGGTGTTTATCGCTGTAAAAGTTCTTTGGTGGAGTTTTGGGGGTCACTTATGTACACTATCATATCATCTACAAATAACGAAAGTTTCACCTCTTTCTTTCCAATTCGAATCTCCCTTGATCCCCTTATGTTGTCTTATTGCTATTGCTAGAACTTCAAGTACTATATTGAAGATGTATGGCGAGAGTGGACAGCCTTGTCATGTTCCTGAGTTTAGTGGGATGGCTTTGAGTTTCTCTCAGTTTAATTTGATGTTAGCTGTCGGCTTGCTGTAAATAGCTTTTATTATATTTAGGTATGCCCCTTGTATCCCTAATCTCTCCAATACTTTTATCATAAAGGGGTGTTGAATTTTGTCAAATGCTTTTTCAGCATCTAATGAAATGATCATATGGTTTTTTTCTTTCAGTTTATTTATATGATTGATTACATTGATAGATTTTTTGTATGTTGAACCAGCCCTGCATCTCTGGGATAAAGCCTACTTGTAGATCATAATGGATAATTTTTCTAATGTGCTCTTGGATTCGGTTTGCCAATATTTTGTTGAGGATTTTTGCGTCGATGTTTATGAGTGAGATTGGCCTATAATTCTCTTTCTTGGTTGAGTCTTTGTGCGGTTTTGGTATCAGAGTAACTGTAGCTTCATAAAAGGAATTTGGCAATGCCTCTTCTGTTTCTATATTGTGAAATACATTAAGGAGTATAGGTATTAGGTCTTCTTGGAAGTTCTGGTGGAATTCCGCATTGAAACCATCTGGTGCTGGGCTTTTTTTGGTAGGGAGGTTTTTGATAACCGCTTCTAATTCTTTGCGACTAACATGTCTATTTAGATTGTTCACCTGGTCCTGGTTTAACTTTGGTATATGGTATTTATCTAAAAAAGTGTCCATTTCCTTTACATTTTCCAGTTTTGTGGCATACAGGCTTTTGTAGTAAGATCTAATGATTCTCTGAATTTCCTCTGTGTTTGTGGTTATGTCCCCCTTTTCATTTCTGATCTTATTAATTTGCAAATTCTCTCTCTGCCATTTGATTAGTTTGGATAAATGATTGTCAATCTTGATGATTTTCTCCAGGAACCAGCTTTTTGTTTCATTGATTCTTTGGATTGTTTTCTGTGTTACTATTTTGTTGATTTCAGCCCTCAGTTTGATTATTTCCAGTCTTCTACTCCTCCTAGGTGAGTCTGCTTTTTTTCCTAGAGCTTTCAGGTGGGCTGTTAAGTCTACAATGTGAGCTTTCTCTGTTTTCTTTAAGTGGGCACTTAGTGCTATGAACTTTCCTCTTAGGACTGCTTTCATAGTGTCCCATAAGTTTGAGTATGTTGTTTCTTTATTTTCATTGAATTCCAGGAAGACTTTAATTTTTTTCTTTATTTCTTCCTTAATCCAGGTATGGTTCAGTAGTTGACTGTTTAGTTTCCATGAATTTGTAGGCTTTCTGGGGGTAGCATTGTTGTTGAATTCTAACTTTAATCCATGGTGATCTGATAAGACACAGGTGGTTACTAATATTTTTTGTAACTGTGGATGTTTGCTTTGTTACCGACTCTGTGTTTGATTTTCGAGAAGGTTCCATGAGCTGCAGGGAAGAAGGTATATTCTTTCCTATTTGGGTGGAATGTTCTATAGATGTCTGTTAAGTCCATTTGCTTCATTACCTCCATTAATTCTCTTATTTCTCTGTTAGGTTTCTGTCTGATTGACCTGTCCATTGATGAGAGAGGAGTGTTGAAGTCTCCTACTATTAGTGTGTGCGTTTTGATGGCTGCCTTGAGTTTTAGCAATGTTTCTTTTATGTACGTGGGTGCTTTTATATTAGGGGCGTAGATGTTCAGGATTGAGACTTCATCCTGATGAACTGTTCCTGTTATGAGTATAAAATGCCCTTCTCCATCTCTTCTGATTGATTTAAGTTTGAAGTCAACTTTGTTAGAAATTAGTATGGCCACACCTGCTTGTTTCTTAGGTCCGTTTGCTTGATAAGCCTATTCCCAGCCCTTTACTCTGAGTAGGCGCCTGTCTTTGTGGTTGAGGTGTGTTTCTTGTAAACAGCAGAATGTTGGATCCTGTTTTCTTATCCAATCTCTTAGCCTATGCCTTTTTATAGGTGAGTTGAGTCCATTGACATTAAGTGATATTAATGACCAGTGGTTGTTAACTCTGGTCACTTTTTTAGTCGTAGAGTTTGTGAGTTTCCCTTCTTTGAATTGTGTTGGTGAAGGGTCTCTAGATGTCTGAGTTATTGAGGTCTTTGTTGGACTCCTTGGTTAGTGATTTTCCTTCTATTACTTTCTGTAAGGCTGGATTTGTGGCTGCGTATTGTTTAAATTTCTTTTTATCCTGGAAAATTTTATTTTCTCCAATTATAGTGAATGAAAGCTTGGCTGGGTATAGTAATCTGGGCTTGCATCCATGGTCTCTCAGTTTCTGCAGTACATCTATCCAGGACCTTCTGGCTTTCATGGTTTCCATGGAGAAGTCAGGTGTAAGTCTGATAGGTTTACCTTTATAAGTGACTTGGCCTTTTTCCTTTGCAGCTCTTAAAATTCTTTCCTTATTCTGTATGCTTTGTGTTTTGATTGTTATATGGCAAGGGGATTTTTTTTTTTGATCCAGCCTATTCAGTGTTCTGTATGCTTCTTGAACCTTCATAGGTATATCTTTCTTTAGGTTGGGAAAGTTTTCTTCTATAATTTTATTAAATATATTTTCTGGACCATTGAGCTGCACTTCTTCTCCTTCTTCTACTCCTATTATTCTTAGGTTTGGTCTTTTTATTGTGTCCCATATTTCCTGAATGTTTTGTGATGAGAGTTTGTTGGACTTGCTGTTTTCTTTGATCAGTGTGTTTATTTTCTCTATGGTATCTTCAGAATCTGAGATTCTTTCTTCTAATTCTTGTATTCTGTTGGTTATGCTTGTTTCTGTAGACTCTGTTTGTTTACTTAAATTTTCCATGTCAGCCGGCCCTCTTTTTGTGTTTTCTTCTTTGCCTCCATTTCAGTTTTCAAGTCTTGAACTGTTTCCGTTATCTGTTTGATTGTTTTTCCTTGGTTTTCTAGGGTATCATTCACTGATTTATTCAATTCTTCAAACTTTCTGTTATATTTCTCATCCATTTCTATAAGGGCATTCTTTACATGCTGTTTAAGGATGTCAATCACTTTCATGAATTCAATCTTTTCTACTTCTTCTTGATTAAGGTGTTCATGTCCTCCCGTTGTGAGGTCGCTGGTTTCTGGTGGCTTCATGTTGCTTTCAGATTGTTGGGTGAATTCTTGCATTGGCATCTGCCCATGTCTTCTTCCAAATGCTCCCTTATGGATCTTCTTTTACCGGATCAGGTCTCCTTGCCTACTGATGTACCTTCCCAGTGATGGCTCTCCCCAGTGATTGCTCTCCTGGTGCCGAGATCAGATCTCCGTGCCCAATGATGGCTCTCCCCGATGCTGGCTCTTCTGGCACCCAGATCAGGTCTCCATGCTGGTTGGGTAGCTCGTAAACAAAGCGCCTACCTTGCTTGGTGCAGGCAGGCTATAGAAAGAAAAGAACTCCCACCTGCTTGGTTGCCCTGAGGATTCGGACCCAGTGCCCAGACAGGCTGGGCTGGGTGATGTTATGTGCCGAGAGAGGGCAGGGGGGCTGAAGTGGGGAGGGCTCTGGATGCAAGCTGGGTGGGATAGGAAGAAAGAGGCAGTATGCAGGGAGTAGAGGCCCTGCAGAAAGGCCAAGAAGGATAGGGGGCTGAGGAACCCCTGTGTTCCCTGTCCTAGGCTGGCGCCGTGGGGTCAGAAACTCACCCCAATGCCGAGAGATCAGCGGAAGTTAGGGATTTTGACTCCCGGATTGAGTCTAATCGATGCGGCTTTCCGCACTCTGGGGCACTCCTTTGAGAACCCTCATGCTTTTCCTAGGTTAGCATTTGCTCAGTGGTCCTAGCCTACACTATGCTGACTTCACTTGAACTGTAAAGTCTCTACCTCCCAGAGTTAGGATGTGCCACCCATTAAAATCCATCCTGGAAAAGAAGGTGTACCCCTCCATCTGAATGCCACCCCACACATCAAGCCTCTCCTCCAGAGCTAAACTTAAAAAGACAAAAGAACGGAGAATGGGGAAATGAATGGCCTCAGAATAGTGGGCAGAAATAGCAACTTCCCTTTTTCTGTACGGCTTGGGTTTTGATCGTCTGTTTCTTTTTTTTTCTTTTCCCATTCCTCTTTTTTCAGAGAGAGAGACTGTTCTTTATGTCAGGCTGTGAGGTCGGAGACTCTAAAATACCACATGTGTCATTGGATGGGACATTTCTCAGAAGGGCATTAACTTTGGGAAGAGTTTGGGCAGTCCCAAATGACTCAGATGTAAACGATGAGTCAATTCGTGTTGCTAAAACTGTGTTCCCTTCATCTCGGCCTTTGGAATATTGGATTCTTTCAGCTTGGCAATAGCTAGCATTTATTGATTTCTTGAGTAGATTCTTGTGACCATGAGAATGAAGACCAAAGTAGACCATCTCTCCATGTTGATACAGTCTATCAGGCATTATCTGACACCTGTTAAAAATAACGGACTCGGGAAACAAGATTTTTGTTTTTAACCACATTAAAACCATTTCTGATAAATCTTCTCAGGAAACTGACAAGCTGTCAGTTATTCAATAATAAACCAACTCTCTAGGTTGAGGTCACATGTGAGTACCACTGGTCAAGGGTTTTGTCATGGGCACTGTTTTTAGAAACTTTTCATCTCTTCCTTCAGTTCAACCCCACCTCTATTGCATAGGGAAGATAGCATATCACCAGCAAGCTACACAGGAGGAAACTGAGTCACAGAATAAGCATTAAGGAGCAGGTCAAGGTTTAAACCTTGTCCTAGCCAAGGGACATTCTTTTTATGGCTGCACTTTCTGGATTTTCTAAAGTGCTTTTGGGGGAGAGTCTAGCGGCTGGGCTGTTGCGATACAGGCAGGGAGAATTAAGATTGACTCAGATGAGTTTTGGTGTGCCTTTTCCCTTTCTGAGTGAAATGCTGAGGACCCATCTGGAATCCTCGCATTCCTGAAGGGATCGTGAATTGCTGTATAAACATTTTATTTATCCAGTTGAGGCAGACACTTAAGTGATTAAAGTCATGGGTTCATAAGGGATAGGAAATGGGATCTTAATATATAAGGCTCTTCAAGTGTGGGCTTCTAGAATGGTTCCAAGCTGGGCCTTACTGGCGTCTGCGTTTAATCTCGGCATCCAGGAGGCAGAGGCAGGAGGGGCTCTGTGAGTTCTCTGTATGCTACACAGATAGACCTTGTCAAAAAAAAAATGTCTCCATATTAGATAATTTACAGTACAGACTCTTGGCAGAGAAATCGCAAGGCCTTGGCAACCGGAGATTTCACTTGGGATCCTCCCCCTCAGAAACTTAATCAATACCATTTGATCCAGACGTGTTTCACAGGTTTAAAATTGTCTATTTCTTCTTGAAGAACTGCTAAAAGCTTTATACATTCACGCACTCTAGCTAGTCAATAACGTGTCTGGGGCTAGGGGTTCTGACTTACAGAGATACTGATGACACTGTTTGTGGTGATAAGATTGGGGCTAGGGGTTCTGACTTACAGAGATACTGATGACACTGTTTGTGGTGATAAGATTGCGACATAAATGGTGACTCCAATAGGAGCCTAAGAGAGAGTTCAGAGCTCTTTTAACATTTATATTATTATTGTGTGTGTGCGTGTGTGTGTGTGTGTGTGTGTGCGTGTGTGTGTGTGTGTGTGCGTGTGTGCGTGTGTGTGTGCGTGTGTGTGTGTGTGTGCGTGTGTGCGTGTGTGTGTGTGCGTGTGTGTGTGTGTGCGTGTGTGCGTGTGTGTGTGCGTGTGTGTGTGCGTGTGTGTGTGTGTGTGCGTGTGTGTGTGTGTGTGCGTGTGTGTGTGTGCGTGTGTGTGTGTGTGCGTGTGTGTGTGTGCGTGTGTGTGTGTGTGCGTGTGTGTGTGTGTGCGTGTGTGCGTGTGTGTGTGTGCGTGTGTGTGTGCGTGCGTGCGTGCGTGCATGCGTGTGTGTGTGTGTGCGTGCGTGTGTGTGTGTGTGTGTGCGCGTGCGTGTGTGTGTGTGTGTGTGTGTGCGTGCGTGTGTGTGTGTGTGTGTGTGTGTGCACGCGCGTGCGTGTGTGTGTGTGTGTGTGTGTGCGCGCGCACACACACACAGCACTAGGGGCACACACATGAAGGTCAGATGACAACTCTGTGGTTCTGGTTCTCTTTTCCACCTAAGAGAGTTCCAGGCTTATGTAATAAGCACCTTTACCTGCTGAGTCAGCAACTCAGCAACACCCCCCCTCATATTTTAAAAGATGAATAAATTCATAGTTAAATAAGGTTACTTCAGATAGCTAGACACCCATTTCTTGATTTTATTAGCCTATGTCCTAAGAGTGTGCTTCATCACACTGGTTGGCCGCCTGTTATGAGCTCTTGTACAGAGTTCCTGCTTCATTCATCTTTTCAGGACTATGTTTATGACACGCAGAGCACATGGCAGCAAGCAAGCAGTTATTCAGTGCAGACCCTGACAGTGCAGCACCGCTAAGACAAAATTAAGTAAAGGGTACTTTTATATGTCTGTTCCAGTTGTATTGTATTAGCAGCTTCAAAGAACATGGAGTTAAATTACAACCAAAATGCTGGCTTTTTAGATGTGCAAAAGAGAGGTGAGGACCGCAGTGTAATGAATTTTCTTAGGTGTCCATTTTTTTTACTTAAAAAGTATTAGACACCTACCCTTCTCCAGATAAAGAAAAGTACTTAACTGTCACAGACTGTGTAGAACTCTAAAATAATTCTGAGACCTCTCAGCAATAGTGCTCCCCCTCCCCTGGGAACCAAGGACCTAACAACTGCACATGCATGTACTGAAATGTTGGAAATTTTCCATCTCCCTGAGTCCTTGTGAATGTTCTCCAAATAGAACTCAGTTATTGAATAGGGGCAAGATAACCCTTAGGTGTTGACTCAGTTGTTTTGATTCAGTCCCTGGGAAAAGGTCAAAGTAACCCTCAAATGTTTCCTCTTGCCTCACCTGATCTGGCAACCGCTCTCCAGCCAATTATTGGTAATAGCCCTTTGAATAAGCCAATCATAATAGTTGAAGAACAACCCTCAGACTCCCCCCTTGTTTCTGTGGCTTTTTGCTTTGAAAGTAGCCTGTACCATCTATTCAGGGTCTTTCTGGCTTCTCGGATGCTGAAAGACCTTGTCACAACAGAATTAATTAAATCCTCATGCTTTTACATCAACTGTGATGTGAGGGTGGTCTCTTCGGGCAACTTCTCCTCAGTGATTGGACTCCAGGGTCCAACAAGAGCAGGATAGACATGCTTCCTGCCCTCTGGAACTTGCCTTCTTGGAGAAAAGAAGCAAAGTAAACATTGAATAATAAAAAACATTTATTACAAGTGATGAAGACACTGTAGTGTATAGTTTTGTTTGTTTGTTTGCTTGTTTTGTTAACTTGACACAAGGTAGAGTCATTGAGAAAAGGAACCTCACTTGAGAAAATGCCTCAGTCAGACTGCCTGGAGGCATTTTCTTAATTGATACTGTGTCTGGGAGGATCCAGCCCACTGTGGGCCATGCTACCCCTGGGAGGTGATCTTCAAAGGTATAAGAAAAGTAGATGAACATGAGCCTGGAGAGTAAGCTGGGAAATAGCAATCACCATCACCTCCTTTCCTTCCTGATGGACTGTGGCTGTAAACTGAAATAAGCCCTTTCCTCCCCAAGTTGGTTTTGGTCCTGGTTCTTAATCACAGCTATAGAAAACTAAGGCAGGGGCCAATTTCCTCCATCAGAGCATACCAGGAGCTCACCTGTAGTTGAACAAGTTGATACTGTTCCTTGCATTCAAGAGAAAACACACAATGTGAATTGTGTGGTATGTTGGAAAGAGAAGCTGGGAAAACTTCGATGGGTAAGGAGTTGGAGTCATGTTTAGCCTTACAAACAAGGCTAAACATGGAAGCACTTTTGCCAGTGTTGAAAATAATCAGCCACCTAGTTAAGTATAGAGGGAGAATGTGATATTGAGTGAACCATATGGTGGCCTTGTTCTTTCCTTGTTCTTTGCTTTGATTCATTTCGTTGTCGTCTCAGAGGAAACTTGTCCAAGTTTGAGAGTTTATAATATTGTTTATATCTGTCTACTATAAATGACAGGACAGTTTCTGCATATCAATACTTCATATTTCCCACCCTGACTTCCAGAGGAAACAAATAAGGGACCAGGTAGCAATGCTGGTAAAGAAATCTATGTTCCTTGGGGGTGATTAGATATTGTTTTTATCTCTCCCAACATTTTATCCTTGGAATCTTGGGAAAGAAACTAAAGGACGCAGCAGTTAAAGATGCAACTGCGTAGGTATCTTGTCTTTCCATGTCAAAGAGGGTGTGTGTGTGTATGTGTGTGTACATTTGTGTGCACTTGTGTGCACATGCATGTGTGTGTGTGCAGAGGGGAGGAATGTTAATGAAGAACATAGTCTGGGTGACTTGGATTCTTCTCGTTTATCCAGTCTCTGACTCTGACAAGACAGCACATACATGCTTAGTGACAGCGAGCATCAGCCCGGTGAAACTAACTGCAAAGTAGTTCTAATCATCGTCTATTAATAGCTATCGGTAACACAGGCCTCAGATAAACAGGCAAGTGTCAGTGATGTGGGTCCCGAGGGTGATTGCTGGTACATCAGCAAGAACTAAAATAGTGGTTTTAAAAAGAGTCCTAAACATAATGAAATGCCTTCATTTTTCAAGCCCCCCCCCACCTAAATTCACTGATCGCTCAGCGTTCTATTTTTACTAGAAGGAACTATATTAGGAAGATGTTTGCTGTAGATGCTGTCTGGGATGTCATGGCAACCGCTTGCTTTTCATCAAGCAGTTTGTGTCAAGATTATACATTTAGCAACTTTCTGCAGGATGCCTAAAATGATGGTGTATTTCAGCCATCACTTCAGTCATGGGAGTCTTATCCAGAGGCTCATAAATTCAAACTTGTTTGAGAGAAGGGTGGGACACAGAGATCACCTATGCTTCTGGAGAAAGGTTCCTTTCTTTCAGCAACAATGGGTGACTTAACAGACATTCTGTAGCTGGCAGACTCAGCACACAATGCCATCACACAAGTGTAGAGGTGAGGCAACAATCAGACCGTGAAATACAGTTCAGCCCCTGGTTTCTTAACCCTGCTATGAAGCATGACACCAAAGACTGCAGGACTCAACTTCTCTAGCTAAATGATATAAGAAAGTCCTTGAAGCCTTATGTTCCTGTGGTTGGGGCTTTCCCTTCATAAGTCTATATTCAAGAGACTCCTCCAGCATTTCCTCCTAGACAGAGCAGTGTGGTTAAGAGTTCATGCTTGAAATGAAAACAAACCTAGGTTTAAATAAGCCCTGGCTCTGCCCACACACTTGCTATGTGTCCTTGGAAGGGTTCCTCATTGAGAAATGAACCTTATAATAGTAACTAGCTCATAGGGTTGGTGGGAGGAGCCACAAGAGCTTAACTTAGTATCTACCTCATAAGTTATATTAGTTATGTGAGTGTGGTGGTTTGAATGAGAATGGCCCCCACAGGCCCATATAGTTTAATTTTTGGTTCTCAATTGATGAGAATGTCTAAATTGGTGTTAGGTGTGGCTTTGTTGAAGAAGGTATATCGTTAGGGAGGACTCTGAGGTTCCAAGGCCCATGCACTCCCCAGCTCACTTTGAGTGTTTGTGACTCAAGATGTAAGCTGTCAGGTAGGGCTTAGCATCATGCCTGCCGGCCTGCTACTCCCCTTCCCCATCACCATGGGCTTAGACACTAACCCTCTGAAACTGTGAGCCCCAAACAAATAATTTCTTCTATAAGTTGCCTTGATCAGGGTGTCTCATACAGCTAAAGAACAGTAGCTAAGACATATGAGACAATAAAATAAAACTTACTCCGTATGGTGTTTGACCCATTGAAAGTAACCAATAAGCATTAACAAATATCAATGCCAGCCTTAACAGATATTCCCCTTGGGGAACTGCTAACATAACACACGACTAGACAGCCTTGTAGAGTTAAAAATAATCAGACCAACAAATCTCTTCATAATAAAGTAAGTGAGTCTGAGATGTGTTAATGGTCTCACATTGGAGCATAGTGTGTATTTTTTAACGTTCTCAGCACCTGCAGCCTCTACTAACGTGCAGCCGACCGTCCATTCCATTAGCCTGCACCACCAGGATTAATCAGGCCTGGGGATCAGGCACAGAAGGTCTCTGCAAAGGCCTCTTTCTTAGCTTTGTGCTATCACAGAAGATTTAATTATCATGACAGGGGGTTGATTACTTCCTGCAGACCAGGAAGCAGAGAGGAAAAAAAGAGAGAAGTGGCAGGCATCCTAATGCCCCCAGTGACCTAACTTCCAGTAGGTTCCAACCTTTCAAGGTTTCACTGCCTCCCAATAGTGCTGTGAGCTGAGCAGGGAATCTTCAATACACAAGCCTCTAGGAGATGTTCAAGAGTTGAACTGTAAGACCACTGTACAAAAGAACACACTAAATGGTTGAATTCCAGACCTAAGCAGCCTTTGCAGCTAATCCACCTGCAGCCAGTGAAAGACTGTACCCTAGTTCTCCAGCTTTCCACACTGTATTTTAATGTTCTTATTTAGTTTTTCTAAAATCAGAGTTAGCTTTGCTTTCCTTTCCTAAGTTGCATATAAGTGGAATCACATGTGTATTTTGTCCTTTGTTACATACTGCCTTTGTTACATACATACATATAATATATGTAATATATTAATAAACCTCTATTAACTCCATGATTACTTCAGATGCTTCTGGATTTAATTCAAATTTTTATAGTTTTATAAATACTGTATATTTATTATTTATCCAGCTATAATATAAGTAACAGTTAAAAATACCAATCTTGCAAAAATAATGAAGGGCCCTTCATAATCTCAGCCAGAGACAGTCCCTGCTGTCTCAGTTTATACCTCTAAATTTGCTCTGTGTTTACAGCCACTTAATTAGGATGAGCATGGAGTGTTAAAAACACACAGATTCATTTTTCTCTGTCAATAAATTTGTTTTTCTCTGTGGCCATCCTGTGTAAGTCTCCTGAGAGTTTGATAGTCTCTAGTTTGTGGCTATTTAGCCTTGTAGAAGTGTGTCACTGGGGATGGATGTAAGGTTTCAGAAGCCTCCTGAATTCCTGGTGAACTCTCTACTTCCTTAGCCACTGCCCCAGGGTCATGCCTGCCTGTCTGCAGCCATGCTCCCCACCATAATAGTGACAGGCTCTCCTGTCCCACTGGAATTTTAAGCCTTAAATCAACCTTCCCTTCTATAAGTTACCTTAGCCAAGGTGGGGTTTTTTCCTTTTGTTTTTCTCAAGACAGGGTTTCTCTGTGTAGCCTTTGGAGCCTGTCCTGGAACTCACTCTATAGACCAGGCTGGCCTTGAACTCACAGAGGTCTACCTGTCTCTGCTTCCTTAGTGCTGGGATTAAAGGTGGGTGCCACCACCACCCAGCTAGCCGAGGTGTTTTTTATCACAGCATTAGAAAAGTAACTAACAGAATTTCTAAGGTGGGGAAATTCAGACACTGTACAAATCAGATAACCTGGCGTTCTGAAGAAGGCAAAACTCTAGTGAGAGTTGAACAAGTGTCTGGCAGAGGTGCAGTTGAGGAAGAATGCTGGGTATGGGGGGGAGAGGAGGAACACTGGGTAAGGGGCAGTGGGCTGGGTAAGGGGTCACACCACGGAAGCAAGCCTTGGAAATAGTGGGGTTATGCTCCGACACTGTAAAATGGATGCATGTCATCATTCATTTGCAAAACCCACATATATAGAGACTTGTTAGTAGTGATGTTATGGACAGGTAGTCTGTAACTAAGGACAAAGCACACAAAGTGACTCTAGCTAGATGTAAGTTAGAAAAATGTAAAGATTAGACTTTAATAATATTTTGTACAAATATTAGTTCATAATTACAGCAATATACCATGTAATTGCAAGACATTAGTAAGAGAGGAAATAAGAAAGGACTTGGGGGTTTGCAACCTCTCTGAATTTCTCTCTAAAACTAAAACTGCCCAAGAAAGCAGTCTCTATTTTAAAAGCCAAGTTAACAAGTCTAGGTCCTTGTGAGAATTATACTTCTTATGGTAAGATCCAGGTTCCTTCTAAGTCACTAATGTGACCCCAGCTTGCCCAGGGTACATTAGTGACAACAGTAAACTATTCTGTTTACAGATTTGCTGTTTTAATTGATCTCTGATCATGAACTTCCATGCTGTTCTACATTTTCCTGTCTTGCATTTCCAGACTGGTTCAGGTCTATATTCCCGTAGCCACTTGTGCTTCTTCACTGAAAACAAGGCAAAAATTAATGAATAATTTATTATTGCCTTCATTTGTCTGTCTTTATTTGTTTTGAGACAGGATCTCTCTGTGTAGTCCTGGCTGTCCTGGAACTCACTCTATAGACCAGGCTAGCCTTGAATTCAGAGCTCCACCTGCCTCTGCCTCCTAAGTGCTGGGGTTAAAAGTGTGCACCGCAGCACCCAGCCCCCTCATTTGTCATTTTCATTAAGCAGGCAACCAAGCTGTAAGTTAGATGGCTTGTCATTTACAGATGAACTCTCTTGAGAACCATGACTGCATTTGTCTTCTGTGATGCTCCACCCAGGTCCAGGAGCTAAACACACTGCACTGAGCAGATTAGTTGTGTGAGTGAGAGTGTTAGTTACTTTATTGTCACTGTGCTAAAAGATTTCTGCTTGTCCTCAGAGGTTTAACTCATGGTTGGCCCACCTGCAGAGCATCGTGAGGCAGGAGTGTATGGCTGCACAGGCTTCACCTGGCAGAGGCTGGGGAGCAGAGAGAGACCAATGACGCTCTCTGGCCGCCTATGTGCTCTTTATTCCACCCAGATCCCAGACTGTGGGATGGCACCACCCACATTTGAGAAAGGTCTTCACCCTTAGTTAATCCTCTGAGACATTCTCCCAGGCACACCAGCAAGCGTGCGTCACTAAACCAACAGGCACTGCTTCCTCCAGGGAAGCTGGTAATCAAGATTAGCCAGATGACTGAAGAAGGGAAGAACCTCAAAGTTCTCAGGGCACTTCTGGAATAATTCTTAAAGTGCAACTGCTTCATCAAATTCATATGAACATTGCATGCATTTATAGCTGCTCCAGGCTGACTTCCAAAGCGTTGATACTGAGCTTTAATTCCATATGCAGGGAATGAGAGGCTCCACCCGCCTCTGCCTCCTAAGTGCTGGGGTTAAAAAGGTGTGCACCGCAGCACCCAGACCCCTCAATCGTCATTTTACGTTAAGCATTTTACCATTTCTCCCACACTTTCCAAAAAAAAGGAGGAGTGCGGATTTATCTTTCAACAAAAATAAATAAGATCAAAGAGAGCAGTTATTTTAAAACCTGAGTTAAAGCATCCCTATAGTTATGAATAGAGAAAATGTTTCTGTTGTGGGAGAAAGTTGAAAATCATAAAATGGAGGCTCTTGTTAAATAATCATGTCTGTTGGGTGTAGAAAGGAGGAGGCTTGCTGGTTCCCGGCTGCTTAGTCCCAAAATAATCACACAGGAACTGTAAATAATTGAATCACTGTTTAGCCCAGTAGCTCTAGCTTCTTATTGGCTAACTCTTACATCTTAATTTAATCCATTTCTATTAATCTGTGTATTGCCACATAGCTGTGGCTTACTGGCTAAAGTTCCTGTGTCTGGTCTCTGGTGAGGCTACATAGCATCTTTCTGACTCCGCCCTTCTTTCTCCCAGCATTCAGTTTAGTTTTCCCTGCCTACCTAAGTTCTGCCCTATCAACAGGCCAAGTCAATTTCTTTACTCTTTAACCAATAAAAGCAACACATAGACAGAAGGACCTCATCAGTTGGACTCTCTTTTTTTTCCTCTATAACATTTCTGAACACTAATTCAATGTTCAATACAGCTTAAATATGTCTTGGTGTGTATAGATGGTGTGTTATCATAACTTTCTTCTTCTTAAAAAACATTAGAGGGTAGGAGTGTGCCTCAGTGGTACAGTAAATGCTAAGTATATGTAAGGCTCTTCATCTCCAGAGCCACACAGAAACAAAGCAAAACCCAACTTGAAATAATGAACATTTAAAACCAGTTTTGAAAAACAACAACATTATGCAGAAAAAAACACATATTTTAAATCTTTGGTTCAAGGAATGTTCACAGACTCAATGTGCTTATATAACAAATCACAGACCAAAAAATGAAAACTATCTCTACCTCCCAGAAGTCCACTAAGTATATCTTTATTTATACAGATGTTCATCTCAATGATGTCAAATCAATCATTGATACTAATATTGACAGACATTCTTGCTGTTATTGTTTTTATTATTAATGAGTATTGAACCAAGGCCCTATACACTTATCATACACAGACTCTACCCTTGTTCTACGCTCTCAGACAGAATGTATGTCTTATATGAGTGCGGTTAAACCACACTTGTATGTAGTGACGTTTCCCCCATCATTACGCTGCATATTTTAAAGGCAGGTCAATGCAGACAAATAGAAGGCTGCTCACATCATGGAGAGCTAAACTTAACATCCCTGGTCACTCTGCACATTCTTTGAGGTTTCTAGATGGCACCAAAAGCCAGCCACACAAGTCATGGAAACAGCTGGGGATTCTGTGTAACAGCCAGTGAGGAAGATGATTCAGGTCCAGGGCTATTATTAGAGTCAAGTATGTGCTAACTGTGTAAACAGATCATTAAATAGTCCCTTGGACAAGGAGAGAGAAAAGGAAGAGTAGACGTCGCAGGCACTTTCTCTTTCCCCACTGTACCATCCGAGTCCAAATCCAGCGTCATCAGCATCAGTCTGTGTTCCATCAGCTGCCCAGGAAGACTAAGCAGCAGGTGTCTGTGCATCTGTGAGTGACTCAACTCAGTGCAATTCAAATAGTGCTCCACACAGCTGCAAACGAAGTTCCAGAACTTTCAATGGGCAGGTGCACTTTCTTTCCCTTTGCTCTTTTACTATATTTTCTGTGACCTCAGATATGAGTGCTTATTCTGTTAGACTTGCTCTGCTGCTGCCACTGTGTGTGGTAGTTTGGTTTAGGGTAATTGGTTAACATCTTATATATGAGGACTCGAGTCAATATAAACATCTACATGCGTTTACATGGAAACAAATCAGTCTTCCCCAAAAGAGACCCATTAAAACAAAATCAACCACATAAACAAACCAACTGTGGTACAATTTGAAACAGGATCAGTCCTTACTTCAGATCCCAACACAAAACTCTGTCTCAACTCCCCTAGTGACAAGAAGCATCTGTTGCTGTAATGTCTGGTTCTTGTAACAACTTGTTAAAACCTCAGGGATCCACCAAGTGGCAACTGCATCTTTATTTCAGTCCTGTGAAGGTTGGCTTCAGTGTCAACTTGTCACAAATTAGAATCACCTGACTAGGAGCCTCATCCAGAGACGTGTCCTGGTAGTGTTCATCGATGTGCAAGTCCCCATGCTGAGTGAGAGTATGCCTTCGCTCACTTGGCTTTCTCTCTTGCCTGCAGAGCCTTTCTTCTCACTGCCATGTTGATTTACCCTGGTGTCACTGCTGCTGCTGATACTAGAACCAGCATTTCCAAGCTCCCATCACTGACGGAGGACCAGAGGCACTCCAGGAACCTCCCAGGTTTTCAGTGTCAGATTGGGACTTCAGCCTCACCTCACTCACAGACTAAAGAACTACCAGGTTCTCAGGCTCTTGGTGTGAGACAGCCATTGTTACTATCTAAATGTAAGTTGATTAACGTGCAAACAAATATGCATATATGTCATCCTATTGCTTCTATGTGTCTAGAGAACTCTGACAATCCAAAGTCCTGTGGATCACTTTGGAATTGGTGGTAGAGGGGTAAACTTGGGTCCATGAGGTATACAGACAGCATTAGAATGCAGTCACGTCTCCAGAAAGAACAAATGATTGTGGCGTTAGAGCACCACTTCACCGTCTTACACCAGTTTTGGAAAGAGGCTAAATCACTGGAGACTGACCTCTGTAGAAACTCTTAGTAACACTCAAGGAGCTTCCAGTTGAACACACCAAGGGGCCAGCAGGATGGTGGGCCTAGAGAAGATCATGAAGTTGCCAGCCCTACAGGCCAAGTCTTTGGTTTTAGGTGTTCCTTTTTATCTTTTGCAATATGTTTTCCAACAAACGGTTATAGTTTGAATATG
Source organism: Microtus pennsylvanicus (assembly GCF_037038515.1). Taxonomy (NCBI): domain Eukaryota; kingdom Metazoa; phylum Chordata; class Mammalia; order Rodentia; family Cricetidae; genus Microtus; species Microtus pennsylvanicus. The sequence goes on along the minus strand of NC_134582.1, from coordinate 136,965,373 downwards.
AAATTTCTCTAGCAGTTCATGTGTTAGTGTTTGGTCCTCAGTTGGTTAGTACCATTTAGGGGGGTGGTAAATAATTCAGGAGGCAGGGTCTACCCAGATGAAGTAGGTGACTGTTGGCATGCTTCTGAAGTTGTACCTGCTTCCTAGTCTCTCCTTCTGTTTCCTCTCCCTATGAGGCGAACAGTGCCTCCTCTGCAAGCAGCCACCACCATGGCGTCCTGATGGAGTGCATAAGGCCAAGTGTCCATGGACTGAATCCTCTGGAGTTACAAACAAGATAAAACTTCTTTCCCTGAAGCTACTCAGTCAGGCATTTTGGTGTCAGCTACACAAAAGCAGCTAGTTCAAAGCTGAAAAATACTTTTCCCTCAGCTCCAGGAGCCATTCGAGCCAATTAGTCAAACCTGAGAGGCCCATGGGTCAGGGGCAAGGATGACCCACAGGACAACTGGTACCTAAAGAATAAAGAACATTGTGGGAGTGAGCCTTCAACCTGTGGGGCTCTGTCTCTGGGGAAATAATGTCAGAACTGAATTATACAATGCTCAGTCGGTGACTCCTGGAGAATTGCTCAGGGTGTGGAAACTCCCACACATCAGATCACAAAAGCTTTCTGTGCTGCACTGAGTGTATGAGCAGAAAAGAAAAAAACAACTTGTTTTTCCCTTAACACACACACACACAAAACATTTTAAAGAAGTAATAGTCCTAAATGTACCAAGTAATTACAAATTTGACTTTCAATCTTGGCAGACTCCATCCGCATTCAAAATCCCAGTGAAACAGAGAAACTGTCTAAGAGAGAATAAAGTTCAGTGTCAGCCTGCAGCAGAAAGCTTGGATACAAGTGTCTGTCTGACAAGTGCTTTCACATTATCTTCTAGTTTTGCTATCACGAGGACATGACGGCCATTGTGATCTGGTCACTAAGGGCTGAGTGACAGGAGAGACAAAGGAAAACAACCCAGGTTTGTTGACTTTACAAAGCAGGTTCTGGAATCGGCCACACATTCTGTCAGCGCAGTTACCCTGCACTGTTTGGTTAACGAGGGAGCGGTACTGTGAAGCAAGTCAAAGCCGAAAGTTGTGGGGGTTTCTGGACTCCCTTCGGGCCCGTGAACAAATGCACCTCATGACCGCCTCCATGAACGCTGCAGCAGCTAGGGTCCCAAGGAAGCCTGCTGAAGTTTGGAAGGGTTAAAGCAGGTAAAAGAAATGGAGGTGGACTTGAAGCCAGGTTTGTCATTTTGATTGCAGATTATGACTTTCCCGAATGGAGTCCTTTGCAAGTGAAGTGTTTCTGAAGAATTACCCTACACAAGTCTTCTGTTTCTTGGATTGAGTACTAAAGACTTGATTACTGATAAAGAATAAAGGTTTGTTTTTAAAGTTTTAGAGGCTGGAAAGTCTAAAGCTAAGGGCTACATAGGGTGAGGTCCTCTCTGCTGGGAGGGCCTCAGAGGTAAGGGCCTGCTGACAGGCACTTTGTGGATCCTGAGGCAACACAGAGCATCATGGGAGACAGAGAAAGCATGCCCCTTTGGGTCTTTCTTCCTCCTCTTCTTTCCTTCCTCCCTTTCTTTTGTTGTCTTTATTTTTTATTTCTAGGTGAGATCTTTCTTTATAAACCAAACTGGCCTTGAATTCATGTTTTTCTTGACTCAGACTCCTGAGCTAAGAGTAAAAGCATGTTCCTCTTCTTCCTCTTCCTCCTCTTCCTTTCCTTTCTAAGGCACAAATTCCCCCACAAGCCCCTCCCCTCAGCAATGCTTCTTAGACTAATTGCCTCCCCAAATCCCAAATCACCAGGTGACAGGGTGAACTTGGGTAGAGCTGCCCAAAGCTTGGTCACAGCCCTAGCTTACATGCCTGCCTTCTGAATATGATTACTGTAAACTTTGGAGACACACGGTTCTCTCTGCAGCCAAATGGCTTATGGGCACTCCAGGCATAAGTACAAATAAAGGTGTGAAGGCCACATGACTAAATATTTCAATATGAACAAAGTTCCACATAAATGATACTGATCCTTCTATCAAGATGGACGTAACTTTAAGATGCTCTGGATGGCTCCATTTTGTAGTTCTCTTACTCCTTGTCATTACAAACCACAGGTGACACACTTGCCCACACTTACCCTCCTCTTCCCAGGCCTTAAAGGAGCTCTTGCCATCCTTCATGTTGATGAGAACTCTGTGCCCGGCCTCACCACTCAGGACCCTGCTTTGTGGATAGACAGACCTCCTTGTCTACACACACACACACACACACACACACACACACACACACACACACACTGTCTCTATAGAACAATTTGTGGCTCAAACTGGGGAACTTAGGACCATGCTTCAGAAGAGGGGGTGCAGATGTTGTATGGGCACATTCTTTAATGCTGTCTCTTTTTGCAGATGCAGCAGCTGGAGGAGCATCAGAGCCAGGTCCTGCTGGGTGTAGGGTCCCTCCTACTGGGCCTATGGACAGCAGGAAATGCTCATGGTCCCCAAGTCAAATGTAAAGATGGATCCTTCAGGCAGTCAACATTACTTTGTAAAGTGAATTCTACATTTTTTTTAGTTAACTAGGCTATCAAACATGAAATGATTTTTTTATTTTTTTAAATTAATTTATTTATTTATTAAAGATTTCTGCCTCCTCCCCACCACCGCCTCCCATTTCTCTCCCCTTCCCCCCATCAAGTCCCCCTCGCTCATCAGCTCGAAGAGCAATCAGGGTTCCCTGACGTGTAAATTCCAGTAATATTTTTTTTTAATCTTGACATCCATTGCCATACCAAATATATACATTGCTATACCAAAATATCTGATGAAAATATCTAAAGGAAAAAAACTCTGTTTTACTTCCTGGTGGAGAATGGCGTTAGGAGCATGAGGCTTGTGGCTGAGTTGTAGCCACAGGCAGGAAGCAATGAGAGACTCCCAAGTGCTGACACTCCACCCACTCCCTCCCTCCTTGTCAGTCCTGCCCTGAGTCTACCGGAGTGTTGCTACCCACACACAGGGCAAGTTTCCCATGTCGGTTGAAGCTTCATGAGGAATGAATGCTTCACAAAGAGGTCAAGAAGTTTGTCTGTAGCTGATTCTAAATTCCACCAAGGTGGAGCTTTACCACCACCGCCATATTTCTTTTCCTGTTTTCATACCACTTCATGGCCCCAAAGACTACCTCCACACCTGCCCAGTTAAAGGCCGTTTCTCCCCCTGGATGCTCAGCTCCACTCTCTTAGCTTTCCTTCCCTCCTCTCCCCTCCGACTTTCCCTTCCTTTAGCTTTTGTATTATATGAGGCTTACCTTTCTTAAGAAAAATTTTGGATTTTTTAGACATCTTCTTCCTCTTCCAACTGGGGTTCCTCCCATCTCACAAATTTACATCTCAGACATCTTTAACAGAAAGTGAGACCACGTAAGGGGGTGCTGAGACTAGACGGGAACTGAGGGTTGGATGCGGCTGACAGGTGGTATGGAAAGAAAGAACAGCTTCTTTGGGTGGAATCTGAGGAGAAATCAGAAGATATGACTCAGATAGCCTCAAAATACATCAAATACATATTCCTCCTTTGGTGGAAGTATACACTGAAAATCTGATTTATAAAAGTACAATGCAGGGAAATGACTTAAAATATAGTTTTGTGACATGAGTGTTTTTATTGATTAATTTGGTTTCTTGTCCAGTATGGTTTTTTAAGGAGTAAATGTTCCTCTCACACTTCAGGACGTACCATGTGGGCACCACAAGCACAGGTTATAGACTACATTAAGGGAAGGTATTTATTACAGCTTCAATTTGCCTTCAGCTCAATGTTTCCTTTTTTCTGGCACTGTTGGAGGGCGGGGTGAGGACTGAACCTGGGTAGAGTATCTGACGGCTGAGCTATAGTTCCACATCCAATTTTTCTTAAGTTCAAACGAAGAGGCAGTTTTTCTTTGAATTTTGAACTTGTTTTTGAAAAGTAAAAATAACTACCACATTACTTCCACTGACACTTAGCTTATACAAATGTTAATGTTTGAAATAAAAATATTACCTTCCTTCAGCTGTATTTGCTCAAAGGCTGATAGCTTGGTATGTGAGGTTCTTTCTTACTGAGTGCTGTGTTCTCCTAGGAGACAGCTCTGGAATTTCATTTTGAATAACATGAAGAAAATAAGGGTAGATCAAGAGCATGATTTATAGGTGATATATTATTTTAAGAATGTACTAATTCCATAAAATAAAGTATGCTGCCTTCTTTCAAGGCTCCACTTTGTATTCTAAAGGCAAATTCATGCGTAGGGTTGCAGATTTCTTCAGAAACCCTGCTGGAAAGGAGACATCTGCTTCCTATGAGATGAAGCCAGAGCAACACTTCTCGGGGTTTTCAGCCAGGAAGTGCGGTAGTAGGGCAGTGTTGGTGCTGAGGACTGCACAGTTAAGTCTGGAGTAGGCAGGAGAAGCTATTTGGAGCTGTAATTTTGCAGTAACTAGGTCTTAGGGACATGAATGCCAGGCAACTCACGTATGAATCATCCTTCACTTCCTGGTTCTTTTTCTGACATTTTAAAGGGCTTCCCAGCTCCACATGATGCTCCACTTGGGGAGGACTTGGAGGCCTTTTGGTCCACGAACCATCAGGGAGAAGCTCGACCATGACTGGGTATCTTCACTGTTATTTGGGAAGTCTGTTAGGTTCTGAAGATGATCAAGGGAGCTGAGGCACCAAAGGAGTGAAGTACACAGCAGTTGTCCCTAAGCTTAGGACCACATCCTCGATTTGGTTCTGGGCTTTGCGTCTCAAAGAGGACAGAAAGGTTGGAGAAAGTTGAAAGGAAGCACAAGTACGATTAAAGGTTTGAACAACCAGTCCCGTGAAAAGCTTCAAGGGCTTCTGGGAGTCCTCCTGCTGTCGAGAACTTGAGCTCAAAGGGCTGAAGTTTTCAGCTGTAGGGTGGCCACTGACTTGCCACTCTACAGAGAGGCTTTCAGTTAAACATCAGATGTCCTGACCCTGGAAGGATTTACCCCCAAAGAACTATGTGTGTAAAAACCACAACTCTCATCTCATAGGTGATAGTTTATCCTGGAGCCAAATATGAGGGATCATGGCCAGGAATGCATATTTAGGTTACCCCAAATTTCACATTCCAATGTGGAAGTTGTTTCATGAAGCTTTCATAGTAACAGAATAAAGAAAGTCATAAATCAAAACACTTTTCAACTACATTGGTGGAAACATGAGGTAGGGCAGATGAAAACACAGTAGAGAGGCTCTACTGTAGACCTTGGATGTTACTGTACACTCCAAAAGATTCACCTAGTGCTCATGGAAAGATCCGGTCAGGTACAGAAGAGGGTACCATGGATATTGAAGGGCCAAGGATGGCCCAAGATATTTACTCTTTGGATATGTAACATTCTAAACTCTCCACTGAAGCTCCCAACAGCTAAGGGTCTTCCAGAAGTTTCAGTGGAGGTTGAAGCTCTTTTCTGGAAACTTTTGTCCACAGAACATAGAAAAATCTTTTTCAAAGAACAATGAAAAGTAGGGTAGATTTTAAAATAGATCTACCATATGATCCAGCTATCCTACGCCTGCATATATATCCACGGCAACTCAAAGCAACTTGCTGGAGAGAACCCTGCACACCACCCATGTTCATTCACAGTAGAGAACAGAAGCAGCAGAGGTGCCCATCAACAGACAGAGCATATAAAAATATATACACAGCAAGAGAGCCTGTCTCAAGGGAATAAAGCAGAGAACAACAGATGAAGACTTCTAAAGTCCTTCTCTAGCCTCTGCATGCACACCATTTTCCACACTCACACATGTGCATCACACACAATGGCTATAAATACAACGGAGTATCATCCAGTCATTGCAGCAGAAAAGGTGACCTGGAAAACGCTTTTAAAAGTGAATACACAGGAAAAGGTAGATATTGTATTCTTCTCACACAGAGGGAGCTAAACCTGAAAATAGCCTGGAGATTATGAAGGGTCTGAAGGTGTGGTGGGAGAATGGGAGAAGGGAAAGCTGCATTTGATCATTGCGGGATATATGTGCATATGGAAATACCACACTGATACCTGTGCATGGATACAGTTTATAGCCATACAGCTACACACATACACACATAGACACATGCACACACACACAGAGGTATAGCTATATAGACAGAGAGAGGGGAGAGAGGGGAAGAAGGGAGTGAGGAAAAGAGGGAGGGAAGAAAAAGAAGACAATTTTCAATTTTCAGGTAGGAGAGCGCTTTGGCCTACCTGATTCAAAGAGAATGCAATCAATAGTTCTCTTGAATTTTTTTAGTTTCACAGTCATTTCCACTTACATAATCAATGATTGATCTTATGCTGCAAATGGCGAGACTCCCAATCAAAGTGAAGATTAAGGTCATTCAGACATCGGTGGCGATTCAGCAAACAATGCTTAAGTAGATGACAATGCTGTATGCGAGAGCCCATTTCTATTGATGTTTAGACCAAATGACTAGTGACTAGAGACTATAATCTCTCCAGCTGGAGCTCAGCTTCACTGGTAACCCTACCGAACTTACAGGAGGGTCTGAGGAATGGCTCAGAGCACAAGGACCTGAGCTTGGACCCCCAGAACTAGTAAGAAGAGATGTATCAGGCAGTTGCCTAGAACTCCAGCCTTGGAAAGGTAAGGGAGGGATGGAGTCAGGTGGATTCCAGAAGTGCCTTGGCTGGCCAGCCTAGCTGAATTGTTGAGTTTCAGGACTGTGAGAGACCCTGTCTCAAAAAACTAAAGATGGAGCGTGATCAGCAAAAGACAGAGCATCCACCTAGGGCTTGCATACATGCATGTGCAAGCATGCTCATGTGCACCCGTGCACACGCACATGCACACACACACATGAGAAAGAGAGAGAGAATAAAACCTAAGTCTTTGGGAATTGTGCTAGCCATACAAGCTTAGTTATACCTGAATGCTTGGCTTTCCCTCCTCCACATTTGTATGTTGAAATGCTCAGCCCCACAGGGAGAGTATTAAGAGATGCCAGGTGATTAGGTCATGAGAACAGAGCTTTATGAATGGAATCAGTGACTGTGGTATGATGTGTGTTTGATATTTCTTGCTGGTTCCCATTGCAGAGGTTTTAAATCCCTAAGGTACTGTTGGGTATTATGGTTTAGATCTGGAATGTTCCCTACAGGCTTACATTTTGAAACCCTGTCCCTACTGGTGACCCTGTTTCAGGATGCATGAGCTCAGCCTAGTGGAACCTAGCTAACAGAAGACGTCAGTGGAGATAAGCCTTTGGCGGGGCCCCATCCCTGCTTCTGGAGCCTTCTCTGACTCCTGGTCACAGTGTTGCCCAGAGTCTCAAAGTCCTAGTCCAGCCACCGTGAACTCCGTGCTGTGACCGCAATGTTCCTTTATTTGTAGAGTTTTTCGCTTGCTATTTATTTTGACCCTGTGGATTCTCAGATGACTTTGGAGACTCAGTAGGGTGTGGATGATAAGCTGTATAAACATGCCTATAAGTGTTGACTGTTATAAAAAGGAGGAACCATAAATCCTAAGCGTTTGCATGGGATTAAGAAGGCTGGAAATGCCCTGTCCTCAGGAAAACAAAATCTCCTAAAGAGACAAATGTATTTGCTAGCAGGTCCATACTGCTCATTATACTTATTTTTAACTCAAAATGTCTATATACTTCTTTGCCAGGGATGCTAAAAATATCAAAGAAAATTTAAAATTTAATTCTCAATACTAATGTAACAGTAACACAAGAATATTTTCCAAATTCATTTAATCAAAGTTAAAGATAAAAATCTAGACTATGAGACAATTGTTCAAGACTCATGAAAAAAGTCACTATCAGAGAAGTGTGTGTGTATATTTGTGTGTGTGTGTGTGTGTGTGTGTGTGTGTGTGTGTGTGTCTGTGTGTGTCTGTGTGTGTCTGTGTATGTCTGTGTCTGGCCTATTAAACTGGCTGGCCTCAGAGCTATGAATTATAGGTGTGCACCACCACACCCATCTCATAAATTTTTGTTTTGTTTTTGAAATGTGCTCTCTCTACATAACCCAGGCTGGCCTGGAGCTCACAAAGATCCCCCTGCCTCTACCTCCCCCGTGCTGGGAACAAAGATGTGTGCCACCTGGTATTCATAGAGATATTCTTAAATTGGACTATAAACTGAATCTAAAGAAAAATAATAAAACAAGAAACAAACCTGGGTTGAAAACAAGATTAGGAAAAATAAAATATGTATACAAGCCATTTTTAGAACATTTGAGAAAATCCGATATAGTTTATTCATAAGTCAATATTTATGATTAATGTCAGTTTTCTTAAGTGTACTAACAGTTGTGGATTTGAAATGCATAGCCTTGGTTTAAGATGATCTGTCTTCTCTCTATTTGTGCATATATGTGAATAGCCAGTTGGATTTTTTCAAAATGCAGAGTGGAAAATTCAATAAGACAAATACAATTTCCAGATATGTATATATAGTATGTATGTGTGCATGCATGCCTGAATATGTGCATAGGCAAATTAAGCAAAATATGGTAAAATGCTAAAAACTTTGAATTTAATTGAAATAAAATGTGTGTGCATTTGCTATTTGCTATGGGATAATGCTCTTATACACTGTAAAGATTTGTAAAAATATTGGTTTAATAAAATGCTGGTTGACCAGTAGCCACACAGGAAATATAGGCGGGGCAAGCAGACTAAGAGAATTCTGGGAAAAGGAAAGGGAGAGAGGCAGTCATCAACCAGAAGCAGAAGAAACAAGACGAAGCTACTGCACTGAAAAAAAAATAGCAAGCCACGTGGCTAAACATAGACAAGAATTATGAGTTAATTTAAGTTATAAAAGATAGTTAATAATAAGCCTGAACTAATAGACCAAATAGTTTATAATTAATAGAAGCTTCTGTGTGTTTCTTTGGGGCTGAATGGCTACAGGACCAGGGAGGACAGAAACTTCTGTTTGCAGCTATTCTTTAACCTTTCTGTAGTTATTTAAATTTTCAAAATAAAAGTGGTCATGCAGTGTTATGGAGTATACATTGAAGATGTGTTGCATTTGTTTATGCTGTGGAATATTTGTTTAATAATACAAAGATGTGTTGCATTCTTTTATGTTGCATTTGTTTAACTCTATGGAGCTGTGTTACTTTGCCTGTCTAAAATGCCTGATTGGTCTAATATAGAGTTGAATGGCCAATAGCTAGGCAGGAGAAAGGACGGGCAGGGCTGGCAGGCAGAGAGAATAAACAGGAGGTGAAATCTGGGAAAAAAGATGGAGGAGCAACAAAAGTAGGAGAAAGGAAACCGGGGGTCACCCATCCAGCTGCACAACAAGCCACAGAGAAAGAAGTAAGGAAAGGTATATGGAATAGAGAGAGATAAAAGTCCAGAAGCAAAAGTTAAATGGGATAATTGTTAAGAAAAGTTCACTAGAAACAAGCGAAGCTAAGGCTGGGAGTTCATAACTAAGAATAAACCTCTGAGTGTTTATTTGAGAGCTGGGTGGCAGGCCCCAAAGAGTAAAAGAGCAAAGAGTTAAAAAAAAAATCAACTACAATGCAGTGACTTCAAAATAATCAACAAACTCTGATTAGTCATTAGGAATCCATACAGTATCTGAGTTTACAAGAGCAATTTCCTTTGATGGGATCGTTTTTTTTATCAGCCCCCTTTCTTTTCTGCGCAATACCTGCTGTTCAGGAATTCACTTTAATACACAAGCTTCCAACACCAGCTGAATCACTAAAGGAATTGAGCACAAAGGATTATGTGCAAGTTGAACATTCTTAAGCTCCAAAACCTGAAATTTGAAAAGCTCCAAAAATCTGAAACTATCTGAGCAATAGGATCCCACAAGTGGAAAATTCCACACTTGACCTAGTCGGGTGGCTCACAGTCAAAACATGGGCTCACTGAAGATACCATACAAAATTACCTTTAGGAGAGGTGCCCAAGGTGGAGATGAAACAGAATCAATTTCGTGTTGAGACTTGATTTCCATCTCTGAGGGATCTCTGTCTATGCAAACCTTCCCAAACTAGAAAACCAAAACCTGGAACACTTCTGTTCTCAAGCCTTGCGGGTTTCAAATGGACACTCATTGTCGCCATTCATGGTTTTGTTTTAACCCCTAGTTTTTAGAAATCCCATCTGTGTCGCCAGTGTAAGCATATCTGTCAGTGAAAAGTGAATAGCAATTAGGGGCATAATTAAAAATGCCACAAGCACTGGTCAAGAAGGCTTAGCAGGTAAGAGTGTCTGGGGTCAAATGTGAGACCCTGACTTCACTCCTGAGATCCACGTGGTGGAAGGAGAATCTCTAGACTTGACTGTCTGCCTGTTGAAAGAAAGGACGTTAGGATTTTCCCCCTGAATCTCCTGTTGGCATAAACCCTGGTGGCACCCAGAGGAGAAACAACTTGGGAGGTGACCTTGCAGGCGGAGAGACTTGGAGCTGAAACCATGTTGTTTAGTTAGATATGTCTCTTAATTGTACCCTCATGTCAGAACCTTCAAAGACAAAAAACTGGGGGAGTTACTAGATATCATTGTCCCTCTTTCTGATATGGCCACATTGTATGTCCTTTTTTTTTTTTTTTTTTTTTTTTTTGCTTTTCAGTGTTAATTTGGCTCCTTTAAATGCTTACTGTGGAGGAGTGGATGAAGCTGACTTCCTGGGGCACAGGCTGTGAGTCCTCAGTATAAAAATACGAGTTGTTCTCTGACCAGACCATTTCCAACGTGCGCGTGTGCATGCGCACACGTACACACACACACACACACACACATACACACACACACACACACTCTAAATAGTTCACTCATTAAATAAGTGACTAAATAAATAAATAAATAAATTTTTTTTCAAAATACCTTGGGTTTTCAACCTCTAAAGTATCAGCTCACAAACCTTAGGCTATCATTTGCTTAATTGTTTTAATAGTACATAGAGTTTATTAAGCAGGTTGCCCGTGGAATACATTCCATCAATACAAACTGCCATAGTTCTAAAATATTTGATGCTCTGATTTAAATAATTAATGAAATTCTGTTTCATTTTGCCAGCCTCAGTTTTTCAATTGGCCTATCACAATCCCATGTTCATTGGTGGTTTGCCTACGGGCTATAACTCGCATATTTCATATTTAGATTAGAGAATCCTTCTGGAATGCTGCAAGCTTGTTTTGCTTTGCTGATTGAAATCTTTGTAAGTTGTTTTGCAAAAATAATCCAGCTGGCTCACAAAGGGCTCCACCCAGTAACAGCTTCAGAAATACAAGTTGAACAGGGCATTTTGTCTCTGCTTAGGAATTGCCTGAGTCACCGGATGACTTGTTGGGTCTTGAGAGCCTACTGAGCAGAACAGGCTGGGCCGTCACAGCAGCAGTGTGGCATGTCAACTTCAAATCACGTTCAACGCATTTATGGTGTTTTCCTCATTATTATATCTACATTCCAAGATTTCTTTGGAACCACTCCCTGCTGAAACAGTATTCCAACTCCCTTGTTTCGCTCTGTCACTAGCCGGGGAGAGAAGGAACCTTTAAGATATTCTGACAACATGTAATGTATTCTTGCAGGAAGAGGCAGTGCCTTGGAGTGTTTTGTGCAGGAGAGTTTGAAGGCTCTCTAAGTAATAGCAGAAGGGAGACCTAGTCATTGTGACGTGTTTACTTCTGGGGAGAAGAAGCTGAAGCCTTGTGCATGGACACATGTAATGTGACACAGAGCAGACCAGAATATAAAAGTTTGATATAGATATACGTCTGCGTATGTGAGCTATCCAAGTCCTGCATTGTGGAAGAGTTCCAAGAAGATACTCCTCACTTTCATGCATGGATCATTTGACTTTAATGAATTGAGAACAACTCAGAGTGAATCACAGTGAACATATTCTCCTAAATGGGGCTTCCACTCCCCATTTCTACTTCTACACTCCTTGCTCCCTGTTGCCATGGAATTGTGCAGTTTTCATTAAAAGTTTTGTGGTACCCAGTGTCTGGCATGTAGGACCGGAAAAGGCTGAATAAAATAAGTTCCAAACAGGCTTGGTGCCCTTTTAAGAGGCCTGCTCCTGGGCACTTGGATGGGGTTTCTGAGCAATGGGCAGTGTGTGCTACTCTGTGGGGTGGCGGGAGACTAGGCTGAAATGCCTACCTACCTCAGCAGGGACCCAGAAACTTCCTAGAACTGGGGTGGATAGACCTGATTCAGACCAGGACCCATGGGCATGAGGGTCTGAGGTCACCGACCCAGAAGTGGGAGGAGCCAGCTGCCAGGCCACGTGCTAAGCAGAGTCGTGCAGTGGGAGGGCCTAGGCTCTGCTTTAGCGATGCAAGGTCTGGTGGCAAGTGCGTGACTGAGGGCACTTAGAAGGTCAGGACCAGACCTGCCTTGAAAAACCAAAACCAAAACAAACAAACAAAAAGTCAGCACCAGAGAAAACCTCTGAACAGATGTAGTATGGTTAAAAAGGTGCTTAGAAGCTGAAGAAAGAAAAGGAAATGGATAGGGACAGTCATAAAAAATAAATAGTTTAAAAATAATGAAGTAGACTCTTCTTGGCTTTTGGTCATTTAATAGATTACGGATGTTTATCATCATTTAGGGGCTTGGTGGCAAGTTGTTATTAGTCATGGTCAGGGAGAAAGATAAGGAAAGTTTATTAGATTCAGGAAAGAGTTCTGAAGGAAAAAATAATATAGAAATGACAGAAATAGGATAGATTACTGGATCTAATTTTAAGTCTAATTTTAAACTAAAAAGCAACTATTAGTCTTTTCTTTTTTTGATTTTTCAAGGCAGGGTTTCTCTTTTGGAGCCTGTCCTAGAACTAGGTCTTGTAGACCAGGCTTGAACTCACAGAGATTTGCCTGCCTCTGCTTCCTGAGTGCTGGGATTAAAAGTGTGCAGCACCACTGCCTGGCTGCAACTACTAGTCTTAAATATTTTACATTGGTATGGATTTTGTGTATTAATATAAATTTAAGGTTATTTTTGTTATACTGTATATATGTTTCTCCTCTTGCTTAAGGTATTGTACCTATGCAGCTCAATTAACAATGTAATGTAAATTTCTAGCCCTTGAAATTTATTATTCCAAACTATTTAGGATGATAGGAAATACAGGTTAGTAGTTAATCATCTATAATGATCAAATTTGTAGCCTTACTAGGTATGCTTTCAAGGTTAAACAGAGATATATTTTAGATAGATAGGTGGTCTTTAAACACTTTAGAGACCTACAGAATATGGCATTTAAGAATTTCTAACAACCTAAGGCTTTTCATGACAGTGAGGCATGTCTGCTCCTAGCAGCACCAATTTACTTCAAAAAAGGATAACGGGTATCAAAAAACCTCCATATGGAGTTTGCTTTTATTGTGTCAAAGTTAGCCACTGGGCAAGAAACTCCTTGCTTCAACTGCTGACAATATGCTGTTCAAACTGGACAAGCAGGAGATAACAGAAGCCGACTACCAAACTTTACCAAGATAAGGTAGGCAAGTCCTTCAAAATTCCCGCTTCACAAAGAAGTTTGTCAGATACTCTAGGCCTTAAAGATGGGTGCATGCCCAACATTTCAGAAGAACTTTGGGGTTATTCTCCGGGCTGCCAGATTGTCATTTCTATAGTTTTAGACGTTGTTTGCTCTGCACTTCCTGTTTACTCAGGTAATATTATATCCTTATTGGGTCTTTGATGGTGTTCAAGACTAGATAGTTATAGTTACAGATTTCCTTGCTACCAAATCCAGGAAAAAAAACTCATAAAAGAGGTGTAAAATGCGTGAAGTTGAAAGACATAAAAGCTTAAGTTGTTTATCTAAGAAAATGTTTTAAGGTTTAAAAATATGTTTTAGGACGGTAATACAAATTATAATAGAAAGTGGTTCAGGTATAAAACTTTAGATTCATCAAGATAAGAAGGCTCATAGAGCATTTTCTCTAAATATGCCAAATAAAAATGGACTGAAACATTGTGAATGTAGTTTTTACCTCATAATTGTTCTTATTGTATATAGTTCTACTATGAATTAAAACCTTTTCTTTTTATTTAGAAAAAGGGGGGGAAATAAATGTTGTGGGACATTTGTACACTGTGTGAGGATGTATCTCTGTTATTGGTGTAATAAAAATCTGAACAGTCAATAGCTAGTCAGTAAAGTATAGGTGGGACTTGCAGGAAAAAGAACTCTGGGGAGAAGAAAGGTGGAGTTTCTGCCAAATGCAAAGGAAGCAGGATGGGCAGTATGGAGACAAGCCATGTAAAAGAACGGAACAGAGATTTTAAAATCTGAGTTAATTTAAGTTATAAGAACTAGTTATGAACAAGCCTAAGCTAAGGTCAAGGTTTCATGATTAATAATAAGTCTCTGTGTCATATTTGTGAGCTGGCAGCCTAAGGAAAAATCCAACTACAGGTATGTATCAGTCTCCATTCAGATTCTACTTCCATTGAGTTCAAGGAAAATGTTTTCTCACAATGGACTCTAGTTAGCCTTAAACTCAAAATCTCCCAGCGTGGGTGCTAGAATTAAACACATACCATCACACCCAGCTAGAGACAGTGTTATCTTTAATAGTATCTGGGGGGGGTGAGATCAAGACAGGATTTCTCTGTGAGGCTTTGGAGCCTGTTTGGAACTTTCTCTGTAGACCAGGCTAGCTTCAAACTCACAGAGATTCACCTGCCTCTGCCTCCCAAGTGCCCTGAGATTAAAAGTGTGCATCACTATCGCCTGGCTTAATATTATCTTCTTATACATTACCTTGTAGATAGAAATGCCTCTACAGTTGCTTATAGGATTATTAATGGACTGGGTAGAGGAAGTTATAAAAGAGTAAAGAGTGACCTCTTTCTAAGCAAAATGTACTTCTGGCAACCAGGAAAAGCTGGAGCAAATAATTGCTTTACTTCTGCTCATATAATTTGTAAACAACTGAAAACAGTCCCTTGGTGCCTTTGATCCTTCTGTGCCCTTTGACCCTCTGTCTCTTGCTCCTCTCACCTTTGAGCTCCAAAAGTCTGTTAAAGCCATTAGCTCCTGAACTTCTGAGGCTTCAAAAGATGATCAGAAGTGATCATGGAAATGCACAGTAGAATGACTTTGAGATTTCATCACACCAGAGCGGCTAAGACTTAAAAAAAATGCTCATGTAGAAAGATTTTTCTTTGGGTTGCCATCTTGCAAGTAATGACACAGAGACTTATGAATTATGAAAGCTTGGCCTTAGCTTAGGCTTGTTTTAGCTAGCTCTTATAACTTAAATTCTGTCACATACCACCAATCCAGCTTTCTCATGTCTCCTCGCATCTTGCTCCCAAGCCTAGATTCCTCCTCCTACTTTCGTTTTCTGCCTGGAAGTTCTGCCTATACCTCTGCCTAGCTATTGGCCATTCAGCTTTTATTACCTTCCCATAGTGTGCAAATATCCCGCAACATGCAGGTATGGATATGGGGAAAGGGGAACACCTATTCAGTGCTGGTGGAAGTGGAGAGTGGCTCAGTCACTGTGGAAATCACTGTACAGGTACCCTCCCCCCAAACTAGAAACGGTTGTATCTCATGATCCAGCTACACCACTCCAGAGCACATCCCCAAAGGACTCTACGCTCTACTACAGAGATACTTGTTCATCTGTGTTCATTGCTGGTGTATTCACAATGGTCAGAAAATGAAAACAGCCCAGATGTTCATCACCTGATGAAGGGATACTGATAAACTGCCATATATACACAAAGGAATATTATCAAGATGCAAAAAAAAGAAATTCACAGGTAAATGGAAGATATGGAAACGATCATTCTGAGTGAGGTAACCCAGATCTGGCTAATCAAACTGTGCATGCCCTCTCTCATATGTGGATGCCAGCTTTGATTATTGACATAAGTGTTTTCAATTGGAGTACCCTAGAAATCAGGGAGCTAGTGCCGGGCCGTGGTGAAGAGGCAGTGTCAAGGGAGGGGAGGGCTGATAGAATGAAGGTGGTTGAAAGGATGGAAGGGGAATAGTGGAATAGGAAGGGTTAAATGGGGTGAGAGCCAGGAGGGCAGGAGAGAGGAGGGAGTATGGGGAGGAACAACTAACACTAAAGATATTGAAAAAGTCATCGGAAACCTACTACTGCAGAAGCCTCCCCAAACACATACATATGCAGTTTTTAAAAAGAAAGAAATGGATAGAAGTGGCTGAACCTATAATCCAAGTGGATTCAGGTGCCTTTGGCAGAAATATCTTTGCCATTATTCTAAGATGGGTCATTCCATCGAAGGTGTTGGAGAAGTCTGGGCTGGATTGCTCAAAGAACAACCTGCTGAAGGAATTGTAACCACATCGGTACCCTGATTCTGGTGCCTTCCTCATGCCTGTAAGGGCTAGGGAGCTTCTCCCATCTCTCCTGCTATCCCTCCTCCCCATGTGGATTTGCATCTCTGAGTCTCTACCAAGTACCCTAGCAACATCATCACAAGGAGCTCAAGCAATCCCATAAAGCTCCCCGGAGCAGCAGAACCTGTTTTAAACTTTCTATTAGCATTTAATAACACCTACCAATAGCAATGATTTCAGGAAGCCATGGGTCAGAGTTTCAGGTGCAAAAGCATCAGGTACCCAGAATGCCTCCTCATAACTACCGGAACAAGGTTTTTTTCACCCTATTCCTGGGGCCCTTCAGTCCCTAAACATCATCCCCAAATGCAAACAAGAGTAGATGCTACAGTGCCCTGTCTAGTTCCCTAACATGATTCATGAGCTCATATTTATTCCACCAGTAGTTGGGGCTATTGTCGTTGATGATAATTTCTGCTTATGTAGCTAGCGCTTGGGGAGTGAAGAAAGGGACCCAGTTCTCTCCAGCATCCCAGAATTTTTAATGGCATGGTCTATCAAGAACTAGACCCCTCCAACCCCAACCGTTCTGGGTTACTTTGAAGGGTTCAAACAAGCCTTGAGGGTTTTGCCCACCAGGCCTTCTAACAACAAGGATTGATGCTGAAGCCATGTTTGTACATAGTGAGTTTGACCTAGACCACATTTCACAGAACCAATCAGATTCTTTATCTTTGGCCTGTAGAAACCAGCTTGAGAATGTTGGTCTCTGTGTGCTACATGTGGCAAGTATGAGTTTCTTCTCCACTTACTTGATAAAAAACAAAATATTCCCAGAAAGATAAGAGCGAAGCCAATATTTGGACAAAAACAAAGATGGCAGGAGGGCCAGCCACTTGTTAGGTCCCATTCAAAAAGTGAAAGGGGCCTCTTATTCAAACAACAATATAAAAAATAAACTAAATAGGACATGGGCTGTGGCTCAGTGATTGAGAACTTTCCTAATACTCCCGAGACTCTGCTCCCTAGTGCCAGCCAAGTGAAAGAACTGACAGCAAACGTTTTTTTCTTTCTTCTGCACCTGTAATGTTCTGTCTCTTTAAGAGACAAGCCACGCCCACTCCCTTCCTGCTTATAGCTGTAGCCTCTCTCTCTCTTCCTGTCTCTCTCTCCAGAAGAAGCAGCTTCTGCCTCTCCCCACCTCTCCCCTTCCCCCCTTCTCTGTCTCTGCCTCTCTCTCTCTCTCTTTCTCTCTCTCTCTCTCTCTCTCTCTCTCTCTCTCTCTCTCTCTCTCTCTCTCTCTCTCTTCCTCCCTCCCTCCTTCCCTCCCTCCCTCTCTCTCTCTCTCTTTTTCTCTCTCTTCTCCCCTTTTCCCTTTTTCTCCATAACCCACCTAATAAATTTCTATCTTAACTCTGTATGCTGTGTCTATCTCTGGGTCTCCCACCAGCTGAAGACCAGCCACCTTCCTGCCAAGTGGTAGTGCACTGTCCCTGCTTGGGACTGGCTGCTTTTGGGACCCTGGCAGCTTGCAGCAAATCCATTTCATGGGAGCCGTGATTTTTCGGAAAGTCTTGCCAGTTCCTGTATCTTGCAGTGTTTGCCTATATTTGTCTCTAGTAGCTTCAGAGTGTCTAGTCTTACATCAAAATCTTTCATTCATTTTGAACTGCTTTATTTTGTACAAAGCAAAGGAGGGATCTAGTCTCCTTTTGCATGTGGTTATCCAGTTTTCCCATCACCATTGATTGAAGAAGTGGTCTTTTCCTAATGTAAATTTTTGGAATCTTTGTCTAAAATTTGGTGATTGTATCTTTGAGTGTTATTTCCAGGTCCTCTGTTCTAATCCACTGGTCTATGTGTCTTTTTTGTTGTTGTTATTTTTAAATTATTTATATATTATGTCATGTGAATTGGTGTTTTGTCTGCACATATGTCTGTGTGAGAAGGTGACAGGTCACCCTCTCAGGTCTGTAACTGGAGTTACAGACAGTTCTGAGCTGCCATGTGGGTGCTGAGAATTGGACCCGGGTCCCCTGGAAAAGCAGCCAGTGCTCTTAACCCCTGAGCCATCTCTCCAGCCCCATTGAGTCTGTTTTTAAGGCATGCCGCCTTTGTAACTCTATAGTATAATTCGTTGTTGTTCCTCCAGAACTGTTCTTCCTGCTGATGGCTGCTTTAACTATTCAAGGCTTTTGAGCTTCCAGACCAACTTTAGGACTGTTTTTTTTCTTGTTCTGTGAAGAACAGCATTGGAACTTTGGTAGGATTTGCTAACTCGGGTGTCATCCCGAATTTAATGACAACTGTAATGGTTAGTCTTTCTCTTGTAGTTGATAATTCAGAAAGTATCAGTAAAATAACATAGCCCTAAAGTATGGAGAAGATTTTTATTGCAGACATAAGGGAGAAAGAAGGCAGAGGGAAGAGTCCAGGCTGAACTTGGCCAGCATGCTACCCTGGACCATGATAGAAAAGGAGAGCAAGAGAGGAGCCACTGACCAAGAGAAGCAGCTAGGCCAAGAGACCAAAATGACTGAGTTATATAGAAATCAAGCTTGGGGAAGGGGAGGGGGAAGCTCAGGAGAGTAGTGGGCAGGGTGGAAAGTGCTGAGTGAGACTTGCCCTGTGTAGAGACCTAACAATAGGCATACATTAGGTTGATTTATTTTGGTTGTATTATTTGACGTTTTCCCCTAATGTAACTTCTATGTGCCGCTTCTGACCACAACGTGCTCTTGAAATCTGTTATCATTGATTTTTTTTAATGCTCTCTTTAGTGAACTTCTGCATGCAGTAGCTTTGAACTTGACGGTGTGCTTGCTCTTCCAAATCAGTTAGTTTAAAAATAACTGCGCGTTATTTTCTGTGGCTCTCATTAAGACCTCTATAAAACAATCTGTTCTGTGAAGAAATCTTCAGGGATGGCTTGCAAGGGGATGGTCTTTCCAGGTCTTATCTAAAGCTCCTTTGGTAGCAGGGATTCAAACAAGAGATGATTATCTCTAGCCTTTGGCCACCCTTACTTACCCCAAAGACTACTTTTATTAAGAGATCTGACCTCCCTTGTGTCTTCCCTTCCAGAGGTCAAATGCCTCTTGCTGCTGTCAGAAAGAGTAGAATTGCCTCTGAGGAAGTAGTTGTGCTTGTCTGAGTGGCTTGTGAGGGGTGTAGTCTAGTCTGCATGGTGTGCCTTTGAGTTAATAGAGCTTTGCTATTTCTTAAACAATTAGAAATTCCTGTTTTAAAAAATTCCCCAGAAAAATATAGCATGAGCTCATCAAGCACACTAGCCAGAAGCAGGTACCACCATTTTGAGAGTTGTTTGGATTCCCTCCCTAGGCCAAGTATTCATTCTTGTCTGTGTAGGGTGAACCCAGACTCTTGGGCGCACTAAAAAAGTGCTTTATCACGGAACTATACCCTAATCCACACCTGTTTAGGAGGAAGCCCGTCTGTCTGTACACCCAAAATGGTTGGGATGTTTGCAATCCCCAGCTCCAGCCGTTTCAACCCCACCTCCACCCCCCCCCCACCCCTTTTGCACTCAGTGCCAAGTGGAGGCCCCTCCTTCCAGACTCCACCCCCATCCACCTGAGGGCACTTTATTGGCCCCTCCTTGTGGTTTCCCCTTCTGGGAATGGCAGCATTTCTTCTTTCTTCCAGGTTCTTGCCTGAGTTCCTGCCCTGCCCTCCCTCAGGGATGCAGCATGACCTGGAGGTATAAGATGAAATATCTCCCCAAGTTGCTTTAGGGCACCGTGGCTATCAGAGCCACAGACTGCAAACCAAGATAGTAATTTTAGCATATTCACCAAGTGTAACCTTGGCCCTGTCAAATTCCAGCACATTCTTGCCATTCTCTAAAGAAGCCTCCCTGAGGAAGCCTGCTTCCTCTTGTCCCAGGAAGCCCTTATTCACCGCCACATCGGCAGCACCTTCTCTCCCTCCTCCTCATCAAATGTTTTTATGCCTTTTCCTGTTCTGGATAACTCATGTACATGGGACCATAAAATATGGGTTTTGTTTTCAATCTGAATTCTTTTCGTTGATTCAGGTATGTCCACAATTTATTCAGAAAAAAATTAGGGAGTCAATTCCAAAAATGGTAACACCAGAATGTAGAGGAGAAAAAGTAATACCATTTTCTTACCCTTTGCAGGGTCATGGCTGCACCCCCATCCCAAATGACAGATGGATAGAAGAAACTCTTACAGGGGCTGGAGAGTGCTTTGTGGTCAACAGTTTGCACTCAGTGTGCAGAGGCCCATGCAGGATGGGCCACTACTTCCTGTGCCTCCAGATCCGAGGAATCTGATGCCCTCTTCAGATCTCCTCAGATATGTACACTCAGGTGCAGGCGTGTGTGTGTGTGTGTGTGTGTGTATGCATACATAATTAAAATATACAATAAACCTTTAAGAAAACGGAATATTTGAAAATTTAATTTAACAAAGTTTTATGTGATGTGGGAAGCTTTGAAAACTGAGGAGCCCAAGACTTAGAGAGAGCTATGGTGTTTGCTGTATGTGCTAGGGCATTTCTCCTTGTCTGTACTCTTTTGAGAGCTCCTTTGGAAGTAACTCCCTCCCTCTTTTTGGACAGTGATGGTGACTGATCTGGCATGGGGCAGACATGTTAACAAAGGCCTGAAATGAGCCAAGAGGATGCAAGGAGCTAGAGTGGCAACTGCTGCATTGAGCCACTCTCTGGAACTTTCCAGCTCATCTCTGAAGTCTCCTCAGCTTTGTGAGTCAATATAATTACTTATTGATGAATTGCAACATTCAATGCCCTTTTGCTAAAAAAAAAAAATCTTAAATAATTCAGGCATCAAATCCATCCTGCAAAAATAAGACATTATGACCCTTTCTATCTGTTCAAACAGAACCACAGAGTTCAAGAACTAACCTGAATGATGCCAAGAGCCTCCAGAACTTCATCCAAACCTAAACAGAGTTGTGATTTGTTTATCTTTGCATGAGGGGAGCAGAGATGTAGATGGCTTCCTAGAAGAAACAATCATCGAAGCTGTCACTGCACCGCTAGTTAAACATTAACTGACTAAACATCCATCCCTGCATCCATTTTTTGATTGAATCTCGATTCTAATGGTCTTTGGGCAGATCAATAGGGCAAAAACTGAATAGAAAATTGACCTTCCCAGTCTGAAAATCGTTCTAAGATTTCTGAATGAAGCACAGAGGACTGGACAAACTCCACTTTCTCTCTTTGGCTCAAACTGTTCAGCTATTCTGTTTTCAGAAACTTCAAAGCGTATCAGTTGACCAGCTGTCCTGAATGTGGCTTGGCAGGTTTGTGCATGGACACTGAATGAATTCTAAGGGGAAGAAAGAAAGAAAGAGTGAGCAAAAGCAGATGAGTGTGGGCAGAAGCGATGGCGGTGAAGGGATCCAACACTGCACGGGTGAATTTCACCCGCGTTTGGAAAGCCTGGGGAGAAGAAAGCCACTCAACACCTACTTGATTTTGTTTTCCTTAAAAGAGAACTCTTTTGCTTTGCCAAAACTATTCTGTGGGTCTTTCCCCATTCATTTCTCATAAAGATTTAGTAGCAAGGGCTGTGTATCGTGTTCTCAAGAGTTTCCTTTTAGACAGTGTTGTGCTGAGGTTCTGAGGCTTAGGTAGCAGCTTCCCAGGGATCTGTGGGAAATCCTAGAAAAGTGTGTGAGCTCTCACCCTTGGTCCCACCCAGACCCTCACCAAAGCTCATCTTCCCTGCAGAGTATGTGGCTGGCAAGCTCACAGCTAGTGGGAAGACGTAGAAGCATTTACAGTTCACTTGTTTATGAATGAGGCAGAAGGGCCATTTTTCTTGTTCCTGCATTCTATGACATTTACTGAGTGACTTTTACCTTAGAGAGATCAGAAGCTTAGGACTGTGTACCAGGACCACTGCTGCCAGTCAGTCAGCGGCAGAGTAGCAGTTGGGGCAGGAGGGATGCTCTGAGATCAACTGGCCCAGGTACCCTGGGTTGTATGACCATTGCTGAGTTGGGCTAAGTGACTCCCACAATACCTTCCACCTTCCTGACAGTCTGCTCTTGTCCTTTTGAGTCTTAAATGAACCAGAAGCTGGTTCTTCAATTAACCTGTTTATCTCCTGTTAGATTTCATCCTCAGCTATAGGAAATCATTGTTCTAGAAAATCCTTCTGTGGTCATACTTGCTAAAACAAGTTTGCACCTTGTTTTAATTTAATTATTTCTTTGTATGTCTACGGATGTTTTGTTGGCAAGTATACCTGTGTATCATGACTGTACAATGCCTGCAGAGGCCAAAAGAAGGCATTAGATAGTGTAGAACTGGAGTTACAGACAGTTGTGAGCTGCTGTTCATGTGCTGGGAACTGAACCCGGGTCCTCTGCAAGAGCGGCACAAGATCTTAACTGCAGGGCCATCTCCAGCCCCAAAAGTTTGGATCATAAATGTGCCTCTTTAGTGTTGAAAAGTTAATCTTCATGATGGTTTATCTTCGCTGTCAACTTGACAAGATTTGGAATCCCTACGGAGACACACTTCCGGACTTATGTGTTAGAGCATTTCCAGGCAGGTGTGACTGGGATGGGAAGGCCTCCCTGACATGGGCAGCACTGTCCCGAAGGCTGGAATTCCAGACAAAATCAAAAGAGTAAGGGGAAAAGTAAAACAAGGATTAGCATTCATCTCTCTGCTTGGTCCTGACTGCGGACACAATAGGAACAGTTGCTTGACGTTCTCACCTTCATGCCTTCCCTGCTGCAAGAGACTGCATCCTGCAAACCATGAGCTAAGGTAAATGCATCTTTCCTTGAGCTGCTGTTGCCAGATACTTTGCCCCTGGCAACAAGAAAAATAACAAATCCATCCTCAATGCAGCAAGGGTGAGAGGTGATAAGGTCATGATGATCTGCTCTCGTCATGGGATATACTCATTGGTGGATCAGTAGCTGGAGAGGTGTGTAGACAGGGGTGTTCTAATAAAAAAAAATTACTTTGCTCTTTGCTTTCTGCTGCTGTTTCTGTGTCAAAATACCAGAGAATGCACCAGGAAGAAGTGGTTTATCGGGGCTCCTTGTTTCAGAGGTTAGTGGTTTGTTGACTTCACTGATTTGGGGCTTGTGTGAGATAGAACAGCATAGCAGAGAGAATATGGCAGGCACACTGGAATAAGGATGCTCACCTGCTAACCAGGAAACAACAGAAAACAAAAGAAAGGAAAGGACTCGGATCTGAATGTCCTCTTGAAGGACGTAGTTCTCTAACACATATAACCTAACCCCTATACCATGCTCCAGTGCTACATGTTCCACCTCCTGCTCCACCTCTGTAGACCCTGCCTCCTGATAGCATAGCCTTTAACAAAAGGACTTTAGGAAAACATTTAAAAATGAACCATACCAGAAGTCAAGGCATTGCTGAGTATCCAAAGAAAGAGTTCTAAAACTGTAGGATGAGAAGACAACTGGGAAAAAATCAGTAGATTCAGGTTTTGTTTGTTTTTACAAGAGAAAGAGCCGAGCATTTCAAAAGGCAAGATAGAGCAAGCAAGGCAAGTCGTAGGGTACATACACTCATTCATATATAGGGCACGCCAAGGAAAGTTAGCTACCTGCTTCCCCTTCCGATTTGCTTCATTTCTGTAATACTGGGGCCGTTAATATTAATGTAGTCACATAGCCAATCAAAATGAATGACAACCACTGTTTAATTGGTAGGGACCATTAGCCTGAGCTCTGCTAATAAAGACCAACAGAGGCATTGTCTTCTGGAAGAGCCTCCAAACGCAATTCCTCTGCTTCTTGGCACATTCCCATTTCTTCCTCTGCCTCTGGCTCTCGTGCAGATGCAATGGCCATAGCTGAAACACTTTGAGAAATAAGGTGACCATATTCAATGAGTCAAGGCACAGAAGTGTAGTGTTAGGAGCGGCAGGGCAGCGTCCCCAGCACCCCAGCCGCCTATTAGCTTTACCCGAAATAATTACACGGAAACTGTATTCTTTTAAACACTGCTTGGCCCATTTCTATCTAGCCTCTTCTAGGCTAATTCTCGCACCTGGACTAGCCCATTTCTAATTATCTGTGTAGCCCACGAGGTGGCTTACAAGGGAGATTCTAGCCTACGTCCATCCTGGGTCGGAGCTTCATCACGTGTGCCTCAGAGAGCAGAGCTATCCCCGCGTCCACCCAGGAGAGGGGAGCATGGTGTCTCTGTTCCAGAGAGCCGAGCTGTCGAGTCTGAGCTCACTTCCTCTTCCTCCCAGCATTCTGTTCTGTTTACTCCACCCACCTATGTTTTAACCTATGAGGGCCAAGCAGTTTCTTTATTGCTTAATCAATGAAATCAACAGATTGATATATGACACTCCCACATCACAGAAGGAAGCTGGTTTTGGTGGAGCTGAGCCACCTCACTATCCCTGATTGCCAACTTCTACACAGAAGGGCAGTAGACTTCTATTGTGTTTTCAATACCCTTTCTGTATGGTTATTATACATAGACAAACTTATCCCACTGAGCTAGTGGCTTTTGTGGTGGGAGCTTAAAGACCTCTGTTGGTTTATGAAGTGAAATGGGGCTCGAAGGACGAGAGGGAAAGACTAGAGAAGGATGGCAGAGGTGTGGAGAGGGAGGCTTGACATAGCAGAGCGAATAAGTAAAGCAGTGTATCTTCTTCGTCTCTGGGGCCTGGATAGTCTCTGGTCTCCAGATCAAACCACCAGATGTGGCTACAAACGCTGATTTCGATGCATTTCCAGTCAGCTTCTCTCCTCTTCCAGCTCGGTCTGGTTTGGTAAACCCGAGGCACAAGCTTGAGAGTGAGAATGAGCAGCCAAGCTGAGGACATGTTCATCAGTGACTGCCCTACCCTTCTGAATTCTGCAGCCCCGGCCATGGCTGGGTTCTGGCTTGCCTCTGATATTCCTGTGGGTGCTGGGATATACTCTTGTTGGATTTCCATCACCAGGACCACACCTCACCAAGTTTTCCCTTCATCAGCCCTCCTCAGCCCCTTCGAAGTGAGTCATCTGCTTCCTGTTGGGCCCTGTTGGGACAGATTTTTGCTGGGTTAGGTCTTTTGTGCATCTAAGTATATCGGCCTTTTAATTGTGATTAATGTAGCTATGCTTTGATAGCTCTCATTCCATTTTGAGCTTTTCCGTATAACCCACACTGTAACAGAGCCAAGGGCGGGCTGAGAATCACCCTAAGAACATGAGCCAGTGTCTGGAACTTTCTGTCTGTTCAAGGTTGACATCTGGAAGTTAAGATAATACACCTCTTTAAGACTATAAATCCCAGGGAACTCAGACGGCCATTTAAGACACACCTCTCATTTGGACAGCTTTTCCCACAGAGACACAAAGTGTTCTGCGCTTGGATGTCTTTCTCATAGCAGCCCTGGGTGTTGAACTAGCAGATGATTAGCTTGGCAAATGCTCTAGAGCTGAGCTATATCCTAAATGCTACCTTGCATTATATGTGGTGGGGGAGGCAGATTTTTTGTTTTATTTTGAGATAGTATTTTGCTATGCGGTTCATGCTGGCCTTGAACTCATGATTTTTTTGCATCAGCCTCCCAGGATTGCTGATATGAGACAATCATATTCTTTTACTTTTTTGTTTATATTTTAATATATTATTAAATTTAATATAGTATATATATATATATTTGCTTATTCTGTCTTTGTGTCTATTGTAATAAATTGATTAACTGAGAAACTGTCTTTGTCATTTGAGTAGAGACTCTTAGCCAATTAAGATTGTCAACAACTACTAAGGAACTGGATCACTGTATTTGATCTGGCATGACAGCCCCTGACTGGGGCAAGCACTGAGGTTGCTGACCACAGTCCATGGTGAAATCAACAGCTTTATGCTGTGACTCTCACAACTGTATCTGGCCTGGATAGAGACAAAGAATAAGTTAGAAGTCAGCTAGCTGTATATACCATGAAGAGTCGAATCAGTGACCAAATTATCAGTATTAAAATAATAACCCAGAGATTGTCAAGAGTGATGAAGAAAGAAAAGATAGGACAGAAGTCTAGAGATTGCAGAGTAGCTACATTCCTGGAGGCCCTACAGTCGGAGGCTGTGGGGTTGGAAGGGGCTGCATGCTAGCACTTGACATGTGAGACACTTGAATCAATGAGCCCAGAAGAGGTCAGATAGCATCTGAGGGCTTCTAAATATCCCCAGAAGGGTTTGAAGGAATAGGAGGCTTTGCCTGAGAAAGCCAGGCAAAATTCCAAATGATGTTCAGAGAAAGAAACATTCTCCAAGGTTACCCCATCATTTGGGAACTGGTGGAGAGCGGGCTTGGCACAGGTCTTGAAGAAGGGAGACTTTCTGCCTGGCATAGCTGGAGAGAGTTCAGGTGAGAAGGCTGGGTAAGGCTATGGGACCAGGCATGCCCAAGGAGTGTTTAGAGTCACTGGATTAACTGGAGTCCACGGAAAGGAATAAAGAAAACACGGAGAGGTACAGTAGGGACACCCGAGACCATCTCTAGAATCAATGAGTGATTTACTGGATGGACTCGCAAAACTTAGGCAATGATTATGACTATGAGCAAAAGGAATTAAAATAAAATCAGTCAAGGGAGAGATACAGGGAGAGATGTCTGGAAGAAACAAAACAAGCTTCTAGGGCTACTTGGAAGTTCTAGGATGTGGTTAATTTTCCCTGAAGCAAAAGTAACAGACAGTAAGCTTGTCACTTAGAAGAGTTCTCAAGTCCAGACTTTTCCCAAAGGATTTTGCAGTGTCATCTTTTCCTTAACAGTGTGCAAACCCTAGACTCCAGGAAGAAAAGGTATTCTGCATGAACCACACTGTTTACACAGTTTAAACACACTGACAAACTCTTACCAGTTCAGAAATGATGGGGACCCTCCTAAACCCAAGTTGTTGTCAGAGTAGTCAAGGGTCAACCGTGGCAGCAGGCCACACTCAGCTAGCATCTCAAGTGTGCCATGTTCTGTGCAAGGAATTACTAAGGCTTTATCCCAGGAGGACATTAAACACAAGCTTAAGGGCACTTTCTAGACACTCGCAAGACTCATGGAGATGAAAACAGGCTCATCCGGAAGTGATATGTAGGATGTTGGACTCAGAATTATTGGAATTACTGGAAGAAGGAACCGTGGACTGCAGAGGGTCCAGCCTTTTGCAGGTCAGAGAGACTGGGAACCAGATGCTGAGTTGGCAAGAAAACAAACAGACTTCTTTTCTGGGGGATAAAATCTTCTCTTTTATTTTATTATTTCTATTGCTTTTCCTTTTTAACTCTGCTCTTTTTGTATTCTGTTCACTACCCTGATATTTCCCTTCTTTCTCTTTACTGATGATTTCCTTTTTATTTTTATTTTTCACATATATATATATATATACACATATACATATATGGTATACATGGTATGTATGATACATGTGGTGTATGCATATATATGGCTTATATGCCCCAGAAAAATCTTTCAAGCAATATAAAAGTTAAAATATGGTTACATTCTACTTTTTAAGTGAATGATTCCAATGAATACAAGTAAAAAAAAAAACATTTCCCATTTCTCTTACATGATTAAACATTTTATGTATTACAGGTAAAACACAAATTATCCCCAAGAACCCCATACAGTTAAATGTTTATCTTTTATACTTCTCATAGATCAGGACCCTTTCTGCCATAACTGTTTATATAAGCAGAAGATTTTATAATTGCCATAAAAACAGGTTACTAGTTTCACTTTTTATATTTTAGAGTCCAGTCCAATTATCTTTTTTGTTTATTTGTTTGTTTTGTTTTTGTTTGTTTGTTGAGACAGGGTTTCTCTGTGACTTTGGAGCCTGTCCTGGAACTAGCTCTTGTAAAACAGGCTGGCCTCGAACTCACAGAGATCCACCTGCCTCTGCCTCCCAAGTGCTGGGATTAAAGATGTGCGGCGTGGCAACCACCTGGCTAGTCCAATTATCTTAAGTAACCATCTAAGTCTTCATTTTCTGGTTACGTGAATTGAATTGTTTAAAGCGTTGTTTCAGCTATGATGCACTCTGGAGCCTGTCAATACATTTCCCAGTATCAAAAGAGCTTGAGCTAGCCTGACTCCTGGACTCTGCTGTTCTCCTTACTCATTAACCAAGTCATAGTCTATATGGATCACTCAAGAGAAACTTGTAAGCCTTAGCTGTGTGGCACTTTCCTATTCCTCTTTTCACTACTCTGCAGCTCCTGCTTTATCTGGAGTGAGGGCACTACTATATCCTACCTTCTATATTCATTTCTCCCTTTTAACCTCTACCATGGTCTCTGAAATTCAGCTCTGGTGATGCCCTCTCCAGGGAAGTGCCTCACAATCCCTAGGACAGTGTGTGGATGGGGGCAGCTTGAGCACACAGGAGAGAACAAGGCCAGAGGAATCCCTCGGGTGGATATGACCGTAAGTGGGAAGATGATGCTGTCTGATGGCTAGCTGAAAACTCCCTTGTTTTTATGTTCTTCTGGTGGCCTCTTTGTCTCCCAGAGCATCTTCAAGATAGCAGAGTTGGTAGTTTAAGTTCAAGGTGACTTTTGGATCAAAAAAGCTGTTCCACGCTCATGGAGAAAGCTTGGTGGCAGGGGCAGAGGGACACATGAATAAAGTCTCCATCCCTGCACGCATGTCTGAAATTTCATTTTGTTTTGTTTCATTTACTTTTTAATGATAAGGATGGATTCTAGGACTTTGGAGATGTTAAGCGAGGAGCTCTAGCACTGAACTAAATCTCCCTTGCCCTGTTGAGATAGTTTTTAATCAAAGGAAACTACTACGATTGATATTATTTTATTTATTTACATATGAAGGGAAAAGCAGAACCAGAAGATGAAAGATTTTTTTGAGAATCTTGTCTACTAATGTAAGCAACACTGTGAGGAAATGTAGAGGAAAGAATAAACTCATTAATAACCTCACCTCTATTGTATCCATTTTCTTTTATGTCCTGTTCTTTTTAAAAATCCTTTGCCCATTGTAACTGCAAATGCTTCCATAGGGTTTTATGGTTTTACTCATAGGATTCAAGTAATTTTGTGTCTTGTTTTTACAAAGTGGTACAGAATTTTCATATTTATTCGTATTAAGTCCCGTCCTCTTTGTAAGGGATTCCTATTACTTCCTTAATCAGCAATTAGGGACTAATAGCCCTTTATCAGGAAGGCAGGTCACTGGAGTAGAGTGTCTCTGTACTTTACCACCCCCTCCCCAAATCAGGTCATGATTATCTTAAGAAGTCTGAGAGCTGGAGCTGCTGGGGTGGGGTCAGAAGGGCAGTCTTTGGAAGAGGAAGCCCGAGGACACCACAGGCCAAGCCCATGACCTTGAACACACAAATCTCCCTTCAGCTAAGCTGTCCGGGGTTAACACGGAAAACAAAATGTAAATCCACAGACTGGAGAATTGGTACTAAAAAGTTTTCACATATAGTTGCAAAGGAGGCAATGTTGATATAGAGATAGGGAAGGGTACGATTAAAACTCACTAAGACACACTAAGAAATAATGGGCTGGGTTGTTACAGGCAAAAGGGCCAGTGCCAGTGAATTCATTCTCTCTCAAGTATATAGTATATATCTGGTAATTTATGAACCAGAGACAGTGATGATATGGGATGCCCCTCTCCATGCTGTGAATATGTTTATATCCACTGGTTAATAAAGAAGCTGCTTTGGCCTATGAGCAGGGCAGAATATAGCTAGGTGGGAAAGCCAAACTGAATACAGGGAGAAAGAAGGTGGAGTTGAGGGAGACACCAGCAGCTGCTGGAGAAGCAAGATGTTAGGTAACAAGCCATGAGCCTTGTGGTAAAATATAGAATAATAGAAATGGTGGACAGAAGAGAAACACAGTAATAACTTAATAAAACAATATGTCTGGGTTTTTTCTTTCCTTTTCTTTGTTTTTCTTTGTGGGGTTTTTTTTGTTTGTTTTTTTTTGTATTTTAAGATGGGGTTTCTCTGTGTAGCCTTAGTTGTCCTGGAACCCACTCTTTAGACAGGGCTGGCCTTGAACTCAGAGACCCTCCTGCCTCTGCCTCCCCAGTGCTAGGATAAAAAGAGTGTACCACCACCCACACCCTGCTTAAACAGAGCAGTTTTAATAGTATATTATAACACAAGTTCTATGAGTGTAATAGCTCAAAATAACCCTGCTCTGTATTATATGTAAGGTTGGTACTGTCTTTGG
The DNA here is from genome assembly GCF_037038515.1 of Microtus pennsylvanicus. Lineage (NCBI taxonomy): Eukaryota > Metazoa > Chordata > Mammalia > Rodentia > Cricetidae > Microtus > Microtus pennsylvanicus. The sequence goes on along the minus strand of NC_134582.1, from coordinate 136,934,800 downwards.
AGGGAATGATTAACTTAAACCATAGAAAGTAAAATCACAGATCAGGAGTCTTCAGCCCTTACTCTGGTCAAAATCACATTTCTG